>NC_136057.1:1480770163-1481370163 GCF_964261635.1 Lissotriton helveticus
TAAGGACCAATGGGTTAATCACTTTGAACCCCAATATGCAAGTAGCACAGATGAGGGAGACCCTCTCGGGCCTCCCCATTTATTTTATCACGACAGAGCCTTTGTTTTGGCTGATGTCAATGCTGCCCTAGGAGCAGTAATAGGGGGTAGAGTACCGGGCCTAGATGGCATCCCGGCTGACATCTTCCTCTACGATAAGCCCAAGTGGAGCCGGTATATCGCGCTGCTGGCAAATGCAATCGACATAGGTGCCTAGTCCCTGACTCCTTGAAAGGGGCCGAGATCATCCCAGTGTACAAAAAAGGGAATAAATCCTTTCCAGGCAACTATAGGTCCATCAGCCTAATAGACTCTATACAAAAGGTGATGGGCCGGCTGGTATTAAACAAGGTCCAAGACTGGATATATGAGCAGGATATTCTGGCTCCACTACATGCGGGTTTTCGGGATCACATCAGCACCATTGCCCAGGTGTTTCAGTTCCTGCTAATACACTGGCGGACTGTGGTCTTAGGCAAGGGCAGCCTGTATGCTGCCTTTGTTGGCCTCAAGCGGTCTTCAGCATGCTTTGCTACTCTTTGAGGAGTTTTGTCTCCTACGGTGTTTGGTAATGAATGTATCTAAAACTAAATTTATGACCTTCAATCACCAAAGGAAATTCAGAGGAGGCATACTTCTGAATAACCGACCCCTGGAACAAGTTAGCGCCTTCACCTATTTGGGGGTTATTTTGCAAAATGATATGAGGTGGAATCACCAGCTTGGTACGGCCACATTAAAACATCGGCAACTATAAGGCGCCTTACAATCCGAGTTCAACACCTCTTTCACCAAGCCAGTTAGCCCGGTGTTGCAGATCTACAATATGAAATTTGTGAGCTCTGTTCTATACTGGGCAGAGCTCTGGGGGTACGAGAATCTTTCCCAGTTAACCATCGTAGAAACTAGATTCTTACGAAAGATTGCCAGTCTCCCGCAAAGCACCCCAGTGCTTCCATTTTTACATGACTTAGGTAGAAGAGCACTGTTTGACATAGCCAGGTTACTTCCACTTCTATGTCTCTTTCCTGTAGGCAATGGGGGCACAACAACCAAGCGCACTGGTGAGCAATTCAAAGTCTTATTTTGCAAATCACCGAGACCTGGATTCAAGTAAAACTGGGACATAGGTCAACCCTTTTGAGACGGATACCAACAACGAAGGGACTGAAGCAAGGCTGTGTGTTTGCCCCGACCCTATTTAACCTGTTCCTTGCAGACCTCATCCCGCTATTATATGCTAGCAACTCACACTGAGGGTTTACAGCATCTTCTTAACACCACATTTGAATACTCCGAGGAAAATAACCTGAACATCAACTTGGAGAAAACCAAAACCATGACAATCAAAAAGAACTCCAAGAAAACACCTGTTCTGGGGTCATACCCGCATAGACTCAGCAACAAAATATAAATATTTAGGAGTGATCATCGATAAAGGCGGGCATTTCACAGCTCAAAGGGACTCAATCAGGAGGAAGGGAATAGCTCTGGCAGTCTTGATAAGAAACCTCAATCCTAAACTGAGTGGCCCATCACTAGCCCCACTAGTCGAAGTAATACAGGCAAAACTGCTACCCACAATAGCCTATGGGATTGAGGCACAGAGGGGCAGGGACTCCAAGCTCCTAGATGGCATGGTTGCAAAAGCGTATAGCATAATCTTTGGCTTACCAAAAAGAGTCTCTCCAGCACAGATCAGGCACGAGCTTGGTGTCCAAAAAGAGACACTTGCAAGACAAGGCACGATCGCCATTTTTTAGGACAAAGTACGGAAATCAAAATCAGGAACTCTCAATTGGTGCTTGTGGTCAAGAACTACAATATAAAATATCATCACCTGCTGCAAAATATCTACAAGCAAGTCTGATCACCGTGGGGCTTATCGAGCTCTAGGAAACACCTACCAGTCACTGCCTCTTCAAAAAAATAGCAAGGAAATCAGTAAAGCGCCTATCCAGGATTGAGGACAAAGCAGCCTTATTTGAGAGGACGCATGGTTGGATGACTCTGCGCACCTACTCCACCCCGCTGCTCAAAAATACTTAGCCCTGATGTTTGCTAGATCTACTCAAATCCAATTTCTCAAGTACTGACTTGGCCTGCTACCATGCACAAAGCACTTTCTGCACTGGTGGAAAAGCCAACTCGACTCCACCTGCTGCTTGTGTAGCACAGAGCAGGAAGGCATGCTGCACCTTCTCTGCATTTGCAAAGAATTGACACAAGATTGAAAACAGCTTTTAAAACCACTTTTTAATTATAGAGGCATCCGCACACAAAGACAAGCGGTGCTGGCGTGATTTGCACCCGAGGACACGCAGCTGAACTGTCGCCTGGTAAAATTTTTGAGGCAGGTGGAGAAGAAAATGCCACAATTGCAAGAGGCACATCTCGGCACTAACATCGGGCAGAGCGATATTACTGCCTAAACACAAAAAGGTTAAAAGCTGCTAAGTCAATGAACTGATTATTACATCTCGCATTTGAAAATGAAAGATAAACTGATTTGAACTGATTTTTATTAAACCCCTTTTTACCTTTTTCGTAAAATCGCAATTTACAATGTAAGGGGCCGATTAGGATGGCGGTTTTTCCGCATCCTCCGGGCCGGCGGAAGTGTCCGCCGGCCTGGAGGATGCGGAAAAACCGCGGCGGAGACTCCAAAGACCCACAGCCAAATTAGGATGGCTGGTGGGTCTGGAATTCCGTCCGCCGCTTTTCCGCCGCGGTCGGCTTCCGACCGCGGCGGAAAAGCTATAACATGGCAGGCGGTGTCTATGAGACACCGTCCGCCATATTATGATGTTTGTGTAAATATGCTTTTCCACGGCGGCTTTTCCGCCATGGAAAAGCATACGGACATTCACTTTGGGGGCCCGTTGCGGCCCCCTGGGTGAATGGGGGGTGCACATGGGGGGTACCTATGGTACCCCCCTGCATTTGCGTACACAAAGCAGCAGGCACCGTGCGGTGCCTGCCGCTTTGTGCATGTAAATGCAACACATGCATTTTTAACATTGCGGCGGGTGCAGCTTGAAGCTGCACCCGCCGCAATGTAAAAAATCGAGGATGTGACCGCCACCCTGGCGGTCACATCCTAATTGCCATGGAGGGACCGCCGCTGCCCATGCGGACGGTCCCTCCTACTCAGCGTCCGCCATCCTAATCGGCCCCTATATGTTTACGATATATTCTGTAGCAATGGTTTTAAGTAACTACGCTAATAAAATAAACTTGAAACCTATGGTTCTGTTTGATGCCGATGGTGTGCTCTGTATTGTTCAAGTAGGGGTTAATATGTTTACTGTAGAAAAGGAGGTGGTTTAATAATCTAGGAGTGGGTTGTTCTGAGTTTATTTGAAATTTGTATTTGAAAATCCACACGGCGAGTGCTGCGACGCTCATAGCCTTGATTTGTATGTACATAGCGAGCAGTGAGCAAAGTCATATGTTGGATGTACTTTTATGCTCTTGATACGTGTGAATAAAAGATTTAAACCATAAAGGGAACCTTATAAGTATATATAAAAAGGAACCATGCTTCAATTGAAACATTCATGCAATGGCCTTTATGTAAATTGATTGTAATTTTGAACTAAAGCTTTGTATTACAACCAACATAGAACACATAACACTGAATGATATCATAACAAATAAAGGATAGAAGAAACACATTGATGTTATGTTATGTTAAGTGGTCTTGGTAAGCGCTCAAATGCCCTCAGGCATCTTGGCGCTGGCTGAGAACCGCAGAAAGAAGATCCAGGAACAATTTAGCAGGTCATGAAGAGACAGGTTTTTTGAGATTTCCTAAATGGCAACACATTTGGTATTGATTTGATGTGCAGAGAAAGAATATTCCAGGCATTTGTAGCTCCCAACACAAAGCCTCTGTCACCCCAAGAGGAGCGCTTAAACCTGGATATTGACACCAATTTAGCTGAGGTAGAGCGCAGTGATCTGGGAGGTGAATGCCATGAAAAGCTAAAATTCAGGACTTTGTTTATGCAAACCTTTGCAAACAATGTCGAGAGCCTTAAAGAGCACCATCTGCCTCACAGGAAGCCAATGATGATTTCTGATGGATCCAGAAATGGAGTGATATCTGGGAATTTTTTGAAAAGTATGAGCCGCGGCATTCTGCAATGTCTGTAGCTTATTTAGGGCATTCTTATGAGCATTAAGATACAGTCCATTTGCATAGTCAATCCTTGATAGCACCAATGAGGTGACCACTATTTTCTGCAGATATGTTTGTATATACGGGCTCTTTTTTAACACCTTAGGAGCTCGTAAACATACCTCCCCAGTGCTGCGCTGTCCATTATCCAGTGCTGAACTGGACGTCCAACGGTCGCACGCAGCACTGGGGAGGTAGTGCCCGTGACGACCGTTGGCCGACGGCAGCACTTATGGGGTTAAAATTAACCTCAAGATGTAAAAGACAGCCAAGGTGACTGCTTCTGCCTGATCATGAGAAAATATGGTGTCATTTATGAGTTCGCCCACATTTTGTTTGTTTTCTTCACCAGAGTGGGAAGTGGGCCTAATTCTACGGGCCACCATTCTGGGGACCAGAAAGATGGCTGTGAGCTGAAGATAAGAACTTCAGTCTTCCCTGAATTCAGTTTCAGGCAGTTCCTGGCCATCCAGACACTGACAGCCAGCATACACTCACAGAACCTTGCCCCAACAACCTCAGCTTTACTATCTAGTGAGACAACTATCTGTGTGTCGTCTGCATAGGAGGTAAGGGTGAAACTGAAGGATCTGATTAAGTCTGCCAGTGGGATGACGTAGACATTAAACAGTGCAAGGCTAATTGCAGAACCCTGCGGTACTCCACAAGGTGAGGAGAATTTATGAGAAGAGAAATCGCCCATGCGGAACGATTGTTCCCGTCCACTGAGAAAGTAGTATAAGAAATTCCATGCTGCATTTGTTAACCCAATCCTGCTTAGCCTCTCCATCAGCAGCCCATGGTTTACAAATTCAAAGGCTGCTGATAGATCTAGCAAAACAGGAGCCGCTCTACCCCCATTGTCCAAAGAGCTTCTGATTTTGATGAGAGCGAATTCCTTGCTATGGCCTACCCTAAAGCCAAATTGAGTTGGATCAAGAAGATTATCAATCAATCAATCAGGGGGCTTAAAGCACGCCACTCACCCGTGAGGGTCTCAAGGTGCTAGTAGGGTTGTAACTCCAATTCAGCTGAAAAGCCAGGTCTTGAGGTGAGCAGAGAAGGGGAGCGCCTGATGTTGACTGGGAGCTCGTTCCAGGCTTTGGCTGCGATGTAGGAGAAGGCTCTTCGACCCACTCTGGTTCAGCAGATTTGTGGGGTGTCTGCTAGGGCGAGGTCGGTGGAGTGGAGGTTCCTTTTGCGTATGTGGAAGGAGATTCTTTCGTTGATGTATTTTAGTCCGGTGTTGTGGAGGGATTTATTGGTGTGGGTGAGTAGCTTGGAGGTTACTCTCTTCTCAACGGGGAGCCAGTGGAGGTCTCGCAGGTGTTGGGTGATGTGCTCATGTCGTGGGATGCTGAGGACAAGTCAGGCCATCAAGTTCTGGAGGGTCTGGAGTTTGCGTAGCAGGGATTTGTTGATTCCAGCATAGAGAGCGTTTCCATAGTCCAGTCTGCTTGTTATGAGTGTGTGGGTGACGGTCTTTCTGGCTCCGGCGGGTATTCACTTGAAGGTCTTGCGGAGGATGCGGAGGATGCGGAGGGTGTTGAACCAGGTGGATGCGACGGTGTTGATCTGTCGGGTCATGGTGAGGGAGGAGTCGAGTATGATACCAAGGTTCTGGGCTTTGGTCCATGGGGGTGGGTGGCTGCCGAGGACGGTGGGCCACTAAGAGTTGTCCCAAGCTGAGGGGGTGGGTCCGAGGACGAGGACTTCTGTCTTCTCCGAGTTGAGTTTCAGGCAGCTGCTGTTCATCCAGGCTGTGATGTCTTTCATTCCTTCTTGGAAGCTGAGTCTAGTGGTTTGGGGGTTCTTCGTGAGGGAGAGGATGAGCTGGGTGTCATCGGCGTAGGATATAATGCTGAGTCCATGCTGTCTGGCGATGGCGGCGAGGGGGCCATGTAGATGGTGAAGAGCGTGGTACTGAGCAATGGTCCTTGGGGTATCGCTTAGCCTGAACATGACTGACCTATTGCTCATTCATGATCTTTTCAATCAGCTTAGCTGGGAGGGGTAGCAGGAGATAGGGCGATAATTGTTTGTATCCAAAGAGGGTTTTTTAATAAGAGGCAGAACTTGTGTCTTCTTACAGTCTGATAAAAATCGCCCAGAACAGCATATGCGGTGAAAGATAGGATTGAGCTTGGGAGCAATGGTATCAGCACATAGGGCCGCAATCTTGGGTGGACATGGGTTGCAACCTCATTGGTTGGGGGTGGAGTGAAGTGACTGAGGATAGTAATCAATGGTTGGCAGGGACGGACACTTAGGTTGGATAGATGAGATGGCAGTGAGAAAGAAAAATTATTAAAAACACTCTCGACTTTCACTTGAAAAGCTTTGGACACTGGGTTGCAAAAGGTCTGGCTAAAGTCAGTACAATTATTGATGGTATTGGTGGTCAGTTTCTGAACTGTCGTGAAGAGCTCTTTGGCAGAATTGGAAGCTTCTTCCACCTTAGTGATAGAGAAGGCTGGCTTTTCCTGTATTATCAGGATTTTATTCTCGGCTATACATTTTTTCTATATGGATTTCTCCTCGTCTGAATAGTTAGCCCTCCATTTTATTTCCTATTTATGACAACGCTGTTTCGCTGTTCTTAATTTATCCAAGAACCAGGGGGTTGATAGTTAAAGTCTATTTTTTTGTTACCTCTCACCGGCGCTAAAGTATGAGCGGCTACATCCACACAGCGAGTGTACTGCACCACTTCAAGTTCAAGATCTTCAGATTGATTGGGAATAGAGCTTTGTAGCAAACTGGCCATCTTGTCTGCTTATATATTATGCCACAGGCGGAAAGAGATTCATTTAGGGCGGGCTGCCAGTGCTTGGCCAGAATGAGTGGAGCTGATATCAAAGAAAATTGCCATGTGATTTGACCACAGTAGCTGCAGAATAGCGACATTTGCCAATGATGTCTAGTTGGAAAAAATTCCATCTATGGTGTGACCCGCTTGATGCCTGGGCCCTACCGGGGAACATCCTTTACGTCGCAACTTTTACAACGCACTACCATTACGACGCAACTTTTACAACGCAAGTTATTACAACGCATTGCGCTGGGGGGCGCTCTAGGATAGGGAATAGTTTAATTACTATCCAACACCTTCCCTACTATCCATGGGGACTGGAGTTGGAATAGTAAATTAAACTATTCACTATCCAGCGCCCCCCAACGCAAGTCGTTGTAACGACTTGCGTTGTAAAACCTGCGTCGTAATGGCATGCGTTGTAAAAGCATGCGTTGAAACGTCATACATCCGGCCCAACCATCCTCTGAGTTAAGCCCGGGGCACACATATTGTGGAGCAAGGCGGCTGTAGCTGTGTCTGCATAGGTGTCCAAATGAAAATTAATCACCTAAGATGGTAAAGTTATTAAGTAGAATATTTGCCTCCAAGAGGCTGTTACATTCGTGAGTAAAGCTGGTGTGAGGGGGAAAGAGCCTACAATGCAGCTGTTTCCCTGCATGCCGTTACATCATAAGTGTTATAACGCATGCGATGTACCAACATGTAGCAATTACTACGCATTTTATTACATCGCATGCGCTTTTACAACGCATGTGATGTAAAAGAAAAATGGTAATCCCACCTCGGTGTGAGGAAATAGAGGCTCTTCTGCTTCCTCACAACGATGTGCACTGCCTCTCAGAGCCGACGGGAAGCAGGAACCAGGAACCAGGAGGAGAGAGGAACCACGAGGACAGAGAGGTATGGGGGATTGGGCAAGGGAGGGGGTTACTTTTTAAGGGTAAAAGGAGGTCGGTGTGTGTGTAGTGCAGGGTAGTGTTTTAGGGTTTAGGGTAGTGATCGGGAAGGTCGTGCAGGGTAGTGTTTAAGTGTAGGGAGAGGACTGGGGGTCGGGGGAGGGTCGTGCAGGGGGTGGTGTTTTAGGGTTTAGGGTAGTGATCGGGAAGGTCGTGCAGGGTAGTGTTTAAGTGTAGGGAGAGGACTGGGGGTCGGGGCAGGGTCGTGCAGGGGGTGGTGTTTTAGGGAGAAGGGTAGTGTTGGGGGTCGTGCAGAGTAGTGTTTAAGTGTAGGGAGAGGACTCGAGGTTGGGGGAGGGTCGTGCAGTGGTTGGTGTTTTAGGGTTTAGGGTAGTGTTGGGGGTCGTGCAGGGTAGTGTTTCAGGGTAGGGAAAGGACTGCGGTTTGGGGAGGGTCGTGCTCGGGGTTGTATTTTAGGGGTTAGCGTAGTGTCAGGGTCAAGCAGAGTAGTGTTTTAGTGTAGGGAGAGGAAGGGGGTCGGGGGAGGGTCGTGCTTGGGCTAGTGTTTTAGGGTTTAAGGGTAGTGTCGGGGTTTGTGCAGGGCAGTGTTTAGGTTATGGAGAGGAATGGGGGTTGGGGGAGGGTCGTGCAGGGGTACTAAATTAGGGTTTAGGGTAGGGCAGGGTAGTGTAACTTACCTTTCATACATGTGCCATGAGTAAACCTTTACCAGGCATGCCTTTACATTGTAATGGCATGCGTGGTAAAGGCATATTCGTGGTAAAAGTATGTGATGTAATGGTAGGTCGTTGTAATTGACAGCACGTAGTAATACCTGCATTGTGATGGGTCATATTCGGCGCGAGGACTCGGAGGGCGGTAAACAAGCATGCCATTAAAATATCGGTTATTTCTACATCGAAGGATATGGCTTCACAAAAGGAGGGAGAAAGGGAGTCGCAGCAGACTTTTACATGAGATTTATATAGAAGCGCAATACTGCTGCCACGTTTATCCGTCCTGTCAAGTTTATAGAAAGCATAATCTTCAGGGATAGCAGCAAGAAAATCAGGATCTGATGGCAGATTTACCCAAGTGTCTGTCACAAAGACCAGAGAAGGAAGAGGGGTATCAATTGAAGAAGAAACAACTGTTGTGTCCTCCTTCTCTGTTGTACAATTAAAAGAGATTGTTAGCCATATAATGGGCATGTGCTGCCTGGCCACGCAGTAGCGGAGCTCCAATGTAAATTCGTTTCTTCGAGGTGCACCCTGCTGCATAAAGGACTTACCTGAATTGCCAGCTCCCCTCGCCAGAGATTTATTTCAACAACCTACTCATCCACTACTTTTGTATTTATGTACATTTCCCAATACAATAATCATACAATGGACCATAAATAGCTAACAATGAAAACCGTGGTGAACAATCAACTTGATGGTGATGTCACAAGCCATGGACAAGTAGAAGTCGTCATTGAAACAAATACATACATGAATTTGCAATGTTCCGCAGGGCACTTCACCCCTCTGAGTGACATTGTCTCCATATTAAGTGCTATGTCATCTTGCTAAGGGATCCCTTAAATTCTCCCTCCCACCTTCCTCGAGTGGAGCAGCCCTATCTCACTAGGTTCTTCCCTGTAAGTGTACCCGGCATTATTACGCTTCCCCTCCATTTCTGTTACTCAACTCGTGTCATTGGAGGTTTTCCCTCTGAGCGGTCTGCCCTTAGGAAGATCTGTCAATCCTTGTGTCCTTACGGTCCATTCTCGCCGATCCTTCCTCAGCTTGTCGCGTCTGGAGACCATCCCTTGTCCCTCCTAAGCCACTGTCAATTGTATCATGTCTATCCTCCGGGCATGCTTTGACGGTCCTTGTGGCTTCAATCAAGGGGGCCCATTATCATGTCGGGCGGATTGCCCCCGCCAGGCTGGCGGTAGCCACCGCCAGCCTGGCGGGGGCAATCCGCCCGACATCCGCATTTGTGTTCCCCCCGCCATATTAGTATGGCGGGGGGGACCTTGGCGGACGGAAAGGAATAATATGGTGGTCTATCAGACACCGCCAGCCATATTATGATGGGCAATTGTGGATGCGCCTCCGTGGCGGCAATGCCGCCATGGAAAGGCATGCAGAGAATCCCTGCGGGGGCCCGTTGCAGGCCCCCAGGGACTCCGGGGGGTGGGGGTGCACATGGGGGGTACCTATGGTACCCCCCAGCAGTTCCATGCCCAGCATGGCAGGCACCGCGTGGTGCCTGTCATGCTGTGCATGGAAGTGCACAGCATGCTTTCCTGCCATTGTGGCGGGCGGTGCTAAGTGCACCGCCCGCCACAATGGTAGGAATGCGGGATGCGCCCGCCACTGTGGCGGGCGCATTCAAATGCTGCCCACGGGACCCCCGCCCTTATGGCGGGCGGTCCCTACTACCACTGCGATGGCGGGCGGGCAAAGTCCGCCCGCCATCCTAATGGGCCCCAAGGTATTGCCAGTCGTCTTTTTATAAGCAGTAAACCCAGTGAGGCAAATTTGTTTTTCAATTCATTTTTTTAAAATTATTTTGGAGGTACCCCAATAAGCATTGCTTGATAATGAGAAAGGATACTTCCACTATTAATGAATGCAAGGTGGCAAGTGCATCTACCCAGACTTCCCTAGTACCCATATGTTCACACCACATTAATAAAAAAGGCCACTGGCTTCCAGTAGTGCAGACAGGAAGATGCAAGGCGCGCTACCAAATGTGTTTTATTAATTAAATTGTTTACTTACCGGCAATTATCCATATGCCGGTTTTTAGCACCCTCCACCCTGCCCCTCCCCCTCCCCACCTCCCTGCCCCACCGTAACTCCCTCCACGGGCCGTGGCTGTTGGCATCACCTGGGACTTACACCTTCTTTTTAAAATTGCTCCTCTGCACACATCTCTCCCTCTTATGCATCTCTACTTTGGCTTCCTTTTACTGGTTACTTCTAATTTTTCTTGTGAGCTGATTTAAATTCAATCACGATCTCAGTCCTTCCGCTCCCTGATCTCTCATCAATATCTAGGTTCCACTCTTGTGTCTTCACTCTGCGTGCTAGTCCCAGACAGTTGTCCTTTGCCCTCCTTATTCACAGTCTGGCATTAGCTAAGACTGTTTAAATGTACTAAAATGATATATATAATATACTACTCCTAGAAGCTTTCAGCCAGCCCACTTCAACCATTGATGTGTTGTGTAATCATATTTTTACGTTTAGTCAATTCCTTTTGTATATATTGGTAAGGGGCTGACAGTTCCTCAAAAAATTCCATTTGACTAAAAACAAGACAAAACAAAACAAGGTTTGACAAACCCAAAAGACTGTCAGACAACGTCTTCTCATGCCCAGGCTCTTTTCTTGCTAGATCTCTGCCTTGCTTTCTTTTCATTTCCTCCTTAAAGATACTTCAAATTATGCTTCTTGTTGGATGGTTAATCCCTGGCCATGGTCTTGTTAGTTTTTCATTCCTCATTTATGTATCATTTTCTGTATGAGTATGTACAGAGGTTTTGTGGCACAATTTTACCAAATTCAGTAATTCAAGAAATAAAAAAGATCTCCTAATTCAATTGTAGGTCAAAGATTTCTCACTGGTAAGCAGGATATTTCATGTAAAAACCACGAAGGAGCGGATGTGTGTGACACTCTGGTAGCTCAAGTGCTTTGAATGCGCTTTTATAAACATTAGAGTGGCAACACAAAGAGTTTAAAGAAGGAATTGAAGAAAAAATTAGCTAAATGCACAATTATGATCAATAATGATCAGGCAATTTTCTTTTATCCTTTATATTCTTCTTCAATGTAGGGCGCAGCCAACACGTTTTGCCTATCATGGGCTTCCTCAGGTCATAAATCAATTCAGATAATGTCCAAAAACTGACTATAGTCATGAGTTTCTGCAAGAACAGCAACCATCCAAGGTACACATATTTAAAAATAGAATCTCGAATTATGGTTGCGGTTGGTTGAAAGCTTTATTCGATATGCAAAGATATCTTACAAGCATAACATACATTAAAAAACAACATTTAGAAAAAGTACAAGTATGTCATACATTTTAAAAAGGTAAAATTTTAGGGAACTCCCTAAGATAAATTAACTAAAAAATAATTAAATCGATATAGTCAATCTATTGCAACGAATCAACCAAGAACGTTTTAAAAATGTAGAGACACCACAAACTATAAGTGGAGAGGTATCAGTCAATAAAATTCGGAGAGCCACCGAATGCATGCGTGTTCCCAGGCGTTTGAAGAGGGGTTTCAACCAGTATCTCCTTGGATGGATATAGTCTGGGCACTCAAAGAGTACATGTGCCACCGTCTCGGGCCTGGTTGGACAACAAGCGCAAAAGGGGGATAAATGAGCATAGGACTTCCACTTCGATACAGTTGTTTTTAACGGGAGAGTGCCAACTCTGAACTTGAAGTAAAGGGCCCTGTCCATTGGCATAGTAATTAGGTCCATGTAGGGTTCATATGATACCACATCCTTTATTTTGAGGAACGCTGCTGTCGAATTGCAATGATGTGGATTCCCAATTAGTTGGCAAGAGACCCAGTCCCAATATAGTTTTTTGAGGACTGCCTTAGGAGGAGCAGATCTTGTAGTCCAGCAGTCTCCTAGGCCCAGTTCCCCCAAAAGAGTTTTTATGTCCCTCAGCCACTTGATCTTATTCCAGCCCCCCGTGTTCAATATTTCTAATAGGCCGTCGGCATAGGATTTTAATTCCGGGACCCTCCATATGCGGGACCATAGGAGCAATGGGCGAAGACGGGCCTGGTCTTTGATGCTTTTACAGCCCAAGTCCAAGAGCACTGGAACTGTTGGAGTGCTCAAGGGAAGAGCTAGGAGGTCCTTCAGGAACTTATTTTCAGTCTTGGATAAAGAATCCAAATTGCAGTGACCCCATAACTCCGCGCCATACAAGGCAGAAGTAACCCCCCTTGCCTTGTAGATCTCAATTGCAGGCGCCACTGAAGATCTGGGGGATGCATGATATTCCTTGAGTAAGGCACCCCCAACCCTTTTGTGACAGAGGACCATCTTGTCGATGTGTGAAGGCCAGCTCATTTTATCATTCAGGCGTAGACCCAAATAATCAAATTCGGTCACTTTCTCCAGAGGGACTGAATTCAAAGTAGGAGGGCGACCTAATTTCCTTGGTGGACGTAGTATCAGATATTTCGTTTTTTCAACGTTTATCACCAGCCCTCTGGTTACGCAAAAGTCCTGAAAACGGGTCAACAACTTCTGGAGCCCCTGGGGGGTCTTTGAAATGAGCAGAGTGTCATCCGCGAACAATAATGTTGGGATCCGCACACCCCCCAGACAGGGTGCGTCCGCAGGTTCCTGTAGCAGATGCTCCACCACACCATTTACATATAGGGAGAAAAGTGTGGGAGCTAACACGCAACCCTGTCTGACACCCCTACAGGCAGGGATCCTATCTGTTGTTTCGCCATTTCTCCCCCAGCGAACCTGGGCGAAATTGTTCGTATGGAGTTTCATAAGAAGAAACAAAATGTACGGGGGCAGGCCCAAACGATAAAGGACCCTCCAGAGTTCTTCCCTGGGAACTAGGTCAAAGGCAGTCTTCAAGTCAATGAAGGCCAAATAGAGACTGCCCTTGCCCAGTTCCACCACCTTCCAGTGCAGTAGTGTTAGCCTAAAGACCTGCTCAATTGTGCCTGTTCCTGAGCGAAAGCCTGCTTGGAAGTCCGATAGAACTTGATTCTCATCCGCCCATTGAAGGATTCTCCCCAGAATGACTTTTCCAGCTACTTTTTGTGTAGAGTCAATCAGGCTTATTGGCCTATAGTTCCCTGGAATGTCTCTACTTCCCTTTTTGTATATGGGGACTACCACTGCCCCTCTCCATGACTCTGGGATCGGGCCGCCCTCCAAGATGGCATTCAAGAGGGCCGAAATCATTTGGCCCCAATCAGATGGGTAGGCCCGCAGTAAATCCCCTGGGAGCCCATCCGGGCCAGCAGCTTTCAGTGGGACCACGGTTTTGATGGCATTCTCGACCTCCCGGGATGTAAACAAGCCAAAGGAACTATCCTCCGTAGAGAAGGGGCATAGGGCTGGCTCATTTAGGGGCCCTTCTATCGCTGAATATAAGGCCCCGAAATGACGAAACCAGTTCTGGGGTGGGATGGTGCAAGTTCTCAGAGTATCGTCGGGTCTACTACGGGAGCCTATCAATTTCCAGAACCCCCTAGCATCTTTATCTTTACTAGCAACCAACAAGTCCGCCCAGAATTTCTCCTCCCATTCCTTCTTTGCTATCTGGATCGACTTGGAGTAGACCTTCCTAACCTCCCTTGTCCTGACTTGGGATTTTGCTTTAACTGCTTCGACTAGGTTTTTTTTCGCCTCCCTACAATTGTGGGTGCACCAGCCGTCTCTTTTGTTGGCCCTTTCTTTCGCCCCGCCATGCCTCTTACGT
Organism: Lissotriton helveticus; assembly: GCF_964261635.1. Taxonomy (NCBI): domain Eukaryota; kingdom Metazoa; phylum Chordata; class Amphibia; order Caudata; family Salamandridae; genus Lissotriton; species Lissotriton helveticus. The sequence continues at coordinate 1,480,784,580 of NC_136057.1, forward strand.
ACAGTAAACAGATTTGTCAAGGCCCCAGTTAGTCCACAAAATACTTCACATACCTCCCCCAAACCCCCTTCAACTGCGCCTAGATTCTGGTGGGCTAGGGCCAGTAATTGGGACACAGCCTCAAGTTTACTTGCAGACAAGAGAAGTTTTGACTACTTCAGGCGTCTTCCGCAAAGGGACACCTCCGCCTCACCTAAGTCAACTGTGCGGCTAGATACAGGACCCCCACTACTAACAGACCACCAAGGGGCTAGAGTGAGGGACAACAGATTATGAACACTTTCAACTGAAGGTAGTATTACCATATCCCTCACTGAGCTCCATAAGCACACATCAAGCAGGATGTAATCGATTCTTGATGTGTGATTGGGCCTATTATATGTATGGGCACCCCCCCTGTCCGAGCTTGTCCTTCCATTTAAGGCCCTCAGACCGTACTCTATACTAAGGGCGTTTAGCTGCAATGCCACCTCAGACCATTTTTTGATCGGGGGCAGCTCTAGGACAGGTATCCCCCTCCTACCATCCTCCTCGTCCTGGTCCTGGGTAACATCCGAGCCCAGGGGCTCGAACGTACAGTTTACATCACCTGCAACCAAGCTGCAGGCTTTGTATGGCGTTGCCCCTAACAAGTCCTCCAACAGAGCAATTGTGGGAGACTGCCTCCCTCCCTTAGTGCCACGCGCATAAACATTAAATATATTCAAAACAGCACGGCCCCTGGCGTCCTTCAGTGTGATGTTAAGTAAATCTGGGCTATTGGTCTTAGTTTCCACTACCCTACAATTTAGGGATGAAGCTACCCAGATAAGAAGTCCCCCCGAAGGTCGTCCTCTGCCCGAGTCTGGGCAGACAGCTGGGATGGCATAAGCAGAGTACCCCGCCCTGTGTACTGGTTCCCTACTCCACGTCTCCTGAAAAATGCATATGGAATACTCTTCCACTAATGCATTCCAGTCGGGCAGGGCCAGTTTTCTAGTTATTCCTGCAACGTTCCAGCTGAAGACCTTTAAGACTTGGTCCGTCACAGTAGGAGCGCAACAGGAAACTATTTCCTGGAATGGAGCCGCCCTATCTGTACCGGACAATGCTCCCCAATGACCACTAGGAACTGGGTCCCCCAAAGGGTCCAAAGTAACCAGTGGTATAGTTTGGGTTTCATTAGGGGAGGAAGAGGTAGGTGACACTGATGTATCGTATAGGGTCTCACCTATTTCCCCCCTGTCTAGGCCTCCCGATACCTCAAGTCAGTGGCTCATAGGGCCACAGTTTTGGCCGAGCCACCTAGTCTGTGGATAGGGAAAGGGCTCAAACATGCTGTACATTCCGCCAATAGCACCCTTGCTTGTTTCCCCCAACACAGGCCTAAGGATGGCATGATTTACATGCCGCGGGTAGAAATAGGTCAGGTCCACTGCACTAACTCCAATGCCCCCCACCGTTTGATCTTGACTGCATATCAATCTGGCCACTCTATTATCCTGAAAGTTAATAATGACGCAGTCCCCCTCCAGCTGCTTCTTGCTCTTGCCAACCCAGCTCACCCTGCGGACACCGAGGATTAATCCATCAACGCCCGCAGGGAGTGGTCTATTTGTTTTTAGCCAGTGGAGGCATTTATTTTTTAAGGCCTGGTGGGTCTCTGGTTGGTTGTCTTTCAAGGGTGGGACCTTAACCAGTACAACTACATAGGGGTGGCAATCCGGGGGAAGGTCAGTGCAAGGAATACGGGGAAATTTCTTCAAGGCGGGTGCAGCTGGAGCATGTGCTACCGAGTGGGTTTCGACAGGGTTAACTAGGAGAGCTGCCCCATCTCCCTTGGTCTTAGCACTATTTAAGGGTAATTGCTTAAGTTTGGAGTTGGGATTTTGCCCACCCACTGGAGCCTTTGGTTGCGTTACCATCTTGTGGGTTTTGGGGACGTTAGTTGAATTCCCTTGCGGTGGATTAGATTGCGGGGCAGGACCTGGTTTGAACTTGGGTGGGGCAATAATGGTTGAAGTTGGCGCCACACTTGGTGCTATTGGAGACACCGTCTTTAGCGTGACTGGATCCTGTAGCGGAGCAGCTGCAACAGCAGCTCCTTTTCCCAACTTGCCACATGTGGGGTCCTGACTATTTCTAGTCTGCTGTTTGATCAGGGTTTTGAGTGAAAAAAAGTTGTCAAGAGTCGACTGCTCAAGACTATTTACTCTGGCCTCCACCCTCTTAATTAGGTCTATGAGCGGTATCAAAGAGCGATTGAGCGCGTTGATAAATTGGTCCAGGCAAACAGGGACTTGTATTGGGGATAGCTTGTCATTAGAATCAAGGCCGCTTGCCTGGGACAGGGGCTCTCCCAACCCATCTAAAAGCTCCGGACTCTGACCATTGCCTATTTTTTCACCCGTGGCCCTTATCCCTTGTTTCCTGAAGCGCTTGTACAGTGTAGGGTGACTACCTTTGCGTGTGCTCACAACTCTTTTCCTCTTGGCACGTTTCAAAGCACCCTGAAACACACAAGGCACCGAGGTGCCCACAGGAGGAACAGGGTCTGGCAACGGGGGGTTATGACTAATAACAGGGGAAGATAAAGGTGAGACACACCCTCCCTCAGTCTCGTCACTAGCAACACCTGGTGTTAGCTGTACTACTAAATTCTCTAACCTGTCAATACTTCCGCCTATTTCAGATAGCCGGGATGCTCAGGCACTTCTACAATAGGTGGGGATAAAGCCCTAACTGTGAGAGGTGACAAGACTTTACCCGCAGGGCCAAGAGAGGATCGTCTGGCTGGTAAAAGATCCCCGGAGAGGCGACGTTCCGTCATCGCAATCTCCTTCTCTATGACTGCCGCTACTCTAGTTATAAACCTATCCATAGTGCCTATCATTGGATTCCCCCCAACCCCTTCTCCTACAGCTCTGAGCGGTTTCCCAGAGCGAGTGGACATGATTGGTGTTTTGCCCTCTAGCAGTGACACAGTACCTTTCCGGGCCAATATAGAAGATGTTGGGGACCTGGCCCAGCCCAGCCTCTGTCAGCCCCTGACTGCCACAGACTGCCCGCCCTTTGCTCGGGCTTCGCTCGGCGTCCCGCGAGACGGTAGGCGGGCTGTTGAAATGAGGGGCGTTGCAGGCTGGGGGTGTGGCTATCAGGGGGCGCGTCCGCGATCTTCCTGGGTGTGCAGGGACTCCTGGGAGACAGAGTCTCTGCCGCGCACCACCACTGAGACAACTGCCACACTCCAAGTCTCCCACACAATCCGCAGCACAGTCCTGCCGCCTGAGCCCACGGTCCTGAGCGCAAAGCGGCACCCGCGAAGCGGGTGCGGCAAGCTGCAGCGCTGTTAGCAGAAATCCACAGAAGGGTCCAAGAACTGCTGCCCAGCCCGACACACAGCAAGATGGTAGGCGTCCCACAGGCTCACAGGGAAAGCCCAACTATATCCACCTGGACAGGCTGGGGGCGTGGCTATCAGGGGGCGCGTCCGCGATCTTCCTGGGTGTGCAGGGACTCCTGGGAGACAGAGTCTCTGCCGCGCACCACCACTGAGACAACTGCCACACTCCAAGTCTCCCACACAATCCGCAGCACAGTCCTGCCGCCTGAGCCCACGGTCCTGAGCGCGAAGCGGCACCCGCGAAGCGGGTGCGGCAAGCTGCAGCGCTGTTAGCAGAAATCCACAGAAATCCACAGAAGGGTCCAAGAACTGCTGCCCAGCCCGACACACAGCAAGATGGTAGGCGAATTATAATAAAGGTAGAGGCGAAGTTCGCAATAATGGTGCTCTGTACATCGGTGTGAGTACTTCAATCGTCCAGGCTGTATTTGGCGATCGTGAACGTGTCCAGAGTCGGTCTGAAAGATGCTTTCTCACTAATGTAAATACATGTCTTTAATGTTGGGCTGTCTGGTAGCTGGCCTATAGAGGCGGGCAATAAATATTTGAACTTGTTGGATACTACAGGTGGCGCAGTAATAAGTTCCTAGCTGCCAATATGTGTTAGTACTTTAAATGTGATGAGGTTGATATGTTGTGAAGCTGCACGAAGATCACAGTGAAAGGACTTAAAATATGTTCTTTTTATATAATTTTTTTAAATATTTTTGTCATGGTGGGGCCTTTTCACGCCAAGTGGTAAAAACAACGGTATTGGTATTACAAGAAAAGTGGGGCCTGGGGTGAAAATTGGCAAATTGTAGAATCTATGAATCCTCTGAAAAAGATGCCAGCACTCGTGTGTATCATACTTCAGGGCCTCATCAATGTGAATGAAAATCGATGCTTAAGGAAAACTAAGAAATAAGCTTTGCTCTGCTGTTCTTTTTGCATCAATAATCTTTAAGGGAAAATATCTTTATATCCCAATTATTCTTCCCAAACATTCAAAGAAACTATATTTGCGAGAGATAAATTAATGTAGGGCTGGTCGTGTTTTAGCACACGAGCAGCTGATGCAATAGCAGGGCCATAAAGCTAAAGGGAGAAGACATTTATTGGTTCGAGTTCAGAAGGTCATATACCATAAAATGCAAACATAACTTCATTAAATGATGTTGGAGACTAGACATCGATTCTGATATCTGTCTGAACCTTACACCCTGTTGTTGAGGAAAGGAGATGCTCATAGATGCTCATTTTATGATATTTAATTTAATTTCTTTGGTGGCTCTCAGACTTCCTGCGTGTACAGTCCATGGTTTCCATCAACCTTGTGAGTGAATATGGGCAGTGTTTGAAATGAAATATAAAAGTGCAGGTACTCTTTGTCCCAGAGTACCCCCTTTCCAGGGCTTTAAGTGAGATGTAAAACACTGGGGGTCTATCAAAGGGGCGTGACCGATGAAGTTAAGGGTGTGGCTTAAAAACGTGTAAACTGAAAATCTGTCCTTAGAATAGTGTGTCGCCTGACTGTAATTTTGCTGCCTCTGTGATTGAATGCAGCTATATAAAACAAGAAGTAACATTACACCTACCACAAACCAGGTCTATTATCTTTGTCAATTGCTGTTAGTTGCATAAGATAATTAAGCAACAACTACGGCTTCGTTGTATAGAACATTGAAAACGCTTCAGTTCTGTAATGATGAGACTATGAAAGAAATATACCGAGTCTCTTTGAAGTGACCTCAAAGGTAGTGAAGGGTGGTACTGATGCAGAGTTAAGAATTTGTTTTTCACCCAGATAGTGATGGCAAAAATGGAGAGCTAGCTTCCCGTCTCAGCACCTGCTTTTCAGAACATCTGGTTCTGAGCACCGGCAGGACCCAGCCCACTTAAAGACCTGCCCTTTGCTGATAAAGAGTGCCGGTACCCTCCCATAAAGAAGCATTAGAGCAGTGCTGAAAAGTGCCAGTACTATCCCTTACAAATTAAAGAAGTGTAGGTAGTGAGTAATGCTTTTTTGAGCAGCCTGGAAAGGGGGGGGGGGGGCGATTTGGGGCCGGGTGGCTTCTGCGTTGTTCGATGCCGCCAGTGGGTGCCTGAGTGGCCTTTCTCCAGGCAGTCTTACCTCCCTTTTACCAACCGCAGAGGTGTCACTCCCTTTCTCCGGCTGGGCACGCCCATTAATATATGCATATTGAGCGGGGGCAGGGGGCCTGAGCAAAAGTGGTCTCACTTGTAATCAGTTGTTTTTCACCAGTGTAAACTAATCCCTGCCTTATTTTTTAATCACCCCCCCCCCCTATTATTTAATAACATTTCGCCGAAGCAGTATTTTGCGGAAAGGCATTATGCAAGTGTGGGCCCCTTTGGGCCGTTTTGTCATCCCATACAACCCTGGACTGCCCAGCAGTGACAGGTTCTTACATTGCCCACCGTTGGCATTTCTGACAAAAGTATGGTTTTGTTCAGTTACTTGAATCAAACACTTCCCGGGGTATTCCGCTCGTGTTTTCTAGCAAGCGTCCGGCTTTGGGTGTGAATGAATGAATAGTCCTGTTTCGTGTTACAGGTCAATCGCAGTCGCGAGACGGCAGGGGGCGCCCCTGCTCCATAGACAAAGACACACCGACCAAAACATGCTGCTAAGGATGTTGTGCGGGAAGTGGAAGGAGGACCTGCTTGGAAGGAAGGGCCCTTGTCAGGTATGTGAATCTGTTAACTACAAGTAGGCGAGCCAACAAATTAATAGAGAGAGCCGAGCCAAGCTTTTAACAGCCTGTACACGAGCCGAGCCAAGAAAACGTTTGGCGTATATAGCGTACAACTGACGTCGTGTAAATATGATATAGTCAATCCAAAAAAGTGTATTTGCCATGTGGGAGCGTTTCATGTGAGTGCATGTGATTATAGCACTTAATTGAAAAGTATCTATTCAAAGGCACAGCTTCTAAACATGAACGTAGAAACATTCCTTCTTCCCCTCACGACAATGCCATTAGTATACAAAGAGGTAAGCCGAATGTCAAGTGCACCCTAGGATATATGCGGCCTAGATTCTTATTATGTAAATGTTTGGAGTAACATTGTAGGATATCAGTTCAAACATGAGAGGTTTTTGCACGGTGCACAACCTGAGCTCACGTATTTCAAGGTGCTCACGCATGCAATAACGAAGAAAAAAGCATAATATTTTACTTGGATCACACATACTGGTCAAGCACGGAAGACTTGAGCAATTCCACCACTAGATGTGTATCACTTTCTCTCTCTAGGTTTACATCAAAGATTAAAGCTTTGTCTCAGACCATTGATGGCAAGCAGCCGCCAGATGAAAGCTCGGCTCGTTTTATGGTTGAGGGTCCAAGAGAAACTAACCAGAGCCAGACAACCGACTCAAGCCTTCATTGACTCACCCACTGCTAATGCTAACTAACTCTAGCCTCAACACCCCCCATTCATTGCGGCATACTTTAGCACACAGAGACAGACAACCGACTCAAGCCTCCAGTGACTCACCCACTGCTAATGCTAACTAACTCTAGCCTCAACACCCCCCATTCATTGCGGCATACTTTAGCACACAGAGACAGACAACCGACTCAAGCCTCCAGTGACTCACCCACTGCTAATGCTAAGTAACTCTAGCCTCAACACCCCTCATTAATCGCGACATACTTTAGGACACAGAGACAGACAACCGACTCAAGCCTTCAGTGAGTCACCCACTTCTAATGCTAACTAACTCTAGCCTCAACACCCCTCATTAATCGCAGCATACTTTAGGATACAGAGACAGACAACCGACTCAAGCCTTCAGTGAGTCACCCACTGCTAATGCTAACTAACTCTAGCCTCAACACCCCTCATTAATCGCGGCATACTTTAGGACACAGAGACAGACAACCGACTCAAGCCTCCAGTGACTCACCCACTGCTAATGCTAACTAACTCTAGCCTCAAAACCCCTCATTCATTGCGGCATACTTTAGGATACAGAGACAGACAACCGACACAAGCCTCCAGTGACTCACCCACTGCTAATGCTAACTAACTCTAGCCTCAGCACCCCTCATTCATTGCGGCATACTTTAGGACACAGAGACAGACAACCGACTCAAGCCTCCAGTGACTCACCCACTGCTAATGCTAACTAACTCTAGCCTAACACCCCTCATTCATTGCGGCATACTTTGGGACACAGAGACAGACAACCGACTCAAGCCTCCAGTGACTCACCCACTGCTAATGCTAACTAACTCTAGCCTCAACACCCCTCATTAATCGCGACATACTTTAGGACACAGAGACAGACAACCGACTCAAGCCTTCAGTGAGTCACCCACTTCTAATGCTAACTAACTCTAGCCTCAACACCCCTCATTAATCGCAGCATACTTTAGGACACAGAGACAGACAACCGACTCAAGCCTTCAGTGAGTCACCCACTGCTAATGCTAACTAACTCTAGCCTCAACACCCCTCATTAATCGCGGCTGCTTTAGGACACAGAGACAGACAACCGACTCAAGCCTCCAGTGACTCACCCACTGCTAATGCTAACTAACTCTAGCCTCAACACCCCTCATTCATTGCGGCATACTTTAGGACGAAGAGACAGACAACCGACTCAAGCCTCCAGTGACTCACCCACTGCTAATGCTAACTAACTCTAGCCTCAGCACCCCTCATTAATCGCGGCATACTTAAGGACACAGAGACAGACAATGACTCAAGCCTCCAGTGACTAACCCACTGCTAATGCTAACTAACTCTAGCCTCAACACCCCTCATTAATCGCGGCTGCTTTAGGACACAGAGACAGACAACCGACTCAAGCCTCCAGTGACTCACCCACTGCTAATGCTAACTAACTCTAGCCTCAACACCCCTCATTAATCGCGGCATACTTTAGGACACAGAGACAGACAACCGACTCAAGCCTCCAGTGACTCACCCACTGCTAATGCTAACTAACTCTAGCCTCAACACCCCTCATTCATTGCGGCATACTTTAGGATACAGAGACAGACAACCGACACAAGCCTCCAGTGACTCACCCACTGCTAATGCTAACTAACTCTAGCCTCAACACCCCTCATTCATTGCGGCATACTTTAGGACACAGAGACAGACAACCGACTCAAGCCTCCAGTGACTCACCCACTGCTAATGCTAACTAACTCTAGCCTCAACACCCCTCATTCATTGCGGCATACTTTGGGACACAGAGACAGACAACCGACTCAAGCCTCCAGTGACTCACCCACTGCTAATGCTAACTAACTCTAGCCTCAACACCCCTCATTCATTGCAGCATATTTTAGGACACAGAGACAGGCCTTTCAAAGTGCTGGTCTAACACTGGAATGTTTTGGGCAGCATTAGCTCTGAAAGAGAGAGACAGAACAGGCTATTTCTGGAGGACATGGGGCACGGAAGAGGCTTGTGGGAACGTTAGCAGGAGAAACAGTCAGAGGTTACTAGACTCGGATAGTATCAATCAGGCACGTTCACCACTGTGTCCTGGGGCTCACCCTTCCTATTAATACCACAACAGAGCAAGTACAGCCCTTTCGAACTTGACCCTCAGAGGAGGGCGAGCAGTCCAAGGCTAACTTTGGGAGGTGGTGTGGGTTACCGACTCAGAACCAAAGAAATCAATTAATTAATGTTAATCACTCGATGTCCAGCCAGTGCTGAATACTAAATCACATATAACCTACTAATGTACATCATATATTAGTAGGCACATATTTATGCTGGGTATGCTTATGTTCCACTGCGTTTAATTGGTCCATAGGATAACCTCAAATGGTACTCTTGGTGCAAACAGTCCTGAAGAGTTTCTGTGATTGTTCTATGGGGGAAGGGGCTGCCAACACTATGTCCTTGGGATGTCATCTTAGTAGAGGCCAGCTCCTCAGATTATCCCATACCCATTTGCATCAGCTTCATGTCATCCCGTTCAGATGTTCTCCCGGGTTGCATTGTACCGTCGTTCTTGTTGGTTTCTGTTTGTGTTGTAGCTCAGTCTTTGCCAACGTTCATCTTTATGCTGCTTTTTCAGCCCATATTTAGTGTCTAAAACTATAAGAGTCAGAAATGTTTATAACACTTGGGGCCAGATGTAGGTAATTCTAATTTACCGATTCTTAAATACCAAATTTTACCGATTCGGTATTTATGAATCGGTAAATTAGAAGGTGGGAGATGTAGGTAATTTTTAAATTTGATTTACCGAATCGGTAACATTCGGTATTTACCGATTTGGTAAATACCGAATCGGTATTGCCCATTGATTCCTATGGGCTGTGAAGCCCATAGGAATCAATGGGAAATACCGATTTGGTATTTACCGAATCGGTAAATACCGAATCCTGCAAGGGTGCAGGGGGTGTCACTTTGACACCCTCTAGCACCCCAAATACAGGCATGTGTGACATGTGGCACACATACATGCCCTAAGGGCATGTCTGTGTGTCACATGGCACAGGTGTGCATGCACAGATGTGCATGCACACCTGAATTCGGTATTTTACCACACAATAGGATTGTGTGGTAAAATACCGACTCTTAAGGGCCTGTGGCACTCTTAGGAGTGTCACCTACATTCGGATTTAACGAATCGATAAAATTACCGATTCGGTATTTTACAGAATCGGTAAATTTACCGATTCGGTAAATTTACCGATTCTATAAAATAATGGCCCCTACATCTCAAAAGCCAAATACCGGTCGGTAACGGCCAAATCGGCCATTACCGACCGGTATTTGGCTACCTACATCTGGCACCAAGTCTTACAGAGTAAGGCAGGTCTAATTCTTCATGATTTTCATAACAGCCATTGTCATCTTAGTAGAGGCCAGCTCCTCAGATTATCCCATACCCATTTGCATCAGCTTCAAGTCATCCCGTTCAGATGTTCTCCCGGGTTGCATTGTACCGTCGTTCTTGTTGGTTTCTGTTTGTGTTGTAGCTCAGTCTTTGCCAACGTTCATCTTTATGCTGCTTTTTCAGCCCATATTTAGTGTCTAAAACAATAAGAGTCAGAAATGTTTATAACACTTGGGGCCAGATGTAGGTAATTCTAATTTACCGATTCTTAAATACCGAATTTTACCGATTTGGTATTTATGAATCGGTAAATTAGAAGGTGGGAGATGTAGGTAATTTTTAAATTTGATTTACCGAATCGGTAACATTCGGTATTTACAGATTCGGTAAATACCGAATCGGTATTGCCCATTGATTCAATGGGAAATACCGATTCGGTATTTACCGAATCGGTAAATACAGAATCCTGCAAGGGTGCAGGGGGTGTCACTTCGACACCCTCTAGCACCCCAAATACAGGCATGTGTGACATGTGGCACACATACATGCCCTAAGGGCATGTCTGTGTGTCACATGGCACAGGTGTGCATGCACAACTGAATTCGGTATTTTACCACACAATAGGATTGTGTGGTAAAATACCGACTCTTAAGGGCCTGTGGCACTCTTAGGAGTGTCACCTACATTCGGATTTAACGAATCGGTAAAATTACCGATTCGGTATTTTACAGAATCTGTAAATTTACCGATTCGGTAAATTTACTGATTCTATAAAATAATGGCCCCTACATCTCAAAAGCCAAATACCGGTCGGTAACGGCCAAATCGGCCATTACCGACCGGTATTTGGCTACCTACATCTGGCACCAAGTCTTACAGAGTAAGGCAGGTCTAATTCTTCATGATTTTCATAACAGCCATTGTCATCTTAGTAGAGGCCAGCTCCTCAGATTATCCCATACCCATTTGCATCAGCTTCAAGTCATCCCGTTCAGATGTTCTCCCGGGTTGCATTGTACCGTCGTTCTTGTTGGTTTCTGTTTGTGTTGTAGCTCAGTCTTTGCCAACGTTCATCTTTATGCTGCTTTTTCAGCCCATATTTAGTGTCTAAAACTATAAGAGTCAGAAATGTTTATAACACTTGGGGCCAGATGTAGGTAATTCTAATTTTCCGATTCTTAAATACCGAATTTTACCGATTCGGTATTTATGAATCGGTAAATTAGAAGGTGGGAGATGTAGGTAATTTTTAAATTTGATTTACCGAATCGGTAACATTCGGTATTTACAGATTCGGTAAATACCGAATCGGTATTGCCCATTGATTCAATGGGAAATACCGATTCGGTATTTACCGAATCGGTAAATACCGAATCCTGCAAGGGTGCAGGGGGTGTCACTTTGACACCCTCTAGCACCCCAAATTCAGGCATGTGTGACATGTGGCACACATACATGCCCTAAGGGCATGTCTGTGTGTCACATGACACAGGTGTGCATGCACAGCTGTGCATACACACCTGAATTCGGTATTATACCACACAATAGGATTGGGTGGTAAAATACCGACTCTTAAGGGCCTGTGGAACTCTTAGGAGTGTCACCTACATTTGGATTTAACGAATCGGTAAAATTACAGATTCGGTATTTTACAGAATCGGTAAATTTACCGATTCGGTAAATTTACCGATTCTGTAAAATAATGGCCCCTACATCTCAAAAGCCAAATACCGGTCGGTAACGGCCGAAATCGGCCGTTAACGACCGGTATTTGGCTACCTACATCTGGCCCTAAGTCTTACAGAGTAAGGCAGGTCTAATTCTTCATGATTTTCATAACAGCCATTGTGTGACCCCTCAGCCGATAGTCCATCCAGAGCTTGAACCTGCAACCAGGAAAGATAATGAGCCCTTGTCTACATGTTTATTGATATGTACCAAAGCTTACCATGAGGTACTCTACTATATGAGAACGGCTGAGAATATTCTTATTTCCCACTGTTTAGGACCCTTTATCATCATGAAGCAGCCCAGTAATTCAATGTGGGCTGAAACGCACCAGACATTTGTGGAGGGCAACAATTACATGGATTTGAAGCGGAATTGCGATTTTGTAGAAAAACATTTTAGGGGCTTATTTACAAGCCCATTGCGCCACCTGTGTGTCACTTTTTCCTATATTAAAAGTGACAACCAGGCAGAGCAAGGGGCTTATTCCTAAATGGTATGTAAAAACCTCCCAGTTCTACTAATACACACAAAGAAGATATTTTGCTCTGGTAATAAGTCACAAAGAGACTATTATAGAATAACAGTTTATGTATGTGTATAGCAAAATATATGTACATTGGCAGTTGGAGTTATAAATATATACCAGTAAAAGATCAAATTGCATTTGTAACATGTGATACGTGTGATTTTGCGTTATCAATATTAATGTGGATGATGCTCTGTCAAATATATAAAGTAGTTATCAATTCTTCAAGTTTGAGTTTTTATGGGAAGATTAAAGGTAATATCTTAAGTATATATCAGTGGTCCTGCTGAGACTAGTAACTCACCAGACGGGGTGGCTCAAAAACCGGCCTCATACAATTAAATACTTACCCTGTAATGCCTTCAGGTTTTTGAATAAGTGGGGATGCATTTTAACAACTCTCAAATCACCAAATATTTTTTTTGTTTTTTTTTAAATTACGATTTAGTACACAATTTATCACAAAAAATGAAAAATGTCTTTTCACATGCCATGATATCACTGTACAGTCCGATGCCATTGATTTTTACAGAAACTGCAGCAAGAATTATCCCTACTTTCTTTCACAGTAGATCAGACAAAACAGGCTTTTGAGTAGCTTCAAACAACAGACGGGAGCACCAAGGGGTAAGTAATCAGGTTGCCCCCCACTCAACATTCTATTTCAATAAGACCTGACCAACTCAGAACAGTATCTCATAATTCCAAGGACCAGGGGTATAAATTCCCTTTACAAGTCAGTACAATTATTACTTGCCTGTATATCCTACTGTTCATACTTGAAGTACTAAAAAAATATACCATAGAGCTATACTTACCAAAAGCCCACATACAATAGTTACCAAGAATAAGTCAGCTGGCAATGGAGAAGGTTCAATCGTTTATTTTGCAAAAGTGCCCTATATAGGGGAGCCTCCCTCTTGCCACAGCTCTCAAAGGTGTGCAGAGGAGACTGCTGGATTACATTCAAAACAGTGCATATATACTTTCGGCATACCTCATAGAAACCCCGTACATGGAAAAGTACCAGTTCATGAGAAACCAACAGGAAAACCCATATAAGGCACAACTGATTGATTCGAAACTCAGCTCAAGTTATTCTGGGGGTAGGTCAGTAAAGGTTCCTCCCGTTCATTCTGGTGCACGGGAGTATAAGCATGGCGCCTACAAGAATGTGCTCCTCCTTCAAGAAAGACAGATGCCACCTTGAGTTCCTTAAGTTAGAATCAATGGTCTGTTCATAGCCCAGGCCGACCTTTCAAGCTTTTCTATCAGCAGCATGTCATGTGTTTTCCCAACTAACTAAAGAGGCCTCAGGAAATGAAACCAAGAAGGCGTTCGTTCAGTTCAGGCCCGACTCTGAGAATCTAAATGGGTTGAGTGTATTTACAAAGGGGTTCTATCGAAGTAGCAGTGATATATTGGATACATTACGACAACATTATATAGTATAAACTTTATATTCCTTCAGACCACCCTTTTGGCGTGATTTAGCCAATATATACTACCTTATACCGGATTATCTAATCTAAAAATACTCCTTCATCTATTTGCATGAGGTCTGCGACCTCCTTCTGCACTAACTGCTTTTCAATGTTAGCCTGTCGTGATATGGTCAGTGAAGAAGTGAGTTTGCCAGCACAGAAAGAGCAACATGCTGGCCCGCAATGGAGGCACAGACAACAAACGAAGACCACTCCAAGTGCTCCAACTAGGATCATGAAAATCTTCCATCCCCAAGTAGAGAGTAGGTCCCAGAACCACCCGGTCAAAGACCAGGTCCCAGTGTCCGCATGGACTTCTGCAGCTGAGCGGTGTAATTTCTGTATGGCCAAATGTGTGGTTGGAGCAGAATCTGGAATATATACAGAGCAGGAGCTGCCGATCACACGGCATGCTCCTCCTCGATCAGCTAGGATGACGTCAAGCACCATCCGATTTTGGAGCGAAACAAGCCTCGTAGCCTGAAGCTCCCCTGTCAAGTTAGTCAAAATCAAGTAGTGGTTTGAACTACATTTTCCACCACTCTAGAGAGGCATCTTACATCTCTACTAGTAAAAATAGGACCCCAAATAGGGAAGAGACCTTTTGCTATATCTATAAATTGCTGGGAGGCAGTATCTGTCTGATCAGTGCCATCAGTATCAATACTTCTACTAGTTCTGTAAGAATCAGAACTCCGTTTAGTCAACTGATGTGTTTTGTGGTAATTAGAAGGAGCTATATACACCGGAGGGTAAAGGAAAGACAGGTAACATCGCCCTGCCCAACCTCTGGGGAGCCAAGTATAAGCATTCTCACCACATACGAAATATACATTAGGCAGAGTTATTAAGGGTGGGGTGCTGTTAGTATGCAAAGTGTAGGTGTAGTTACATTTACTATCTCCTACTTTAACATGACCTTGTCCTTGTATACAAAAGGAAGCAGTACTATTCAGGATAGGAACGGGCATTGCCTTATCATCAGTAACATTTCGGTCTTGGAAGTGTTGGAAATATTGCGTGGAATTAAATTGTTCAAAATCCAACATTTCTTCTTTTAACCAGGTAACATTTTCATATGTGGTATACATGTTCATACAGGCATCGGGATCTAAGAATCCCTCCCCTTGGTTCCCCTGGGCATCGAGTCCTTGATGTTGTTCTATATACTTTAAAACAGACTCATAATCCTTTTCCGTGTACCTTTTGGGATCAGCTACGTAATGCAGATACATGAGAGATAACAATTGAAACCAGGCTTCACAACTTGCTAAGTGCGATAATGGCAAAGAAATGAATAAATCATGGCGATGCATTACAGATGGCAAAAGGCCAGACACCCAACAGTTTGTCTTATTTGTAGTGCTATGAGCTTCGTGCAACATTTCTATGAATACATTTTTAGTATAGGTGTCTCGATGTCGCTCTTTGTGAGGAGGTAAGGTGTAAAAGAAATGCTCAGGTGGGGCTGTGGTGGTACCCAACACCCTGTGCATTGGGTATTAAAATTCCAGATACATAAACACACTCATCAATATAATCATAATTACTGCAATAGTGATTACAAAGGCTATCTTCACTCTGGTAGCCCAACCGGAAAACATGGGTACATTCTCTAGGAAAGGTCTGGGAGCAAGAGGCCTCTCATCTTCAAGGGCAAATCGGGCAAAGGGATACATTCTAACTAAAAGTCCAAACTAAACTTGGAAATGAGATGCAAGCCAACTGCCAGAGGGTTTCTTCTCCCTGTGTCGGTCTAGAGCCTCACAGGCAGGCTCTTATTATCCATCCACCAAAGTAATCTTCACTGTACCTTTTGACGTTGCAATTAAGGCCCTTGACATAACACAGTCTTTCTTTCTGAACAGAGCAATATGACTGTTCCGTGCTCTCAACGGGTTCAGTCCAGTGTCTTGCTCAATACCCCAGTAAAAACTATTTTCAGCCCTACAGCTCAAGTCTTTCCCTATCTCCTGTAATCCGAGACTTGGGTATCGCGCTGTTTTCAGGGCCGTAAATTGTATCGAAGATGGCCAGGTTGTTCTTGGTCATCGAACAACACAGCAGCAGGGACATTTGGTGCAACATGTTTTTCCAAAATCTCAGGGGGATCAGCCTTATCACGAGTTTCAGAAACTGGGGCTGATTCGTCTCCTTGCGGCATCAACAACCCTTCCTCTTGCCCAATCTCAATGGCATCCGAGAAAGGCACAAAGCTCAACCTCTGCTCTCCTTCTTGCATCAGAAATTCGTCTCGATTCTGTTGGTCAGAAGGAAGCGGCAGGGGCAGTTTCTTTACATGTGACACATGAATCCAATGTTTCTTCCCATCCACTTTCACTGCTGTTCGAGTGGCCAAAAGGATTTGGTAAGGACGGCTTCACCTGGGCTCCAAACTCGATTTCCGTTGTTAATTCCGCACGAGGACCCACTGTCCTGGCTCCAAGCGGTGTCCGGGACCCTCCGGCAGTGGCTGCAATACTGCTGACACCTGTTGATGAATGGAACGCAGATCTTTAGTTAAAGCGTACAAATAGTCAGTCATCATAGGATAATCAAGATCACGAAAGGATCTAGGCCTTGGGACACCCGACACATTGGCTGGTCGGCCAAAAACAACCTCATAGGGTGACAGCCCAGCACTAGAATGAGGGGTTACTCTTATGGACATTAACGCTAGGGGCAGTGCATCAGGCTAACTCAAACCCGTGCTTTCCTGTATCTTTTAATATGCCATTATATTTCTCAACCAGTCCTGCAGATTGTGGGTGACGTGCTGCATGAAATTTTTGTTTTAGCTGTAATCCTTTACAAACATATTTAACGAGTTCTGCATTGAAATGCACCCCATTGTCTGTCCATATAATTCGGGGCAAACCAAATCGAGGCAGAAACTCCTTTATCAGGGCTTTAGCAGTGGCCAAGGCAGTATGGTCTTTGGTGGTGTAGGCTTCAACCCATTTGCTAAATGCACAGACCACCACCAGCACATACTTCAAGTTGTTCACCCTATCAAATTGAATATAATCCATTTGTAGAACTTCAAACGGCAAGGAAGGGGGCGCAAAATTTCCACTGGAACAGTCTCTCTCCCACCGGGATTATGCTGTAAACAGACCATGCAGTATTTAACCACATGAGCAGCAGTCTTGGAGATATTCGGGTTATTCCATACTGGGTCCAGTAATGCACAAATACCTTTTGCTCCGATGTGGGCAGTACCATGGGCCATCACTACTACTGCGTACACCAGGGCATTAGGCAATAGCCATCTCTGTCTGTCAGACAAGTCAATCCAGCAATCATTGTTGTCTAATCGCCCTATTTCCTGTTCCCATTTTAATAATTCATCAGGGGTGGCTTATTTCTGCAATTCTCTAACACTTTCAATAGTATTATCAAATACTGTAGTCTCTGCCACCCATCGGGTTGCTACACTGGGGAACATTGTGGACGTTTTCGTTTGGGCTGTTTCTTTCGCTACTTGATCGGCAAAGGCATTTCCTTCTCCTGTAGTGTCAATGATTCTCTTGTGGGCACTACACTTAATAATGGTCACCTTCTCTGGCAAAGTTAGAGCATTTAACAATCTTTCAATCAAAGGGCCATGCTGTATTCTTTGACCATGGGATGTAAGGAATCCTCGTTCCTTCCACAGCCGCCCAAAACTATGGGCTACGCCAAAGGCATATTGGCTGTCTGTAAAAATATTTACTCTTAAACCTTCGCTCAGTTCACATGCTCTTATCTTATCTTATCTTATCAAAGTTTTATAAAGCGCTCGCACACCCAAGGGTTTCATGGCACTGACCAACAGGAGCAAAAGGAGTGAAAGACAAGGAGAAAAGGAGACAGTAGTTTAGACAAGAGATTGAGTAAACAACCAGGTCTTCAGGAGCTTTCTAAACGAGAGTAAAGTAGGGGAAGAATGAATTTCCAGGGGAAGGGAGCTCCACAGTTTGGGAGCAAGGGTGGCGAACCTTCTCCCACCCTTGCGTTGGAACCTGAACCGGGGGACGGAAAGGAGAATTTGCGAGGCAGAGCGCAAGCTGCACAAAGGGGTATATCTAGGTAAAAGGTCTTGTATAAATTTAGGACTACGAGTGTGCAGAGCCTTAAAAGCCATACAGGCGACTTTAAAGGTAACGCGCTGGGTAATAGGGAGCCAGTGAAATTGCCTCATGAGAGGTCTGGCAGATTGCCAGCGCGGAAGACGATATATGAGTCTTGCAGCCTGATTGTGAGCCATCTGTAGACGCCTGCTAAGAGTAGCAGGGAGGCCCAGGTAGATGGCGTTGGCGTAGTCTAAATGAGAAAACACCAGGGCCATCACAACCTGGGTCAGGGCAGGCTGTGTAAGCATCCGGCTGATCTTTTTTATTTTCCGGAGATGAAAGAAGCATGTCGCCACCACCGAATTGACTTGAGGTTTTAGTGACAGATCTCTGTCAATAATCACCCCCAGACTTTTAACCGAGGCGGATGGAATAGGAGGAGGGCCTAATTCAGGAGGCCAATAGTGTGGGCCCCAGAATAGCTGGCTTTTGCCAAAAAGGACCAACTCCGTTTTGTCCGGGTTTACCTTCAGTTGGTTACTGTCCATCCAGTGACGTATGAACAGCATAGTGTTCTGGAAAGAATTGATTGAATCAGAGGAATTATCGATAGTGAAAGTGAGTTGCAGATCATCTGCATAATTAAATGTAGTGACTTTGAGAGATTTGAGAGAGTGAAGTAGAGGAAGCAGATAAATGTTAAATAAAATAGGGGAGAGAGAGGAACCCTGGGAAACCCCACAACTGACCGGAAGTGCAGGGGAAGAAAAAGGGGGCAGACCAACAGCCTGCGAGCGGTCACTGAGAAATGACTTAATCCAGTTGTGGGCTAAGCCACTGATGTCGGCTAGTCTGACACGGTCGAGCAGAATATTGTGGTCGACCGTGTCAAACGCAGCCGACAGATCTAAAAGAACCAGGGCCTGGGGGATGTCCATATCTGCATTGTGACGCAGCGAGTCCAAGACTGCCGTAATGACCTACTCGGTAGAATGGGCCGGGCGGAAGCCGGCTTGGGCAGGGTCAAGGACATTAGTTTGTTCGATAAAACTAGAGAGGTGAGTGGTGACATGAGCTTCCAATACCTTAGCGAGGAATGGAAGAAGAGAGATTGGCCTGTAATTGGCTAAAATGGTGGGATCAGCTCTGTTTTTTTTAAGAGAGGCACCACAACAGCTTCTTTGAAGGAGTTGGGTACCGTACCCAAAGATAATGATGTATTGAGAAGACTTAGGGTGAGAGAAGGAAAAGTAGCGAATACTTTTTTCAAAATAAAAGATGGGCAGCAGTCTCGGGGAGAGCCAGACTTTACCCTATTCAAGAGAGTAAGAAGGCAGGGGACATCCAAAGAGGGGAAGTGATCTAGTGAGCAGGTGTTAGAGACAGGCGTAAACTCCGAAGGGGTGAGTGCAGTAGTAGGGATACTGGATTTGATGGTAACAATTTTGTCCAAGAAATATTGGTTAAGGGTGTTGCAGAGGGCCTGAGTGGCCACTGGCTTAAGCTGAGTTCTATCCAGATTCGAAAGTTTATTGACTATGGAGAAAATATCCTTAGAGTTATTGTTGGACTGCTCAAGTATACTAGAAAAAAAGGCAGCCTTCGCTGAGAGAATGGCCTTCATGTAATCGCCACGGGCGACCAGATAAGAAACTTTATCAAGCGGATCATAAGATCTTCTCCATGCTCGCTCTTTTTGCCGGACATGTAGTTTTTTTGCCTTGAGATCAGGGGAAAACCATTTATGAGCGTCAGATTGACGGATGGTCTTAAGTTTTTTAAGCGGGGCATAGATGTCGCTGGAACGGGTGAGCCAGTTAGTAAGGTTGGCCACCGATTCATTTGGGTTGGTGTTAAGGGGGGGCGTGGTATTCTCTAAATTTTCAAGGAAGGCGGCAATGTCCAAAGAACCCCATTTCCTAATGAGTCCTTCTTTAGTGGTTAAGCTAGTTTTAGTCTCAGAGATGGAGACGTCAAAATGGATCAAGGAATGGTCAGACCAAATGCATGGAGAAACGACAGGGGGAGGGATATCGAGGTTCAAACTCCAGATCTGATCGAGTATATGCCCTTTAATGTGAGTAGCAGTATTAATATGGTGACTGAAATTGAGTCCCATAAGAAGCTCTGTAAGTGCACTGGACGATGGGCCAGCGAGCTCACTGTTAAACCAACAATTAAAGTCGCCGATTAATAAAATGTTAGTGAAGTTGGTGACCATAGTGGCTAATTGGTCACACAAAGAGAGAGGAAATAATGGCATGTTTTGTGGAGGTCTATATATCAGAACACACAAAAGTGAACCTGAGCTAGAGTCAAACTTGATGACTAAGTTGTCAACTATAGTAAGCTCAAGAGATGACATTTTAGAAAAAATATGGCGTTTGTTGATTATAGCAGCAACTCCTCCCCCTACTTTCCCTAAGGCACGGTCTACCTGTAAGATATAATAGTCATCCGGAAGGGCTGCTAAAATATCTGGAGATGAGTCGATGTTAAGCCAGGTTTCCGTGAGGAATAGAATATCGGGTTTTTGAAAGGAGAGGAGGAGAAAAATGTCAAGTTGATGTTTTACTAGGGATCTGGTGTTGAGGTAGAAGACGTTGAGTTTTAAAGTATTGGTCAGAACAGGCTTGCATAGTTCATGTTGATGGAGAGTTTGAGCCAAAGATTTCAGGGGAGGGGAAGGGTTATGGCAAATGCCCAAGTCTTTAAGATGGGAAATGATAGATGGGCAAGGAGGGCAAGTCGAGACATGGAGAGTAAGCAACATCTCCCTAGAAAATGTAAGAGAAGGGGCAGAGGGGCTAGTCCCTAGGCCCGTTCCGGCGCGGACGGGCGCAGACGGGCTTGCCTTTGGCGCGCGGTCGGGGAGGGAGGCACATTATATACCGTCCGATCAGGAGAATGGAGAGAGGCTACAGCTGTAACTCGGGCTACTCCCAAGATGGCACTTCCCCCACAAGCCCCGTAGCAGTACCTAATCGTCTGCTCTTAGCAAGGCAATTAGTTCAGCTGCTTGCGCTGAATGCTGAGAAACTCGAGCGGTCTCCACTACTGTTCTAAGGGTAGTTATAGCATAAGCAGCTGTTGTCGTGCTATCTGGTAACTTAAAATTAGATACATCCACATACAACTCCCCTTGTGGGTCAGATAAAGGGGAGTCAGTGAGGTCTACACGTCCCTTCGTTTCTTCCTCAGTCCGAAATATACAATCATGGACATCGTCCTTTTGGTCACTTGAAGGGAGGGGTAGTAACGTGGCTGGATTCAGAGTGGCACATCTTTTAATTTTAATGTGAGGTGCAAATAGAGTTAATTCATAACCAGTCAATCGTGCACTCGTGAGGTGCTGAGTTTTTGTTCGATTCAATAATATGTCCACAGCGTGCGGTACCATCACTGTGAGATCAGTATTTAAAACAATCCCCTCTGACTGTCGAATGGCCACCGCCACAGCAGCAGTGGCCCTTAAACAGCTAGGAAGGGCTCTGGCAACCTTATCCAATACTGCCAAAAAATATGCACAAGGTCGATGCTTTCCGCCAAAACCCTGGGTTAACACTGAAAGAGAACAACCGTCCACTTCATGCAAGTAGAGTACAAAAGGTTTTCGGTAGTCCGGAGTACCCAAGATGGGTGCAGAACAAAGAGCAGATTTCAAAGAATTAAAAGCATTGTGGCATTCATCTGTCCAGGGCAAGGGTTCATTCACATCTTTGGTAACCAAATGCAACAAGGGTTTAGCCAGAAGAGAAAAATTAGGAATCCATTGGCGACAGTAAGAGGTCATGCCTAGAAAAGCACGAACATCGCGTTGAGTACGGGGCACAGACATGTTAGTAATAACAGCTATCCGTTCAGGAGTTAGTCGTCTCCCCGCTTTCGACAGTAAATGACCAAGATAGGTCACTTCCTGTCGACAATACTGAAACTCGGATAAGGACACTTTATTACCATTCGCTGCCAAATGGTGCAACAATTTAACTGTGGCCTCCTTACAACCCTCAGCCGTATCCGATGCCACTAAGATGTCATCTACATATTGGACAAGAACATTACCAGGAGGTAGGACTAATTCATCTAATACTGCTTTTAGAGCTTGGCTATAAATACTAGGGCTCTCAGTATAGCCTTGAGGTGCGCGGCAGAATCTGAAGCTGCGGCCAGATAATGAGAATCCGAAAATATGACGGCTGTCAGGATGGATCGGGATACTAAAGAAAGCGTTCTTCAAATCGATTACTGAAAAATACTGGGCAGTAGGGGGAATCATAGTCAGGATTGCAGTGATATCCGGGACCACAGGGTATTGAGGAATCACTCTTTTATTAACCTCTCTAAGGTCAATTACAAAACAATAAGTATCTTTATAATCAGGGTCACCATCTAAGGGGGCCTTCTTCAAAATCAGTAAAATGGGGCAGTTACAAATGTTTGCAGCTGTTTCCTCTACCACTCCTTTCTTAATTAAATCACGAATGACATGCAATAAAGCCTGTTCACCTTCTGGCGAAATTCAATATTGGGGAATACGTGGTAGATGCACGTTAGGTTTTAACGTGATAGATACAGGGGGTGTTTTCAACAATCCTACATCCGTGTCCCCTTTTGCCCAAAGAGTGTGGGGTATACCTGAATACTCAGGAGGGAGAGGTGCATCTTTAACTAAACATTGGGACTTACGTTCAATAGGGGGCTGCTACACACCCTCAGGAGAACAATAAATACGAGCATGCAACTTCTTAAGTATACCTAATCCGAGCAAATTATCGCCACAACTAGAAGTAAGCAAAAATGGTGAGTTCACAGTGATGAGGTTCCGTGACGATTTTACTCATGTTTGTAACATTGTCGTAAATACATAATTTTGGTATCAGTGAACCGCAAATGATCCATTTAGTACATCCTGGTGTTTTCGCTATGCTACGAGCAAGAGCACTCCAGTTACAAACACATTTCTGTTCTACCCGTGGCATCCATTTTAGAACACGGAAGCCATTTTGTATTCCTTGCCCTCACATAGTCAATGGACACGCAATGATCTCTTTCCATTAAAGGACACGTAGGCTTTAACCGGCAATTCACCTTGCTAGTGACACGTGCACCTTAGGCCAGCAACGCTGTAGCAGCATGACTCGGCAAGAACTGCCTCCCCAGCCTGAGGCCAGTCCTGCTATACTGGTTCTTGTGTTCGTTGGCCTGATCATGATTAGGCGGCCGAAACTGGTAACCGTGCCCATTTACGACCCACAAACATTTCTTATCCTGTCTTTCTATCTTCTACACCTGGCTCTGCTCCTTTCCTTCTGGGCCTTTATTAGGGGGAGGTAACGAAATTTACGATGAGGCGGTCCGGGTCTTGAATGAAGAATTGACATGGGATTATGATGGACTAGTGGGAACCCCTCATTCGTAATGTTTTGACATCAGATACTGTTGACGATTCCCGTGCAACGCCAAACATTTATTGTTTAAGACACGAATGTTTAGAACTGTGGTAACATGTAAAGAATTTGCCTGAAGCCCAATATTTAGTATATAAGGAGCAATCCTCTTTGTACAAATCGAACAGGCTCCTAGATACTGCCCATGTGTAGTTTCTGTGACTTCTGTGTCCCTGCAGTAATAAACCTTTGGTCTTTGACGCCACCATCGAGAAGCCCGTGTTTCTGTTTGTTTGTGTACCAAGACAGGTTGAACTCCGGGGTCTTCGGGTGTTGTCCCTGACACCTCTGGACGGAACTAAAAAGTCCAGAACTCCATTTGGCGCCCAACGTGGGGCGACGTCATTCGGTACCGGTCCAAAAGCCTGAAGAGTTCGAGGAGCTTCGTGTGAAGATTTCAGAGGGAGGCGCCCCACTTCATCGATCCCGGCATATCGCAAAAGTGGCCCCGACGTCCTCTTCCACGAGGGTTCCCGTTCAGACCTGCAGTGCTCCGTTGCCTTGACCGTCGCCCTGTCTTGGACCCGAGGTGCAGTCCTCAGTACGGCGAAACGTGACGGGTTTCTCCTTGGTGACGTCTTCAGTGCCTCAGTTAAGTATTCAGTGGTTGCTAGTTAAATATTTTGTGAGGATTGCTCCTGTTTGGATAATCCTTTTAGTTCTCAGTTCAGTTCAGTTCTGTAAGATTATCACTGGTTATTCTGGTTACGATAATCATTCTGTTCAGTTCAGGTATCGATACATTTGTCAGTTCTGGTAGGCCTAAGTTCGTGGTTCGAGTGCGCATCTTTTCTGTTTGTGTCTTGTTTGTCTTGTGTTCCGGATTATAAAATGGTAAGTCGGAAAAATTGTATGTTGTCTTGTTTTAGTTGCAACAGTGATTCCCTGTTGGAGGACTCGTGTTTGGTTCCCCCGATTGGAACTCCCCTTTATGATCTATATTGCAAATTTGGTGTGGGCCCTATCTCTTATAATGAGGTATGGATCCGCTACACAGAGAAAGACGGTGTCCTTAGTTGGCCACTACATGGTAGTTTCGAACCTGAAGTTCTCGATAATCTAGAAAGAAGGTTGTTTAAGAAGAAAGCCCGGCCGGCAATGTTTGATTCTTTCCGTTATTGGCGAAAAGAATCTAAACAGAGAGAAATTAAAAAGTTGAAGAAAGAACAGAAAGAGCAAGAGTTGACTTTAGAACAGTCTGCTAGGCAGCTGCAACTCAACGAGTCTGAGAAAGCGATGGAGGTGGCCGATAGAGAGCGTAATTTAGCGATAGACAAGTGCTATCCTGCTTTACCATCGAGTACGGCTAAGATAGTAGAGGACCCTGAAAAGGATCCCCTGTTGTCTTACTTGTTACGATCACCCCCACCGTATGCACAAGGTGCTACGGCTCCACCTATACCGAATGTTCAATTACCGGTTGCTGGACAACCTGGTGTCCCTGTTCTCGCTCCCCTGAATCAAGTTCCTGTACCTCCTGTGGTCAATATTAATGTTCCTTCGACAACCCCTCTTCTAGGGTTGCCGACTTCTTTACCTATGCCTGTGTCGCTCACACCTGCTACTTCACAAGCTAATTTTCAAGCTACTCCTACTGTTCCTGATCTATCTGTTCCAACTGCTACTCTATTCACTGCCTCTGCTAATATTATGACTCCGCTTTCTGTTCGTCGAAGAATCACTGATTCTGTCTCTAATATTCTATCTCCCTTCTATAAAACTCTGATTAAGACTCCTACCTCTGACTCTGTGCAGAGACGTAGTCAGCTTCCCAGTACTGAAGAAAGAGGAATACTAGATTCCACTGCCCTTAGATGGGTTTCGAAAGTTGGAAGATATAATGTACAAAATGTATTAGATACATTTATGCAATGGAACGAACCGACACAACGATATGTGTTCGATGAAATGTGTTTCCTTCTACGTGAGGAATTGGAAGAGGATGACCCTGAATCAAATTTAGGAGAATTAATTAATGTTCAGAAAGAGTTTGCTACAGGTATGATAGTTGGTCAAAATATAAAAGAAGCGATGGAACTAATTTTAAGTTATAGATCCGACTCATCCCTTCTTTCACCGAGAGAGTTAGAGAAACGTAGTACGAAACGAAATCGTCAATATCCAATGAGAGAGGTTCCACCAATTTGGCGCGAAGCTGTGCAAGCTAATGCACCGCTTGGTATTGCAGCCGCTCCGGCCCAATTCCAGAGAGTCTGGATACATATTCCATGGAAACGAGCTGAAGTGTTAGCAGTAAAACAGGCCTTGCCAGATCCGCGTAAAAATCCTGCAGGGTACTACAAAGAGTTGGCTCAAACAGTTGACGCTTGTGTATTGAATCTTGCTGACATAGATCTGCTATTTGGTAACGTAGTACCGCAACCAATTTGGGCTAAAATTCGTAAAGAGAATCATCCAGTTGCCCTAGGTGGTGACTGGGCAGCTATAACTGCAGCGGATGGTCAACAAATAGGTGGTTCCAAACCTGAACCTTTAATTGCTAACTTGCCTGGTAGAATAATCGATTTAATGAAAACCTTAATGCCTGCATTACGCGTTAACTGGGATAAATTGTCCGCATGCAAACAAAAGAAAGACGAAAGCGTCTCCGACTTTTTCACAAGATTCGAAGAGACTTTCGTAGATCATAGTGGTCAGGATATGAGCACAGAAGGGGGCCAGAGATTATTTGTTGATAAATTTGTGCACAATCTGTTGCCAGAACTTAGTGGTAAATTAAAGAATTCTGAAAGTGCGTGGGCTGTCTCTACGACTGCGCAAATACTTGCGACTGCTCAGTACTACGAAAATAGGGATAAAGAAGAGAAGGAAAAATCAGATAAAAAGACGAAAGATTTAAAAACTAAAGTACTTTTACAGCAAGCTTATCCGCCTCGCATGAATCAAACTAATATGCAGCAAGGGTCATATCAAAGAACGGATTATAATTTTCAAAGGCCACAATACCAATGGAATCAATGTGCTTATTGCAAAAAGGAAGGTCATTACAAAAGTGATTGTCCAGTTCGGGCGCAAAATAATGATGCGGCCGCTCAGAGAGGTCGTGGTAGTTCTATGCAAAACTCTAGAGGTCGAGGACGAGGTGCTATGCCTCCACAGACAAGTGATCGCCCCTCTAATTATTTCGACCAGCGTAATGGACAATCTGCCCAACAGAATAGGTCTCCACAGTATCATGTTGAAGACTATTATGAAGCTAGTGAGGAAGGTCAGCAAAGTGAATACTAGGACAGCCATGGACAAAGAGAGGGAGTAGTATCAGTACCAGTAGATCAGAGTGGGCCTTATGTCGCGGTAGCAACATCAGGTATAGTCGAACCGTTTCTGTTGGATACTGGTGCAGCAAAAAGTTCTATCATACATGCGAAACTCCCTGGCGCACCTTTGTCTGGCTCAACAAACGTTTCAGTAGGTTTTTCGGGCGCCCCTGTTCACAACCCTGTTTCTGGTCCTTTGTCTATTTCTGTTGGACCCCGTCAATTGAAAGCACCCCTGATTTTGACGACAGGTTGTAACGAAAATCTGCTTGGTTTAGACTTGTTAAAACGCCTGTACGCGACATTATACTGTTCTCCAGCAGGAGTACAGCTTACGTTGGGTAAAAGAATAATCTCTCCGATGTACTTGTCGATGGATGCGCTCCCACCAGAGCTGCGTTCACTCCCTGATACTCTTTGGGCGACTGGTCCTAATGATGTAGGCCTATTGGAAATTCCACCCTATGTAGTAACTTTGAAAGCAAATGTCAAACTTCCACGAATTCCACAATACAGAATCTCTAGTGAAGGTGAGCGTGCGCTCCTACTGATAGTACAAGACCTGATCAAGAAAGATGTTGTAGAAGAGACTAGAGGTAATGTCTGTAATAGTCCTGTACTGCCTATTTTGAAACGAACTGACCCTACAAAGCCTCCAGTATATAGGTTCGTAATTGATCTTAGAGAGGTTAATAAAATTGTGATCCCACAGTTTCCTGTGGTTCCAGACATTACTGCATTGTTAACGTTGATTCCTGCTACAGCAGCATGGTTTTCGGTTGTCGACTTGAAAAATGCCTTTTTCAGCATTCCGATAGCCGAGGAAAGCAGAGATATCTTCGGTTTTTCTCTAGGAGGACGAAGTTTTAGATTTAAACGCGCTCCACAAGGTTATTGTGAAAGCCCATCCATTTACAGTCAAGCATTAAAAAGCCAGTTAGATTCCTTCGTACTTCCTCGTGGTTCTGCTTTAGTACAGTATGTCGATGATCTTCTAGTGGCTGCCGATGACAAGGAAACTTGCAAAACAGCTACGATTTCTTTATTGCATCACTTGTCAGATTTGAATCACAAGGTGTCACCTTCAAAAATGCAATACTGCTGCCAAGAAGTGACCTACCTAGGTCATCTCTTGTCAAAGGAGGGAAGGAAGTTGACCCCAGAGAGAATAAAAGCAATTACACAGATGAACGTTCCTAGCACGCAGAGAGAAGTACGTGCCTTTTTGGGTATTACCTCATATTGTAGGCAATGGATCCCAAATTTTTCTCTTCTAGCAAAACCATTGGTAGCCTTGACTGGGAAAGGTGTCCCGAGTCCGGTACCATGGTCTGCTGAATGTCAGCAGAGTTTTTCTGAGTTACGAAATGCACTGTGTTCAGCACCTGTATTGGGTACACCCGACTACAGTAAGCCATTCACGCTCTATGTCCACGAGAGAGAAGGTTGTGCATTGAGTGTTTTGATGCAGAAATTTGGTGATAAACAACGCCCTTGTGCGTATTTTTCATCAACATTAGATCCAGTAGCTAGAGCATTGCCTAGTTGCTTGAGAGCTACAGCCGCAGCTGCAGCTTCCATTCGACAATCTGCTGGTTTAGTAATGAACAACATGCTAGTAGTCATGGTTCCTCATGCTGTGGATACACTCATGAACCGAACCAAGACGCAACACCTTACCAGTGCTAGATTATCAGGTTATGAACTGACACTGTTAGCTAGTCATATTCAGATCAAAAGATGCAATGTATTGAATCCAGCAACATTGTTGCCGACTAGCGAAGAGTCGAGTGATTCCGAACCACACGACTGTTGTTTCAGAACTGAGGAAGAAACAAAAGGACGAATCGACTTAAAAGACACTCCGTTGTCAGAACCAGATGGCACGTTGTATGTTGACGGGTCTTGCTTCAAATTGGAGAATGGTGATGTGACTGCTGCTTATGCAGTAACGACTTTGAGTACGATTGTGGAGACTGCAAGAGTGAGTCAGAATTCTGCCCAGGCTGCAGAATTGATCGCGCTAACAAGAGCGTGCGTTTTAGCTAAGGGAAAGAGAGTGAACGTGTTCACAGATAGTCAGTACGCGTTCGGCGTGGCCCATAGTTTTGGCCGTTTGTGGAAAGAGAGAGGTTTCATTACGTCCCATGGGACTAAGATTCAACATGGTCAGCTAGTTAATGACTTGTTGGAATCTCTAACCTTACCGACTGAAGTTGCGATTGTGAAATGCAGTGCTCATAAAGCAATCACGGATGATGTTGGTCGTGGGAATGCTTTTGCTGATGAGACTGCAAAACAGACAGCCAGAAATATGATGAGTAGAATGTATGTTGCAACGTCTGCAAGATGGATTTCTGAGTCTGGAATGTGTGAAGACACAGTGGAAAGCGTGAAAGAAATTCAGAAAGAGGCGACTGAGGAGGAAAAACTTGCATGGAAAGAGAGCACGGGTAAATTGGACTCGAGTGGGTGTTGGATTGACTTGTCGGAACAACAGCGTTGGATGTTGCCTGATGCGTATGTGCTTGCAGTAGTGACGATGGCACATGGAACAGCGCACATCAGTTCAAAAGGGATTTGTAAGATGTTGGCTCCGGTCTGGAATAATGACGTGATTAGTAGGTGTGCAGAGAGAGTGGTGAGGAATTGTATGGTATGCTTGATGCATAATCCTGGCAAGGGAATCCCCACACCTGCAGGTCACTTCGCTCCTCCTTCCTGCCCCTTTGAAGTGATCCAGCTAGACTTCATTCACATGGATCGTTGTAATAACCTGAAATACGTCCTAGTGGTAGTTTGTGCTTTCTCCAGATGGATCGAAGCATACCCACTGAAGGACAATACTGCCTTATCCACTGCCAAAATTCTTCTTAAAGAATACTTCCCCAGATACGGAATGCCACGGATTGTATGGTCAGACAACGGAAGTGAGTTCATAGGGAAAGTTATGCAGAGTGTGTGTGCCGGCCTAGGGATTAGACAGAAATTTCATAGTGCGAATCATCCCCAGTCCGCGGGTTTAGTCGAGGGTTACAATGGCACCCTTAAACTGAAACTCGCTAAGATACAAGCATCCACGGGTTTGTCCTGGCCAGACGCATTGCCTTTGGCTTTGCTATCAACAAGAGCAACCGTACATTCTAGAGTAGGGCTTAGTCCCTACGAAATAGTTTTCGGTCGTCCTGCAAATGTTTGGGGGGTACCTAGACCGAAAGAATTTAAGCAGCTGGAATACCCAATGTTAATTGATTACCTTTTCGACTTGACTGCTAAATTGAGTCTTATTCACCAACAGGTTTTCGATGCATTGCCAAAGCCATCGGAGAGTCCAGGCCATCAGCTGAAACCGGGTGATCAGGTGGTCATCCGAAATTTTGCAAGAACGAAAAATCTTCAGCCCAGATTTATTGGCCCGTTCCAAGTCCTGCTAGCAACGAGAACTGCTATTCGTGTGGCCGGAAGAAGAAATTGGATCCATACGACTCATGCTAAACGTGTGCCTCTGCCACTTCCTTACGACAACTGGGTAAAGAAAGGAATCGGTGCCTCTGAAACGGAACAAATCCCCAGGTTCATACCTTTCAGCGATGCAGAACTGATCACGGATTCACCAAATTCTGACTCTCCTCCCGAAACTGCTCTTTTGAACCCTGAACATTTGTCATCTGTACCAAAAGAACATTTGTCATCTGCGAACGTGAACATTGCAACGTCAGCTGAAAATACATTGTTTCCAGATCAGACAGCTCCTGCAAAACTGAGATACAACTTACGTTCTCGCAATATGGACAAATAAAGCAGGAAACTGCCTATTTCCAGATTTGAATTTGCTATACATTGCCTCCAGCCAGGAAGTTTGCTAATACTATGTATTGTTTCTTTTTGTTTTAAAATTGCCTTGCCGTCTGGGTAGCCGTAGGGTCGTGGCTGTGTGCCTAGTTGAATCTGCGGGGGTCCGACACAAGGTCGATCTTTCTGTTAGTTCTGGGAACTCCCAGGGCTGATAGAGGCATTTTCATCTACGTACACATCATCAGTGGTCGCGAACGGTCGTAGAAGATGGAGCTTCCTGAGCTACAACGAGAAAATGTAATTTATGTTCGCAGAAATAGACTGAACAGAATACTACACAGCAAATGCTTTCTAATGCAATGTGCAGTTACATTTTTAATCGTTTTAATAACGTTGGTGGGTGGAATCGTCTTTGGTGTACATTTGATTTTTATGCCAGTAACTACAGTACCTTCCCTTGATCCTACTACTTCTACGGTTTCTTCTATGCATTCTTTCCACTCATTTCCTGAACACGAACAAGCTCGACGCTCAGAATTTATTAACAATACATTTGTACAGCTCTTGCATCAACACCAACTGATAGTTAATACTACAGACTGCTGGGTGTGTGGTTTGATACCTCACACTATGGATAAAGGCATTCCCTATCTAGTCTTGCCTTTTAGCTATAATGGATCATTTCAGGCTTTTCAGACCATTTTTTCATATGCCCTTGAGACCTATCCTCCGCGTCCACCACGGTCCACTAAATACAACTCAGCCAACAAAGCTTTAGTCCAGGGAATTATTGATATGATTAAAGACGTCAATAATACTCCATCTTATCCTAGAGATGAATTACTGGTGTATTTGAGTTGGAACTCTACAGAGTATCGCCTTGGTTTGGGAGAAAGCAAGCGTAAAAGCTCCACTTCAGTTTGGGTCGTGCCTCACCGAGGTCAGGTCTGTTTGCAAGGAAATGGGAGA
The DNA here is from genome assembly GCF_964261635.1 of Lissotriton helveticus. Taxonomy (NCBI): domain Eukaryota; kingdom Metazoa; phylum Chordata; class Amphibia; order Caudata; family Salamandridae; genus Lissotriton; species Lissotriton helveticus. The sequence goes on from NC_136057.1 coordinate 1,480,816,070, forward strand.
AATACGAGAGCTCAGCTAGGGAGCAGTGAGTGCGTTGAGACTTACGTATTTCCGTCTGACTCCTCCCCTGCCTTTCTGACTGCTAGGGGTACCTACTTCATTTGTCAGGACAGAGCATATACATGGCTGCCTGCTGACTTTTCAGGTTCATGTTATATTGCTCGATTGTTACCTCCGACATACACTGCTTCTTCAGATTATCACAAAACCAGAGTAGCAAGAGGTGTCTTCAGCAAGGAAGATACCGCTGGTCAAGAAGCTGGAGACTTTTTCAAAGGTTTCCTTCCGTTTTGGGGGCCTATGGCTAATAGTAGAAGTATACGTCAACTAACACGAGTAGTTGAATCTACTATTACAGAAACTGCTGGTGCCCTTAGTAACTTAACAGCTGAGCTTCAAGCGGATCGTCTCATGACGTTGCAGAACCGTATGGTTCTAGACGTAATACTTGCAGATCGAGGTGGGGTATGCAGAATGATCCAATCGAGCTGCTGTGTCTTTATTCCAAATAATGCTCCAACAGTCTATGAAGCAATCTCTAAGCTACATAAGATTTCCGACTCTATACACGTAGATAAGGGAAACTGGTCCTTCATGGAGTGGTTTTGGACTCTGGTATCAGAGTGGGGATGGAAGGTTCTGATGGTCATTGGTGTCATCCTAGTATGTCTGTTCTCGTGCTGTCTTATTATCCAATGTGGTCCCGCTCTGTGTAGCCTCTGTGCTGCAACCTGTTTCAGAAAACCACCTACATTAGGAGAAAAGACACGAGATAGGATGATGATACAACAACATGTCACTGACCTAATGAGCATAGAATTAGACTCTGACTCTGATATAGACTAAGTAATTGCCTATGTAAGGGCAAAAGGAGGGTCTGAGGTTCCGTGACGATTTTACTCATGTTTGTAACATTGTCGTAAATACATAATTTTGGTATCAGTGAACCGCAAATGATCCATTTAGTACATCCTGGTGTTTTCGCTATGCTACGAGCAAGAGCACTCCAGTTACAAACACATTTCTGTTCTACCCGTGGCATCCATTTTAGAACACGGAAGCCATTTTGTATTCCTTGCCCTCACATAGTCAATGGACACGCAATGATCTCTTTCCATTAAAGGACACGTAGGCTTTAACCGGCAATTCACCTTGCTAGTGACACGTGCACCTTAGGCCAGCAACGCTGTAGCAGCATGACTCGGCAAGAACTGCCTCCCCAGCCTGAGGCCAGTCCTGCTATACTGGTTCTTGTGTTCGTTGGCCTGATCATGATTAGGCGGCTGAAACTGGTAACCGTGCCCATTTACGACCCACAAACATTTCTTATCCTGTCTTTCTATCTTCTACACCTGGCTCTGCTCCTTTCCTTCTGGGCCTTTATTAGGGGGAGGTAACGAAATTTACGATGAGGCGGTCCGGGTCTTGAATGAAGAATTGACATGGGATTATGATGGACTAGTGGGAACCCCTCATTCGTAATGTTTTGACATCAGATACTGTTGACGATTCCCGTGCAACGCCAAATATTTATTGTTTAAGACACGAATGTTTAGAACTGTGGTAACATGTAAAGAATTTGCCTGAAGCCCAATATTTAGTATATAAGGAGCAATCCTCTTTGTACAAATCGAACAGGCTCCTAGATACTGCCCATGTGTAGTTTCTGTGACTTCTGTGTCCCTGCAGTAATAAACCTTTGGTCTTTGACGCCACCATCGAGAAGCCCGTGTTTCTGTTTGTTTGTGTACCAAGACAGGTTGAACTCCGGGGTCTTCGGGTGTTGTCCCTGACACCTCTGGACGGAACTAAAAAGTCCAGAACTCCATTGACAGGGCCAATAGTAAAGGGAAGTAGCTTTGAAACGGGCCTTACCACGGGGATTCCTGAAAAACCCACCGATACGTTATTATGCCCAGACAGAGCAGCCCCTGGGACCAATGCATGCGCAACAGAACTATTCATTGCTCCAGTATCCACCAAAAACTTCTCAGATGTCCCCATCAGTTGCCCCTGTACATAAGGCCCCTGCTGGTCAACTGGTACTGATATATGGCCACTGCTCTGTGCGTTAGTATATAAAACAAGGGAACCCGTAAAGGTAGCGAGGGACCTCGGGTAATTTGTATGTTTAAAGCTAACAAAGGTCCTAAGCTATAGGAAGATATAACATGTGGGAATAAGCATAGACTTAAAATGAAGACTATGTATCTTTTACTCCGATGTCCAGCCGGACAAGGAGGTATTTATTTTAAAGATTTGGTGCATATATACAAGATTTAGGAAGTGGAGCAAGCCACAATTTACTGGGCACAAGCCTGTACCAAGTCAGGGAAAAGGAAAAGACAATACATGGGGGAAGAATAAAATAACAGGCAAACAAGTTGGAGAAAAACGGTGGCCTAAAGTACAATGAAGTTTTTACATAAGCTCAAAACCGACAGTAACTGCAACACATGTAACAAGATTGAAAAGGGGAGCAGTACTGCACAAACTGTCGACGTTACGTTTCAATCCCTGTCTCCAAAGATTAAGGGGCCGATTAGGATGGAGGATTTTCCGCCTCCTCCGGGCCGGCGGAAGCCACCTCCGGCCCGGAGGAGGCGGAAAATCCTCTGCGGAGTCACCAAAGACCCACCGCCGCATTACGATGGCTGGTGGGTCTTGGTTTCTGTCCGCAGCTTTTCCGCCGCGGTCGGATTACAACCGCGGCGGAACAGCTCTCATTTGGCTGGCAGTGTCTATCAGACACCGCCAGCCAAATTAGGAAACATTTGTAAACATGCTTTTCCACGGCGGTTTTTCCGCCGTGGAAAAGCATGTGTAGTTTTGATTTTAAGGGCCCGTTGCGGGCCCCCAGGGTGTAGGCGGGTGGGGGGTGCACATGGGGGGTACCTATGGTACCCCCCAGCATTTACATGCACAAAGCGGCAGGCACCGCGCGGTGCCTGCCGCTTTGTGCATGTAAATGTTAAACATGCACTTTTAACATTGCGGCGGGTGCTGCTTGAAGCAGCACCCGCCGCAATGTTAAATATCCAGGATGTGACCGCCAGGGTGGCGGTCACATCCTAATTTGCACGGAGGGACCGCCGCAGCCCCTGTGGACGGTCCCTCCACCTCTGGGATGGCGGACGGACTCAGGTCCGTCCGCCATCCTAATCGGACCCTAAATTGGGATCATCTTCAGGACTACAATAAACATTTTGCCCGAATGTATTTTTAAACAAGCCTGTAAGGTTAAACAGGAGAAAGGGAAGGGGAGAGAGACAAGTTATCTCAGGGGAAGATCATGTACATATTTACAACATTTACACCATGTCAATTACATTTCTCTACAGTGCAACCTTTTCTATAATTAAAGGTGCTGCGGACGCAGTGCAAACTATCACAAAAGGGCACGGGTGGCGATGTGCTCATTTTTTGTGTGGCATGTCAAGAACCCTGCAACTGAGAGGACTTGTGATGAAGGTCAGATTCGAGCAAGGTGTGAGACAATTGCTAGAAAATTACTGATAGCACGCTTATGATAGTGCTTGCGGCGAGGTGACCAGACTAGAGGAAGCGTGAATTCGGTGCAATGTGATCGTGACTACACACGGCGGCAGTACCTAAAAGTGCGCGGTGACCGGAGTAGTTGTGATAAGGCGGTACGGAATAACCGTGTCTACATGTGGCCGGAAAAGGAGGCAGACTGACCAGTGCACTTGGTAGGGGTGCGATCACGGCGTGGGGGGACCAGGTTGAGGGAGGCATCACACCTTGCTCGAATCTGACCTTCATCACAAGTCCTCTCAGTTGCACGGTTCTTGACATGACACACAAAAAATAGGCACATAGCCACCCGTGCCCTTTTGTGATAGTTTGCACTGCGTCCGCAGCACCTTTAATTATAGAAAAGGTTGCACTGTAGAGAAATGTAATTGACATGGTGTAAATGTTGTAAATATGTACATGATATTCCCCTGAGATAACTTGTCTCTCTCCCCTTCCCTTTCTCCTGTTTAACCTTACAGGCTTGTTTAAAAATATATTCGGGCAAAATGTTTATTGTAGTCCTGAAGATGATCCCAATTTAATCTTTGGAGACAGGGATCGAAACGTAACGTCGACAGTTTGTGCAGTACTGCTCCCCTTTTCAATCTTGTTACATGTGTTGCAGTTACTGTCGGTTTTGAGCTTATGTAAAAACTTCATTGTACTTTAGGCCACCGTTTTTCTCCAACTTGTTTGCCTGTTATTTTATTCTTCCCCCATGTATTGTCTTTTCCTTTTCCCTGACTTGGTACAGGCTTGTGCCCAGTAAATTGTGGCTTGCTCCACTTCCTAAATCTTGTATATATGCACCAAATCTTTAAAATAAATACCTCCTTGTCCGGCTGGACATCGGAGTAAAAGATACATAGTCTTCATTTTAAGTCTATGCTTATTCCCACATGTTATATCTTCCTATAGCTTAGGACCTTTGTTAGCTTTAAACACACTGCTCTGTGCGTGGCTCTCTCATGCATAATTATGTCCATCATATCCGTCCTTTCAATAATCCTCATTATAGTATTGTCTTCCTTGAAAATCATCAAAATAGTTCTTTCCTAACTCATCACCGGACCTATCACTACGTCTCATACTATTCCGATCAGTACCTCCTCTCCCTCGTCCTCTATTAAAACCACCCCGTTCATATAGTAACGGACACTGGGCTCGCCAGTGTCCTTCCTGCCTACAATTAGAACACTGGTTAATCCTTATAGGAGGACCCTGACCTCCTCCTCCTCTCATCATTGCTCCTCTAGGGAAGGAGCCCCTTCCTCCCCTTCTACTGTTTTGCCCTCTGCTGACCTGCTGTAGCAGTACTCGGGTTTTCGATTCCTTAACTTTTTTATCCAATTTATCCATACTCTCATTTTCTCGATGTTCATAGTACTGAGCCATGCTAAGAATGACTGAGGGAGTTGAAGTGGTCCAAGTACTTTCGGCAGCCTGTAGACGTGTCTTTATTTCTGGTAACAAATTAGTAACAAACCTATTTACAAATAACTGTATGCCACCTTCTGAAGACAAATCTTGTCCACTGAAATTATTAAACACTTTCTCAAACCGTGTAAAGAAATCAGAGACATTTTCATCCTTCTTTTGGATGCAGGCCGTTAGCTTATCCCAGTCCACCTTTCGTGGAGGAATGAGAGTTTGCATAAATTAATAATTCGAGCAGGTATAGCTAATATCTCGTCTTTAGGCTTGTCGCCCGGTTTTTGATCTTTGTCCCGTGTCTTTATCTGATCCCAGGTTCCTCCTAGTTCGGCAGCATGATCGGAATCATGCACCTGTCTCCATATATCTACTGGGACTAAAAGACAGAAAAGTAACTCGATGTCAGCTAAAGTCATAACAGCTGAATTCGCGGCTTCTGTCAACTCTTTATAATAAGCCGTGTTTTTTTTTCGTGGGTCGGGAAGTTGGGCTTTTAAAGTAAGAACCTCGCTTTGCTTCCAAGGGGTATAGACCCACTGCTCTTGGAACCGTACCTTTACACGTGCTCTGGTTACTTGGCCCCCTCCATCTAACACTTCGGGAATCTCTGGATGGAAAATAGGGTGCACTTCTCTCATAGGGTACTGGGTCCCTACATCCGGGCACCTCCTATTCATTCGATCCCGATATTGTAGCAGAACTTCAACATTTTGGAATACTTCTTCAACTTGCAATTCGAACTTATAAGCTCGATCTTTGATATCACGCAATATCTGGGGGGCCAGTCCTTCCTGAAAACATTGCTCCCATAAAGAAATCAGTCTAATTGCCATATGTTCTAATGCTAGTTGTTGTGTAACTGGTTCGAAATCTTTCATAGTACTCCAAATGTCCTCCAGAATATAAATTGGAATCTGCATCTATTGGGACGCCTGAACCACTACAGCCCCTCTTTCTTCTTCTCCTAGGGACGATAGAGTAAAAACTCGTCGACCATCCATCCCTCCCGTAGGGCGTCGTGGCGTGACATCCGATGAAGCAGCGGTCAGTCCCATAGGGATGGCCGTTGCCCCTCTAGTTGGGGGCGTTAAAAATACCGGGGACAGGGGAGAGGCAACATCTGCCCCAGGCATCAAAGTGATTAAATCTGAGGTGGTTGGACGGAGGGTAGGAGGAGCGGGAAATGGGGCCGGAGGATGTACAGCCACCGGTGCGGTAGCAACCGCAGGCACCGCTGCTCCCGCCCTTCCGGTCCGGTCCACTGGGACCGCCGGGTACAAACCTTGGGGGGCATATGGAGGCGGAGGGCGAACCTCTAATAATTCTTCTATCTCATCTTCTGCCTCGGGTCGGGTCACATAACTTTTATCTGTTTGCAATCGAAACTGTCTATCTAATTGCTCAATATTCTTTTCTACTTTCTCTTTTTCATACGCCACCGCTTTTTGGGTTACAGTCTGTCCTGCTTTAATCTTTCCTAATTTTTCCTCTCGTATTCGCCGTCGCTTTGCCTCCTTTAACCATAAGGTCAGGGAGTCAAACATAGTCTGACGGCTCCTTCTTAGAAACAATTTATTCTGTAACTAATTAATTTTTCTTTCATTAAAAGACCCAGTTAAAGGCCATTGCAATTCTGCATTATCTTTAGTATATTTATTCCACAGTGTATTAAACAAAATGGGAGAAATGCCATGTTTGACATACATGTCAAAACTAAGAACTGCCTTCCGGAGGAGCAGGCTGTCTTTCTTCCAGCCGTCCACTTCTCTGGCGGCAGCATCCAAAACACAGTTTACTGAAACACGACATTTTTAAGAATTCAACAAATCATACCATTCCAACTGAAGTTACACTCATGGACGCGTCCTCTCACCACACACTCTTTCACTCGTTCAACTATAAACAATTCTATTCGTATAACATACCTAAAGTGTTTAAGTATCGATCAATAAGAATACTCCGGTCATGAATTCATAATTCCATACGACATGTCTCATACTCGAACAGAGCCCGTCGACTCCTGTTCTGGGAATCAATCACCCTGGATTCCAGACCAATAAAAGAATTTCACAAAAGAGACAGTCCCCAAAGACTGCCCTGGGATCATCAGACAGGCGAACAGCAAACACTCTTACAGACTATCCTGCAGTCCTGTGCTGGTTGGGCCGGGTGTTATGGGCGCAACCCCAGACCCCGCGCTTACTCAGTTGCTCCTGCGGGTCTTTCCGAAGAGGATTCGGCCGAGTGAGCACCCACCGTGCAACACTAAGGCGTCCGATGTTGGCCCAATTAATCATCAAACAAGTCTGTGGAGCGTCTGCCCGTGCAGTTACACCTCTGCCACGTCAGACCCCCAGATTCCCTGTGGTTCACTAACCACTACATACCATACTCAGTTAACTGTTCTTCTGAGCCACTTCTCAAAAGTGCTCATTCCATAATCCACAAAGGATTTATCATACAATTTCACTCACCTGGTGCACTCAGGTCTGATTGCGCGTTCTCCACTGCCGACTTCTTTTATAGACCAACACGGTCAGCTGTTCCCGGGTTAAGCCCGTAGGACTCCGGCGAAGGGTTATTTAGCAGCTGGGAAGGTCACTGGGCCGGAGAGTGGAATTTTCCTTTTCTACCACAAACTGGTTTCTCAATTAGGATCCTTTTTCAGTTCACCCCCTCGACCAGAACCCCTCCCCGTCCCTCTTCTCCTACTTACAGGAGGGGACAACCCTATCGCGGAGTCCAGGCGGAGTCGCCAACTGAAGTACTAAAAAAATATACCATAGTGCTATACTTACCAATAGCCCATATACAATAGTTACCAAGAATACGTCAGCCGGCAATGGAGAAGGTTCAATTGTTTATTTTGCAAAAGCGCCCTATATAGGGGAGCCTCCCTCTCGCCACAGCTCTCAAAAGTGTGCAGAGGAGACTGCTGGATTACATTCAAAACAGTGCATATATACTTTCGGCATACCTCATAGAAACCCCGTACATGGAAAAGTACCAGTTCATGAGAAACCAACAGGAAAACCCATATAAGGCACAACTGATTGATTCGAAACTCAGCTCAAGTTATTCCGTGGGTAGGTCAGTAAAGGTGCCTCCCGTTCATTCTGGTGCACGGGAGTATAAGCATGGCGCCTACAAGAATGTGCTCCTCCTTCAAGAAAGACAGATGCGACCTTGAGTTCCTTAAGTTAGAATCAATGTTCTGTTCATAGCCCAGGCCGACCTTTCAAGTTTTTCTATCAGCAGCATGTCACGTGTTTTCCCAACTAACGAAAGAGGCCTCAGGAAATGAAACCAAGACGGCGTTCGTTCAGTTCAGGCCCGACTCTGAGAATCTAAATGGGTTGAGTGTATTTACAAAGGGGTTCTATCGAAGTAGCAGTGATATATTGGATACATTACGACAACATTATATAGTATAAACTTTATATTCCTTCAGACTTTCTATCCAATCTCGTCATGTACCACAGCTTCCAACAAGCCAAAAAACAAAGTCAAACTTATTGTCTCACCACATAATTTTGTGGAGTAGCTTCGACAGCCAACACATACTTTGTGGCATGTAGTTCACCACGTCTTGAGGGATGGATTAAAGAATCACAAGATAAATACACATCAAACACTCAAAAAAGGATATCTATACAATTAAGAATACAGACTAACTCATCTTGCAAACAAAAACAATACATAATATAACAAAATCACAACCCTATATAAAATCTATCAATGTTCATGCAGTCATAGTTAAAACGAACATTGTGATTTGTAATTATAAAATATTAACATTTCTGCCTTATGGCACTTGAAGTGTTCATATTATACTAAAACCTATTCCACTTTCATATTTCCTCAACTTTCTAATACACATACAACATATATTTGAACTGTATAGTTAAATATCTGAATACTTATATATATATATATATATATTTTTAATTTTATTTTTAAACCGTGACAGTCCTATCGCATACAAACATAGAGGTATCGCCTCTCACGACATTTTACAGGTCAAATAACATATCTATCGGACACAGCCATTTAGCCCACATCCCGGGGGTTGGGCGGTGTATAATTCACTACAATCCGCTATGTCCCAAGCAAGGCGTCGTAAACAAACTTAAAATTTCTGTCACATTTTCTTTCCTTATACCCCTTAGTAACTAAAGAACCCCAGCCCATTACTCTATGATCATGAACCTGTGATGTTATCTCATGTACATCCTCTTGGCGCCAGCCCAGCTCTGAACCAATTGGGGAGCCTCTAGAACTGCGACCCCTGCCGATACCCAGGTGGGAGGTAGCTCACGCATGTCTCAGCTGCAGTCGCAGCCTCACCATTTTGTAGCCCAGTGGCGCCGCACTAGGCACTCTCAGCTTCTTCAGTAGCAGACGCAGTTGTGCGCCTTTTGTAATCAGAGTTAGCCCCCAAAAATTTTAGGGCCTGCTCTTAAGCGGCAAAAGGTCACTGTTATTCTCTGATCGCGTACAGCAGTAGTTCAAGTCCCTGTCCCAGTGCTCTACCTTAGGAAGGGGCACTCTTATCCAGCACATGGCCAATCGTCTTTTTGCCAACAGCATACCCATATCCACTATGCGCCTCTGAGCTTTACGCAGACCCTTCGAGAATCCCAACAGTGCCAGGGCCAGGCACGGGACTATCTCCTCTTCTAAGATTTTGCTCATGGTTTGGAACACTTCACACCAGTATTTCCGTACCCCTGGACACATCCATGCCAAGTGTAAAAATCCTGCATCTTCTTTCCCGCACCAGCACGTAACCCAAACCTGCACAGTCTTTCCGGAGTGTGATAAACTCTGTGTGAGAAGTTGGCCTGGTATATGATGTTCACTATTCTAGTGAGCACCTTGCACCAGTCCAAACAACCCTTATGGTGATGGTTGTAAAGTCAACCTTATAGACCAGCTATCCTAGTGGTAGCATGGACAAAAGCAGTCTTAGGCTAAACTCAAGAGGGCATGTGAAGCCAGCTGTTTTACCATATGCAAACCTTTTAATACCAAATGAAAGGACACCACACAGGTTATATATACAAAATATATATGTATTTATTTCTTAATAAATCCCCTTAACTCTTTATGAGCACAGGAGTACAAGCGTATAACAAGTAACTTAATATAGCATACAAAAGTTGCACAAATATGGATAGGCCCTGGTGGCCCGTAAAACCATATACTAAAATAGTGGTATAAGAACCACGTCACGAACAATGGTAAGGCCTAGGGCCTTGGGAATTGCTGGGGCCACACTGAACTAACAACAGTTAGGACGTGGGAGGCCCACAGGAATGCGGGTGCAGTGTCTAAATGCACAAGCGTGCACCAATAGAAGTCAATGGGTGCGTAAAGTTGAAAAGTTGCAGATTTGGAAGCCTTCCGACTGGACTAGAACTTAACCACTTAAAACTAGGACACTAGGGATGTAAATCTCTACAGGAGCACCGCAGTACTTGCGTTACCTCACCCACAGGAAGCGGGTGCATAGGTGTCAAAGTGTGTCGGATTTCGCCGTGGAGTTCTATGGAGCCTTGGAGAAAAGATGCTGCAGGCGACCAGGAGAGAAGAGTCCGGGTGGATCGAAGATGAAGAGTACCTGAAAGCAGAGGGGACAGAGTCTGGGTCACTAGCCAGTGACCAGGAAGAAACCAGGAAGGAACCAGGCGATGTCGGGTTGCGATCAGGTGATGTCGTGAAGCTTGTCTCCGCTGCCACGTGTACCAGGAGGTGTCGACGACAACCAGGTGCTGGACACGGACTGTCCCACAAAGGTTCTCTCTGTCGGCGGTGTCGGATCTCAATTCGGAGTCAACAGGCCTTGGCAAATGCAACCCAAGGGCCAGTCTGGAGCAACCAGACCAACATTGAAAATTTGAAGGTTCGTCGTCACAGAGGCCAATAGCCAATGGGCAAGTGACCGGACAGACGCGTCGAGCAGGAAAATGCAAAAGGGCCCCACGCAGCAATCGGTGAGTGTGGAGAGGTGATCTTCGGTTCAAAAGATGCTCGGGGCTAGGGCTTCTCAATCCCCAATGCACAGCTTCGAGGGTGCCTCAGGAGCTGCACAGAAAGCACTTCGGTGGCTTTCCAAGATGGCCGGTCCCACGTCTCTCGTCGCTTCCACGGGTCTCAGCTTTGCTGTGGCTGTTGATCGGGCTGTTGGATGTCTGGAAGTCCGGTTCTTGTTGGTCTCTGTCGTTCGAGCTCCAGCGGGAGCAACAACAAAGCAAACCGTTGAGCGCTTGATGGTGCCTGCTTGCACAGGGTGGTCACTCCTTAACCACAAGGGAGATTCTTCAGTCTTCTACGTCGAGTAGGATGTCGAAGGGTCCAGAGTTGCGTATCAGAGTTTCAGTCAGGATTATCTAAAGTCTTGGGACACAGCTCCTACCTTTATTCCAAATCAAGGGGCTGGATTACCTGCTAGGTCCCTCCTATGGGTGGGACCCAGGAAGTCCCTTTGTCCAGTTTCGCGCCAGAGTTGGGGCTGGAGTGCCCCAGCACCGGTTTGAACTGGCCTAAGCTTGGGACACCTTGTGTGCTCCAGGCAGTGTCTAGTTTCATTCAGCCCTCCCTGCCCCAATCCACTATCTCCTGTCTGGGGTGGTGCTAGCACCTCCCTGTGACAGGAAACCTATTGTCCAGGCTTCCCCTGCCGGAGTTTCGTCCAGCAGCAGGAGGCCAGACTTGTGTCTGTGGCAGCAGCATCCATTTTGTGATGCTGAGGCTCTGGTTAACTTTAACCGGGATTAATGGAAGTAACATGTCTTCTCCCTCTAGAAGGGTGGAATGCTACCCCGTCACCAGAATTGGCGAGGGGGTAGTATTCCAAAGCGTATGACACCTTACACGACATGTTTTGATAAAGCCAAACCAAAGATAGCATTTAACCGTGAGGTTCATAATGCACTTAAGAGTATATGGTATGGCAATATCCTGTAACAGCTATAAGGACATGGTTCTGAAAGCTGCAGACAGGCTCAGCTCATGCTAGAGCAACATCTCACATAAAACCAAGCACTCTGCCTTCAGGATTATTAAGGCCTGTCATGGGAGTGACTTATAGGTGCATATGTGTCCAGATATAGGTTTAGACATAGGAATACTATATCTAAGCAAGGGGTGATTACACTACCTTGCCCCAGCTGAGTGATCAGCCAGTTGTGTCAGTTTGGATGGCCAGCCAGGGGTGGCAAAAGATATGCTGCAGCCCCTGGTAGGCCTTGGATGCACCTATGCCCTGGGTACCTATAGTACTCTGTACAGGGGCTCATAAGGTGGCCCAATCCCAATTGGTGATGTACCTAAAGTACATGTTGTGAATTTAGAGAGAGAACAGCAGGGCTGTGGGTCTGATTAGCAGGCCCACAGCCACATTAAGTCGAAAACCAGTGAGGCAAAAAGCAAAAAATGGGGTGACCATAGGATAGCAGACCCTACTCTCCTACATAACCCCCCCTGAACGCAGGGACATTAAACTTAACCTTGACCAGATAAGTCTTCATGCTCTAAGTGGGAATACCTGGAGAGACCATCTGCATTGCCATGGTCAGTCCCTGGTCCGTGCTCCACTGTAAAGTCAATCCCCTGTAGGGAAATGGACCACCTGAGCAGGTTGGGATTTTCACCCTTCATCTGATTTAGCCACAAGAGGTCTGAATCATGAAGTGAGTGCCAAACAAGTATGGTCTCAACCTCTTCAGGGCCCAAACCACAGCAAAGGGCTCCCTCTCAATAGCTGACCAACGTTTCTCTCTAGGGGTCAGCCTTCTGCTAATAAAAGCAATGGGCTGGTCTTGACCATCTACATTAAGTTGTGAAAGCACAGCTCCCACCCCCAACTCAGAAGCATCTGTTTGGACGATAAACTCTTTGGAGTAGTCAGGACTCTTTAAGATAGGTGCAGAGCACATGGCCTTCTTCAGGTCGTCAAATGCCTTTTGACAGCTAACTGTCCACTGAACCTTTTTTGGCATCTTCTTTGAAGTCAAGTCATTGCGTGGTGTCACAATGGACCCATAATTCTTGACAAATTTTCCATAGTACCCAGACAGGCCCAAGAAAGCTCTGACCTGTGTCTGGTGGTTTGAGGAGCCCAGTCCTGTGTGGTCTGGATCTTACTCTCCAGTGGTCGAACCTGACCCCCACCTACAAGGTGGCCCAGGTACACAACCTTACTCTGCCCTATCTGGCACTTTGTGGCCTTGATAGTTAGGCCTGCCTTTTGCAGGGCCTCTAAAACCTTCTTCAGGTGGAGCAGGTGATCCTCCCAGGTGGAGCTGAAGACAGCAATATCATCTAGGTAAGCTGCACAAAAGTCATCCAACCCAGCAAGGACTTGGTTCACCAACCTTTGGAAAGTGGCAGGTGCATTCTTCAAACCAAAGAGCATTACCACAAATTGATAATGACCTCCTGGGGTTGAGAACGCAGTTTTGGCCTTGGCATCCTCAGCAAGTTGATTTGCCAATAGCCAGCTGTCAAATCAAATGTGCTCAGAAACTTGGCAGAAGCCAATTTATCAATGAGCTCATCTGCTCTTGGAATTGGGTGAGCATCTGTCCTAGTGACAGCATTGAGACCTCTATAGTCCACACAGAACCTCATCTCTCTCTTACCATCTTGGGTGTGAGGTTTTGGTACAAGGACTACTGGGCTGGCCCAGGGGCTCTCTGATGGCTCAATCACTCCCAAATCAAGCATTTTCTGCATCTCAGTCTTTATACAGTCCCTGACATGGTCAGGTTGCCTGTAGATTTTACTCTTCACAGGCAGACTGTCACCAGTGTCAACCTCGTGGGTGCACCAGTTAGTCTGACAAGGTGTTAGGGAAAACATATGTCTATAGGCCTGTAGAACTTGTCTGCAGTCCCATTGCTGCTGGTCAGTGAGGCTTCCTGCCAAGGCCACTCCATCATCTGAACCATCATCAGGGTTCTGAGTCAACAGGTCTGGGAGAGGGACACTCTCTTCCTCCTGTTCCCCATCTGTAGCCATGAGCAAGCCCATGTCTGCCCTGTCAACATATGCCTTCAGTCTGTTGACATGGAGCACCCTGTGGGGGCTCCTAGGGGTGCCAAGGTCCACCAAGTAGGTGAGTGACCTCTCCCTTTTTCTCAATAATGGCGTGGGGTCCAGACCATTTGTCCTGGAGTGCTGCTGGGGCCACTGGCTCCAACACCCACACCTTCTGTCCTGGCTGGTACTCAGTCAGCACAGCCTTTTGGTCATGCCAAGCTTTTTGAAGTTCTTGGCTAGCCTCAAGGTTTTTAGAAGCCTTCTCCATATACTCAGCCATCATGGAGCGGAGACCAAGTACATAGTCCACTATATCTTGTTTAGGCTTTTTGAGAGGTAACTCCCATCCTTCCCTCACAAGACACAGGGGTCCCCTTACAGGATGCCCAAACAAAAGCTCAAAAGGGCTGTAGCCAACCCCCTTTTGTGGGACTTCTCTGTAAGCAAACAGAAGGCAGAATAAAAGGATGTCCCATCTTCGCCTAAGCTTTCCAGGTAACCCTTTTATCATCCCTTTGAGGGTCTTGTTGAACCTTTCAACAAGCCCATTGCACTGGGGATGGTAGGGTGTAGTGAATTTATAATTAACACCACACTCCTTCCACATAGCAGTCAAATATCCTGACATGAAGTTTGCACCTCTGTCAGAGACAACCTCCTTTGGAAAGCCCACTCTGGAGAAAACTCCAAGTAGGGCCCTTGCCACAACAGGAGCTGTTGTGGTCCTCAGGGGAATAGCTTCTGGATACCTGGTGGCATGATCCACTACCACCAGTATAAATCTGTGCCCAGATGCTGTTTGGGGGTCCATTGGGCCAACAATGTCTATCCCCACTCTCTCAAAGGGTACCCCCACCACAGTTAGTGGTATGAGGGGGCTCTTTGTTGTGCCACCTGATTTGCCACTGGCTTGGCAGGTAACACAGGAGCGACAAAACTCCTTGGCATCTTCTGACATATGGGGCCAGTGAAAGTGAGGGACGAGCCTGTGCCAAGTCTTGTTCTGGCCTAGATGTCCTGCTAGGGGAATATCATGGGCCAAGGTAAGAAGGAAGCCCCTAAATTGCAGAGATATAACCAACCTCCTGGAAGCACCAGGCTTGGGGTCTCTAGCCTCTGAATAAAGGAGCCCATCATCCCAATACACTTTATGGGTACCTTCAGCATTCCCAGCAGCCTGCTGTCTGAGGGGTTCAAGAGAAGGACAAGTTAACTGAGCCTGCCCCAGATACGCCCTTGAGGGCCCCCCTGTCCCAAGAAACTCAACCTGATCAGGTTCAAGCCCTTCTAGGACAGTTCCCTCTTGGATCACAGAATCATCCTCCTGGGAGGGCTGATCCTCAACCTGAGGCAGGGGGGAAGGCACTGCCTTAACCCTCTTGCTCTTTCTCTTGGGTTGTGTCTGGTCTATAGTTTCAAGATCCAGCACAGGTTCAGGTAAGCACTTTTTGGCCTGTGACCTGGTCACAGCAAGGACATGTGCTGAAATACCCAGCATCTCTGCATGAGTCCTATACTCCACTTCTGACCATACTGAGTTTTCTAGATCATTGCCCAAAAGACATTCAACTGGGAGGTCTGCACTTACCACAACTCTTTTGAGGCCAGTTACCCCTCCCCAGGAGAAATTAACAACTGCCACACTATGTGTAGTAGTGACATTGCTAGCACTGGTCACTAGGTAATTATCACCCAGTACAATCTGTCCAGGGTTCACAAAGTTAGGTGTCACCATAGTGACACTGGCACATGTGTCCTTGTAAGCTTGAGCCACTTTATCATTTATCAAAGGTGTCTGTCTGTACTTGCCCAAAGTATTGGGACTCACAGTAGTGGACATATCCATGTCCACATCACAGATCAGGACAGCCTGAGTAGGAATCCTGACTAGGTCAGGATCCACCTCAGTACCCATGGTTAACCCCACTATAACCTTGGGTTGGGAACTACCACTGCTGACTGTACTAGGAGGTGCAGGTGCCTTAGGGGCTCCAGTGGTAGGGGCTGTACCTTTCTTGGTGCACTCACTAAACCAGTGAGAGTCAGTTTTACATTAGTTACACCAAGGTTTCTTTGGACCTTCTTTCTTTTTCTTAGAGTTTTGGGACCCCCCTCCTTAGAAGTATTTTGGGGGCCTAAAGAAGACTTCTGGTCTTTTTGCTTTTGATCTCCACCCTTTTGGTCTGCCTTTTTCTGGTCACCACCTTTGTTCTGGGGTCTCTGCTTAACCCTGGTTCTGACCCATTTGTCTGCCTTCTTTCCCAATTCTTGGGGAGAGGTCAGATCTGAGTCAATCAGGTGTTGGTGCAACAACTGGTTCTGACAATTATTAAGGATTTGTTCTCTCATGATCAAATTATACAATCCTGTATAGTCCTTAACGTTTCTTCCCAGTAACCAACCTCCCAGAGCCTTAGTGGCAAAATCAACAAAATCAGTCCAGTCCTGAGTCTGTGTCTTCTGGGTATCTCTGAACATTAACCTGTACTGTTCAGTGGTTAAGCCAAACCCATCAATCAGAGCACTCTTCAGGACAGAGTAGTTTTTAGCATCCTCATGACTAACAGTGAGGAGTTTATCTCTTCCTTTTTCTGAAAAGGAGAGCCACATGATTGCTGCCCACTGACCTTGGGGAACCTGCTGTACCATGCAGACCCTCTTCAAAGCAGTTATCCACTTGTGGATGTCATCCCCATCTTTGTAGGGGGGCACAATCTTACTCAGGTTTCTATGATCATAGGACCTGTCTTTATCCTTAGGGATATTGCTGCCACCAGTGGAATTTTTATTGTTATTATTATTATTATAGAGAGTTTTATAACGTGCTCAATTACTCAAGAGTATACTGGCGTGGTCCTGAGCGGGAAGGCAGAAAGCGGAGAGAAAGAGTAGAAATCAGATTGTTATATTGAAAAGATGAGTTTTTAAAGCTTTTTTGAAGTGAGCAATGTCCTGAGTGGCTCTGAGATGCAGGGGGAGGGCGTTCCAGGCTCTCGCAGCTGTTACAGAAATGGACTGCCCACCTAGCCGAGCTTGCTGAAAACGCGGAAGGACCATCCGGCCCTGGTTGGCTGATCTAAGACAGCATTTGGGAGCATATATTAAAAACCGCTTTCTCAAATAATGCGGCCCTTGCTCGTGTGTCGCTCTGAAGGAGAGAACCAGGGATTTAAACAAAATCCGTTGTGCCACCGGCAGCCAATGTAGGCTACGCAGGTGATGCCGGACGCTAGAACTCCTAGGGACATTAAAAAGAAGCCTATCTTAACTTTTGCTCCCTTGCTAAAGCAAGTTTAGCTTGGGCCAGGGCTGTTTCCTCTTTCTCTATCTGAAGTTGGACAGCTCTCATCCTAGCCTCATGTTCTCTTCTCTGGGGGGAAGTCATTCCCCTTTGAGAACCCCTTGAGGCATTAGAGAGGAGAGACTCCTTGGAAGGAGATCTTTCCCTTCTATTGCCTGGGAGAAGCCTACTATTAGGTCTGGAAAGGTGAAACCCTTCTCTATTCCCATGTAAGCTTAGGTTAGCCTGGCTAAGACTCCCGACTTCTACCTGGCTACCATCTCCATCAGAATCTTCCTCCTCTACTTCACCTGTGTTCTCTGGGGGACCTGGTTTAGAGGCCCTCTCCAGATCACCTGCCTCTAGGACTTCTATCAGGTGTTGGATGGTAGGGTGGAACCCTGTTTCAACTTCCTTGAGATACAAAATAACCTCATCTCTCGAAAATTGAGCATATCATATCTGAAGGGTGCCTTGGGAGGGTCACTTACCACAGGTAGAGAACCAGAGGGTTCACCTGTGCCAGACATGTCTAGTGAGGTGTGGTGTGTGCACCTACCTACACTGAGTGTTTACCTACTAGAACCTCTCTAGGAGTTGTAGTCAGGGTGTGCTAGGCCCTTTCTTCTACAACAACTAAGTTCAGTAGAACTTAAGTATTTTAAGCTTTGTTATATGTACCTATGGTACCTAGTGTGATCTTTCAAATGATAACAAAGAACAGCAAGCTCAAATCCCAACTGCTGCACACCAATGTAAGAAGTTGGCCTGGTATATGATGTTCACTATTCTAGTGAGCACCTTGCACCAGTCCAAACAACCCTCATGGTGATGGTTGTAAATTCGACCTTATAGACCAGCTATCCTAGTGGTAGCATGGACAAAAGCAGTCTTAGGCTAAACTCAAGAGGGTATGTGAAGCCAGCTGTTTTACCATTTGCAAACCTTTTAATACCAAATGAAAGGACACCACATAGGTTATATATTCAAAATATATATGTATTTATTTCTTAATAAATCCCCTTAACTCTTTATGAGCACAGGAGCACAAGCGTATAACAAGTAACTTAATATAACATACAAAAGTTGCACAAATATGGATAGGCCCTGGTGGCCCGTAAAACCATATACTAAAATAGTGGTATAAGAACCACGTCATGAACAATGGTAAGGCCTAGGGCCTTGGGAATCGCTGGGGCTACACTGGACTAACAACAGTTAGGACGTGGGAGGCCCACAGGATGCGGGTGCAGTGTCTAAATGCAGACGCGTGCACCAATAGAAGTCAATGGGTGCGTAAAGTTAGAAAGTTGCAGATTTGGAAGTCTTCCGACTGGACTAGAACTTAACCACTTAAAACTAGGACACTAGGGATGTAAGTCTCTACAGGAGCACCGCAGTACTCGCGTTACCTCACCCACAGGAAGCGGGTGCATAGGTATCAAAGTGTGTCGGGTTTCGTCTTGGAGTTCTATGGAGCCTTGGAGAAAAGATGCTGCAGGCTACCAGGAGAGAAGAGTCCGGTTGGATCCAAGGGTGGATCGAAGATGTAGAGTACCTGAAAGCAGAGGGGACAGAGTCTGGGTCACTAGCCAGTGACCAGGAAGGAACTAGGAAGGAACCAGGCAATGTCGGGTTACGATCAGGTGATGTTATGAAGCTTGTCTCCGCTGCCACGTGGTCCAGGAGGTGTCGACGATGACCAGGTGCTGGACACGGACTGTCCCACGAAGGCTCTCGCTGTCGGCGGTGTCGGATCTCGATTCGGAGTCAACAGGCCTTAGCAAATGCAACCCACGCAGGACTCGAAGATGGCTTCTGGATCAGACCAGCAAGGTCTGATGGACTGCTCCTTTTTGAGGGGAGCAAGGGCCAGTCTGGAGCAACCAGACCAGCATTGAAAATTCAAAGGATGTTGTCGTCACAGAGGCCACTAGCCAACGGGCAAGTGACCGGACAGACGCATTGAGCAGGAAAATGCAAATAGCCCCACGCAGCACTCTGTGAGTGTGGAGAGGTGATCTTCGGTGCAATGAATGCTCGGGGCTGGGGCTTCCCAATCCCCAATGCACAGCATCGAGGGTGCCTCAGGAGCTGCACAGAAAGCACTTCGCTGGCTTTCCAAGATGGCCGGTCCCACGTCTCTCGTCGCCTCCACGGGTCTCAGCTTTGCTGTGGCTGTTGATCGGGCTGTTGGATGTCTGGAAGTCTGGTTCTGGTCGGTCTCTGTCGTTCGAGCTCCGGCGGGAGCAACAACAAAGCAAACCGTTGAGCGCTTGATGGTGCCTGCTTGCACAGGGTGGTCACTCCTTGACCACAAGGGAGATTCTTCAGTCTCTACGTCGAGTAGGATGTCGAAGGGTCCAGAGTTTTGTATCAGAGTTTTAGTCAGGATTATCTAAAGTCTTGGGACACAGCTCCGACCTTTATTCCAAATCAAGGGGCTGGATTACCGGCTAGGTCCCTCCTATGGGTGGGACCCAGGAAGGGGGTGGTTACACCCCTTTCCCTTTGTCCAGTTTCACGCCAGAGCTGGGGCTGGAGTGCCCCAGCACCGGTTTGAACTGGCCTATGCATGGGACACCTTGTGTGCCCCAGGCAGTGTCTAGTTTCATTCAGCCCTCCCTGCCCCAATCCACTATCTCCTGTTTGGGGTAATGCTAGCACCTCCCTGTGACAGGAAACCTATTGTCCAGGCTCCCTTGCCGGAGTTTCGTCCAGCAGCAGGAGGCCAGACTTGTGTCTGTGGCAGCAGCATCCATTTTGTGATGCTGAGGCTCTGGTTAACTTTAACCGGGATTAATGGAAGCAACATGTCTTCTCCCTCTAGAAGGGTGGAATGCTACCCCCGTCGCCAGAATTGGCGAGGGGGTAGTATTCCAAAGCGTATGACACCTTACACGACATGTTTTGAAAAAGCCAAACCAAAGATAGCATTTAACCGCGAGGTTCATAATGCCCTTAAGAGTATATTGTATGGCAATATCCTGGAACAGTTATAAGGACATGGTTCCGAAAGCTGCAGACAGGCTCAGCTCATGCTAGAGCACCATCTCACATAAAACCAAGCACTCTGCCATCAGGATTGTTAAGGCCTGCCATAGTAGTGACTTATAGGTGCATATGTGTCCAGATATAGGTTTAGACATAGGAACATTATATCTAAGCAAGGGGTGATTACACGACCTTGCCCCAGCTGAGTGATCAGCCAGTTGTGTCAGTTTGGATGGCCAGCCAGGGGTGGCAAAAGATATGCTGCAGCCCCTGGTAGGCCTTGGATGCACCTATGCCCTGGGTAAAGTAAAGTCCACATTTGTAAAGCGCACAATCACCCGTAAGGGTCTCTAGGCGCTGGGGGCCGTCGGGAAGATTAAGCGAGCTATTGCCCAGAGTCACATGGTGCTGGGCTAACCTGCCGCCTGAGCCGGGGATCGAACCGTGGTCCCCAGATTCCAGCGTCAGTCGCCCTGGCCCCGGCGCCACACCTCTTCCTACCTATAGTACTCTGTACAGGGGCTCATAAGGTGACCCAATCCCAATTGGTGATGTACCTAAAGTACATGTTGTGAATTTAGAGAGAGAACATCAGGGCTGTGGGTCTGATTAGCAGGCCCACAGCCACATTAAGTCGAAAACCAGTGAAGCAAAAATCAAAAAATGGGGTGACCATAGGATAGCAGACCCTACTCTCCTACACTCTGTTTATGAATTTAAAATGTATTAACCTGTGTCTCCCATTCAGAGAGACACTCCTTGTGCTGGTGCAACAGTAGCGCCACATTTCGTCGTCCACAGCCATATCTAAGTCGCTCTGCCATTCAAGCCGTGCTTTACTATACCCTGTCGCTCTATCAGCTATTGCCATCCTATAAAGGCTATAAACTATTTTTTGGGGAGAGTCTGTTTTGATTACGTGTGTGAGTTCTAACAGTTCAGCAGGTTCCTGTAAGTCGTCTCCCAGTTGTTCTCACCATGCCTCTCTGACTCTATAGTATTGAAAGCGTTGGAGCTCTGTGTGCTCCACTTCTGGAGTAAGAACATCAAACGATTTAAGCGTTCCCCCCTCGAACATGTCGCCCGCCGTAGTTATGCCCAGAGCATTCAGGGCAGTGATAACTCCTTTGTCAGTGCACAGTGGGAGCCAAGCAAGCCACTAAATAGGCATCAGAGGGGAGTACAACACCGCCCCAGCGTGGAGTTGCAGCAGCGCCTGCCAAGCATGTCTGGGCGAGTTCAAAGAGTCTAGCAGTCCAGTACGTCTGTCCACTGTCTCAAATATTAAGTCCGGTAAGGGCCTTGGAGCCGCAAATAGCTTCTCCAGCCGGAGGAACGGAGCGTTCGCCCTGTCATGGATCCTGCTGTGAACATGGGCACCTTGTGCCACTCTAAAATATAATTCAAAGTCCGGAGCTCCCAGACCTCCGAGGTGGTATGGTAGGACCAGCACACTCCCTTGCACCCTATCTTGCTTCCCCGCCCAAGGCAATTTTATCATCAGGGATTTAAGTCGAGAGAAAAAGTGTTTCGGGAGGACCATAGGGACATTAAGAAATAAGAACAACAATCTTTGTAGTACTATCATTTTCATTAGTGATATCCTACCAATCAATGAAAGAGGGAGACCCACCCATACGTTTACATTGTCTTCAAGTCACGCTATGGCCGTTCCATAGTTCTCTCGCATTACAACCTCGGGATCCGTGTGTAAATGGATACCCAGATAGCGCACTGAGTCAGTGGTCCACCGCAAATTATAATCCATCTCAAACTTCTCTGTAGCCTCAGTGAGGGGAAACGCGATCTATTTACTCCAGTTCACCGTTAACCCAGACAGGCCCCGAACCTCACGACCTCCCTCAAAAGAGGGGCCAGGTTTTGCTGCGGCTCCTGCACATAGAGTAAGGTGTCATCAGCGTAGGTCGTAATGACCAAGCGGTAAGTAGGGAAATTAAGCCCGCAGTGTCCATGGTATTCCCGCAATGCACAAGCCAGCGGCTCTGCAACTAGCGCATAGAGTGTAGGGGATAATGGGCATCCCTGGCGAGTGCCTCTTCGGATAGGGATCGGTTCAGTCACACTGTTCCTAAGTCTAATACGAGCTGTCGGGTCCGCATACAGCACCGCTATCATCTGAAGGAACCCCTGTCCAAGTCCCATTCTAGAGAGGACCGCTCTCATAAATGGCCATTCCACGGAGTCAAAGCCCTTCTCCATATCTAAAAACACTGCGATCGCCTTGCGCTCCTGGGAAGTGTGCTGCATAGTCCCGAACACCGCACTCAAATTATAGGTAATATTCCGGCCCGCTACAAACACTGCCTGCTCTGGGGCCACCAACTCTGGGGTCAGCAAGGCCAATCTAGTCGTCAGTATTTTTGCGTATATTTTCGCATCTACATTCAGGAGCGACAACGGCCTATAAGATCCACATTCCTCCAGTGGTTTCCCCAGCTACGGGACAGCCACAATTATTGCCTCCCTCATGGTCGCTGGCACCGCGCCAGCCTCTATCATGTCCGCAAAGAGGGCAGACAAGTGGGGCAGCAGCAGGTCTAAAAAAGCCTTGTAAAAGCCCACAGTGAGTCCGTCGGACCCCGGCACGCTATCAGCTTTCACCCCCCCCCCAGGGCCTAGCGGATCTTGTCATGTTCTATTGGGAGCATTAAGAATTCTCTATGTACATCCGATAGGAATGGGAGTTTAATATGTTCTAGATAGTCTAAGATATCCTCCTTGCTACCAGAGCCCCGCGAATCATAAAGTAGTAGTCCCTGAACCTTTGAACTATGTCCTCCTCTGCCGTCAGCATGTCCCCCTCCTTTGACTTCATAGCTGTGACCACGATTTTCCATCTCTGCTGTCTGACTATGTTCGCCAGGACCGATCCTGGCCTGTCTTTCTCCCCATACAATCTGGCTGTAGCATATTTCCCTAGATGTTTTATTTCGGCGTCCGCTTCCGTCTTATACTCCGCCATCAGCCCCTTGAGTTCTTCTCGGGAGGCCTCCACGTCCTTGCCCAACAGTCGCCCCTCACAGTCAGCTATTTGTCGCTCCAGGTATGACAAACGGTGACGAATGGAGCGAAGTACCCCTGAATGTTTACTTATTGCCACACCCCGGATATAACCCTTAAAGGCTTCCCAAACAGTAGTGAAACTATCCACTGACCCAATATTAATTCCAAAGTATGTCTCTATCACTTCGTGTAGTTCCTCTCTAAATTGGTCGTCCTGTAGCGAGTAAGGCGGGAATCTCCAAGTAAATGGGGGTATAAATGTCTGCGATGTAGCAAGCGTCATCAGTACTGGGGAGTGGTCAGAGAGAGTACGGGGGAACACCTGGCAACTGCGCACTAAGGGAAGGGTACTAGTGGAGGCTAGCCAGTAATCTATGTGCGTATGTATGTTATGAAAGGCTGAATAGTGCGTGTATCCCCTTTCTCTCGGGTACAAGCTACGCCATACGTCAGCAAGGTCTTCGTTAATTAGAATCCTATCCAATTCACTAGCTGCCTTAGCTTGTCTTCTGTCCGGGCCACTCGACCTATCTAACTCCGGGCATCTTACCATGTTGAAGTCCCCTCCCCACATGACCGCCTTGACAGGAAAGCCACGGGTCACCTCAGCCAGCTGCCGATAGAACTCAGGGCAGTCAAAGTTTGGGCCATATACGTTAACCACCAACATTTCTAATCCTCTGCCTCCCAACTGAGATAAGACATACCTGCCCCCTGGGTCAGCACAGATCATTTTTAAAGTTTACTCCGATTTTGGGTTCACCCAAGTGAGCACCTCTCGAGCATAAGACGTGAAGCCAGCTGCTTTAATCTGTCCCTTCAGGCCCCTGGCCTGCAACCTCGTGCTGTGCTCTGGTAAGTGCGTCTCCTGCAATAACGCTAGATCAACATGGTGTCTCGCTAGGTAATTTATGACTTTAGGCAGCTTCCTATAGATGTTCAGCCCTCTGACGTTCCACGTCAGCGCCCTAAAGCTATCCCTCTTATTGTTTGTCTCTAATTCGCTAAGCCCCATTCACAAAACCCAATGCATCGTACCTCGATGTACCACATGATTGCTCAAAGAGTAGTTCAGTATCAATAGGGCTAAGACCTGCATCTAAAACCTTGAACCATTGAGCCCCTCCCCCATCCCCCACCCCCATCCCCACCCACAGCGGACCACCCCCAACTAGGTCGTGAAATGTCAAATCCCCGAGCCTACCCACCTCCCCTCCCCCCCAACTAACTCCCCCCCTACAGTGTCGCCACATGCGGGTGGAGGTTGCTCACTACCAACAAACAAAGTCAAAAAGGGAGCTACGAGTTGACACTTGTCTCTCCTCCTTCAGCCGGCAACCTATTGTCCTGCCTGCGCCGGGAGCAAACCCCTCCATAGTCAGCCCCCCGAAGGGCCATCGCAGGGCAAATCTATCATCCCAATCTACTCACCCACCATGTAGTAGGGAGTATCTATACTCGTAGATCCTTAGTCTTGTTCGTCCATACCACCATCAGAGGCCTCTTCCATCGCATCTCGGTCCGGAGTTTTCCTCCGCTCTCTCGCCCAGTCTTTCAATGCCTTCTGTAGCGCCCTCAGCTCCGTGAAGATGTGCGACTGGCCATTTTTGTTGACTTTAAGCTTAGCGGGGTATAGCATTGCATAGTACAGACCCTGTTCCCTCAATTGTTTCTTCATGGGCACAAAGTGGTTCCTCGCCTCCTGGACTCTGGCAGTAAAATCCGGGTACAATGAGATATTGGAGCCCTCGTAAGTTAGTGTTTGTTTTTCTCTGGCAGTCCGGAGGGCCGCGTCTCTGTCCCTGTAATTGAGGAATTTCGCAATAATTGGTCGCGGCGGGGACCCCAGCTTTGGACGCGGCGCCAATGAACGGTGTGCCCTCTCAATTACAAACATGTTGGAGAACACCTCCGCTCCCAGCATGGTCGTCAGCATTCGTTCTATGAAGGGCTCCATTCTTCCGGTGTGGGTCGTTTCAGGGAGACCGACAATGCGTATGTTACAGCGCCGAGAACGCGCCTCCAAATCCTCGGTCTTATCTTGGAGCAACTGTATCACCTTCCCCAGTTGCTTGTGACTTACGTCTATAGTCGTCTGCGCCTCTTCCACTTCTGTGATCCTTCTCTCTGACATGTCAAGGGGCTCTGCATGTTTATCAAGCCTCTCGCCCATTCTGTCCATGCGGTACGTCAAAGCATCCATCTTTGCTCCCAGTGATGATATACCTTCCTGCAACCCCTTCTCCATAGACTTCAAGAGGCTCTTAATGTCCTGTTCGTGCTTCTCTTGGGAAGGAGGCCCGCTCCCTTCCCCCGCCGGTTTATCTAGTGATTTCGTGCTTTTCTGTGCAAATGGGAACTTGGATTGCCCACGGTCTATCTTCCCTATCCTTACTCCTCACTGGGGACCAATATTGGGAGTACTCCTCTCGTGGCAGAGCACCTCAGTGCAGGCGGGCAGCAAGCGCCGAAACAGTCGGAACCCCAGTCGTAGATTCTCAGCGTGCCCCGACAGAAAGGCTCAGTCCCAGGGCGCAGGCGCGCTCCAGGCGATAGACCCAGAGGCACTCTCAGGGCTTCATGGGGTGGTCACCTCTCCAGGCCCCGGAGCTCCACGCCGCAACACACCGCCCAGATAGCACGTAGGTCACAGACCTGCTCTCATGTGCCCCGTACCTGAATAAGTGAACCCGGGTAGGCCTCCTGCGCTGCAGGCTTCCTGGGATGTCCAACTTATGCCGCCTTTCTCGCTCCACAGAGGCCACAGGTACTCGCCAATCTTTGGGGCCGGGTGGGGGCCTCCTCTACCGGTGCATCATCCACCAACATGCTATGCCACACCTCCAAGGCACCTGGGTGATTTCAAGGGGCCATCCGCTCCTCCCGCGGCCCCGCAATTATCCGCACCGCAGCCACGGTCAGTCCGGCACCCCTGCGGGCATTATCTCATCCTCCACTACTGGCGCAGCCTGCGCCCAGGGTCAGCAGAGATGCAGGCTCCTCCACCACCCCACGACACAGGGCGGTCTATTTGCTCTGCCCCGCCTCGGGTTCACCACTCCGCCCGAGTCACGACTAACACAGCCGCACGTAAGGTGACGTCACGGGGCGGGCTCCAAAATCGAAGCCGGTGCTTCGCGGCCTTCACACAGGCCAGGGGCAGCTCCGCTCTCATCGGTAACAGCGGGTGGCGCCTCTCTCCAAGGAACCTCCGGGGATCCCAGGAGCTCCACGCAGCATTGTAGTGTGTGAGGGTTGCTTCCCAGCATCAGCAGGCAGCAGGATTATGCAGGATTATAGGCAAGCTTTAGGGAGCTCGAGACTCAAGCGTCCATCTTGGACTCGAGCTAGCTCCGCCCCCCATATCTGAATACTTGTATATATATATATATATATTCACTGAAAAAACCATAGGTTATAGACCATATATAGTTAGGAATTTGCATTTACAAAACCTTGAAAATTCACTGAAAAAACCATAGGTTAGAGACCATATATAGTTAGCTGGACATTTTATTGACATAAAACCAATAAAAATTCCATATATAGTTAGTTGCACTAACTATATATCGCGCACCCGCAATCCACTGCTGATGATGTCACATATTACATCATTCATGACATGGTCAGTGACATCACTGATGACATCACTGATGACATCTCAAATGACATCACTGATGACATCATCTAGTGTCTGTGTGTTTTTGTAAAGTTTAAATATGTTTTACATATTGAAGAATGAGTGGATGTATGGAAGACTGAGTGTGTGTGTGGCTGGCTGGGAGGTGTGTGACTGTGCATATCAATGTGTACTTGTATCAGTGATTGTATAAGAGAGTAAGTATGTGTTAGTATATGTGTGAAAAGTATGGTGTTCTGTGTTTAACTGTATAGATGAGGAAATCGAAGTGTGATTGATTCTTCACAGGACTGACTAGGTGTATGAGTGCATATGATAGTGTTGTAATAATGAGTGACTGTATGTATGAGTGATTGTATGGGTGAATGAGTGAATGTGTGTGTAGACGTAGGAATCAGTGAGTGCGTATGTAGTAACTGGTATTGGTGTGTCATGATGTCATCAGTGATGTCATTTGAGATGTCATCAGTGATGTCATTTGAGAAGTCATCAGTGATGTCATCAGTGATGTCACTGAAGTATGGTGTTCTGTGTTTAACTGTATAGATGAGGAAATGGAAGTGTGATTGATTCTTTACAGGACTGACTAGGTGTGTGAGTAACTCCATGGATGAGTGGCAGTGTGTGAGTGTCTGCATAGGTGTATGAGTGCATATGATAGTGTTGTAATAATGAGTGACTGTATGTATGAGTGATTGTATGGGTGAATAAGTGAATGTGTGTGTAGACGTAGGAATCAGTGAGTGCGTATGTAGTAACTGGTATTGGTGTGTCATGATGTCATCAGTGATGTCATTTGAGATGTCATCAGTGATGTCATCAGTGATGTCATTTGAGATGTCATCAGTGATGTCACTGACCATGTCATGAATGATGTAATATGTGACATCATCAGCAGTGGATTGCGGGTGCGCGATATATAGTTAGTGCAACTAACTATATATGGAATTTCATTGGTTTTATGTCAATAAAATGTCCAGCTAACTATATATGGTCTCTAACCTATGGTTTTTTCAGTGAATTTTCAAGGTTTTGTAAATGCAAATTCCTAACTATATATGGTCTATAACCTATGGTTTTTTCAGTGAATTTCATTGGTTTTTTAAAAGCTAATATCTATAGCTGTAAAATATATTCTTTATTACGTGACGTATCACGTAGCCACATGAGACGCCTCATGACGCGTCGCATAACCGTGACGTATCGGCTCAGCAGCGCAAACAAAACCCATAACGTAAGCGTGCCGGAGCACGCTTACAGATATATATATTTTTTTTAACCTTAATTAGACAAAATCCACACGTGCACATATCTTGAGGCCTTGCAAAGGCACATCAAACAAACAGTCCCTACAATTTTGCCAAGTTTGCTGGAAATCTATTCCCTTAATTTTTTTTTTTACTGTTTCTCTTGGTTTTCCCCTTGTTACGCTTACCGGGACGCTACCCGGTACGCGAACCGGACGCTCCAAAATCACAAGATGGCGGACTCCCGTTACGCTGCCGGTTAGCTGCCCGGTTCGCGTACCGGGAGGCGCCTCTACCGCGAAAAATCGCGGGGGACTTTAATATCCCCCTCATCAATCCTAGGGGGTCAGGAGGGGTTTACCTTGCCCCCTTTCCTTCATTTCCCCCTTCTTTTTTCACCACATCTTGTCTCTCGAACCTACCGAGAAACAAGATGGCGGCCGCTCCGGACTGTTTACAATGTTGACAGCTACGCTGCCGGTTAGCTGCCCTGTTAGCTGCCCGGTGAGCTGCCCGGTGAGCTGCCCGGTTCGCGTACCGGGACGCGCCTCTACGGCGTAAAATCGAAAAAAAATTTTTTATTTTTTTTGCCCCGCGGGGCACTTTAATATCCCCCTCATCAATCCTAGGGGGTCAGGAGTGGTCTACCTTGCCCCCTTTCCTTCATTTCCCCCTTCGTTTTTCACCACATCTTGTCTCTCGATCGTACCGAGAGACAAGATGGCGGCCGCTCCGGACTGTTTAGAATGTTGACAGACACCGGAGAGCCAATCAGCTTCGCTTCGCGAAGTTCCGTTACGCGTCAGGTACGCGAACCGGGGCGCTAACCGGAGCGCTGTCACAGATATATATATTTTTTTAAACGTTAATTTCTCAAAATCCACTGGAGCACATATATTGAGACATAGCAAAGGCACGTCGGGCAAACCATATCTACAATTTTGCCAAGTTTCATGTAAATCTATTTAGCCGTTCGAGCTAAAAGTGAGTCCAACCGCCCTATGGAAAAATGAATGGGAAAAACACGTTTTGGGACCCCCCTTTTTTCTCGGCCCCCCTTGACGAAACCCCCCCAAATTTTCAGGGGCTGCTCAGAAACAAAATGTGCCATTTTCCTGAAAATTTCAGCCAATTCCGTCCACAAACGCCAACGTTATTAGACATAGAATTTTCAGAAATCCCATAGAGAAAAAATCCTAACTATATATACCCACTGGCTATCGCCAGTAGGTAATATACATATATAAACATATATAGTCTGCATATCTATATAAATATAAATGCATGCATACATATACATATATGCATACATATGCATGTTATTTACATGAAAGTTTTAAAAACACTAATAAAAGCAAAGCTAAAAAGCCACCTCATTACAAACAGAATGGCTTTAACTTAAACGAGGGCGAGATCTATTGCATTTTCAATGCTTGTTTACTTTGGTTCTATCAAGAAGGCATTCAGATGTGTCACACATTTGCCATAAATTCTGAATGTTAGCACTCTAGTTGCTCATTAGATCACTGTAGTAAAGCTAGTGCTCACCAGGGAAGTCTGCTGCTAATCATGGTTTGCAGCCATTTTCCTGCATTTTTTATCCCGCAGACTTTCAGTCCGCATACCATTATCCCGCAAGGTCATTGACCTCGCATACCATTATCCCGCATTTTTTCAAAACGCATGTGCATTTATCGCGCATGCCTTTACAAAGAATTACGTTTTAAAGGCATGTATGGTAAATGCATTTGTGTTGTGAAAACCACGATGACGAGAGAGGTAAATGGGTTTGTGTTAATTTTTTCGTGGGTTAGTGATTGTGTAGTGTAGTGTAGTGTTGTGTAGTGTAGTGTTGTGTTAGTGTAGTGTAGAGTTGTGGTGGTTGTTTAGTGCAGGGTCATGCTGGGGGTAGTGTTTTAGGGTTTAGGGTTGTGTTGTAGTGTTTGCGTAGTGTAGGGTCATGCTGGGGGTAGTGTTTTAGGGTTTAGGGTAGTGTTGTAGTGTTTGCGTAGTGTAGGGTCATGCTGGGGGTAGTGTTTTAGGGTTTAGGGTTGTGTTGTAGTGTTTGCGTAGTGTAGGGTCATGCTGGGGCTAGTGTTTTAGGGTTTAGGGTAGTGTTGTAGTGTTTGCGTGGTGTAGGGTCATGCTGGGCGTAGTGTTTTAGGGTTTTGGGTAGTGTTGTAGTGTTTGCGTAGTGTAGGGTCATGCTGGGGTGTAGTATTTTAGGGTTTAGGGTAGTGTTGTAGTGTTTGCGTAGTGTAGGGTCATGCTGGGGGTAGTGTTTTAGGGTTTTGGGTAGTGTTGTAGTGTTTGCGTAGTGTAGGGTCATGCTGGGGGTAGTGTTTTAGGGTTTTGGGTAGTGTTGTAGTGTTTGCGTAGTGTAGGGTCATGCTGGGGTGTGGTGTTTTAGGGTTTTGGGTAGTGTTGTAGTGTTTGCGTAGTGTAGAGTCATGCTGGGGTGTAGTGTTTTAGGGTTTTGGGTAGTGTTGTAGTGTTTGCGTAGTGTAGGGTCATGCTGGGGGTAGTGTTTTAGGGTTTTGAGTAGTGTTGTAGTGTTTGCGTAGTGTAGGGTCATGCTGGGGGTAGTGTTTTAGGGTTTTGGGTAGTGTTGTAGTGTTTGCGTAGTGTAGGGTCATGCTGGGGGGTAGTGTTTTAGGGTTTTGGGTAGTGTTGTAGTGTTTGCGTAGTGTAGGGTCATGCTGGGGGTAGTGTTTTAGGGTTTTGGGTAGTGTTGTAGTGTTTGCGTAGTGTAGGGTCATGCTGGGGGTAGTGTTTTAGAGTTTAGGGTAGTGTTGTAGTGTTTGCGTAGTGTAGGGTCATGCTGGGGGTAGTGTTTTAGGGTTTAGGGTAGTGTTGTAGTGTTTGCGTAGTGTGGGTCATGCTGGGGGTAGTGTTTTAGGGTTTAGGGTAGTGTTGTAGTGTTTGCGTAGTGTAGGGTCATGCTGGGGGTAGTGTTTTAGGGTTTAGGGTAGTGTTGTAGTGTTTGCGTAGTGTAGGGTCATGCTGGGGGTAGTGTTTTAGGGTTTAGGGTAGTGTTGTAGTGTTTGCGTAGTGTAGGGTCATGCTGGGGTGTAGTGTTTTAGGGTTTTGGGTAGTGTTGTAGTGTTTGCGTAGTGTAGGGTCATGCTGGGGGTAGTGTTTTAGGGTTTAGGGTAGTGTTGTAGTGTTTGCGTAGTGTAGGGTCATGCTGGGGTGTAGTGTTTTAGGGTTTTGGGTAGTGTTGTAGTGTTTGCGTAGTGTAGGGTCATGCTGGGGGTAGTGTTTTAGGGTTTAGGGTAGTGTTGTAGTGTTTGCGTAGTGTAGGGTCAGGCTGGGGGTAGTGTTTTAGGGTTTAGGGTTGTGTTGTAGTGTTTGCGTAGTGTAGGGTCATGCTGGGGGTAGTGTTTTAGGGTTTAAGGTTGTGTTGTAGTGTTTGTGTAGTGTAGGGTCATGCTGGGGGTAGTGTTTTAGGGTTTAGGGTAGTGTTGTAGTGTTTGCGTAGTGTAGGGTCATGCTGGGGTGTAGTGTTTTAGGGTTTTGGGTAGTGTTGTAGTGTTTGCGTAGTGTAGGGTCATGCTGGGGGTAGTGTTTTAGGGTTTAGGGTAGTGTTGTAGTGTTTGTGTAGTGTAGGGTCATGCTGGGGGTAGTGTTTTAGGGTTTAGGGTAGTGTTGTACTGTTTGTGTAGTGTAGGGTCATGCTGGGGGTAGTGTTTTAGGGTTTAGGGTAGTTTAGTTGTTTAGTGTATGCTAAAGGCATATTCGTTCTAAAAGTTTTCGTTATTTTAATTTGCGGCCTAATAGTACATGCGGGATTTTTTTTGCGGACTGATGGTATGCGGGATTTCGTCATATATTCGCTAATCATACTTTCTATGGCAAAATGAACCCCCTCATTTTGTTCCTTTTTAAATTAAATGTTTTAAGAATTACCACTTTATTCCAATCAAGATGGCTTCAGGTGTGCCATACCTTTGTAATAAGTAGGACTGTTAGCACTCTAGTTGTTCTTTAGAACACTCTGGGACATTCTGTCATTGGGCTATAGTTGGGCTACATCTGGCTGATATTTGGGCTACATTTGTTTTTTTGTCTCTGGTGGCCATCTTTGGGCTACATTGGGCTACATTGGGCTACATTGGGCTACATTTGGGCTCCAACATATATATAGCCCAATGTAGCCCAATATATATTTTTCAAAGTTAATTTTCGTACAAACCACTGGAGCCTATATTTTGAGACATAGCAAAGGCACATCGGGCTACCAGTCCCTACAATTTTGCCAAGTTTGGTGTAAATCCATTCAGCCGTTCAGGCTAAAAGTGAGGCCAACCGCCCTATGGAAAATTGCATGGGAAAAACACGTTTTGGGACCCCCCTTTTTTCTCGGCCCCCCCTTGACGAAACCCTCCCAAATTTTCAGGGGCTGCTCAGAAACAAAATGTTCCATTTTCCTGAAAATTTCAGCCAATTCTGTCCCCAAACGCCCAAGTTATTCGACATAGAATTTTCAAAAATCCCATAGGAAAAAAATCCTAACTATATATACCTACTGGCTATCGCCAGTAGGTAATATATATATATATATATATATATATATATATATATATATATATATATATATATATATATATATATATATATATATATATATATATATATATATATATATATATATATATATATATATATTCTTCACCAAGCTGAAGCTGAAATTAAACCTGCATAATTATACTTCTGGTGGAGTGCGAGTATTTCTTTTGGTGAAGAATTGAAATTGCAGGAAAAGCCCGTCCCTGGAACTTGCACCGGCTGTCTAAAAGCATGCCCCTGGTAACGGAGCATTTTGGTGATTAAATATATATATATATATATATATATATATATATATATATATATATATATATATATATATATATATATATATATATATATATATATATATATATATATATATTACCTACTGGCAGACGCCAGTAGGTAGATATAGTTAGGACCTAGTTTCCATAGGAAATCCACAACATTCTATTTGGAATAACTTTGGCGCCAGTTGATGAATCTTCGCGAATTTCTCAAAGAAGATGGCCCGCACCGCTCCGCTCCTTCCCTGAAAGTTTGGGGGGGATTCGTCAAGTGGGGCATGAGAAAAAAGGGGGGTCCAAAAACGTGTTTGCCCCATGTTATTTTCCATAGGACGTTTAGACACGACTACAGCCCGAACGGCTGAACGGAATTACAAGAAATTTGGCAAAATGGTCGAGTCTGATTCCCAGATCACGCTTTTGCTTAAATGGTGTAAATCCCTCCAGTAGTTCCTGAGAAAATCAAAAGAGAAACAATATATATATTTATAAGCGCGCACCGTGCGCGCACTGTGCACGCACCGTACGCGTACCGTACGAGTACGGTATGCGTACGGTACGCGTGAACTAACCCACCAGGAGCCTCCAGTATGCGCCACGGGGCTGCGTTGCTTTGCCCCGGGGGACGGCGGGCCCCGGGGCAGTGTGGGGGGGGATTGAGGCCCCCCCACACTTTTTTATCACTATGCCCCCACGATTTGGTCCCCTCAGGGGATAATTTGAAAAAAAAACAGTCCGGGTTTTTAAAAAACATTTTCTGGGCCTTGGGTGTCCTTGTGGGACCCCCTGAGCAGGCCTAGGGGGTCAGGGTGCTTCTACCCTGCCCCCTTTTTGAGTTCTACACGTTTGTTTTTCTGCTTTCTTGTGCCTCAGTCTACCGAGGCACAAGATGGCTGCCAACAATTTTTGTTTTGGAGTGTTGACAGACAGTGGCAGCCAATCAGCACAAGCTGCATGCTCATTGGCTTTCAACACTTCAAACCAGGAAGTGTTGGCAGCCATCTTGTGCTCGGTAGACCGAGGCACAAGAAATCAGAAAAACAAACGTGTAGAACACAAAAAGGGGGCAGGGTAGATACACCCTGACCCTCTAGGCCTGCCCAGGTGGTCCCAATAGGACCCCCAAGGCCCATAAAATGTTTTTTTAAAACCCGGTCTGTTTTTTTTCAAATTACCCCTGGGGGACTAAATCGCGGGGGCATAGTGATAAAGAAGTGTGGGGGGCCCCAATCCCCCCCCCCCACACTGCCCCGGGGACCGCCGTCCCCTGGGGCAAAGCAACGCAGCCCCCTGGCGCATACTGGAGGCTCCTGGTAGGCTAGTTGGCCCCCAGGGACCCCCAGTATGCAGGGGGAATTAGTTCCCCCTCTGCAAACGCACCAGGGGGCTGCGTTGCAGAGAGGTGTAAAAAGGGGCATAGCCTCATTACACCTCTCTGCCATGCAGCCCCCTGGTGCATACTGGAGGTTCCAGGTGGGATAGTTGGCCCCCAGGGACCCCCAGTATGCAAGGGGAATTAGTTCCCCCTCTGCAAACGCGCCCGGGGGCTGCGTTGCAGAGAGGTCTAAAAAAGGGTGTGGCCTCATTACACCTCTCTGCAATGTAGCCCCCTGGCGCATACTGGAGGTTCCAGGTGGGCTGGTTGGCACCCAGGGACCCCTAGTATGCAAGGGGAATTAGTTCCCCCTCTGCAAACGCGCCTGGGGGCTGCGCTGCAGGAAGGTGTAAAAAAGGGTGTGGCCTCATTACACCTCTCTGCAATGCAGCCCCCTGGGGAATACTGGAGGTTCCTGGTGGGCTAGTCGGCCCCCAGGGACCCCTAGTATGCAAGGGGAATTAGTTCCCCCTCTGCAAATGCGTCAGGGGGCTGCGTTTGAAAGAGGTGTAAAAACATTATTTTTTCAATTTATATAAAAAATATGTAATGTAATTTAAAAAATAAAATATCTAAAAATAAATAATTTAAAATAATGTAGTAAATCAGTATAAAAAATATAACAATTAATAAATTTAAAGATTATCATTTACAAAACCATTGAAATTCACTGAAAAAACCCTAGGTTTCAGCCGCGTTATAGTTAGGAATTACCATTTAAAAAAACCTTTGAAATTCCCCCGTTATAGTTAGTTGTACTCACTATAACTCGCGCGCCCGCAATCCACTGTTGATGATGTCACATATTACATCATTCATGACATGGTCAGTGACATCACTAATGACATCACTGATGACATCTCAAATGACATCACTGATGACATCACGGATGACATCATCCTTGTGAAAGCGTGGCAGACCTCCTCTCAGCATAATATAACCCATTGATACACACATTCAAAAATAGAAACTACAATTTTCCAGTTAAACAACCTATTCAGTAATTCCAAAATCTACATACACATCCAGTCATTCACTAACAGTTCTATATGGGTACTCATACAAATACTCACTCATCATATGTACTCATACACCTATACATATGATTACACACGGACACCCATCTATAGAGTTACTCACACACAAACTCAGAAGAATCCTGTGGCTGCTGTTCTGCCATTTTGATGTGAAAAAAGCTGGAACAAAGAAGAGATCCTTCTCTCAGGAAACCAAAAGAGATAGTGAGGAAAGTGGGTGGGGTTTTTCAAGATTCTGGAAAAGAAACTACTATAAACCAATCAAAAGTGTTGTTTTCATGTCACATGACTTTACGTGCGCGCAACGTGTGCGCACGTATGCGTACATGTTGCGCGACCGTCGCATATAAATGACGTTTTACCCGATTTTCACAAAAGCTTTTAAAAACGTGAAAAGGAGGCAGGGAAGAGAATCCCAGACCCCCTAGGCCTTCTCATGGGGTCCCTGAAGGACCCCGAAGAGCAAAAAAAAAATGTTTAAAAAAATTGCGAGGTGCGCGCACGTTGCTCGCACCCTCGAGGCAGAACTGAGTCAAAAACAATAGTGGAGAACGTGAAAAGGGAGCAGGGTAGAGACTCCCTGACCCCCTAGGCCTTCTCAGGCGGTCTCTGAAGGACCCCGAAGGGCCCAAAAAACATTTTAAAAAACAAATTCACGAGGTGCGCGCACGTTGAAAAAAAAATGACATCTCAAATGACATCACTGATGACATCATCCACGTGACGATACACCTCATCATACACTAGTATAACCTTTCGTCACTCACTGTAAAATACAGAGTACCATATTTAAATCCATTGACACACCGATACAAGTTTCTAAAAAAACACTCAGTGATTCCTAGATCTATACACACATCTAATCACTTACCTGCAGATTCACTCATACATGCAGTCAATGATCAATAGAACACTATCAAATATACTTATACACCTACATCGACATTACACACCAGCACCCATCCTATTCACTTATAAAGTCATCCTATTCACTTATGCAAACAATGGATCATACTTACATTTACTTAGCTATACACTTATACAAACACCACTTTATCTATTCATATAGATAGTAAATTATACTTAGTGTGTTATAAAATCACTATTACAAGTATACAGTTATCTATACAGTCACGCATACAATCAGTGAGTCTTACGTATACTTATTTATAAACAACAACTGACACATATATTGCCTTTTATTTTTCTACTTTGTTGGACATGTACCATTAAGAGAGATATTTGTTCATCACCACACCCATAAAGATATTCACTCACCCAAACAACTGTTATAACATGTAGTCTTAACGTCATATACCTACTAAATCAACAATTCACACATCTTTGGAAAGTCACACACCTCCCACCGAACCACACACACATTCACTCTCCCATACAAATACTTAGTTAACTAATCAATAACTAATATAGACTTTCAAATAGCTAGTAACCAACTGGAGAAGTAGTTTTTACATGAACTGACAAAGTGATACAGATGTTCACACAGTTTAGTCACTATCCAATATATTTAGAGAGACACTTTAAATTAGTCAAGTAAACAGTCAATCACACTGCTACTAAATCATCCATCCAGATATTTATATTTATATATCCACTCATTCTTCAATGCAAATTGCTATATATAAAATACATATTTAAATAAGAAAGCAAACCACATTCACTGGATGATGTCATCAGTGATGTCATTTGAGATGTCATCAGTGATGTCACTGACCATATCATGAATGATGTAATATGTGACATCATCAGCAGTGGATTGCGGGCGCGCGAGATATAGTTAGTACAACTAACTATATCGGAGGAATTTCAATGGTTTTGTATGAGTGAAATGTCCAGCTAACTATAACACCACTAAAATCTACAGTTTTTTCAGTGAATTTCTAAGGTTTTTTAAATGCTAATTTCTAACTTAATCAGGCCTGAAACCTATATTTTTTTCAGTGAATATATATATATATATATATATACATATATATATATAAATATATATACATTCCAATCCTGAAACCTTTTGTATATAATCAGGCGCTGACACCGTGGGATCAATGCATCAAAGAAAAAGTTTAATCCATACGATAGACTTGACGGCATTACCCGACACTGCTGAAAAGTACATGAAATATATACATTGTGCTCCTTAAAATAATAAGTGAAGTTTGAAACTAAGGAATACAATAAAAATAGGAGATAAAAAATAAAATGAAAAAATAAAATTTGAAAATTAGATTAGGAAATTAAATGTTACTGTAAGTTTGCCTTTGCCACCATGCAGAAAAGGTTACTAATAGTAAATTGTTAAAGGCACAAGTGTTGAATGTTAGGAGGAGTGGGTCTAGGAGAGGGAGAGTTAGTTTATATCTTTGCGTCAGATCGATGTCATATAAGGTGTGAGAAGTTGGCCTGATATGTGATGTCCACTATTCTAGTGGGCACCCTGTATCAGTCCAAACAACCCTTATGGTGATGGTTGTAAAGTCAACCTAATAGACCAGCTATCCTAGTGGTAGCATGGACAAAGTAGTCTTAGGCTAACCTCAAGAGGGCATGTGAAGCCAGCTGTTTTACCATATGCAATCCCTTTAATGCCAAATGAAAGGACACCACACAGGGTATATATATATATAAAATATATGTGTATTTATTACTAAATTAATCCTCTGAACTCTTTATGAGGTCAGGGGCACAAGCACATAACAAGATACTTAATCAACATACAATAAGTTTCACAAAATACAGTAATGCCCTAGGGGCACTTCGAACCATATACTAAAATAGTGGTATAAGAACCACGTCACGAACAAAGGAAAGGCCTAGGGCCTGTAGAATCGCTGGGGCTACACTGTACTACCAAAGGATAGGGAGCAGGAGGCCCACGGGATGCGTGTGCAGTGTCTTTACACGGACGCAAGTTACCATAGAGTTAGAATGGGAACGAAAGAAATGGAAACTAGTTCTTTTAGGACACTTCCGGATGGACTAGGGAAAAGCTACTCAAAACTAGGACACTAGGATAGTCAATACCCACAGGAGCACTGAAGTACTCGTGTTACCTCACCCACAGGAAGCGGGTGCATAGGTGTCAAAGTGTGTCGGGTTTCGTCGCTGAACCCTATGGAGCCTTGAAGAAAGATGCTGCAGGCGACCAGGAGAGAAGTGTCCGGTTGGATCCAAGGGCGGATCGAGGATTAAGAGTACCTGAAAGCAGAGGGGGCAGAGTCTGGGTCACTAGCCAGTGACCAGGATGGAACCAGGAAGGAACCAGGCGATGTCGCGAAGCAATCAGGTGATGTCGTGAAGCTTGTCTCTGCAGCCACGTGGACCAGGAGGTGTCCACGACAACCAGGAGCTGCATACGCACTGTCCCACAAAGGCTCTCACTGTCGGCGGTGTCGGCTTCCGGATTGGAGTCAACAAGCCTTGGCAAAGGCAACCCAAGCAGGAATCGAAGATGGCTTACGGATCAGACCAGCAAGGTCTGATGGGCTTCTCCTTTTCAGGGAAGCAGGGGCCATTCTGGAGCAACCAGACCAGCAGTGTAAATCAAAAGGTTCGTCGTCACAGAGGCCACTAGCCAACGGGCAAGTGACCAGACAGACGCGTCGAGCAGGAAAATGCAGAAGGACCCCACGCAGAACTCGTGGAGTGTGGAGGGCTAATCTTCGGTGCAGTTGGTGCTCGGGGCTGGAGCTTCTCAATCCCCAATGCATAACTTCGAGGGTGCCTCAGAAGTTGCACGGAAAGCAATTCGCTGGCTTTCCAAGATGACCGGTCCCACGTCTCTCGTCGCCTCCACGGGTTTCAGCTCTGCTGTGAATGTGGATCGGGCTATTGGAAGTCTGGAAGTCCAGGTCTTGTCAGGCTCTGTGCTTGAGCTCCAGTGGGAGCGTCAATAAAGCAAACTGTTGATCGCTTGATGGTGCCTGCTTGCACAGGGTGGTCACTCCTTGACCACAAGGGAGATTCTTCAGTCTTCTAGTTGCAGTAGAATGTCGACGGTCCAGAGTTTCGTTTCAGTTTCAGTCAAGATAAAATCTAAAGTCTTGGGACTCAGCTATCACCTATATACCAAATTTAGGGGCTGGATTACCTGCTAGGTCCCTCCTATGGTTGGGACCAGGAGAAGGGGGTGGTTACACCCCTTTCCCTTTGTCAAGTTTCGCACCAGAGCTGGGGCTGGAGTTCCCTAGCACCGGTTTGAACCGGACCATGCATGAGACACCTTGTGTGCCCCAGGCAGTGTCTCATTTCATTCAGCCCTCCCTGTCCCAATACACTATGGCCTGTCTGGGGTGGTGCTAGCACCTCCCAAGACAGGAAACCTATTGTCCAAGCCTCCCTCGCTGGATGGACTCCCAGCAGTAGGAGGTCAGACTTGTGTCTGTGGCAGCAGCATCCATTTTGTGATGCTGGGGCGCTGGTTAACTTTAACCGGGATTAGTAGGAACAACATGTCTTCTCCCTCTAGCAGGGTGGAATGCTACCCCCGTCGCCAGAACTGGCGAGGGGGTAGTATTCCAAAGCGTATGACACCTTACACAACATGTTTTGATAAAGCCAAACCAAAGTTAGCATTCAACCGCGAGGATTATAATGCACTTAAGAGTATATGGTATGGCTATATCATAGAACAGAAGGAAGTTGCAAAGAAAGGGTTCACCCAATATCGTCACTGGGACCTGGGTACGTATAGCGCTGAGAGAGAAGGGTCCCAGTAAAAACACACAAAATTATTAACAAACCACACAAGTTAATCAAAATATATAAACAAAAGAGTCAATCTGCTAACATTGTTTTAATTGCAATGAAGCTAAGCCTACCAATAGGGCAACAGTTCATAATACAATACTTAAACCTAATTGGTTATAGTGCCCTGGAAAGGGGGAAGGGAATGTGCAGTGAGTGTAAGAAGGGGTAAAGTGACATAAAAAAGCCGAAAGGCCACACAGTGGTAGATTAGCAAATATTATAACTTAAATGTACATGACCATAGGTTCAAATGTAACACTACAAGACGACATGCTTCATGAGTGTAATAAATAACACAAATGTTGGAGTGAAACACAGGGAAATGGTCGACGTTTCGACCCCTTTATGGAAGCAGGCTTGAATTGATCCCTTGCAGTGGGGTCTTCATCAGGACAAGAGACAGGGACCCGACCTATTTAGTACATAAATTCACTCGGACATTGTTTAACTTTTTGTTCCGAGTTGATCCTCACGAAACTTTGTTGTTTGGTCTGGTGGATCGTTTGACAAGCTGCGTACCCCTGACGCTCGCTTTATTTGGTGCTTGTTTGTTTTCTTTCAGAGACCCACAGTTGCCCGATTTATTCTGCACCTATCCACACATTGACGTGATTTGGTTTCTCTGTGGAAGTACATTTATGCAAGTGTCCCATACCATCCGTGATCTTACCTTGAATTACAACGTGGCGTACATTGTAAGTTTACTGATTTGGTTCCAGACACGCCTTTCGCCATCCAATCTGTCTGGCATAGGCTTACTCAATTCATCTTTTCTTCCCTACCAGAATGACGCCTCCCTTCAAGGCTACCCACCCATCCATGTAT
The DNA here is from genome assembly GCF_964261635.1 of Lissotriton helveticus. Taxonomy (NCBI): domain Eukaryota; kingdom Metazoa; phylum Chordata; class Amphibia; order Caudata; family Salamandridae; genus Lissotriton; species Lissotriton helveticus. The sequence continues at coordinate 1,480,857,113 of NC_136057.1, forward strand.
GATAATTAATTCTGAGACCAGAGGTTGGTCTATGAGTCCAGTCTCTACGCCCTGTAGGAGTGTCAGTTCTTTCTCCGCATTTGGAAACGAGCATCCTTGGTATGTCTTGTTCTCCTCAATTTAGATGTGCTTAGTTTTTAATTATTTATTTATTTGGGAGTCGACCCTAATTGTGAATTTATGTACTAAATAGGTCTGTGTCCCTGTCTCTTGTCCTGATGAAGACCCCACTGCAAGGGATCAATTCAAGCCTGCTTCCATAAAGGGGTCGAAACGTCGACCATTTCCCTGTGTTTCCAGCTTCACTCCAACATTTGTGTTATTTAATACACTCATGAAGCATGTCGTCTTGTAGTGTTACATTTGAACCTATGGTCATGTACATTTAAGTTATAATATTTGCTAATCTACCACTGTGTGGCCTTTCGGCTTTTTTTTATGTCACTTTACCCCTTCTTACACTCACTGCACATTCCCTTCCCCCTTTCCAGGGCACTATAACCAATTAGGTTTAAGTATTGTATTATGAACTGTTGCCCTATTGGTAGGCTTAGCTTCATTGCAATTAAAACAATGTTAGCAGATTGACTCTTTTGTTTATATATTTTGATTAACTTGTGTGGTTTGTTAATAATTTTGTGTGTTTTTACTGGGACCCTTCTCTCTCAGCGCTATATCATAGAACAGCTATAAGGACATGGTTCCGAAAGCTGCAGACAGGCTCAGCTCATGCTAGAGCCTCATCTCACATAAAACCAAGCACTCTACCTTCAGGATTGTTAAGGCCTGCCATAGGAGTGACTTATAGGTGCATATGTGTCTATATATAAGGGTAGGTATAGGAATACTATACCTAAGCAAGGGGTGATTACATGACCTTGCCCCAGCTGAGTGATCAGCCAGTTGTGTCAGTTTGGATGGCCAGCCAGGGGTGGCATAAGATATGCTGCAGCCCCTGGTAGGCCTTGGGTGCACCTATGCCCTGGGTACCTATGGTACACTGTACAGGGACTCACAAGGGTGACCCAACATCCAATTAGGTATGTACCTAAAGTACATGGAGTCCATTTTACAGTGAGAGCAGATAGCCTGGGGCCCTGATTAGCAGGATCCCAGGCCAACTAAGTCGAAGATCAGCTAAACACAAGGCAAAAAATCTGGGGTAACCATAGTCAGGTATCCACCTTCCTACACAACCCCCCCCCCAAACGAAAGTAGATAAGGCTAACCTTGACCAGGTAAGCCTATATTGCCTGAGTGGCCATATAAGGAAGTACCTGCACTAGCATGGTTACCCCCTGTCTTATGGTCCACTAAGCAATCCCTCACCCTAGGGGTATCAGAGGGTCTCCACCATAGGGAATCTCTACCTGTGGTGTGTTTTGGCAAAGTAAAAGGCTGGTGTTGAGATGGAGTACTGAAGTGAGGCTCCACTAATGTAGGTCTCAGCTTCCTCCAATCACTATCCACCATGGGTGCCTTTCTTTCCATGACTGAGTTGCACTGTGCTCTCAGGGTCAACCTCTGGCTGCCTACAGCTGGAGGCTGGGTCCCTTTTGCTCGCTTACTGGAGGGACAGGTCAGGTTTGGGGCCTCTGGGTCCCAGGTTTGGCTGTGCCCAACAGAGCCCATCTGGGGGACGTTCCTAACTAAGAGTAAGGGAGTTCCCTCAGGAGTTTTTGTAATTTTCACCTTGTTAGGGCTGCTAGCTTCGGTGCCCCTAATCTGCTGATAGGGGTGTTCTTTTGGACAGGGGGCCCTTTGGGGTCCACTGGCCTCCCTGACCTCTACAGCCCTGGGCTGATGGAGGCAGGGTAGAGAGGGGCAGGTTACCTGCTCCAGACTGGGTCCCACCTTGGAAGGGTCCACTGACATCAGAGGATCTGTCAGGCCAGGCCTGGCTACCTCTGGGGCAGTTCCTTTACAAGGGGTAGGGTCAGTTCCCTGAGCAGGCTGACTCACACCTAATGTCTGGTGGGAGGGAGACTTTTCTTCCTCCCCAATACTCTCTGTCTGAGTGGAGTGATCCATAGTTTCAGGCTTCACAACACTAAAATCTGTTTGAGTTTGGGCTGTGGCCATCACAGCCCTACCAACCTTTTCAGGAAGGAACTCTATTTGTGTGTGGGCTGTGACCAACACAGCCCTGCCAACCTTTTCAGGGAAGTCTGCTTGAGCCAGGGCTATGACCATCACAGCCCTTCCAACCTCTTTAGGAAGGAATTCCGCTTGTGCTGGGGCTGTGGCCATCACAGCCCCACTAACCTTTTCTGGAAGGCCTACCATTTTGGAATGGGTTTCTTGTTCTACCCCAGCTCAGGCTGAGATCTCTAGATCATTTCCCAGTAGACAATCTACAGGCAAGTTTGTAGACATTGCCACTCTCTTTGGGCCAGTGACACCTCCCCAGCTGAGATTTACTACTGCCATGGGATGATCTTTCTGCACTCCGTCAATGTTGGTCACCTGATAGGTGAACCCAGGTAAAAGTTGTCCTGAGGGGACTAGACTGTCAGTCACCATAGTGATGCTTGCCCCTGTTTCTCTGTAGGCTTCAACTTTCTGGCCATTGATGTGGGGCTCCTGTCTGTGCTTGACCAAAGTGTTGGGACAAGCACTGAAGTTGGCAAACCCCATGCCATTTTAACAGACAAGAGTAGCTGTGTTAGGGGACCTGCTTAGGCCAGAGTCCACATGAGTTCCCAAAGTAAACCCAGCCAAATTCTTGGGGGCAATCCCACCACCTGGGGGATTACTACTAATAGTAACAGGAGGTTTGGGAATATTACTTGGGGGAATGTTTTCCTTATTGTTGGCCCTTGGCAACTGCTGTCAGTCTTCCATTGGCCAGGCTGTTTACAGACATGGCAATAAGGTTTCTTAGGGTTAGAGGAAGTGTTTTGGGACCCACCCCCACCATTGGAGTTTTGGGGCCTTGTGGAGGACTTGTCTTTTGATTTATCCCCACCTTTCTCTTGAGGCTACGTAGAATCTTTCTTCTGGTCACCACCCTGATTTTTAGGCCTAATCCTGGTTCTGACCCATTTGTCTGCCCTCTTACCCAATTCTTGTGGAGAGGTCAGATCTGAGTCCACCAGGTGCTGGTGTAGAAGCTGGTTTTGACAATTACTAAGGATCTGCTCCCTCATAATCAAATTATACAATCCTGTCAAGTCCTGTACTTTGCTGCCCAATAACCAGCCCTCCAGAGCCTTAGTAGCACAATCTACAAAATCAGTCCAGTCCTGAGTCTGTGCCTTCTGGGTATCCCTGAACAACAACCTATATTGCTCAGTGGTTAGGCCAAACCCATCCATTAGAGCACTCTTCAGGGCTGAGTAGTTTTTAGCATCCTTATCACTAACTGTGAGAGCTTATCTCTACCTTTTTCTGAAAAGGAGAGCCACAGGATTGCTGTCCACTGACTTTGGGGTACCTGCTGTACTTTGCAAGACCTCTCAAAAGCAGTTATCAATTTGTGGATGTCATCCCCATCTTTGTAGGGGGGCACAATCTTACTTAGGTTTCTATGATCATAGGACCTATCTTTATCCTTAGGGATATTGCTGCCACCAGTGGAATCTAATCCTCTTAACTTTTGCTCCCTTGCTAAAGCAAGTTTTGCTTGGGCTAGGGCAAGTTCCTCCCTCTCTATTCTTGTTTGGACTTCCCTCATCCTAGCCTCATGTTCTCTCTTTTGAGAGGAAGTTATTCCTCTCTGGGATTCTCTAGAGGCACTGGAGTGGAGAGATTCACCTTAGTGAGATCTTTCCCTCCTATATCTCTGGTGAAGTCTACTTACAGGCCTGAATGGGGCTGTCCCATTCTCAGCCCCAAATAGGCTTAGGTTAGCCTGGCTAAGTCTCCTAACTTGGACCTGGCTGTCTGCCTCTTCCCTAGAATCTTCCTCCTCCTCCACTACCTCATCATCATCTATGACAGTAGGGTCAGGGCATCATCCTCTGTGGAGGGCATACCTTCTGCATTACCTGTAGGACCTGTGCCTGAGGCCTTGAGAGCTTCAGACTCTTCTAAGAGTTCTATCAGGTGCTGAAGGGTAGGGTTAAAACCCTGTTTCAGCTTCCTTGTGGTACACAAGTGTCTCGGTTCTCTGAAGCTGAGTATGTCAAACTTGGAGGGTGCCCTTGGAGGGTCACCTCCCACAGGAAAAGCTACACTAGATTCACCTGTGGCTGACATTGTTCTAGTGAGGTGTGGTATGTGCACCTACCTACACTAAGTGTTTCCCACTAAACCTCTCTAGGAGTTGTAGTAAGGGTGTGCTAGGCCCTTTGGTCTACAACAACTAAGTTCAGTAGAACTTAAGTATTCTAAGTCTTGTTATATGTAGCTATGGTACCTATGTGATCTTTCAAATGATAGCTCAAAGATTGCAATTGGTAAAACAACAGCAAGCTCAAATCCCAACCGCTGCACACCAATGTGAGAAGTTGGCCTGATATATGATGTCCACTATTCTAGTGGGCACCCTGTATCAGTCCAAACAACCCTTATGGTGATGGTTGTAAAGTCAACCTTATAGATAGGCTGTCCGGTTTTAGGTTTAAACCTATAATAACTGATAAAACCCCACCGGAAGGGAAATAGCCCTCACCAGTGTAAACATATAAAAACTGAAAAAAAACCTACACAACCACAAACTAAATGGCTACATTTGAGTCTTTCACTGATGTAGGTTTCATAAGAATCTTTCCCAATATGTACCATCACATTTACCCACAGAGAATGGGTAAAAACCCTTGATACATCAGCCCTCTTTTCTAGTGAGTCAGTATTGATAGTAGGTGATTTACCAAACACCCCAGGCTTTAAACATTCAGTGCAAGGTATAGTGACGGGTATATGTGAAAAGAGGGCGGAACAAAGCATCTGGGATACTGGTGAAAACATGACACCAGACTTTTGGAAAACATGCAATGCAGTGTCACTTGGAATGCTGATGCAAAAAGTTCTTACCAAGTTCACCAAAGATTGGAGTGATATTGTTTGTATTTGCAGTGATTCAACTAAAAAGTTGTGTGTTGACCTGTCAAAATTGATACCTGAGCTGAAGTTCTTCCTTGTAAGAGATTCTTGCCACTTGTTAGATGGCAATCTGAAAGCATCATGACAATCTTCAGAGTTAATGAAGAATGTTATTGACTTTTTAGTCCATTCTGGTGCACTGTTTTGTTATGCGAGGCAATTAAAACACAAATATTTCTCATTTTGTGCTCTGTGTGGCATAAAAGAAAGAATCATCCCAAATGTGTCACTTAGCTGGTGGTTCTCAGTCCTAGAGGCCATGAGTGCTATATGATCCATGTGACAGCCGTTCACAAACATTTTGCTGAGTGATGATGAAAACAGCATGAAATGTGAGGATCTTATGTCACATATTGATGGGATTTGAAAAAAATACACTCTACTGCATTCTTAGCTTGTTACAGGAAAGCATGACTGCTGTAGTGGACGTAATAAAAAATTGAGTGTCTGAAAACACCCTTGTCTGCCAAGTGTTCAGCCTTATTTGTGTAGATGTGAAACATCTCCTTGAAAGTAAGCTGGGTGACACTTTTAGTGACTTTGGCACTGCAACATGTTCCATGTTAGAGTGTTTGCCACTTAGTAAGCAAAGAAATGTTGAGGAGGAATTCAGGAACTTTTATTTTACAACATATGAGAAATATCCCTTCACCAACCATGGCATTTGAAGTCACTGAAGCCTCACTGTGGTACTCTGCACAAGTTATAGATCCCTTCCGTAAAAGGAAATTTTCTACGGCGTTTCAAAATGTTGCCTCATTTTGGACCGCTTCAATACCTCTGAGGGCATATGCGCCCAGTTCAAAACAAATGTTGCAGAATCTGCCCTAAGAATCACAATCTTCAGATGCACCAGTATAGGCATGGAAAAATGTGCCAGTGGCCAGAGTTAGCAAATTGTGTACTGGCTATTTTGGCATTGCCTGTCTCAAGTGCCAATATTGAGAGGGCCTTTTCACGGATAAAAGTTTACATGAGAAGGAAGGAGCGAGCGTGCATGACCAAAGACTCACTGAAGAAGTATTGTATAGTGTACTATGATAAGTTTGATTGGTAAAAATACATTTGGACCTCATATACACTGTGAGTACACTGTCTATATACCATGCACTATCAGCGCAGAAGCAAGCAATAATAAAAGCAAAAAGTTCCATAAACACCGGAAAAAACACTGTTTCTGTTGTTTTTAATGGCGCAAAAATGTGTAACCACTGATAACCTCTGTTTTTTTAAGGTATTGAAATCACTGGAAAACACTGAAAAAACCCCACCAGAATTTACCAAAAATAGAAACTGAAAACAGGAAAGCCTACTTATAGACCAGCTATCCTAGTGGTAGCATGTACAAAGCAGTCTTAGGCTAAACTCAAGAGGGCATGTGAAGCCAGCTGTTTTACCATATGCAATCCCTTTAATACCAAATGAAAGGACACCACACAGGATATATATATAAAATATATGTGTATTTATTACTAAATTAATCCTCTGAACTCTTTATGAGGTCAGGGGCACAAGCACATAACAAGATACTTAATCAACATACAATAAGTTGCACAAAATACAGTAATGCCCTAGGGGCACTTCGAACCATATACTAAAATAGTGGTATAAGAACCACGTCACGAACGAAGGATAGGCCTAGGGCCTGGATAATCGCTGGGGCTACGCTGTACTACCAAAGGATAGGGAGCAGGAGGCCCACGGGATGCGCGTGCAGTGTCTTTACACACACGCGAGTTACCATAGAGTTATAATGGGAACGAAAGAAATGGAAACTAGTTCTTTTAGGTCACTTCCGGATGGACAAGGAGAAAGCTACTTGAAAGTTAGACACTAGGATAGTAAATACCCACAGGAGCACCGAAGTACTCGTGTTACCTCACCCACAGGAAGCGGGTGCATAGGTGTCAAAGTGTGTCGGGTTTCGTCGCTGAATCCTATGGAGCCTTGAAGAAAGATGCTGCAGGCGACCAGGAGGGAAGTGTCCGGTTGGATCCAAGGGCGGATCAAGGATGAAGAGTACCTGAAAGCAGAGGGGGCATAGTCTGGGTCACTAGCCAGTGACCAGGATGGAACCAGGCGATGTCGCGAAGCAATCAGGTGATGTCATGAAGCTTGTCTCTTTAGCCACGTGGACCAGGAGGTGTTGACGATGACCAGGAGCTGGATAAAGACTGTCCCATGAAGGCTCTCGCTGTCGGCGGTATCGGCTTCCGGATTGGAGTCAACAAGCCTTGGCAAAGGCACCCAAGCAGGAATCGAAGATGGCTTACGGATCAGACCAGCAAGGTCTGATGGGCTTATCTTTTTCAGGGAAGCAGGGGCAAGTCTGGAGCTACCAGACCAGCAGTGTAAATCAAAAAGTTCGTCGTCACAGAGGCCACTAGCCAATGTGCAAGTGACCGGACACACGCGTCGAGCAGGAAAATGAAGAAGGGCCCCACGCAGAACCCGTCGAGTGTGGAGGGCTGATCTTCGGTGCAGTTGGTGCTCGGGGCTGGGGCTTCTCAATCCCTAATGCACAACCTCGAGGGTGCCTCAGAAGTTGCACGGAAAGCAATTCACTGGCTTTCCAAGATGGCCGGTCCCACGTCTCTCGTCGCCTCCATGGGTCTCAGCTCTGCTGTGACTGTGGATCGGGCTGTTGGAAGTCTGGAAGTCTGGGTCTTGTCTGGCTCTGTGCTCGGACTCCGGCGGGAGCGTCGACAAAGCAAACCGTTGATCGCTTGATGGTGCCTGCTTGCACAGGGTGGTCACTCCTTGACCACAAGGGAGATTCTTCAGTCTTCTAGTTGCAGTAGAATGTCGAAGGTCCAGAGTTTCGTTTCAAGTTTCAGTCAGAATAAAATCTAAAGTCTTGGGACTCAGCTCCTACCTATATACCAAATTTAGGGGCCGGATTACCTGCTAGTTCCCTCCTATAGTTGGGACCAGGGAAGGGGGTGGTTACACCACTTTCCCTTTGTCCAGTTTCGCGCCAGAGCTGGGGCTGTAGTGCCCCAGCACCGGTTTGAACCGGACTATGCATGGGACACCTTGTGTGCCCCAGGCAGTGTCTCATTTCATTCAGCCCTCCCTGTCCCAATACACTATGGCCTGTCTGGGGTGGTGCTAGCCCCTCCCAAGACAGGAAACCTATTGTCCAAGCCTCCCTCGCTGGAATGACTCTCAGCAGCAGGAGGTCAGACTTGTGTCTGTGGCAGCAGCATCCATTTTGTGATGCTGGGGCTCTGGTTAACTTTAACCGGGATTAGTAGGAACAACATGTCTTCTCCCTCTAGCAGGATGGAATGCTACCCCGGTCGCCAGAACTGGCGAGGGGGTAGTATTCCAAAGCGTATGACACCTTACACGACATGTTTTGATAAAGCCAAACCAAAGTTAGCATTCAACTGCGAGGATTATAATGCACTTAAGAGTATATGGTATTGCTATATCATAGAACAGCTATAAGGACATGGTTCCGAAAGCTGCAGACAGGCTCAGCTCATGCTAGAGCCTCATCTCACATAAAACCAAGCCCTCTACCTTCAGGATTGTTAAGGCCTGCCATAGGAGTGACTTATAGGTGGAGTAGTGTGGCTCACTGGTTAGAGGCGGCAGGCCTGAGAGCAGAAGTCAGCCCGGGACCACGGTTCAATTCCCGACGCGGCAGGGTCGTGGACCTTGGTCAGCGGACTCGATAATTCTCGCTTCGGTGCTTACTCTAATCAGGGGTTCCACTCGGCAACTCTGGGCATTAGCTTGCCTAATCTCCACAACGGCCCCACCAATTCCAGGGATGCCTGGCTCCACCTTGGGGACTCCCAGCTAGGGACCATCCCACAGGGAAAGCCAGGACGGGTTCCCCAGAGTTATACAGCGCCGGGACGCCCCGTTGCTGGGGCAGCTGTGCGCTTTACAAGTATACTACATTTACATTTACATATGTGTCTATATATAAGGGTAGATATAGGAATACTATACCTAAGCAAGGGGTGATTACACGACCTTGCCCCAGCTGAGTGATCAGCCAGGGGTGGCATAAGATATGCTGCAGCCCCTGGTAGGCCATGGGTGCACCTATGCCCTGGGTACCTATGGTACACTATCCAGGGACTCACAAGGGTGACCCAACATCCAATTAGGTATGTACCTAAAGTACATGGAGTCCATTTTACAGTGAGAGCAGATATCCTGGGGCCCTGATTAGCAGGATCCCAGGTCAACTAAGTCGAAGATCAGCTAAACACAAGGCAAAAAATCTGGGGTAACCATAGTCAGGTATCCACCTTCCTACATAAGGTGCTTGTGGTTTCAGATGTGCACACTCATTGCTTTGTCTGCGTTTACGCCATTGGGTGTCTTGGAGTCTAGTAGAATGATGTATCTAGACTCCAATCTCCTGAGCGCTAGCTGTCTGTTGCTGCCCCTGGCATTTTTCTTCACACTGTCAATTACAAAGTATTTTAAGTCTTCTGTCCTGCCGCCATGATGTGCATTTATGTGGCGTGCCACAGGATATGCGGGATCGTCATTACTGATCGCGCGTAAATGTTGCAATATCCTCACATGGACAGGGTTATGGTACTCCCTACGTATCTTTTGTTGCATGTGCACTGTAAGACATAAATTGCAAAGTCTGTTTTACATGTAAAGTTCTCTCTTATGTCTAGAGGGGTTTTTCTGAGCGAAAGCTGTACTTTGTTTGTGTTAATGCCATGCCTGCAGGCTTTACACTTTGTGCATTTGTGAAAGCCATTTGTGCTCTTTAGCCTCAGGGTGTTCCTCTTTTTGCGTGGTGTATTGGACACTAATTCTTGCTTCATGGACTTTGCCCGTCTGAACATTAGTTGGGGCAACTTGGCACAAGAGGGTCCTATGGTTGGGTCGCTACGAACTACTGGCTAGTGTCTGTATAAGATTTTACGTAACTGTGTGTGATATGCATTGTAGCCTGTGATCAGTCGTGGTGTTTCAGCTGATTTGGTTGACGTGGGTTGTACAGGTTGTTTAAAGATAAGTCCTTCTCTACTTTTGGTGGTGTATTTTTGCTCAGCTTTAGTCAGGGTTTTGTTGTTGTAACCTCTGATTTGTAGTCTGTCAAACAATTCATGTTTAGATGTTTCAAAACCTTCCTGGGTGCTACAATTGTGCTTCATCCTGAGGCATTCTGCATAGGGGATGCTGGTGATGAGGCTAGTGGGGTGCAAACTGTCGGTGTGCAAAATTGTGTTGCCTGATGTTAGTTTCCTGTATGTTTTGGATTGTATCTTGTTGTTGCTTACAAGTAATTCCAGGTCTAGGAAGACTATGGATTCCTTACTGGTCGTGCATGTGAACTGAAGGTTCAGTGTGTTTTGGTTGAGTTCTTCAGCAAACTTTTTTGCACTGTCCTCACTGCCTTCCCATAGCACAAAAATATTGTTGATGTAGCGACAATATAGTGCCACATTTTCTGACATTTTTGTGCGGTGTGTCGACATGAGTATTTGCTCCTCCCACCAGCCCATATGCAAATTAGCATAGCTGGGGGCGAAGCAATTACCCATGGCTGTCCCCTGTTTCTGTTTGTATAAAAGTTTGTCGAACATGAATGTGTTATTTTCCAGACACCACTCAGTCATCTGTCGGAGCATCTGTGTGTGTTGGTAGAGTTCAATATCTCTGGTTTCTAGGTAATGTTTGATAGCGTTCAAACCATCCCTATGTCTAATGCTTGTGTACAAGCTCTGTACATCAAGCGTGACAAATACATAATCACTGTGCCAGCTTAAATCATAGATCTTTGTCAGAAAGTCCCCACTGTCTTTGGTGTATGATGGTAGACTTTTCACATGTGGTTGGAGAAAGAAGTCTATGAACTTGCTTGTATTTTCAAACAATCCGCCAATTGCTGATATTATCGGTCTTCCCAGAGGGCATTGTTCATTCCTATGTATCTTCGGGATTAGATAGAGTTGCGGAGTTACTGGATAATTGTTTTTCAGAAAATCAAATTCCTGTTTTCCAATGAGTCCTGCTATTTTCCACTCATAGAGGCTTTTGTGATAACGCTCTTGTATGTTAGTGAAGTTGGTCGCACTGATTCTTACATAGAAGTGTCTGTAAGTTAGTTGGGACATTGCCTCTTTGTTATACATCTCCAGGGGCCAGAGGACTACATTGCCCCCCTTGTCTGACCAACGTATCATAATGTCATTCCTTTCTTTGATTTTTCTCATCACAGCTTCATATTCAGTTCTTTGGTTGTGTCTCGTTTTGGTAAAGTGGTTGCTACTTTCCACCGCTAAATTTTTCAAGTCTTTAATCACTTTATCTGAGAAAATATCGATGTTGTCTTTTGGCATGAGTGGGCAAAGGAGTTCGAGAAGTCATTTGAATGTTAATGCCTGCATGGATAACTGCTTCCCCAGAGCCCATAATTTCTATTTCCTCACAATTGTCCAGTTCTGCCATTTCCCTAATGAATTCCATGTCAACTACATTCGGATTGCTAGGTGGATTGCTCATGGCTTCAACATTGTTCGAGTTGTTGATTTTTTTTCGTGTGTTAAGAAAATACTTGCGTAATTTTAATTTCCGTATAAATTGGTGTAGGTCTATGCGTGTCTGGGTGTAATCAAAGTTAGTCCTTTTACAGAAAGATAAGCAGAGTGTGAGTATTTCTTCTTCACTAGTTGTGAGTGCCATATCTGAGAGGTTGATTACTGTGTTTTTCTTTTTTTTTTGTCTCATTCATCGTCGTTTGTTCCTTCTGTATGTTTGTTTTCCCATTTGTTGGTTTGTGTTTGCCCCATCTCCTGTTTTTCCGCCTTCTGTTCTTTGATTTGTTTGTTTGTCCACATTGCGCTCTTGGCGTGGTTGTCTGGGCCTGAGACTCATCAGGCGGTCTTCCCGTAAAAAAGAAAATTCTTCTACGGTTGTTGGCACTCTGCGCGCTTGGCCTAGGCTTCCCTCATTCCCAGCTCCCACTTGACCCTGGTTCTTCTTGTACACCACTGCCTGCTGCTGGCAGCAGCTGTCGCCGAATATTGTCAAACCTGTGTGCAAACGTGTAAATTCTGCCTTAAGATAGTCATTTCCGTCTCGTTGGAATTTGTGTGCTTTACGTTCTATTATGGTTTGCTCATACTTGAAGATCCTGTTCTTTATTTCTGCAATACCTTTATGAATCTCATCTTGGCACTCGGATGTATCAAGTTCTTTGCAGATTTCTTCCAATTTAGTCAAACAAATTTCACGGTCAGACGTGGCATACTTGATTAGGATTTGCAACATATTCCTTGATGACTGAGCATTGTTGTCGGCCCAATCCTGCAGCATAGCTGGATCTGGGTTCTCGTACGTCAGTGCTACTAGTATTCTAAGGCCTCTCGGCACTCAGCCTACTTCTAGGTATCTTCGTAATGATGTGCATTCCCATCATTTTTCATATTCTTTCAGTTGATTCTTCACGTCACTCCCTTGTGTCACTCACTTTCTAGTTAAATGCAATTAGTTACTTTATGGATTACTTTTCTAACCACAGGCCTGGATCCTAGATTCAGTCCTTGGACATCTCCTGTAAACAGCTGAGTAAAAGCGTTTTGGTTGCAGTAGTGATTTTTAAGGAATATTATTGTATTTTATAAATTGACACTTAGAAACGTTTTCACGTAGAATCACCAATGTTATCCTAAGGGAGGAAATTCACTTAGCAGGTAAGTAGTGTTATTGTTACTTTTTCTTACTCAGTGGTGGATCCTGGACCCGGCACTGGTGCATCTCTTGTAAACAGTTGAAAGAATGCGTTTAAGTAATACAGGCGAATTCTAAGGAATATTTTTAGTTTGTGAAAATAGACACTTAGAAACTTTTCTGGTAAGAACCAGACAATAGATTCCTATGAAAGGAAATACAAGTTACTGGTAAGTACGGTTAGAATTACTTTTCAGGGTCGGTGTTGGGCTAAAAGATGCAGCACTGGGTTCTCTCCTGATAACAGGTGAGTAAATCGGAATTCGTTGTTCGGATGATTTTAGATGAATATATTAAAGTTCCAAAACTCCTCACTTTGAAGAATTTCCAAGTGAAACCAGTCAATGTTAGCCTATGGAAGGAAATCCACGTTACTGGTAAGTATGGTTAGAATTACTCTTCAGGTTCAGTACTGGACTCAAAGATGCAGCACTGAGGTCTCTCCTGATTACATGTGAGTAAATCGGAATTCGTAGTTCTGCTGATTTTATAGGAATATTTTAAAGTTCTAAAACGCTTTCCCTACTGTTGCACTCTCTGGAGTTGGAATAGTAATTTTAACCCTACGCTATCCAATGTTTTCCCTACTGTTGCACTCACTGGAGTGGGAATAGTAATTTGTACCCGCCCGCTATCCAACACTTTCCCTACTGTTGTACTCTCTGGAGTTTGAATAGTAATTTTTACCCCTACGCTATCCAATGTTTTCCCTACTGTTGCACTGTTTGGAGTTGGAATAGTATTTTTTACCCCTACGCTATCCAACGTTTTCTCTACTGTTGCACACTGTGGAGTTGGAATAGTAATTTTTACCCCTACGCTATCCAACGTTTTCCCTACTGTTGCACTGTTTGGAGTGGGAATAGTAATTTTTACCCCTACGCTATCCAACGCTTTCCCTACTGTTGCACTCTCTGGAGTTGGAATAGTAATTTTCACCCCTACGCTATCCAACGTTTTCCCTACTGTTGCACTCTCTGGAATGGGAATAGTAATTTTTACCCCTACGCTATCCAACGTTTTCCCTACTATTGCACTCTCTGGAGTTGGAATAGTAATGTTTACCCCTACGCTATCCAATGTTTTCCCTACTGTTGCACTCTCTGGAGTTGGAATAGTAATTTTTACGCCTATGCTATCCAATGTTTTCCCTACTGTTGCACTCTCTGGAGTTGGAATAGTAATTTTTACCTCTATGCTTGTACAACGGTTTCTCTAGTATTGTGCTCTCTGGAGCGGGAATGGTAATTTTAAGTTCTATGCTATTGAACATTTTTATTAATGTATTTTTTTTACTTATGGAGTTTGAATAGTATTTTTATTTATTTAGTTATTTATTTTTTTGTATAAATTTAGATAATGTAGTATATAATTAATTTTAAAAATATTAAAGGTATATATATTTTTAAAATTTATTAAACATAATTCTTTACTTTTTATTTATGTTTGTAAATGTATTTGTAATTTATATTTTTTATTAATTTATAAACTATTAAAATATTTATTACAACTTATTATTAAGTGCATATATATTATATATTTTCTGTATATGTTTAATTAATGTATTATCATTATATATGTATTATTTATTAATTTTAAACATTATTAGATATTTTTAACTATGTTTATTTTATTTATTAGTTTTATTTACTTTATTTTAAATTTATATTTTTACAGAAAAAAACAATATTTTTAACATCGATATTTTTAACATCTATATATTTTTCTCTCAATATTTTTGTACTTACCATGTTGTAGATAGGATGTCGATATTCTTGCCTTCGATATTTCTGCATCGATATTCCTGTAGGTCGATATTTTCAACATCGATATTTTGTCAATGATTCGTGCCAGACAGTATGTAGCAGGGTACCCTCCTCATGTTCACTTTGGAGACACACAGGGGAAGCCACCAAGCCTGCCCTCCACAACCTAACCCTTGTATAGTATACCCAATGGAGGTATTTGAACTGGATAAGCCGTAGGCTCATTGCAATGGCCGCCCCTTGCAGAGAAGCCAAGGCCTCTGTCCAATCTTCCTCCTCCATCGGACCAACATCGCCCTCCCATGTCTCCCATAGATGCAGCAACGACGGGGAACTACGCGGGACTAGGGACTGGTATATTTTAGAGATCTTGGAGGTCTCCCATTAACACCTTGGCCTCTACCGGACTGACCTCTGCCAGCGTCTCCAACCCTTCCAAGCTAGGGGAAATGGCATGTCGGAACTGTAAATATTTAAAGAATTGGGTTTTCGCCATCTGGAAGTCCTTTGTATATCCTGAAAGGATTTCAATATAGGTCCCCCAGGTTAACCTGTTCCACCAACCCATTCTCCGTAGCGCCTGCCTCCAGATCTGGAGAACAATCCACATGGCAGACGGCAGGGAGCGTCTAAACTGCGCATAGTAAAGAATTGTATGCAAAGTGTGTTCCCATACACGTCGTTCGACAGCGTACGCCGGATCTGACCTATCCACATACCACCATTCAGTAAGGACTAGCAAGTGCTAAGCCATATAGTAAGTCAAGATATCGGAGGTCGCCAACCCCCCACAGTATGTAGACTGAAAGCAAGACCGCAGGGCCACCCTTTCCACTCCACCATCCAATAGAAACTGACTCAGGGCAGCATTAACCTGACAAAACCACCTAGGGGGAATCGGATACGGATGGTTTTGTAGTTGGTACAGCAGGCAAGGGATAGAAACCATCTTGAAAATGGCCAACAGCCATATATAGACAGGGGCATGTGAGACCAGGTTTTAATGTCCTCCCGTATACGATCCCATACAGGCACCAAATTTCCATCCCAGGGTGGGGTAGGAGAATCCGACAGGAACCCTCCCAGGTACTTTATTCCCCCATACACCACCTGCGCCGAAGATGCCCAGGAGCCGAGCTCGCCCCTACCGTCTAAGACCCAGAGGGTGGACTTCTGAGGATTCATGTATAGGCCCGAGGTTTCCCCAAAAATCTGCATTATGCGTAGCAGCCGTGGTCCCGTCCTATCCAGTTTAGTGAGGAAGAACAGCACATCATCGGCGTACAGGGCAATACGGTCCGACAGTCCATGTGCCCATTCAAGACCGGTCACTTGGGCATCAATCTACACACAGGCAGCAAGGGGCTCCATCGCTAACGCAAACAAGTAGGGGGACAGTGGACACCCCTGTCTGGTGCCCCGCCCAAAAGGGAACGTAGAGGAGACCGAGCCCGCCACGTGCACAGATGCAGTTAGATCAGTATACAGCAGGGTTAGATACGACAGGAAACAAGGCCCTATGTTCAACCTGCGCAGCAGTGTGAATGGGTACACCCAGCTCAAAGAATCAAATGCCCTGTCTATATCCGCGAGCAATAACGCTGCTCGTTCCCCCAATCCCTGCACATTCGCAACAGCAACATGCGCCTGCCAAATATTGTGACGGTTCGCCCATTGAGGCATTAACCCAGCCTGATTAGGATGGACCAATGAGGTAATATGTGGTCAGAGATGATTTGCTAACACCTTGGCCAGAATCTTGGCCTCAACGTTCAGGAGGGAGATAGGGCGATACGGTGCATGGTGTTCAGGATGTCTACCAGGCTTGTGGAACACCACCACTTTCGCATGTCTCCAATCGTTGGGTAGGCGACCCAGTTCCCTGGCCTCCTCCACCACTTTACGATAGTGGGGACCCAACTGCAGGAAATACGGTTTAAAGAATTTGTTCGGAAAACCGTTCGGTCCCAGGGCCTTACCGGGATGCAGGTCCCCTAAGGCGGCTCCCAGTTCATCCTCCATGAGCGGGCGATCTAACTCCACACTCACTTCATCTGAGAGGGCCTTAGGCGGTAGGTCATCTAAGAAGCGACCTATTACCTCTGCTGATAAGCATTCCTTGCGAGCATAAAGACCTGCGTAAAGCATAGCAAAGCTCCCAGCAATAGCTGAAGAGTCGGAAATAGGCGTCCCGTCCAGTCCCACACTGCCAGGGAGAGCCTGGGGGCGAAGTTACCCCTGACACAGTCTATGCAGCAACTTACTAGATTTATCCCCCACTGGTAGATCCTACTACGGGTAGATAAACACGCCTGGTGGGCCTCCACCAGAAGATGCAAATAGTCCTGTTGCGCTAGCGGCAGTTGGCGACGAGTCGTCCCCCCTCCTGTCTGCTGCGTGCCCAAGGATTTCAGCTTCTGCTCGTATGAGGGCCTCCCTTCGCGATCTGTGGGCCGCCGCACAGAAGGAAACATCCACCCCACGAATTGTGGGCTTCATTTCTTCCCATAGAGGTACAGCCCCAAGTACCGAGCCAACATTGAATGCCAAATATTGATCAATGGCATTCTCCATCCATTCCCTATAGTCCTCCTTCTAGAGGTTCCAGGCTGAGAGGCGCCACCTGAAAGGCCCATGAGCCCTTCCTGCCTGTATAGTGATGGCCACCAGCGAATGATTCGAAAGCCCCCGTGGAAGAATGTCAGCCGCCACCATCCTGCTATCCACCGCCCGGTGGACAAATAAATAGTCAAGGCGGGAATATGAGTCGTGCACCGCTGAGAGACAAGTGTATCCCTGTGTTGTGCCATGTAACCTGCGCCAAGGGTCCACCCAATAAAGGCCTGTCACTAGGGAGTAAAGTTTAGTGGGGTGTCGGGCCTCCAGTGGGCCCCGCCGCCTCCATCGATCTCTGGCCATATATCCATCACATCGTTCCAGTCCCCACCCACAACTACCAGGCCATCTGCAATATCTACCCACAGGGTCATAATTCTCTCCCCCAACCCCCAGGACAGAGGCGGGAAGGGCATACACACTCCCCAGTACCACAGTGTCGCCACCCACTGTGCCCTGTACGAACAAGTATCTGCCCTGAGTGTCCCCCCATGTCTTGACATGTGTGTAGGAAACCCGGCGATGGTTAAGGATAGCAACTCCCGGGACCTCCTCACAAACCCTGAATGGAAGACATGGACATAACCAAAACGTTGAAAGCACAGCGCCTTCGTCCCCATGAGGTGCATCTTCTGCTAAAACAGAATACCTGCACGGGCGCGCTTTGCCAGTTTTAGAATAGCCCCACATTTAATCTTATCAAGCGCCCCGCTAACATTCCAGCTAAGTATCCGAAGGGACCCAGAGATATCTTGGGGTCTACCCAACATAGCTGCCATTAAAGGGCTCCATGTAGGTCAATGACACAGATGACAATATGCAATACGCGCAAGCTGTCACTGGAATAATATAAGATAGTGCAAACAAAAAGGTTGACCCCAACAGGAGGTCCCTCACCTGCCACTGGATCCCCAACTCACAGCCCATTGTCAGCTGGTCCTCTCTCTGTTCGTGAAAGTCCCACAGAGAGACCAACCTTCATCTGTTTTTCTGCCGTCTAAGCAGTATATTCAGGACCTGTGGACCATATGTCCAGCGTATGGCTAGTCTGCCTATGCATGCGGTCGTGGGACCGACCCAGCCCGAGAGGAGGTACCATATGACTGGGAGCGCCGCCTGGACCAGGAGTGCCTGCCACCCCTCCACTTTGGTTTGGGCTGATTCCGGGCCGCCCCGCTTGAGGAAGAGTCTGACTCCCTCCCTGGCGGCGAGTGGGGACGTGGTCATACTGTCTCATCAGTCTATAAGAGCACCTCCTCTGGTGAATCAAAGAAGTGGGTGGGGGACTGATGCACCACACGCAGCCTAGAGTGATAAAGCAATGCATAGGGGAGTTTGAGCTCTGGAAGGCGGGCCTTGGCTGGCATAAAAGACTCCTCCCATGGCTGAACCTGTTTTGTATAGTCTGAAAAAATCAAGATGCGGGCATTGTCAAACAGTAGCGGTTCTTTGGCCATAGCCTGCTTCAGGATATCTTCCCGGTCATGATAATTAAGTAACTTGGCAATGATGGGCCTCAGGCGATCTCCCGGTGGAGGTTTCTGCATTAAGGCCCTATGACTGCTCTCCACCACAAGTGTGAGTAACATACCCAGGCAAATTGAACAGAACCGACTAACACATACGAATAAGTAAACCACTACAGTTTGTACATTTTCAAAATACAAATTTAATACTTATTCCAATTGCATACTGGTTGATAAAATTGACATGATTATACACATAATATATAAAAAGTATTTTGCATTATAGCATATGCATGATAACAAAAATATAAAACAATTTATAGCATAATTTTTTTTATTTTTTTTTTTCTAGATGGTTTTTACTGTATCCTGTCTACGCGTTTCGACACTTTAGCGTGCCTTCTTCAGGACTGTACCATCAATCGTATTGAGATAAGAAATCTTCAATATTTGTTGTTCATAGGTACCATATTTAGGTTAGTCTTATGCCATACCGTCAGAACCGTTGAGACGCCGCCCAGAGGGTCCACTCGAGAACACGAGAACAAGTTGTGCTCACTTAAATGCCGACAGGAGCGTGAAACGAGTTGGCAAAAATATCGAACGTGCGAAGTTACCTTCTCCGTCTGCCTAACATCTTTGTAAAAGCTGCGCTGACAACATACCTTAATGAAGCGCGAAACAAGCTAACGTGCACAATGAGCACCAAACGCTACTGGCTCTAACCGTCCTGGTTGTGTAAATAATATGACCACAGATGATGTATCACCAATGCGGTCTGACTAACCTAAATATGGTACCTATGAACAACAAATATTGAAGATTTCTTATCTCAATACGATTGATGGTACAGTCCTGAAGAAGGCACGCTAAAGTGTCGAAACGCGTAGACAGGATACAGTAAAAACCATCTAGAAGAAAAAAAACATTTATGCTATAAATTGTTTTATATTTTTGTAATCATGCATATGCTATAATGCAAAATACTTTTAATATATTATGTGTATAATCATGTCAATTTTATCAACCAGTATGCAATTGGAATAAGTATTAAATTTGTATTTTGAAAATGTACAAACTGTAGTGGGTTACTTATTCGTATGTGTTAGTCGGTTCTGTTCAATTTGCCTGGGTATGTTACTCACACTTGATATTTTGCCCTGACCCAGGAAACTTAAAGGTATCAGGGGGTCCTTGTTATCTCTCACATTGCTCTCCACCACAAAACATTTAGATAATGCCCCAGGGGGAAGCCAGCACTCCTGCCACTCAGTGAGGAACTGCTTCATGTCCCCATTTTCACAACCCTTCAGGAATCCAATGAGACGTAGATTATTGCACCAAGGTCTCCCTTTGGCATCCTCCACTTGCGATGTAAGGCCTTGTTGAGTGGCCTCCAGAGAAGTCATCTGCTGATGCAGAGTGGCAACGACATCTTCCACACCCGAAATCCTTGTCTCTGTCTCTGTGATGCGTGCGACTGCATTCTGCAGGTTCTGCCGCAGCACCATAACATCGGAGCCAACTGCCCCAATTTTGGCGTATAAAACATCCCTGGACTGGGTGATGGCGGTCATGAAGGCGGCACTGTCAGGCACAGCACCCTGTGCTTCCCCGGATGCCGCAGCAGAGGCCCCCGGGCCTGTAAATTTGTCGATCGTACTCTGCTTGGCCGTTCCTCCACCCGGTTTATCTCTTGTCATGGTGGACCGCACATGACCTCCCGCCCTGGACAATGGCCTGCCTGCGATCAGCATATCACCTTTGGGGTATGGGCGGCCGTCCAAACTAGTCAGGTTCAACAGTTACAGGGGAGCACAGCCCCAGCAGTCCCACCAGACACCAGCGCCAGGAGAAAGCACCAAAATCCAAGAGGGGAGCTGAGAACCGTCCATCAAGGATCTATAAGTACCCCAGGGAGCGCAGCGGCCCAGTTCTGCCACCAGGAGCCCTCGAGGATGTCCGCACAGCCCGATAGAACGCTGATGGAGTCGCTCCGTGTAGTGGGGGGGAGGATGGAGCGCAAGCTCACCCTCGCGCCGGGCAGCAGGATACGGTGGGAGCACGTCCTGCAGCCTCAGGCCTCATGTGCCCACCTCACAGCAGCCCCAGAGGGAACTCCTCAATTTGCGCCCCGCAGAGGGAGGGAGGGGGAGGGGTGAGATGCCCGAATAGAAGGAAGGGCGCTGCCAAGAGCCAGGCCCAGATCTTCAAGGGACACTGATGGTGCTCGGGTGGCCCTATTAGCCGCCGATGCGAGAGTACTGCCAGGCCAAGGGGAAGGCACGCACACGTTGGCACTCACTGGGGCCACCGACCCCACTGTCCTCACTCCCGGTGCCTCTCCCCCACTGCCCCACACCATTGCTGTTCAGTGCGGTTTGCTCTGCGGGCACTAAATATATGAATATGTAACCTGCCCCCAGCTGGAGACGCCAGTGTGGCCTGACTGACCGCCGATGTGTGCGCCCCGTGAATCGGAGGGAGGGAGGGAGAAAGCGCGGCGTCCGTCCCTCGCCCAGCAGAGGGATAAGTTGGCGAACACTCCCGTCACCTGCAGGCCACACGTGCCCACCTCATGGCGCCTCTAGTTGGCTCCCCCATGGCACGATAAGACCGCCGAACCCCCTTCCTTTTGTGTGCAGAGTGGGTGGAGGAGTAATGCAGAAGCGCCGGCAGATGGTAGGCCCCGCTCTCAGAGGGCCCAAAGGTGCGCGCGTGTCCTTGCCAGCCACCAAGACGAAGAGGGCACTGGGTGGGAGGGAAAACAGACTCACACGTCGGGACCCAGCCGGGCTGCTGCCACCAGCACAGCCAGGGACTGGCAGCCTACCGACTCCCTCGCGCACACCTCGCACCTCACCGCCGCGGCCCGACACAGCCGCCGATCAGCGTGGCTCTCCCTGTTGTTCGCCATGATCGCTGAGGGACCGTCCAGAGGCACCCACCCTCACTCGGTCTGTCTCGTTCACCCCTCACACCAGCTCCACCACAGCAGTGTCGCACTCCGCTGGAGGACCCAGGCAATGTACCGGCCTCACGCAGGGCCACAAGGCCGCACCTCCAGCAGGCCCCGTCTTTTCAGTAACACCTCACAGCCGCCACAGGCCACTCCACTGAGCTGAATTCAGCCCAGGTGCGTGACGCCAGTCCTCGATGTCTGCGGGGCAGCTTTGCGGCACAGAAATCGACCTGAGAAGCAGGATGATGCAGGATTAATTTAAGGCTGGACGGAGCTCACTCAGCACACGTCCGCCATGATGGCTTGCCAAGCCACACCCCTCCAAGGAGTCAATATTTAGTTTTTCAAATGAGTCTTTATGTTCAATTAGTGAGTTCTCACGGGATTGAAGATTTTTTGGTCAGCCAACGCATTTCGTTCTCATGAGGAGAACTTGTCAGGGCTCAGTAGGCGAGTATTATTCCTTTGATGTAAAGAGTAAATTGTGAGAATTCCACACTTCACAAGTAGACTAGGTATATTTGGCCTAGCTCCAACGTGACCTTTCATGTAGGATTCGAATACGCAATCCTTTAACCAAGTGGGTGTTTCAGGAAAATATCCTGGAAACACTCAGGATATCGCAGGGCCTCAGTCGGCCTAAGTAGCACATCTCAAATTACGGGTTCTCCTGCTAGAATGAGCGAGCTAGTGTGAGGTGCAGAAACAGCAGTCCGCCGTGAAAGTATTGTTGTTAATACCTGTTGGTTTGGGCTTACAGGCAGTATTCCAGGAGGAGTTCCTACATATCCAACCGGGCCTTCACACAGAAAACCAAACCACCTTTTTTTAGGATTCCTTCCCCCGGCCTCCACCACCACCCCAGTCAGGTAAAATACTAGGACAGGGGAGAGGTGGGAGACAGTGGGGGTTGTTCATGTCATCCCTGCGAGACTACTCTACAAGCAGAAAGTAAGACTTGTGGGGTCCTGACACTGTTCAATAGAAGCAACAGGTTTGTTTAAGATGCATTTACTTGTATGTATGCATGTATGTATTGGGAATTTGCATAGTGCATACAGAGCCGAAAATGTGCAGGGATACGTGTCATGCATCCAACATGTAGCTCGGATACACAACTTAAACTCTGCCAGATGGAGTAAAGGCAGTCAGGGTGGCTGAGAACTTTGCCTGCAACCTTGCATTTACTCTGCCCACCACATTTAGGGATCACAGCCAAACCTACTCTGAACTCTCACCATTTGCATGAACCGCCAGACCTTTTACATGCTTGATGTGTCGCCATCATTGGTGTGGGACACGTACACCAAACTTTGGAATGTTTTTCTCTTGTTCAAAAACCAACTTTCAAAGTGGAAGTTTGTTTGGAAAAAGAAAATACTTCTACAACAAGCATTGGCATAGCCAATAGGTCTCGCCTTTGGGACCTTATAAGTGTTTAGCCATGCAACAGATGATGTTGTTGCACCAAGGATATTGTGCAATGGCTATGCACGCCCACTTAGGCCACGCCCTTCTTGGCCACGCCCCTTGGGCCACGCCCTCCGACCTCACTCTTCAGCAAACGCCAACATAATGTGCCTGGCCAGGAAGCGCAGCGGACGAGCGCAGCGGGAGCGCCGTTTGCGCGCCGAAGGCGCGCCTAAGGCAAGCCCGTCTGCGCCCGTCCGCGCTCGAACGGGTTCAGGGCCAGAACCTATGCCGGGGCCAGCTTCCAACAGGGTAAGCTACTCTCACCGGGCCCTCCTAAGTCTCAGACCCACCAACAACACTATGTGCAATTATGTTCATGACGTAGACGGACCTTTCACTAGCTGTGCACTCTGTCACCCAGTCCAGCTACAACTTACCGATCCACCCACCTCACTCCCTGGCCTTAAACTAGCCGCACTGAATTGCAGATCGCTCCCCATGCATGCTCTGCTCATCAATCACCTACTTGTTGACCACGACCTTGACACTCTGTTCCTTACGGAAACGTGGCTCACTGCTCACTCGGATTCGGACGTGGTCTTAGCCCTACCCCCAGGCTTCCTCATCCAGTCCCAACCACGTCCCTCTGGCAGAGGAGGCGGACTAGCTATCCTCCACCGGGATCACTTCTCCTGCAGAATTAATGATGCCCACATCTCGGACTCAGAAAGCTGCCATTTTACCATCCAGCTGGCACCGACAATTCGCTGTCAGGCCTCCTAGTATATCGCCCCCCCGGCCATTTTGGCCCCTTTGCTAGCGCCCTTCTAGGATCAATATCTTCACTGGCCCATTCTACTTCCAACTTTACTATACTAGGAGACCTTAATATCCATTTTGACGACCCCCTAGATATAGGGGCCGTCGATTTGATTCTAGACCTGGCGGCCTACGGTCTCCAACTGACCAACTCCGGAGCCACCTATATCAAGGGTCACCTGCTAGACCCAGTCTTTACCAATGTCCACTCCCTCCAAGCCAAAGTGTCTCTTCCCCTCCCTTGGACGGACCATTTTCTGGTCCCTCTCTTTTTACCAGGAGTATTCAGGAAGCCCCACAAGCCCGCCACCTACATCCGGGACAGGGCATGGTCCAGACTCTCCACAGAGGACTGGGCCAGAGCCTTGAACTCTACGACCCCTATTGCCTCAGAGGACCCTGTCACAGCGGACAGAAATTTCAGAGAGTGGATCTCCACCTCCCTTTATTCTATCCTCCCCATAAAAACTCGTGAGGATAAAAACGGAAAGACAGGATCAGCCCCCTGGTTCAGCCCGGAACTCAGAACTCTCCGCAAAGAATGCAAAAAAGCGGAGCGACTGTGGAGAAAGGACTGGCTCCACTCCAGTAAGGACGCCTACCGTAGGTTGGTGAGAACCTATAAATCTACCCTTAAACTCACTAAAGCCTCATACTACGATGCTAGAATAAAAAATGCCACTAATTCGGTGAGAGAGTCTTATCTCATCGCCAAAGAGCTTCTGAAAATACCAGTACCCCCTTCCTCCAACAGGTCCCCTCCGGGCAGAAGCGATGAACTGGCAACCTACTTTGATTCTAAAATCTCCGGTATCTTGGCCTCACTCCCACCTCCCAGCCAGTCAAACCACAGCAACATTGATGTGTCTGTTACCCATACAGGAAACATCCCACATCCACAGCTGACCACGTTTAGGGCGGTATCTCTGGACGAAGTGGGAAAGACTCTGGCCAAGATGAAAAGCGGTTTCCCCTGTGACCCCGCTCCCATGAGATTCCTGAAAACAGTGGCCCCTGCTATCGTGTCCCCTATCACGGAGCTGATTAACATCTCGCTGTCCCAAGGCTCTGTCCCTCCGAGCTGGAAGGGTGCAGTAGTCAAAGCTCTTCTTAAAAAACCTCAACTGGACCCCTCCGATTTGGCAAACTACAGGCCGATCTCGCTCCTCCCGGGCATTAGCAAAATGGCCGAAAAACTGGTCAATGTCCAACTGTCCCAGTTCCTCGAATCCAACAACCTCTGCGCCGGTCCCAAACTGGGTTTCGTCCTGGCCACGGTACGGACACCGCCCTCCTCGCAGTCATCGAGGAGGCAAGGTGCATCATGGATTCAGGAGGGTCAGTGGCAGTGATCCTCCTGGACCTTAGTGCAGCCTTTGACACGGTGAACCACCGTGTCCTGCTCCACCGGCTGGCCAGGGCAGGACTTGGGGGCACCGCGCTTGCCTGGATAGAATCTTTTCTATCGGGCCGCTCGTTCCAGGTCTGGGATGGCAATTCCCACTCAGCCTCACTCCCCCTTTCTAGCGGAGTCCCCCAAGGGTCTTCGCTAAGTCCCACTTTGTTTAACGCATATATGGCCCCTCTGGAGGATGTAGTTGCCCCATTCGGGATCAAGATAGTGAGCTGCGCGGACGACACGCAATTGGTCGTCTCACTCTCACATCTTGACCACCGCCCAGACAATCTGTTGAACTGCCTCCAGGAAATCCCCCACTGGATGTGTGATTCATCACTTAAGCTCAACGGATCTAAAACCGAAGTCATGCTTATGGGCAAGAAATGGGCTACTATTCCTCCATCGGTCTGGCCTGATGTTTTTGGCGAGGTGCCCACTCCGAAGAAGGAAATCAAGACTTTGGGAGTCTGGCTCGAACCTGATCTGTCCATGAAGACCCAGGCAGCTAAAACAGCAGGAACCTGCTTCGGACTCATGCGTTCCATCCGGAAGATTCTTCCGCTACTCCCTCCCCCATCGAGGAAACTCCTGGTCCAAGGCTTGATCCTTGCTCGTCTGGACTACAGTAACGCCGTCTATCTAGGAGCCCCCGAATCTACTCTGGCAAAACTTCAGCGCACTCAAAATGCGGCTGCCCGGCTCCTAATGAGTCTTCCCAACAGAGCCTCTGCCAGACCAGCGCTCAAGGCCCTACACTGGCTCCCAGTGCGACAGAGGATAGAATTTAAGGCTATGTGTATCGCCCACAAACTCCTCAACGGCCTAGGCCCTTCGATCTTGAGAGACATGGTCACTCCGTATAAGGCACCCAGACTCCGGCGCTCGGACAATGAGCGTCTGGCCAACGTCCCAAGATTCAGGAAGGTGCGCACTGGCGGTCGACGCTTCGCAGTAAAAGCGTCCTCAGGTTGGAACTCGCTCCCACGCTGCTTGCGGTTGGAACCCTGCCACCTTTGTTTCTGCAAAAAATTGAAAACTCTCCCTTTTCCCAAATAGGACCTCCTCTCCCCTTGGTCATCACAAGTCCTCACAGCGCGGGGATGCCTCCGGGTCACCAGGCGCTCTACAAATCGTTAAATAAATGCTTGTTTAAAGGGGCCCTCGAAACGGTTCTATATCAGGCTCTGTATTGTGCCCTGGCACAGGCAGTACCTTTTTTTCTGGACTGAAGTGGCAGCAGGCACATCGATGTGCGCAAGTTCACACAACTCACTTCTCACTAGTGGAGAAGATACGGCATGACGTGATGCAAGGTGATCTTTATAGGGGAAGGGAAATCCCTTAAAGAGGATCATTTTCTCTCTGGATTTACTTTCTCTTTTTGAAATGCAGGAGCAACAACATTGTTGTGGTGTAACCAGGGCTTTAAGTGGAAGCTTTTTCAAAATTATATATAACAAGCCATAGTCTTGACTTGTTGTACGTATGATGTTACTAGCTGTATCATATATCTGGACACAAAGACAGAAACAGCAAAATACAAGTCGGGCAGCACACTATGCTGAACACAGATTTTTAGAATACGTGTTTTTAAGTCATGCCCTTAATTACATTGGCCATGCCCCATAGAGAGACCCCCCCAGTTTTTTCATCCTACTTAAAGCCCTGGTTTAGATGATGAAGTATGAGAGACAGATGCATAGTTTTGTTTTATGTTCTTCAGTGTGCTAGTAGCTTTGCACAGTTCTGCAGGTCCCTTTTCCCTTTATGATATTTTATATGATATAGTCGGCTCAGCTGGTTACTGCACTGGGGTGTCAAATCTGAGAGTGTGTGTATGGTTGTGGTTCTGAGTTGCAAGGTTGTAAGGAGAGTGAAGTGACGAGATCTGTTCGGATGGTCATTTTATTTATTATCTCATATCAGGTTGTGTTTTGGGAAATGTAAAGTGAGCTTGGTAATGTAAAAATCATCACTGCAATGAATGAAAGCACCAAATCAATTAAACCTATTAGTGCACGTCCATCTTGGAAACTGTAGGTTGTAACAACAAAAAATGTGATGTGACTACTGCCAGCGCTGGGTGTTTATGGAATAACTCTATTGTCTCCTCTTTTTAGGCTGCTGTTGCAACTTCAGTGTGCGCTGCAGTCTCAGGCTCCCTGCTCTTTTCTGGGGAATATTGGGGATTCGATTGATTAATTGGACTGCTCCATGCCCGGATTCATCAGGGTATTCTTAAACTGCAGCATATCTCGCGTGCTACTATTGATTAATATGTATGGTGCTTGGAAGCCTCTCCAGCCCTACCAGAGAGGTGACGCCAATAAAAATGTATTAGTACAGTAGTCCCGGGGATTTGGAGGGGGGACTTTAGCTCTCGGTGGGATTTTTAAGCGCTCATGTTCTTGTCAGTTACTTAACAACAATCCAACACAGGCGTAAACAGGGAGAATCAATACAGAGTAGATTCACGGAGAGCGGACGCCTTTCAGAACAGCAGACATTGTCATATTTTCCAGCAGATGCTCAGAGGACAGCTTCTTTCCACAGTCAGGGGGAGAACACAGATTTACTAAACACCGTGACATAACTTGTTTTCACAGTGCTTGCTTGGTGACGTTTCTTTTATTACCTTTGCTGTCGCCGTGTTAGCTCCTGCAGTCGCTCGGCGAAGGATGTATGGAAAGGAGAAAAACAGACAAAACCAGGTGAACAAGCCGAACTACAAGCCTTGGAAAGAAACCAAAATGGCAGAAGGGGTAGAGGTGCGGCATGCGGCGTGGCATCGAATTGAAAGGCAACTGACACGGCCTGCATCCCAGACACACACAGCGTTTTCTTTGCGGGAGTGAACAGGGGCACCATCTGTTTTCAAGATAATTACAAACAGATGGTGCCAAAGCTTGCTCCCGCAACGGAAACACCAAACGTGCACGTGTTGCAATAGAAAGAAATGCAAAACGTGCACGCTTTTAGCCAAAATGCTGATCGATTCCAAAAGGTCCCCTTCTATGCAGCGCATGCGCGATGCGTAGGCGAGACCTAAAAAACGAATAGCCCCAACACTGTGGGAGCTCTCTGCCATGGTATGAGGGTATTTCATTTTTTACTGTCCCTGAGGATGATGGACAGTAAACTAAAAACAAAATAATTCTGACCACCCACTCTAACTAGGCTCTACATCAGATGGCAGTTCCTAACCTGGGCCATCGGTGGAAGGTTTACACTGACGGGGTAAATTTTAGTCATTGGGCATAAACTTGGCAGTCTGCCCAATCCTTTGGCAGACAGGGCACTCCGTTGCAGTAGTGAGGAAGTTCCCTTTCCACCAAACTCTAAATCAGACTCTTTGCTCTGGCAGAAGTGATTTGGTTCTGCTCAAAAAGAGACCTTGTGTAGCAAGTGTTCTCTTATAGAAAGCCTATGTTCTGTACAGAAAGACTGAGTTGTTTATGGTGGCAACCAATGATTAAAGCTATAGGCCTTAACTGTTTATTATGAAAAGTTACAAGAAAGATAGAAGGCCTGATGTACTTATTGGGAAAAGCATATGCAGAAGTCAGTGGGTATTTAAGGATGGATTGTTATTACACAGTGTTAAAGCCTGCAGAAAGGTGTCAGGTGGAATCTCACTATTACTGTAGTATGCAAGGGTTTTGGTGTTGGTAATCCCCTTCGACAAAACCTGGAGGTATCACTGTCAGGCCCATAAAGGAGGGCCTTACAGGTTGAGTTGTCTGCCGGTAGTTCCCAAGTTAAGGCACCTAAACTTGGGAACTACCCAGATTCACCCACTGAGTCATCAATACATCTTGGTATTTATATTTAACACTCATAAACTTTCTAAATACACTCAGTACTGGATGATGTCATCAGTGATGTCATTTGAGATGTCATCAGTGCTGCCACTGACCATGTCATGAGTCATGTAATATGTGAGGTCATAAGAAGTGCATTGCGGGGTTTTAGTTAGCTCAGCTAACTAGAATTTCACTGGTTTTTGTATGAGTGAAACCTGAGCCTAACTATAACGTCCCTGTAACCTTTGTTTTTTTCAATGAATTTCTAAGGTTTTTTTAAAATTTCATTTCCGAACTACAACGTTCCTGGAACCTTCGGTTTTATCAGTGAATTTCTAAGGTTTTTTAAATGCAAATTCCTAACTATAAAGACCCTGTAACTTTTTTCCCCCAGTGACATATATATATGTTTTTTCCCCAGTTACTATATATGTTTTTTCCCCAGTGACTATATACATATAAATACTAAGGCAATAATGAATTTTAATATGCAAACAGTACATTTAAAACTTACTAAAGCAACACTTTTCCTCGTAATGAGACTTCATGGCCCATAAGGCATTTGTAATTTATGCACAGAGAATAAGCCCACTGGGGGAAACAATGGAAACAAATAAAGGCCAAAAATACAGATACAAGGTTTTTTGAATGCTGGTTGCTGAAGCCCAGGAAGAAGGAGTCGTGGAACCCTGAAACGCGTCGGCATGCTAAAATAAAAGTGGAGCAGGAACGCAGGCTGTACCTTAAAGCCGCAAGGCAAGGAGATGTCGAGTGCACTTCTAATGCTTCAGGGCACTTTGGAAAAAAATATATATATATATATATATATATATATATATATAAATGAAGCAGGTGACATTAATCATCGCTTTAAGGGCGGAGCCTATTAAAACTATCTTTGTCGGGGCAGGACTTTTTGGCATCATACTCACCTCCTGTTTTATTCTGGGCGCTGAAAAGGCTACACAGCCGAAATGCATACGCCCATATGCCAATAAAGGAATAAAGAGACTCCATTGTGTTCCCCTACCGTGGCCTCTGCCTTTCTTTGTGGAGGGCGATTTGGCTATAGTTTGCATTGCTAGCCAGCGGCGTGCTACAGGGGCCCCTGCACTCAAGCTGGCCTGGTTTTCACTGGCGCTGTTTTCGCTCCGGCAGAAACTCTTCATATTCAGAGGTATCGGAAAGACCAGGCCCACCACTGTGCACAGGAGGACTGGAAGCGGTGTCGGAGCCACGGAACTCTGCAATGGGCGAGGCGCATTGCCGCACTTGCCCCCGTGGAACACATACCTGGTTGCGGTGGTTGTGCAGTCAGGGGACCCAAGGAGCCACGATATTCCTGAAGGCAACACGGGATATTGGGAGAGAGCTACTCGAAAAAACCTGTAGTCCCCGCAACGATGTTGACGTCCTATCCTGGCAAACCACTGCATGCTGGGAGTTGTAGTTCCTTTGACCATCGGGAAAATGAAGCAGGTGACATTAATCATCGCTTTAAGGATGGAGCCTATTAAAACTATCTTTGTTGGGGCAGGACTTTTTGGCAGCATACTCACCTCCTGTTTTATTCTGGGCGCTGAAGAGGCTACACAGCCGAAATGCATACGCCCATTTGCCAATCTATACTAATATAATAAAGAGAGAGCCCACACCTTTGAGGTGGGTAATCTCAGGAACCACAGCACCAATCACAACACCCAATACAGCGTCGGAGAGGGCAGATGCAGCAGAAGGACAAAGGCTATGCAGACACCCACCATCTACATTTAAAAAGTAAAAGAACCGTGCCAGCAAAGTAGTCCCTTGTGGGCGTGTCTGCGTTGTGCTGTGGGCGTGTGCTGGGGGCATGACAAAAGCTGGGGGCGTGTGGTACGTTCTGCCCTTCATGCCATGTCTCATATCGTGTGCTAATCCCACCCTGCTCCCTTTAAATACCACTGCACGCCATAATCATAACCCACCCTTACTCCTTAAAATACCCCAACACCCTTAAACACTAACCCATCTTAACCCTATAAATATACCCTGTACCCCAAAACCCAAACCTATCCCTAAACCCTACAAATACCCCTGTACCCCAAAACCCAAACCTACCCCTGAACCCTAAAAATACCCCTGTACCCCAAAACCCAAACCTAGCCCTGAACCCTAAAAATACCACTGTACCCCAAAACCACCCCTGAACCCTAAAGTGCCCCTGTACCCCAAAACCCAAACCTAGCCCTGAACCCTTAAAACACCCCTGTACCCCAAAACCCAAACCTACTCCTGAACCCTAAAAATACCCCTGTCCTCCAAAACCCAAACCTAGCCCTGAACCCTAAAAATAACCCTGTACCCCAAAACCCAAACCTACCCCTGAACCCTAAAATATCCCTGTACCCCAAAACCCAAACCTAGCCATGAACCCTAAAAATACCCCTGTGCCCCAAAACCCATACCTAGCCCTGGCCCCTTAAAATACCCCTGTACCCCAAAACCCAAACCTACCCCTGAACCCTAAAAATACCCCAATACCCCAAACCCAAACCTACCCCTGAACCCTAAAAATACCCCTGTACCCCAAAACCCATACCTATCCCTAAACCCTAAAACTACCCCTGTACCCCATAACCCAAAACTATATCTGAACCCTTAAAATACCCAAACACCCCAAAACATATACCTCAGTACCCCAAAACATATACCCCTATACCCATACTTACCTTATCCAAACATTAAAAAAAACGTGCTTTTACCATTCATGCATTTACAACGAATTTCGTTGTGAATGTATGCGTGGTAAAAGCATATAAAATGTAATGCCATGCGTTATAATGGCATTGCGGAGTCATGGTACTTTCGTAATGAAAGTATGCGGAGTGATGGTATGGTATGCGGAAAGAAAGTTGCGGAATAATGGGTGTTTACCCTCCCCCGGTAAGTACATTGGTGGCACGGCGGCCCACATCTCCAGCAACATACTCATATTTTTTCACCACCCATTTGAAAAATGCACAGGTCTCTCTCATTGATGGCCAGCACCGACATACACTTTTAGACACACCTCCCGCCACAAGTTCTAGAATTGCAAACTTTACAGCTGGGGATCTACGTTCGAATCTCGGCATCAGCTCAACATCCTGTGATTCCAATCAAATGGCTTTGTCTCCCAGTGCCTACCACAAATGAATGTGTTCTTCTGTAATGTAAATTGTGCTCATGCCATGTTGTCGAGTTCGCGCTATATAATATTGCAAGGAAAAATAAAGTAGGGAAACTCGAGTTCACACACTACTGAACACACACTCTTAAGTGCATCAGCAGTGCACTGTGAATCGGAGCGTTTCACAGGCCTGTCACAGATAAGAAATGCTATCAAAACGAAATCCTACAAAACAATATACTACTAGCCAGCAGCAATTCATAAACGTCGGGACGGGCTGCTAGTAAAGGAATAAAGAAACTCCATTGTGTTCCCCTACCGTGGCCTCTGCCTTTCTTTGTGGAGGGTGATTTGGATATATATATATATATCTAGTAAGGAGGAAGAAATTTTGAAATTAGGATTAACTTATGCTGCACCTTGTGACTTTGATTACCCAGCGACCAGATGCGACGTGTACAAGGCTGTGAGAAAGTTAAAACTCCGCAAATTCTTTGCCTTGAAAGAAAAACCGAAAAATACTCAGGTCCAGGCACCTGAACAGCAAAGTGAGACAATGAATGCTTCACAAGGCACCAGAATCATAACGGAACTTTGGCTAACAGAAGGCGCAGGCTATGATCATACCAATACAGGGATAGAAAATCCCGACAAATTTGACAACCAAGGAAACAGATTTTCATCTGGTACAAAATTCAAACCTGCATCAACATTTTGCCCAATATTGCCCAGAGACAACCTGGATATTTTCCATGAAAATGTGGTAGCTGACCTCAAGGAACTACAGATACGCACTGGAAAAACCAAAAGAAAATTTGACAACAGGTTGCAACAATATATTGCACTTACCACTAAACTAACAAAGGAAAAAGATCTTATTGTTAGAAATAGTGACAAGGGGGGCAATGTCGTATTAATGACCAAAGCCGAGTATGATAAGGAAGCATATTCCCAACTAAATGATCGCACATGTTATGAGCGTATACAGATAAACTCAGTAACAACTATGAAATTGGAATACCATCGCAAACTTTCTAGGTGGAAGTCATCTAAATTGTTATCTGAATCTGAATACAAATACTTAAAAATTGACAATCCAGTGACACCAGTGTTGTATTTTATCCCTAAGATACACAAGAACCCTGTACATCCGCCTGGCAGGCCCATCATCTCTGGCAGGGGTGGTCTATTGGAACACACTTCCGTTTACATTGATCATTTTCTGCAGGGTTACCTACAACACTTGGGGTCTTATGTTCAGGACACTGGTGACTTTCTGCTCAAAATTAAGGATGTAGAATGGGTCACAGGCGATTGGCTAATTGCCTTAGATGTATCCTCCCTCTATACAAGCATCACGCATGAGGATGGCATCAGAGCTGTTGACCATTACCTCTCTAGAAGAGGACCTGAGTTATCTGATCACAATACTATGCTGCTTGACATGTTGAGATTTTGTCTGGAAAACAATGTGTTTCTCTTCAATCACCAACTGTACCGCCAGTTACAGGGCGTGGCAATGGGGGCCAGTTTCTCTCCAAGCTTCGCGTGTCTTCACATGGGAGCTTGGGAGGAACTGGTCCTTGGACATGAATATCGCCACAATATCCGCAACAATTTGGTTGCGTGGTTTCGTTATATCGACGACCTTTTGGTGATTTGGCGAGGTAGTGAGGAAGGGGCACTTAAATTTATTGAGGAGATTAACAACAATGATCTTAACCTCAAATTCACGGACACTCTAAGCCAGGAAAGTGTTACTTTTCTGGACACCGAACTCTATATTAGAGAAGGCCATCTGGAATGTAGGCTTTTCCGCAAGGTGACTGCCGGTAACAGCATACTGCACGCAGCAAGTGCACACCCCTCACATTTGATATCTAGTATCCCGTATGGGGAGATGCTGCGATTGAAACGTATCTGTAGTAACCCCGCTGATTTAAAAATTGCTCAAGATCAGTGCATAACGTGGTTTTTGGAACGTGGTTATTCGAACCAGACGTTACAAAAAGCGAAAGACAAGTCTATGATACCGTCCCGGGATGATCTCCTCACCGAGTCAGTAGCAGACAGACTGAAAATACATCAGCACATGCACCAGGGGTAAAAAACTGTTTCCGGGTAATTACTGGATACAATAGACAACACCAACAGATACGTAAAATCCTTAACAAACACTGGCCTCTGGTCACCCATGATACTATCATAGGCAATGATCTCCCCAGTCAGGTCTCCCTTACTTTCAGCAGGGCCCCCTCTTTACGGGACCATTTGGTAGTCACCAACCCTGAACCCTTTGCTAAATCGACTTGGTGCCAAGAGAATAAGGGCTTTTACAAATGCAGGATTTGCAAAGCCTGCATCCATGGTCAGAACACCAAAACCTACAAGGATGGCTTCACTGATAAGGTACACAGCATATCTCAGGTATTAACATGCAAGACCGAGTATGCTGTGTATATTTTGGAGTGTCCTTGCTTACTGAGATATGTTGGCAGCACGAAGAATGCTGTCCACTTACGAGTTCTCCAGCATCTTCGGGCCATCTCTAACGGTGACAACACCTACCCGGTGGCCCGACATTTTAGGGAATTCCATCAAAGTAACAACAGTGGTTTAAAATATTGGGTGATTGACTCCATCCCCAACAACAGAAGAGGGGGAGACCGTGATACTAAACTGAGAAGGTTGGAGACCAAATATATTTTGCTGCTTAACACCAAGTCCCCATCTGGCCTTAATGTCACAGAGGATCTGTATACGTGTTTACCTTAACGTTATCAGTGGTCACCCGGCTGGGGATCACTATCAGAAAATGTAAACTATATACTTAAGGTATTTATAGGAATTCAGTAAAATAACAACAAGGTTGGTTTATAATGAGATGTGCTGCTATTTGTTAGTATATGTTATGTTGTTTTGATCACACGTTTTTAAAAAAATATGGACTGTGTTAGGTTTTTTTACCGAGTCAGCCCAACACCATTAATCACAAGGAACTTTCACTTTGGGTACACAACTAGGACATTTTAAAACTTGCATGTAGTCTTTCGCTGAGGGCAGGCATTATACCATGGGATCATAGGAGGAAGAATCCAATTGCATTTCTTTCCCCCGAATATATAATGACATAATGAGGCTGTTTCTCCATGCATTTTGTTACTCATTTCTAATCCTCCCCAGGTATTTAATTACTGGTGTCATACTAGTGCATTAATCGGATCCAGAATATAGCAAGAGGTTATGGTTTTGCACATATTGCAATATTTGCACATTAAAACAGCCTATTTGCACATTCATTGCGTAATTTGCACAGATGTCTGGGTATCTAGATATGACCCATTCGGTGATATATGCATTGGCACTTTATTGTAAATATTGCTATGTTTTGACAAATTCGAATTTGGTGCTTAAGTATGATAGATCCAGTTATTTGGTGATGAGGCATTAAGTTGATTTCCCTGACTTTTATTTGAGTACACAAAACAATTCTAGTAACAGACAGTACTTAACTTTGAATTTAGATTCTGTATAGGAGATAACCTCTTAAACCATTTTTATCATTTTTTGTATTGTGGTTGTATTCATGTATTTTATCTGATCCCAATATAAGTTATAATGGCATGTGAACCCTCGTTTGAGTATTACACTTTTACAAAATAGTATTATACCAGCATTTACTTATGAAATGTTAATGCAATGACCAATGCGAGTTTTAAGTATAGTATGTCTTCTATGTCCTTGTTACACATTTTTTTAACACGCGACATCATTTCAATTTCACTGGCACTTTAAAAGGTTGCACCCGTTTAACTAACATTGTCATGTGAACAAGGCTCGTGGAGCCGAAACGTCATTGACATACCTGCACTGCAAAAAACTGTAGGAAACTTCTTTGGTCCGTGTCCGTGAGCTCTTTTGTATGCCCTGGCTGGTGATATCCCGGAGCGAGGCGAGGCAGCGGAGTGCTTAATATATATATATATATATATATATATATATATATATATATATATATATATTACCTACTGGCGGTCGCCAGTAGGTATATATAGTTAGGATTTTTTCTCTATGGGATTTTTGAAAATTCTATGTCTAATAACTTTGGCGTTTGTGGACGGAATTGGCTGAAATTTTCAGGAAAATGGCACATTTTGTTTCTGAGCAGCCCTTGAAAATTTGGGGGGGGTTCGTCAAGGGGGGGCCGAGAAAAAAGGGGGGTCCCAAAACGTGTTTTTAACATTGAGTTTTCCATAGGGCGGTTGGCCTCACTTTTAGCCCGAACGGCTGAATGGATTTGCACGAAACTTGGCAGAATTGGCAAAATTGTAGGGACTGGTAGCCCGATGTGCCTTTGCTAGGTCTCAATATATGTGCTCCAGTGGATTTTGAGAAATTAACGTTCAAAAAAAGATATATATCTGTAACAGCGGACCGGGCAGCGCTCCGGTTCGCGGACTTTTCGCGGTACGGAGCTTTGTGAAGCGAAGCTGATTGGTTCTCCGGCGTCTGTGAACATTCCAAACAGTCCGTAGCGGCCGCCATCTTGTCTCTCGGTAGGATCGAGAGACAAGAGGAGGCCAAAGCGAAGGGGCAAATGACCATAAGGGGGCATAGTAGATCCTCGCTGACCCCCTAGGTTTGATGTGGAGGTTTTAAAAGGGCCCCGCGGGGCAAAAAAAAATAATAATAATAATAATCGAACGGCTGAATGGATTTGCACGAAACTTGGTAAAATATTAGGGACTGGTAGCCCGATGTGCCTTTGCTAGGTCTCAATATATGTGCTCCAGTGGATTTTGAGAAATTAACGTTCAAAAAAAGATATATATCTGTAACAGCGCTCCGCTTCGCGTAACGGAGGTTTGCGAAGCTGATTGGTTCTCCGGCGTCTGTAAACATTGCAAACAGTCCGTAGCGGCCGCCATCTTGTCTCTCGGTAGGATCGAGAGACAAGAGGAGGCCAAAGCGAAGGGGCAAATGACCATAAGGGGGCATAGTAGATCCTCCTTGACCTCTTAGGTTTGATGTGGAGGTTTTAAAAGGGCCCCGCGGGGCAAAAAAAATAATAATAATAATAATCGAACGGCTGAATGGATTTGCACGAAACTTGCAAAATTGTAGGGACTGGTAGCTCGATGTGCCTTTGCTAGGTCTCAATATATGTGCTTCAGTGGATTTTGAGAAATTAACGTTCAAAAACAAGATATATATCTGTAACAGCGCTCCGCTTCGCGGAGATAAAATTATATCTGTATTACCTAGCTGTTGCTAACACCAGTTAGCGACGGCTAGTAGGAGATAGCGACCATCTTGGGCCCCACTTTGCATGTGAGTGATATTTATCACTAATGACATGCAAAGTGGGCATGCCAAGATGTTAGCGACTGGAAACAGTCGCTAACATCGCTATCTCCTATTATCAACTTTTGGAAATATTCGCGATAAGCGCGAATATCTCCAAAAGCTAGCACCTGCCCTGAGCAGTTCTTAGCCATGTTATCCAATGGGAGGTGGATAACATGGCTAAGAGCATTAGCTCGGTAATGCATGAATATCGCTGAGTTTTCAGCGATATTAATGCATTGCGGTCGTTTTTTATCGTATTTGCGATAAACCTTGATAATAGCAAGGTTTATCTGCGATAATTTCTGACGATGCTTAGCGGTAAAAAATCATTGCTAAGCATCGTTAGGGATAAATATCGCTTAACTTTGGTAATATGCCCCAACGTCTGTTAACGTTCGATTCGAAGGAAATCAGGAAGTGTTGAAAAACATTGTCTGCGCCATCTTGCCTTTTTTCAAATGCCACACTCTTGTCGTGCACGGCAGTCATTTTAGATGCCTTGACCAGACCCACTCTGTGCACGCTGTCGATCCTTAGCATGGCTCCCCACCCTCGCAAGCATCTCCCCCAGGCAGTGGTCACCCCCGCTCTCTGTCTTATGCATGGGTAATAAACCACCCCCCATCTGCGCTGCTCTTCCCTGAGAATCACACCCTGTGCCCGCCCGACACCTCCCTTTCGCCCTATTCACTACCGCACCCTCTGACACTCCTTTTCCTCTGTGACCGATTGTCCAGGCCGGTCCTAGGGTATCAGCTAGCCCTGCAGATGTAGTTTATGGCCCCAGCTGTAAAGAATCACCCCTCTTCAAAGGAGTTATAGTAGATCAAGGCCCACACTCGATGAGATCCGTCACAGCAGACGCGTTCCTATTATCTGAAAACCATCCTGTATTGTGATTGGGGAGGGGACCGAGCCTGAAGCGGAAGATTCCAGGGATGACTCTTTGTACATTTAATTTAATTTAATTTAAAAATATTTATAGAGCGCGCTTTTACCCAGCGGTTTCATGGCGCTATGAGTGAACCATAAGTCAGCAGCATTAGGAGAGGGTTAAGTGGCATAAGCTAATGTGAAGAGATGAGTTTTGAGGTCCTTTCGGAACTGGAGGTAGGAAGGTGATGTCCGCAGGGCAACAGGAAGGGAGTTCCAAAAGATTGGAGCCAGAGCAGCAAACCTCACTCCACCGACCCTTTGTTTTTTAAAGCGGGGGATAGCTAACAGGGCCAGGTGAGTGGAGCGAAGTTCCCTGCCAGGAAGATAAGATTTAATGGCAGAGCAGATGAACTCAGGGGCGGTGCCCGACCTGGCCTGGTAGGTAAGGCAACCTAGTTTAAAAAGGGCGCGCTCTTTCACAGGAAGCCAATGCAGTGCTTTTAGCAGTGGTGTGGCTCGATGGTACTTCGGTAGGCCATGAATCAGGCGAGCAGCCTGATTCTGCACTAACTGCAAGCGATGGATTGCATAGGCAGGAGCCCCGTTATAGATTATGTTCCCGTAATCTATAAGGGATAGCACCATGGCCAAAATGATTATTTTTAAAGCAGAGGGGGAAAAAAACGGGAAACTTTCCTGATTATTCTGAGGGAGAAAAAACATGAGGATACCACAGAGCTAACCTGCGGATGGACAGTGAGTTGTGGGTTTAGAAGGATCCCAAGAGTTTTTACTGTGGATACGGGGAGTGGAGGTACACCAAGGGATGGGGGCCAGAAGGAAGGGGACCATGGGCTGCAACCACCTCCGGTCAGGACTAACTCGGTCTTGTCCGGGTTGAGTTTGAGGTGGTTGCAGTTCATCCAATCCTGGATGAATGTCATAACTGTACGGACATTCTGGGCGGATGAAGATGGATGGGAGAGGTTGAAAATTAGTTGGAGGTCATCTGCGTAGTTGAACACGGTGACCTCCAGCTGCTGTAACATAAAAATGAGGGGATATATGTATAAATTAAACAAAAGAGGGGAAAGTGATGAGCCTTGAGGGACCCCGCACTCTACCTTGCGGGAGGCCGCGGTGAAATCAGCCAATTGGACCGCCTGGGCCCTCCCAGTGAGAAAGGACTCGAGCCATAAAAGGGCCGAGCCCTCTATGCCCACCGCCCTGACACGGTGGAGAAGGATGGAATGATCCACCGTGTCAAAAGCGGCGGACAAATCTAGGAGGATCAGGGCTTGCGGGAGGTTGATGTCAATGCCTTCGCGCAATTTGTCCATTACTGAGATCACCACTTTCTCAGTAGAGTGCAGGGGACGAAAGCCGGCTTGACAGGGAGAGAGGCAGTGATTTGCCTCTACGTGAGTGCTCAGAGTGGTCGTGACGTGACTTTCAAGGACTTTTGCTAGGTAGGGTAGAAGGGAAATGGGGCGGTAGTTGGAGGGGGAAGATGAGTCGGCATCAGGTTTTTTTATGATTGGTATAACGACCGCCGATTTGTGTGAGCTGGGGACCATACCGTGTACGAGCGAATCATTAAGAAGGGTCAGGGGGGGGCGTGGGACAAGTTGAATATATTTTCTTGAGGATGTGAGCAGGGGCAAAGTCCAAAGGAGAGCCAGATTTGACCCGGTGGAGCAGGGGGAGTAATGTGTCGTTGGTTAACAGCGGGATGTTAGTAAGTTTGAGGGTGGCAGGGGGCGGGGAAGGATTAACAAATGTGGGGGACGGCAATGGGATATTGTGTTTGATTTTAATAACTTTGTCAATGAAGAATTCATTGAGCGAATTGCAGAGGGACTGGGAAGGGGGGGTGATGACCGTAGCTCTGGTGGATGATGCTAGCTCATGGATGGTGGAAAAGATTTCCTTAGAACGGGATTCGGCTGTCATAATCCTGCCCGTGTAATATTCGGTTTTGGCTGCAAGGATGCCCTTTTTATAGGTATGCAAGACAGACAAGTAAATTGTCTTCTGTGCGGGGCTATAGGTTTTCCTCCAAGCTCGCTCGGCCCTTCTTGCAGCTAGTTTCTTTTGCTTGAGGTCTGGAGTAAACCAACGGTTGGCTGCATGGGCCCGCTTGACTGTGAGTCGCCTTAATGGAGCAAATTCGTCGGCCGCCAGGGTAAGCCAGTTGTTAATGGCGGCCAACTGGGAAGTGGCTGCAAGGCCAGAGAGGTCAGGGCTGGTTTTGGCCAAAGTTGAGCAGAAAGAGGGTAAGTCTGCTTTGCCCCATTTCCGGACCCAAGTATTTTTGGGGAGCTGGGGTTTGGCAGGGGGTGCTAAATCGAGGGAAAATGTGATGATGGAATGGTCTGACCAGGAACATGGGGATATGTTTGGGGACGTAGATGGGACATTTAGCGACCAAATTTGGTCTAGTATATGGCCATGTATATGGGTAGGACTGTGAATGATCGACAGGAAATTCAAACTGGTCATCAAACTGGTGAACTCTTTTGATTGAGAACTTTCGGCAGGATCGTTGGGCCAAAAGTTGAAGTCCCCTAAGACTAATACAGAGGAGTTGTTAATTACTAGAGTTGCCAGAAGAGTCTGAAGGCTAGAAAGGAAGGAGGGCGTGGATTGGGGAGGACGGTAGATTAGAACAATAGTGAGGGGAGCCAGATGGGAAGTTGAACGGACTGCAAGAAGGTCTACGTCAGGAATAGGGGGGGAAGGAAGAACCTGGAAATTAAAGTTGGTTCGGGCTATTAAGGCCACTCCTCCTCCCCGCCTGCCTTCTGGGCGGTCGGCCCGGATGGCGGAGTATGAAGGTGGTAAGGCGGCAAGCACATTGGGAAGGGAGTCAGCCTTGAACCAGGTCTCGGTTAGAAATAGGAGATCTGGGTCATGAGAGTCGATATAATCAAATAGCTCATATTGGTGACTGACCGCAGACCTGGTGTTTAAAAGTGTGGCCGAAGTGTCAGGTGAAGTGGCAGGGAGGGGCAGTGGCGGGACGGAAGCAGAGAGAGGAGCAGAGGACAACGAGATTAGGTGTGGAACAGTCCCAGGAGGATGGTGAGGGGTATATAAACCAAGATGCACCAAGTCAGTAATTATAGAGGGGGAAATGGCGCCAGGAGCCCAATACGAGCATAGCTTAGAGGATGAATATGTGACAGGACTAGTAGCATCACATGCCCCTAGCCCTGACCGGTCGCGGACGGGCGCAGACGGGCTTAACTCAGGCGCAACTCCGGCGCGCCTTCGTCGCGCCCGCTGCGCCCGTCCGCTGCGCTCCCGGAAGCGCATTGCGTTTTGTATCCTGCCTCCCCGAAAGCGCTGGACCG
This sequence comes from Lissotriton helveticus, assembly GCF_964261635.1. Lineage (NCBI taxonomy): Eukaryota > Metazoa > Chordata > Amphibia > Caudata > Salamandridae > Lissotriton > Lissotriton helveticus. The sequence continues at coordinate 1,480,898,851 of NC_136057.1, forward strand.
CTAACTCCGGCCCGGCTTCCCAAACAACACAGCCCAAGATGGCGCCTCGCCCTCCACTCAATCAGCACTGTCAGCTGCGGTGGAACGGGGCGAGGGAGGCCGCAGGAGGGGCAGTAAAGTGCACAGAATGCAGTGAGTACAATCAGTATTTAAAATTAGTGCTCCAAAATAAAAAGTGACAGTTTTAAAATAACGTAGGTGCCGGCATCTAAATCATGCCTGCGCACGCTGAGTAGGCTCACAAGCTTAACGAAGGAATAGGCGAGCTTTTAGATTGAAATCCAGCTCGCGCTGCACATAAGCTCTCCAGCAAACCCTAGGCGCTGCCACCGACCTAATGGTTCACAGTGAGCCCTGCGCTGCTTGTCGTTTTGTATCCTGCCTCCCCGAAAGCGCTGGACCGCTAACTCCGGCCAGGCTTCCCAAACAACACAGCCCAAGATGGCGCCTCGCCCTCCACTCAATCAGCACTGTCAGCTGCGGTGGAACGGGGCGAGGGAGGCCGCATCATCAAAGTTTTTACAATTATGTGTCACATTAAAAATATATAGCACTCCAACAAAGTAGTAAGATTATAAAACTTTAATAACTTATAAATATATACAAGAAAACAAAAACAGTAATAACATATAAACATTTTTAGGGAAAAACAACGAAGTAGCGGTCGGCTGTGCGAATAGTCCCAACGCAGCACAACGCAGATTTCTGGCGTGGGGCGTCGCGGGGGGTGGGTCATCAGTAGCAAACTGTTGTGCGAATAGTTCCAAGGCAGCAGAACGATGGCACCAAGGTGATGTCCAGTAAGTTGCCGCACTGGTTTTGGTATCCTACAATGCTGCTCCGAATAACGGCGTGGGGCGCCCCGGGGGAGGCGGCGTGAACGGGCCTCTCCAGGTGGAGTCTCGTCTGTTGTAGTGGGGCGCCCCTTTACCGTTTCAGTTGCCATTCCGTCCGCTTTTGGTCCACTGTGTCAAAAGCCGCAATTCAGCTGAGTTGCGCCCACTCTTGCGGTGCAGCGATAGGCGGCTGTCACAGGACTCTCAAAATGGCGGCAGGCTGTTTCCTTTTTGGGCCTGGTCCACTGAAATGGCCCTGGGACACCTTGGAAATCGGACGCTTGTCTGCTAGGTCTTGGACCCCATTCTCGAAAGCGTCCCCTCCGCCTTGAGGATTCATCAAAAGTTTTGGGGGCCCCCGACTCCTGTAGGCTTCTGGTGGGGAGCGGCTGCCATGATTGCTCGCGGAATGACCACGACGGAGCTACGAGATGGTGGTGCTCTCATGCTGACGCCAGCTTCAGTCTGAAACATCCAGAAACAAGGTGGGGCTTTCATCGTTTGGGAAAAAAAAAAGTTTTCATCTAATGAAAAGTGTTGTTTTTAGGTCATATGATCAAGCCTTCCATCATTAGGAAACCAAAAGTAAAATGAACCAATGAAAAGTTTTATAAACAAGTCACATGACCTGTTATGCGGCATAGGGTATAAAATGCGGAGAAAATACGTTGGCACGTGAGGCGGCGTCAGTAGCGGACCGATGTGCGAATAGGCCGAAGGCAACACAACGCGCCAAGATCCGGATGGCACCGAGGTGGTGTCCAGCAAGTTGCAGCACTGGTGTGGCCATCCTACAATGCTGAAAGTCGGCGTGGGGCGCCCCGTTGGCCTGTGAGTTTGCGTCAGTAGCGGACCGATGTGCGAATAGGCCGAAGGCAGCACAACGCGCCAAGATCCGGATGGCACCGAGGTGGTGTCTAGTAAGTTGCCGCACTGGTGTGGCCATCCTACAATGTTGAAAGTCGGCGTGGGGCGCCCCGTTGGCCTGTGAGATGGCGTCAGTAGCGGACCGATGTGCGAATGGGGCCAAAGGCAGCGCAACAATATTTTCTGACTAGAAGACACCACAAGGCGCTGAGATGCCAAGATTCGGATGGCACCGAGGTGGTGTCTAGCAAGTTGTGGTACTGGTGTGGCCATCCTACAATGGTAAAAGTCGGCGTGGGGCGCCCTGTTGGCCTGTGAGATGGTGTCAGTTGCGGACCGATGTGCGAATGGGGCCAAAGGCAGCGCAACAATATTTTCTGTATGGAAGATACCACTAGGCGTTGAGATGCCAAGATCCGGATGGCACTGAGGTGATGTCTAGCAAGTTGCTGTACTGGTGTGGTCATCCTACAATGCTGATACTCGGCGTGGGGCGCCCCATTAGCCTGTGAGATGGCGTCAGTAGCGGACCGATGTGTGAATAGGCCGGAACCAGCACAAGGCGCCAAGATCCGGATGTCACCGTGGTGGTTTCATAGTTGAGAGGCACTTCATCTGCAGTGGGGCGCCGAGATCCGGATGGCACCGAGGTGATGTCTAGCAAGTTGCTGTACTGGTGTGGTCATCCTACAATGCTGAAACTCTGCGTGGGGCGCCCCATTAGCCTGTGAGATGGCGTCAGTAGCGGACCGATGTGTGAATGGGGCAAAGGTAGCGCAAGAATATTTTCTGAAGAGGAGACACCACAAGGCGCTGAGATTCGGTTACCACCGAGGTGATGTCTAGCAAGTTGCCGCACTGGTGTGGCCATCCTACAATACTGCTCCGAATAACGGCGTGGGGTGCCCGAAAGGGGGGGGGGGAGGCGGCGTGAACGGGCCTTCCTAGGTGGAGGCTCGTCTGCTGTAGTGGGGCGCCCCTTTACCGTTTCAGTTGCCATTCAGCTGAGTTTCGGCTGCTCTTGATGCTACAGCGACAGACGGCTGCAACAGGACTCTCAAAATGGCGGCCTGTTCTTTGGATTTGGGCCTGGTCCACTAAAATGGCCCTGGGACACCTTGGAACTCGGACGCTCGATTTTTTTTTCCTTTCCTGTACATGCAAAAAAAGGTAAATGCCCGGTACGTTACACGCTTCATCTGCCACGATGAACTCTCCAGAGGAACCGAAAAAAAATATAGTTATGGTAACTATACCATGCATCGTCATATGGAGAGGTGGCACCAATTAATTATAGTGCTGCATAAAAGAGAGATTTGGAGGAGAACCCCTGACCTGCTAGTACATTCATCAAAGAAGTGGCACTGACAGCATCAGAGGCAAGGGAAACGGTCCCAAATATTTAGAAGAACTTTGGAAAGATTAAAATGACATGTTTAGATTGTGGCAAATTAATTTCATGTGGACAGATGAGTGTTACTCTAATAAATACAGCATATGAACATCATCATAGTCGATGGTTGGTAGAGACATTTTGACTATATCCTGGACCTGCCCGTCCTCGCCCAAAATGGCGCCGGAATAAATGGGACTCGTAACTCCTTGTTGTGTACTGGTTGCAGAACCTTGAAATCACGAGATACGTATGCAGTTTTGAAGCACATGGCGGGCGGGGACGAGAATTGATTGAATATTTCGACATCCCTATTGATATTAAGTTCTGATGTGTTATTGATTACTGTACTATTGAAAGTTCAAATTAACGTCACCCATGGTACTTGCCCGCAAATGTATATCTAGATAATTTTATTGTAACTGGCCCTGTCGTATTTTAATTATAAAATGTACGTCCACCGATTCCGTAACTGTTAGACACCTTAGTTCTTGCAAACTAATGGCCCGCCCGTTACGTTCCTCTACAGTGTAAATGTCTACTCATCATATATGATTACAGTTTGCTCCGTGGCCGGCCCACGTGGTTATAGGCTCGTATTTGTATAATGAAATTTTCACAATAAAGGTTTTTAAAAGAAAATATGGTAGTAGTATATACATTGGTAAAGTTTTTAATAATAGTCACTGTTTTAGAATCATTAAAAGGCAAGTGAAATAAAGCAGACCAATTACATGAAGGGTAAAAGGTATAATTCGAAGGAACGCAGTAAAGATAAATGGTCAAGGGCTGTTGTGTTTTCTACTCCTGCAACATAAAGTGATCGATAAGAATCTCATATTCAGGCGTATCGGCGACTAAGACAGCAGGTCGACCCTCTTTTGCTCAACGCTCCGTCATGGGACGAAGAAACGCTCTTTTTCTCGAAAAAAGAATATATTTTACTTGCAGGACAGTTGTAAATTTTCCGGGAAAGTACATTAGCCTGGAACATTATAACATATATTTAAGAAAAAATAATGTTCGGAAGTAATAAAAAGCGTAATTTTTAGGTCATATGACCAAGCCTTTCATCATTAGAATAAGAAAAGTAAAATGAACCAATGAAAAGTTTTATTAACAAGTCACATGACTTGTTATGCTTACGTTACGCGCTGCGCGCCCCGGATGACTTCCGGATGCGCTAACGCGGCGCGTCATATGACGCATTACGCGACAACGCAGGTCCAGAATATAGTCAAAATGTCTCCACCAACCAGCGGTCGGAACACAACCCCTTTCAGCAGGCTAAATAGTTCTGTTAAATGACAACAGAAGGGACAGGCAACAAGAACCATCAGTCAAAGAGGGGAGGGCTAGTTCTTCTCTACCGGGTTACATTGGGGCGCTACCGGAACTGATCGAATTGGTAGTCTACAGTGTTTCTGGATGTTTCAGACTGAAACTGGGGTTAGCATGAGAGCAGCACCATTTCGTAGCTCCGTCGTGGCCATTCCGCAACCAATCATGGCAGCCGCTCTTTATCGTTATTTTGGGCGGGGTGGGTGGCGGAGCCGAGCTGTTTTGCAGCCATCATTGTGTGGAGTTCAGTTCATCTCACTAGTTTTGTATTTGTCATGAGGGGTTGTTCCTAATGTTTCTATTTTAGCGAGGTCAAAAAGAGATCCCATTAGTGGCCTACTGATTTTGGTCGTTTCCTTTTCTTTTTTTTTTACACTATTTTTCGTTATCTGCAAAGACTAAACAGAGTATTGCGACTCTGTGTTTGTTTGTAAATAGAGAATGAACCAAAGAGAACCAATTCTAAAACAGTAAATACTTGGATAACAATCAATCAAATGGAGAGAGAAGCAGGCACGACGTATTACAACGGGGGCAAAGGCCTGCGTTAACTACCCTTCACTATGTGCAAAGAGAGAGTACTCCTAATAGAAATGAGGGGGGGGCACCATTCAAAGCAGATCAGTGTGCATAAACACGAAAATGTTTTCACTTACCACGTACTTGACATTCGACAGCTTATGATATTTGCTATTAAAAAACCATTGAAATTCACTGAAAAAACCATAGGTTATAGACCATATATAGTTAGGAATTAGCATTTACAAAACCTTGAAAATTCACTGAAAAAACCATAGGTTATAGACCATATATAGTTAGGAATTAGCATTTAAAAAACCTTATTTTACTCACACAAAACCATTGAAATTCCATATATAGTTAGTTGCACTAACTATATATCGCGCACCCGCAATCCACTGCTGATCATGTCACATATTACATCATTCATGACATGGTCAGTGACATCACTGATGACATCACTGATGACATCTCAAATGACATCACTGATGACATCACTGATGACATCTCATTTGACATCAATGACCACATCACTGATGATATCATTCATGTGACAATACAATGCATCTCCTCACATTTTAATATAACCTCTGTTTCACCCAGTGTTAAATACAGAGTATAATTTTTGAAACCATTGACACACCAATACTAGTTACTACATATGTACTCACTGATTCCTACGTCTACACACACTTTCACTCATTCACCCATACAATCATTCATACATGCAATCACTCATCTTTACAACACTATCATATGCACTCATACACCTATACAGACACTCACACTCTGCCACTCATCCATGGAGTTACTCACACACCTAGTCAGTCCTGTAAAGAATCAATCACACTTCCATTTTCTTGTCTATACAGTTAAACATAGAGCACCTTACATTTTCAAACATATACTAACACATACTTACTTTCTTATACAATCATTGATACAAGTACACATTGATCTGCACAGAGTCACACACCTCCCAGCCAGCCACACACACACTCAGTCTCCCATACAAATACTTGGACAATCAATCAATAACCCATATAGTTAATCATATAGCTACTGATCAACACATGCAGCAGTTTACAGAACAACAGACATAATGATGCACAAATTAAGACAGTTTAGTCACTAACCCATGCACTCAGTGAGACACATTTAATCACTCACTCATACATTCAGTCATGCACCTACTAAATCCTTCGTCCAGACACTTATACATCTACTCATTCTTCAATATGTAAAACATATTTAAACTTTACAGAAACACACAGTCACTGGATGATGTCATCAGTGATCTCATCAGTGATGTCATTTGAGATGTCATCAGTGATGTCATCAGTGATGTCACTGACCATGTCATGAATGATGTAATATGTGACATGATCAGCAGTGGATTGCGGGTGCGCGATATATAGTTAGTGCAACTAACTATATATGGATTTTCAATGGTTTTGTGTGAGTAAAATAAGGTTTTTTAAATGCTAATTCCTAACTATATATGGTCTATAACCTATGGTTTTTTCAGTGAATATATATATATATATATATATATATATATATATATATATATATATATATATATATATATATATATATATCCTACTGGCGGTCGCCAGTAGGTAGTTATAGTTAGGACCTTGTTACATAGGAAATCCGCAACATTCTATTGGGAATAACTTTGGCGCCGGTTGAGGAATTTGCTTGTAATTTTCCAAAATTGTGGCCAGCTCCGCTGCGCTCCTTCCCTGAAAGTCTCGGGTAGATTCGTCAAGCGGGGGCCGAGAAAAAAGGGGGGTTCCAAAACGTGTTTTCCCCATGTTTAGACACGGCTACAGCCCGAACCGCTGAACGGAATTACACCAAACTTGGCAAAATGGTAGAGTCTGGTACGCAGATCACGCTTTTGGTTAAATAGTGTAAATCCCTCCAGTAGTTCCTGAGAAAATTAAAGTTGAAATCAATTATATATCTATAAGCGCGCACCGTGCGCGCACCTTGCCGTGCACGAGCTTCATGCTGATTGGCTGCCACTGTCTGTCAACACTCCAAAACAGAAATGGATGGCAGCCATCTAGTGCCTCAGTAGACTGAGGCACAAGAAAGCAGAAAAAAAAGTGTAGAACTCAAAAAGGGGGCAGGGTAGAAGCACCCTGACCCCCTAGGCCTGCTCAGGGGGTCCCACAGGGACCCCCAAGGCGAAAAAAAAAAAAAATCGAAAAATCCCGGACCCATGAATTTTCCCCCCAAAAAAATACTTTTTTTTTTGCCTTTGGGGTCCTTGTGGGAACCCCTGAGCAGGCCTAGGGGGTCAGGGTGCTTCTACTCTGCCCCCTTTTTGAGTTCTAAAACTTCTCGAGCCGAGCTGCATGCTCATTGGCTTTCAACACTTCAAACCAGGAAGTGTTGGCAGCCATCTTGTGCTCGGTAGACCGAGGCACAAGAAAGCAGAAAAACAAACGTGTAGAACACAAAAAGGGGGCAGGGTAGAAGCACCCTGACCCCCTAGGCCTGCTCATGGGGTCCCACAAGGACCCCCAAGGCCAAAAATGTTTTTTTTAAAAATCCGGTATGTTTATTTAAAAATTACCCCCCAGGGGGACCAAATTGTGGGGGCATAGTGATAAAGAAGTGTGGGGGGTGCCCAATCCCCCCCACACTGCCCCGGGGACCACTGCCCTCCGGGGCAAAGCAACACAGCCCCCTGGCGCATACTGGAGGCTCCTGGAGGGCTAGTTGCCTCCCAGGGAATTAGTTCCCCCTCTGCAAACACGCCCGTGGGCTGCGCTGCAGAGAGGTGTAAAAAAGGGTGTGGCCTCATTACACCTCTCTGCAATGCAGCCCCCTGGGAAATACTGGAGGTTCCTGGTGGGCTAGTTGGCCCCCAGGGACCCCCAGTATGCAAGGGGAATTAGTTCCTCCTCTGCAAATGTGCCAGGGGGCTGCGTTGGTCACTTTTGTGACACAGCGGCGGTGTAAAAGATGCACCATGGTGCGTGTTATTTACAATGTGACGCATCTGGGAGATGCGTCACGTTGTAAAGCCCTGTGCCTTAAGGAGGCGTTATGGTGCAGGGGGGGATGTTCCTGCGCAGGAACGCCTGCTGAAAATGGTTAAGTGAAATCTACAAGATTTCACTCAATCACTTTTAGGCCAATGCTATGTCAAAACCCTGCGCCTGATTGAAGCAGGCGTAAGGCTTGACGCAGCATTCGTTGAATGGGCCCCCCAGGAGCATTGCTGGAGCTGCATCGCGCATGCGACGCAACTCTAGCAATGCGACACCTTTACGGCACAGATGCGTCACGCATCTGTGCCGTTTTTGTCCCATGGTGTGCCACATTATAAATGTGGAACATCAGTGGTGGCGCTTGGGTGGTTTTGCTTGTCGTAGGTTACTTGGCGCATCGCTGCTGATTTGCAGAGATGCACCATGTAACGTACATCTGCCTCATTGCTTCAGTCACTCTTTTACTTCACTTTCTTCAGTCACTATACTTCCTTTACCTCACTCATTTGCTCAGTCCCTTACTCCATTTTTGTCATTCATTTCAGCTAGCCATTTATACACTACACATTCATTCAAAAGAAAGATGACACAGTGCATAAGAAATAGAGCTCTTTTTTGAAAAATGAGTTAGTTCTGAAAATAACTTTTTTTTTTGGTTTTGTTATTTTGTATTTTTTTTTTTAACAAAGTTTTATACTTTTTTGGGGGTTTTTGAAACGCAAACTGAAATCCTGAACTTCAAAAGTGTTCAACAGGAACAACAAAAAACTGAAATTTAAAAAAATTATTGCCTTCTTGTGCACACATGCTCCATAATGCGCTTTTCAACAAGCACAAGGCTTTGTTCAGAGTATACAAGAATTTCGTTGCACTTGTTGCACCTCATGTGCACCTTCTTTAAATATGGCCTCAGGTCCAGTTCAGTAGTTGAAGGAGATGGAGGTGTTGCCGATGAAGTGCTGGCCACAGCTGGTGGCATTTGTGTGGCCAGGGCTCTAGTGGATGCCTTCGCAAACTGCGTAGGGTGCACTTGCCTCACATGTCTCATCATCGTGTGAATTGAAAATGAATATTTTTTCGAAGGGTTTCCCCTAGAAAGGACAGTGTCACAAATGGTGCACGTGACTTTAGGTGCATTCACCTTCTTTAGTCCTTCAGGATATCGAAAAAATTGCCAAATAAAAGATTCCTTCACTCGCCGTTGAGGAAGTCGATACTGTTCATCAGAATCAGATGATGATGATTCCTGTCTGGCTGCAATTTCAGTTATTTCTCAGAGAAGCTGGAGAGGGTCCTTCTTCCACGAGATTGAAACAGATAAAGAGGGAAATGGGTGGGGTTTTTGAAGATTCTAGAACTGAAACTACTATGAACCAATGAAAAGTGTTGCTTTTGAGCCACATGACTTGACGTGCAAGCTCGGGTGCGCGCACGTGGTGCGCGCACCCGGTCGCGCACGTCACTTTAAAATGGCGGTCTGCCCGATTTTCATAAAAGTTTCAAAACGTAAAAAGTAGGCAAGGTAGAGACACCCTGACCTCCTAGACCTTCTCAAGGGGTCCCAGAAGAATCTCGACGGGCCAAAAAAATGTTTTTTTTGGTTGAAAAATAGCGGGGTGCGCGCACCCGGTTGCGCACCCCGTCTCAAAATGGCGCTTAACTCGATTTACATAAAAGTTTCAAAACATGAGAAGGAGGCTTGGTAAACACTCCCTGACCCCCTAGGTATTCTCAGGGGGTCCATTAAGGACCCCCAAGGCCCAAAAAATCCTTTATTTTTTTACTAAAAAGTTGCGGGGTGCGCCCACCAGGTCGCGCACGTCGGAATAAAATGGCGTTTTACCCGATTTACATAAAAGTTTCAAAACGTGAAAAGGAGGAAGGATAGACAGTCCCTGACCCCCTAGAGTTTCTTAGGGGGTCCCAAAACAACTCCGACAGGCAAATTTTTTTTTTTTTTTAAAAACATTTGGGCGGGGTGCGCGCACCCGGTCGCGCACCTCACAATTGAATAAAAAAAAAATCAAGTCATGTGACTCAAAAACAACATTTTTCATTGGTTCATAGTAGTTTCAGATCTAGAATCTTCAAAACCCCACCCATTTCTCTCACTATTTGCTTTATTCTCCTGGAAGAAGGACCCTTTTTGGAGCTGGAAGCAGAAAAAAGAACAGGATGGCAGAAAGACAGGAAACATCATCTTCTTCATCTGACTCCCACGTGGAATATCACCAGCCAGCTAAGAAAGGGAAATCTTCTTTTATTTGGAAGTTTTTTACTTTTCCTGAGCATCAAAAAAAGGTAAATGCCCCTAAAGTAACGTGCACCCTTTGTGGTACTGTTCTTTCAAGGGGAAACCCTCTTAAAAAATACTCTTTTTCTATCCATACCATGGTAAGACATGTAAAAAATGTGCACCCTGTGCAATATGCCCAAGCAGCCACAAGAGCTCTGGCCCAGCAGATTCCACCAGCCGTGGCCAGCACATCTACAGCTCCACCTCCATCGCCAGCACCAGCACAAATGGACGTTAGGCCATATTTGGCACATGTGCATATGCGGTGCAACAAATGTTTTTATATTATTGTTTATGGAGAACAGAGCCCGAATCTAATTGAACGCATGATTCAGAATCATAAATGCTCTGAAAGGAGATAATTTTTTTTCTATTTTTCATTTATTTTGTTCCTGTTGAACAGTTTCCTTGTTGCAGTTCCTGAATTTTCTTCAAAAAAAAAAAAAATCTCAAAATTTAAAAAAAAAGGAAAAAAAATATAAAACAACAAAAGAAAAAAAACCAGTTCTTTTCAGAACTCATTCAATTCTCTATAAAGAGTTATATTCTTAAACACTGTGTCGTTCATTTTTTTGAATGAAAGCGTAGTGCATAAATGAGTGATTGAAATGACTGAGGGAAAGAGTGAGAAAAGGGGAGTATGGTGAGTGACAAAAGAGGAGTTGAAGAGTAACTGAAAGAAGGGGACTAAGGGTAGGGGAGTGAGTTAAGGGGACTGAAAAACTAAAGGAAGGGCAATAAAGAAAGGAGAAAAAAACTACTTTCAGTGTTTTGATGTTGTATTTAAATTCATATTAAAAAAAAAGAATTTTACACATATTTTATTTAGGGGTTAGCATTTAAAAAACCTTGCAAATTCACTAAAAAACCCATAGGTTTTACACACGTTATAGTTAGGAATTAGCATTTAAAAAACCTTGCAAATTCACTGAAAAAACCATAGGTTTTACACACGTTATAGTTAGGAATTAGCATTTAAAAAACCTAGCAAATTCATTGAAAAAACCATAGGTTTTATATCAGTTATAGTTAGCTGGACAATTTACTCATACAAAACCATTGAAATTCCCACGTTATAGTTAGTTGTACTCACTATAACTGGTGCGCCCGCAAAGCACTGCTAATGACATCACATATTACATCACTCATGACATAGTCAGTGACATCACTCATGACAGCAGCTTTCGACACGGTCGACCATAGTACTTTGGTCGACCGTGTCGGAAAAATGGGCATCTCGTCCACGGCTAGAGCTCTCCTCGCTTCCTTTCTCGCTGAGAGAACGCAGGCCGTCACTCTTGGCCCTTACCAATCTGCTAAGTTGTCACAACCGTGTGGGGTACCTCAAGGCTCATCCCTGAGTCCGACACTTTTTAATATCTATGTGTCAGACCTGGCCAATGTCATCAAAGCACATGGGATGAGCCTAACCTCCTACGCGGATGACACTCAATTGGTGATGGCAATAAGAGGTGATGGAGAAGAGGTAGCTAAAAGATTCCAGAGAGGTTTGACGGAAATAGGCGAGTGGATGGCAGTGAACTGCCTAAAACTTAACTCGGAAAAAACCGAGGTAATGATTTTTGGACAACTCTCACCAGAATGGCCCGCCTCGTGGTGGCTCCAAACTTTTGGTGCCCCCCCCCAATCCGGTGACCAAAGTAAGAAACCTAGGAATTCTTTTTGATGACCATCTAAATTTCATGGACCATGCTAGCAAAGTGGCCTCAATAGCCCACTATAAACTACGCATGATCCGGAAAATAAGTCCTTATCTCCCTACTACTGCCATCAAAACTCTGGTGAGCTCATTAGTCTTGACTTCCCTAGACCAGTGGTTCCCAAACTTTTTTGACCCGTGGCTCCCTTGACCTAATTGGCTGTTGGCCGTGGCTCCCCACCATTTTTTTAACCGGCGCACCGGGGTGCCTCGGCGCACACTTTGGGAACTAACTTGTTCCTAAACCATGGCAGTGCCACAGACTACTACGCTACATAGTAATCCTTGCACATTGATAAGATGTGTAAAAACACGGCTTTGATATTCTGTAAAGCTCTTCATACAAGTATCACTGGAGACTCAACTCCTATAAGAAGCTTAAATAAATAAGGCAGCATCATATCTGGATATACCTTAATTAGAAATCCCCAAGCAATAGCCAGGTGTCATCAAATGTCCTTACACAAACATAGGCCCTTAACAACCAGAAAGGGAACTGGAACTTTCTGAAAAGTAGCACTGCAACACCAGTCTATGGGTCAGACCACTGTTCATGAATGGTTTGCTTTCTTGTCCATCTTGTTTACTTGCTTCTTATTCAATGGCTTTCCATCCACCTAGGTTTGTTCCGCCACTGGTACACTGGTTTTGATATGATGACTTGCATACTTTTTCTACTTCTAACATTCAGGGAACTATTTTTCTTTTTCTAGCACTCCATGGGCGTGCAGGTGTTTTCCTCTCCTCGATGTGCTATTTCCTACTCACATCCCTGCCTCCTTTGCTCTCCGTGTTGCTCTTTCCAGTTCCCCCAGGCTGTCAGATCATCTGTTGCTTCTCCGGCTCTCTTTGTCCCACTTTGCTTTTAAATGTTTATTCTTGCATGTACGTACATGCCTCATCAAGCTGCAGTGGGCACTGCTGCTTTTTTTTGCTGACACGGTCTAGCATCAACAAAGCATTTTAACAAAAAACAAAGCATTTTATCAATTTAGTTCCTTCTGCAGAAGCGGTTCAGCAGCGGCAACCAGCACTGGCAAAATCTAAAGGTCGGATGACAAAATCTAAAGGCAAATCATATTGGCTTTGGCAATACCCGATTTGTTTATTGCTTCCTCCCCTGATACTCCACAATGTCATGATATAGTAGAGCCTCTGTAATAAATATCATATATATCAACATCAGTTTTGTTTGAAAGCACTTCACGTACATACCCCCCAACTATCTCTAGACAACAAACATAAGAAAGCAGGAAGACTCCATTATTTAGAAATCGCCAGTGCTCCGTGCAATGTAAACAACTGGCTAGAAAAGAAACGCCAAATATAATTGTGCAACTCCCCATTTGCCCCACCAAAAAAAACACATACCTTCCTAACCCGGTCGGCACCTGTTCAATCTCTTCCTTTAGGCAGCTACAGTTTTAGTCCTTTCGTCCGCCGTAACTCACTGAGCTCTTAATTGAGCCATTTATATGCAGAGGGCGAGGGCACTTTCAGCACAAAGGAGCCACATCCTGGGTAGCGGCGCGGCGCCCCTGGCTTCTCATCACGGCGCACCGGGGCGCCGCGGCGCACACTTTGGGAACCACCGCCCTAGACTATTGCAATGGGCTTTTTATTAACTCCCAAGTTAGAGTTATAAAAAAACTGCAGACCATACAGAATGCGGCAGCACGTCTTATTCTTGGAATTCCTAAGTTTGCCCCTCTCTCTGATGCCATTCCAAAACTACACTGGCTGACGATTCAGAACAGAGCCAGATTTAAATCACAGTGCATTGTTTACAAAGCACTAAATAAACAGGGCCCGCAGTTCCTTCAAGACCATCTATGTCCTTACCAACCTATACGCCAGTTGCGTTCTACCAACAGCAACCAACTAACGGTACCTCACACCAGAACAGTGATGTGGGGAGACCGACGGTTTGTGGTAGCAGCTTCCAAGCTCTGGAATACTCTACCCCAGGACATCAGAGCATGTCCCACACTACTCCAATTCCGCAAAAAACTGAAAACCTGGCTGTTCAATAAATAAGATCACGGTATAGAATAGAGGTCTGAGCATCGCAGCTTACTCAACATCAAGCTGGCAAATTTATCAGCGCCAAGACACCCTAGGGTATATGCTGCGCTTTATAAATGCTAATAAATAAAATGACATAACTGATGACATCTCAAATGACATCACTGATGATATCATCCTTGTGAAAAAACTGGCAGACTCTCTCTCAGTGTAATATAAGTTTTGATACACACATTGAAAAATAGAATCAAATAATTACAAAACAATGGAGAAACTAATTCTACTTACAACAATCTATTCAGAAATTGCAAAATCTACATACACATTCGCTCATTCACCAACATATCTATATAGTTACTCATACACATACTCAATCATCATAAATACTCATTCATCTATACATTTTGTTACAAAACGACACTCATCCTTAGAGTTACTCACACACATACTCACACAAGCAAATAAATTATAAAACAATCATACACTTGCTTATACAGCTATACATACACCACTACTCTTACTTCTACAGAAACATACACATACTTTTTTACTAAAACTATCTCTTATAGGAACAAAAAAGTATTTATACAGAAACTCTTACAATTTCTCACTCTCACACATACTTACCTATATGCATCCATTCTTACTTATAGTAATTTAAAACATATGTAGTTACTCATAAAGAAATAATTCTGACAGTCATTCACTCACTAACACACCTATACACACGCTCATCCATCCATACAGTCGTGCACACATGCTGTCTTCAAAACATATGCAAACAGTAAGGCACTCATTCATTCATATATGCACAAAGTAATACCTCCCACCAAACTTAACAGACACTCATACTAATACTCAAAAAACTAACTAATAACTCATATAGACAATCATGTAGCTACTCACCAACCTAAGCATCCATCTATAGATAAAGGGAGACAGTGATACAGATATTTACAATTTTAAACAATAATTGGTAATACATATATTTAGTAACATATACTTAATAAATTAGTTATACAATCAATTAAAAAACCCCATCCATTTAAACTCTAATTTAATCGTTTGTTTTTCCATCGATGTTTAGGTACACATATATAAAATATATATATTTTTTATCAGAAAGATACACATTCACTGGATGATGTCATCAGTGATGTCATTTGAGATGTCATCAGTGATGTCATGAGTAATGTCACTGACTATGTCATGAGTGATGTAATATGTGACGTCATTAGCAGTGCTTTGCGGGCGCGCCAGTTATAGTGAGTGCAACTAACTATAACGTGGGAATTTCAATGGTTTTGTATGAGTAAATTGTCCAGCTAACTATAACTGATATAAAACCTATGGTTTTTTTCAATGAATTTGCTAGGTTTTTTAAATGCTAATTCCTAACTATAACGTGTGTAAAACCTATGGTTTTTTCAGTGAATATATATATATATATACATACACTTTGGTTAAGACTGTTTCTGCCAGTGGTCTTTATGAGTGTCATTCACATTCTGCTTATGACATCATATAGGATGGAGTATGAGTTAGACCATTGCAGCCTCTGGCCCTATTGTACTCTGATGGCACTTTGCCTGATCAAATGTACGTAACCACCTGAAAATGACTGCGCTTCATTGCAGGTATGGTGAACCAGTTCTTCAGTTTTCAATATCTTCTTTATATGTCCTTTTTTATTTCTTTCCGTCTCCTTTCAATTGTTGGTGTGTTTTTTACAGGGCGTCCTGCAGCTCCTGAGAGTGTGCTACTGGATCGCTGGGTTACCACTTCGCTTGCTGGGCATTGCAATTTGTGTGGCCTTGTCTTATAAACCAGGCAGCCATCTTGGAATGTATTGTCCACAGTGCATCATTGTTTTACCTTTATAAGATGCCTGCCATGTTTAGAAGCATTAGGTTAGAAATCTTGGATCCATGCAACAATTAGAAGTATGCAAAACACTATTTAAAAACTGCAGCCTATTGAGATATTTACTGAGTGGCCACCAGGGTCGGATTGAAAGAGAAAATAGGCCCGGGCAGCAAAATAAAAGTGCCTTATTAGCGCACTACATAGCTAAAACAGTGGCCTGTGTCTTCTAGCCGGAGCAGTTTTGAACTTGTAAAGACACAATGTATGTGTATACGAGACTGCATGATGGACTTGAGCTTGCTGCAGGCACCGTTTGTGGCAATTTCAGAACATCAGCAGTAAAAACTGGCCCACCAGACAATAAAATAGGCCCACTAAGGGCAGTAAAAACAGCCCACACACTGAGCTGTCAAACAGGCCATTCGGGCACTGCTTGATTGCCTTATAGGCCAGTCCGACCCTAGTGGTCAACTTGCACCAGTATTGTTCATTGTGAATCACTCTTTTACTGCTTCAAGGTGCCAATACATTGCTCTAACTTGGATGTCATGTTGAAACTTTAAAACAATAATACACTATGTACAATTCCATTGCAAATGATCAGCTGCTGCGTCTTTTCATTTTTTTTTTTTACAAGTATATATGTGCACCATGTTTTGCCAGCGGTATGTTTTCTTATTTCTACTTTCAAATTTTATCTTGCATACGCTTGCTGAATTTGTATGTTTTACTGTGAATAAATGAGTAATTGCAGAAATAAGTCAGTGCGTGGATGAATGAATAAGCACAAGAATGACTTACAGAGTGCACGGATAAGGTTGACGTCTCTAAACTCACCAGTCACCGAAGAGGCGGCTTCAATTGCAGGTAAGACATACACGCTTAGACAATCCGTGTTAGCCTGTGTGTCTGCAAGCGCATGTCTGTGACGGTAAAGAGCTAGACAAAAAATAAGCAAAAATCGGGGTAGTGAAATAAAGAGGAGGGAGAAGAGAAGCAATGGCATAGAAAGAATGAAAAAGATGGGAAGAATGAGATGGCACGGAGATAAAGAAAAAAGTAATTATGCAGAAAAAAGGGACTAAGAAAAGATAAGGCAATGGGAAGTAAGAAAAATACACAATAGAGCGGAATAAAGTGAGATGCAAATGAAGGTCAGAAAAGTAGAGTGAAAAGACGAAGGGGGGTAATGAAATCAAGATTAACGAGTAAAGAATACATAAAGCAAAGAGGAAGGAAGACAAGAAAGAAGGCCAAATTGAAAAAGAGGTACTATTGGATTGAAATAAAACAAGAAGGAAAAAAGGAAGAAGGGGGAAATAAAAAAGAAAAAGAAAACAAAGGAAGGGGGAAATAACAGAAGATAAGAAAGACTGAGAAGAGGAGAGGGGCATGTAGCACAGAAAGAACAAGAGAGAAGGGCGGGTGAATGGAAGAAACACCAAGCAGGTAAAGAAGTACATGTAAAGGAATGAGAGTTAAGCGCTGAGAAATTAAAACAGGAACTTGAGAGAGCTACGTGTAGGAAAAAAGAGGCAAAGTTAGAAGTTAGGATGGGGATGAAAGAAGTGTGTACGACACACCCTGGGTGATGGAGGAGGGAAACAAGGAAAGGGCTACTGAGGGAGCGGCAGTGAGGCTAAAAGTGGGCACAAGATAGAGATGATGCAAGGTCAGGGATAGGGAAGAGAAGGGGGTGGAGCACGCAGGTGTGAGGGAATAAGCGCTGGAGATGAGAGGGAAAGGGGACGGGTGACGGTGGAGCGGTGAGAAGTAGAAATTATGCTGAGGGCAGAAGTGTGGGGGAAAAAAAACCTGAAGAAAGACAGAAACTTTAAGGAGATGAGCGTAGCTAGAAAGGATTGAGTGTGACAGACGAAGGTGAGAGAGAAAGGTGAGAGATGGTGGCGAGGCCCTGCGGGACGTGGGCGCAGGAGAGTGATAGGAGGAGGAAGAGAGGACAATGGAACTGGCAGACAGAGAAACAGCTAAGAAATGTGGAGAAGTAGAGGGCAGAGCTCCGGGTGCGAGAACGAGGGACACTGGAAAATATGCATGTGACAGCGGAAGAGTGGAGATGGGGGAGAACCAGGGAATAAAAGCGGTGCAGAGCAGAGGGAGCCTGGGAAAGAGGCAGAGCGGCCAGAGCGGAAGTGAGAGCCAACCGCCACCTGTCTATTTCTTTATGGGAGATTTGGGAGGGAGGAGTGGGGGGGAGGCAGACCACAGACAGCTTTTTTGTGTGTAAAAGGCCGCTTTATTAGAACAAGAACACATCACAATTAAAACTCCTCGGCCAATGCCTTTCAAAACTAAACCTCGCTAAATAAAAGCACATACCTAACCCCGACCCCCATCCCCTGCCCCTAACCTTTATTCGAACCCACCCCCCACCCAAGCATTACAACATTGCAAAATTACAAAAACTATAATTCAATGCATAAACATATAAGCCTAAAAATCTAACACATCTATATCCAAAATCCCCTGCCTGTTCCTTCACCCCTTACGATCACCCGAACTCTATAAGTACCCAAACAATCAACCTGCCCAAACAATCCCTGTCGTTGACCCAACTTTAAACTAAACAACAAAAAACTCTGCCAACCCTGGCAAACTTCCAATAATCCCCGCCACCCAGAAAGCCGGGGGAGAGAAACACTACCCCCCCCCCTTTCTGCTCCCCAAACCAAAAACACCCAATTATGCCTCTCTGGAACGCTCCTGTACATTAAGACACCTGGATAAAACTTCCATGACCTCCAACAGATAAAGGTCCATACCCATCCTGAATAAGTGGACCCCATCGCTCCTAAAAAACTCAACTGACTCAAACCGAATGTCCCTATGAGACACTCTCCCAAAGCCTAAACTCCTGTAAAACCTTTAAATCTCCCTATCAATTGCCCTAGGATTCCGTGCGCCACTCCAAATTCTACGCGGCACTAGCTCCGTCCACAAAACATGGCAACCTGACCACTGTTCCCGCAAATGTGCCAAGTTCCTCTTCATGGCCCTTAACAAAACAACACCTTTTACTCCACAAAGGTCATTCTCCCCTAAATGGATTAACAAAACATCCGGGCACTGGCTCCCAACTAACCACTTATTTAAGGCAGGAACCAACTCCTTCCATAACATCCCTCCCTTCCCTTTCCAAACATTTTTAAACAAGCGGTCATTAAAACCCAACATTTTCCCGAAATAACAACTGGCGGCCTGGACTGCAGCCCATTTTACAAAGGAGTGCTCCACTATCCATATGGTCAATTCCGGGGAGCGAGGACCCGCTACCGAACCTGATACAAGAAAAAACAATATGAGAATCATATAAAAGAGGATGACGCAAGCGCTTCTTCCGCAGTACTCCGCACATAGCGTTGGAAACCATTTGATGACCAGCGCCCTAGCCACATAATATCCCCCCTAGACCAGCCTCGATTGCAAGCTTCCATTGCTGCCCCGATCCCAAAAGAATGTGTCCCAAACTGAGACCCATCCATACCAATATGCCTCAAGGCCTGATAGTCTGTAACCCGGCCCCCTGTGGAAAAGTAAATTTTGCCATGTTCTGTGTCCCTACGTGTCATCCATCATATGTTATCTGCGCATGATTAATATGCCTATGTATTCCCTATGTTTCGATTAATGACGCAATTACAGTTGTGTCCACCTCTAGTATGTCAGTTTCCAGTTCTCGTGAATACTACGAATATCAGGCCTATGTAAAGTTACGTTGCCACGTTTCTCAGTGTGCACGTTATTTCATTGTAAAGTCCCCGTTTCTAGGCCTCAAAAGGGCCCGGACACCAGATTCAGCTCCTGTCTCCTGAAGCCTCGCTGAGGAGCGATACAGCCCCCACCTGTATCCTCGACCCTTCACTTACTTCCTGCCTCGCAGTGCCCGGCTCAGCCTGGCTCTGCCTCTGAGTCTGTCAAGAGTATGTTATGATTCCAGTTATCAGTTCAGTCCTCCTTCTCTGCATTCCTAAAGCTACTGAATCGCATCAATAGTTTCCGTCATTGTCTAGCCTTTACGTCTCCACGTTAGAGAAATACTGTATTAATGATCATTTAATATTCTTCATCACGCACTACATGTAGAATAATGCATGCTCCAGTCCTAGAGTCCGTTAGCCTCTCCCCTCCTGACTCTTAGTTCATATCAACATGTTCTCAAAACATCAGATATTAGATACTGCCTAGGTACATGTCGCCCTGACTCTCCAGACTTCAGTCTCTGCTCCTAGCACAGAGATTCGAAGCCCCCAGCTTCTCCTAGTAACACGTCATTGCCAGTTTGCGCGCACCATTAGGTCAGAGGTCCCGGCTCCTTAGGTAGCCCCCTCCATGTTTCCGCCCCATTCATGACATAGTCTGTTACGTTTGCATCACATGTCTATGTATACGCCTCTGTTACACCTACTTTCACCCTTATCTTTCGCGACTGCTACGCGTCACGCCTATTACCCCACCCACTGCTACGCCTATTGCAATGTAATGCTATGTGTTTGCGTTATGTATATATGCTCATGTACTGTTATTAAAAAGTTATCCTGGTCCTTGTCCCGATTCTGCCCCCTGCAGCGCTGCCATCCTATTCCTGTGCAGGTTGTCCTGTTCCTGTCCTTTATGCTGTAATAAACCTGCAAACTCCTACTACCTCGAATCTTGACTCTTATTTTATTGAGCTATCTGTTATTGCTAAATCCAGACAAACCTAGATCAGGTATTATTTATTTATATACCACATAATGGCGCCCGAACAGGGACTTGCCCTTTCCCCACGCGTCGGTGAAGCCACGCCGACCCCCTGACCCTCTGCAGTCGTGACGGAACTCTTCTGCGCACCGGCAGATATTTCTGCTTCAAGTATCCCTCAGGCCCACGGAGGAGACGGAGGAGGCGGTCCAGCATCCAGACGAGACGGTGGAGGAACGCGGCGAGTCCCGACCAGAGCCCAAGCCGAGAGTCCAAGGTCCGAGGTATCCGGAGGTCCACCCGTAACAGAAGTCCGAAGTTCGTCCGTCCGGCGTCGAAGCAGTCCAGTTCCGTCCGAGGCCTTCCGTTCTTGCTGCCCGGTGAGTACCGTTGCTGGGGTAGTATCTAGACAGGGTCAATCTAATTGACTCTGGTCTGTGGGTTGGTGGTACACAGTCCCACAAACGAAGTGTCCACTTCGGTGGATGCGGGTCCTGACGTGTCTCTGTATGAGACCGGTAAGTTTCGTACTGTTTCAGCAGTGCATCTAGTTTCTGTTCTAGTCAGTTCTGTTCTTGAGAAAATTCATGTATTCTGTTTTACGTATTCCAGGTAGTATTCTGTTCGAACTGTTATTCTGAATGTTATTCATGTATTTTAATGTCGTGGTATGAGTGCGAAGTAATTATCGTGTTTATTGTGTATTGTATTGTGTTCAGATTATAGTTCAGTCATGCCACTCTTCTCAAAACTGAGTCAGTTAAAAACCAGAAAAGGTCTGTTAGAAGCAGCAGTTCCTGTCCCGCCTAGGGACAGTCCAGGTCATTTTATGTATCAGAAGCATGGCATAAGCGCCATATTGTATCTAGATTTATGGGTAGAGTATACCAAACAGTTAGAAGAAAAGTATAGATGGCCTGTATCAGGCACATGGGATGCCGAGTGCATCATGAGAGTAGAAGAAGCATTATGGAAAAAGAAAGCCAGACAGTCACAGAAAGATGCCATCGAGTTATGGCGCAAAGAATCCCATAAAAGAACCGAAAAAGAAATCAGAAAGTCAGAATTAAGTAGAGAATCCTTGGAACGAGCCCAGGAAAGGGAACTAATCGAGATTGGTGAACGAGTTAAAACCGAACAGTCAGACAGACAGAGGCATGCCCTTATTAAGGGTATGTATCCTCTTCTTGCCGAGGGCTTGCCAAAAGCAACCCCGGAGGCATCCAGTAATTTTCCGCCACCACTAGTTCCGACCAGGCTACGTCACAAACCGACCGCAGCTGATATTTTCATCTCGTCCTACTTGGACGACACAGTCCCAGAATATGCAAATCCTGTTCCTGCTCCGCCAGTCCCTGTAAATCAGGCACTTCCCGCTCCTCCAGACACCGGAGTACCTGTTACGGTACCCCCGGTCCAGCCCGCCATACAAGTCCAGCCTACATTTCCATTTCCCACTCTGCCAGGACGAAGAGCATCAGTAGACGACTCTAGTTTAGGGGCCGCAGGGGGAGGTCCTCCTCAAACCCCGCCGCCACACAAGCGTTTAACGTTAGCCGAATTACATGCACAAGCGTCACAGCGTACGCCCAGGTATCAGTCTGTTGCAGAAATAAGAAAAGCCCTTACCGAATGTGGCTATGATCCAGCCCCAGGCGAGGATAGTATGGTTTTATATTCATTACGCGTGAGAAAGGTGACCGAGTATCTAGTCACCCTACCAGATATGAAAGAAGATCTAGACAGAATATATCGTTTCATCCGTACAGGGAATGATCCAGAAAGTATTAGTGATGTCATGTGCCAAAGAAAAGCTGAAGTCCAGCTCATGCTATTAAAGTTCCTGATTAATTGTCTAATAAGGGAACAAGATTATCCGACCAAAGATCAAGTCGAAATGAGAACCCTGACAAGGTGGAGTGATAATATAGCCGAGGGTAAGCACAGAACCATCAGTAGTATAGAGAGTATGTACAAGAAAATCCGTAAAGAAATAATAAGGATACACGAACAACGCAAAGCAGCACACGTAAGCGAGAAAGAAAGTAACTCTGATACTGAAGAGGTAGAGGACGAGAATCCCGACAGAATAGCGTATGTAGGAAAATCTAGATTTCCAGATCGCCATTTACGTCTAGAACACAAGTCAATTTTTCACCATCCAGCACCAGAACAAGGTTCTCTGGAACAAGTATTCCAAGCTACCGATCACATTCTGAAATCACGAATCGGTTATAGCGAGTTAAGTACTATGCATGAACAAGAACTAGTCCGATCAGCAGTCCGATGGATTACTGATTCTACCACTTTTCCAGACGAAATAGTGGCACAAATGTTTCTGAAATTGCCCCCAGCCGAGCAACGACTGGCGGGTATGTATATGATCCAACACCTCATTACATTGTATGAGGGTCAACATTCTGATCCAGGTCCGTTACACGATGTCCTGAATGAGTTACTCCAGTATAAATGGAAAGGTTTAGGTACCGATTTAATTAGTGTCATTCTAGAACAGCGCCACAAATATAGAACGTTTTTGAACCCGCATTTTGTTCATGTCTCACCCCCAGAAAGTAAACCCTTTTACATAGACAGACAGAATCCGTTACGAGAAGTACATCCAGTTAAGACAGACGGTGGTGAAATGCAACGAGTGTTTGTTTACACCCCGATTACAAAGATGGAACTCTTAGAGATGAAAAAGTTAATTCCCTGTCATGATAAAGATCCAGCAGGGTTCCACCGAGAATTAAAAGACATGCTCCGTATGGGAGAATACACGTATCCAGATATCATTAAAATGTTAAAAGTCTTGTTGCCCGCAGGGGTATATGAGAAACTCAAAGAAAAAGAATGGGAGGTGGGAGAGAAAAAGATCGATTGGGCAGTTCTAGAAGCTGAAGACAAGGCACGAGTACCAGGTACCGGTCTTGGAGATAAATGTAAAGAATTACCTGAACTGTTAATACAAGTTTTGCCTAGGTTATTGACAACCAGAAAGGAAGACTGGGATGCAATCTCAGCCTGTAAACAGAAACAAGACGAAGATATTAGTGATTATTATTCTAGATTTGAGAAATGTTTTAGCATCAACAGTGGCCTCAAGACAAGTAGCGAGTCATACCCTCATCTTTTTGTTACTAAATTAGTCGAGAATTCAAGCCCACAAATTAAAAACCGAGTTTTGAAAGTCGAAAGTACCTGGCAAGCTAATACCCCGTCCCAGATGTTACAGATGCTCCAATATCACCAGAATAGAATCAGAGAAGAACAAGATCACGAGAGAAAACGTATGAAAGACACGAAAATGAAAGTACTAGTTGCACAATCTGTTCCTCAAGACAGTCAGAAGAGGGGTCCGAATCAAGCCAGTCATCCTGCAGCTCCCGTTAAAGGGACATGCAATTATTGTAAACAGCCAGGTCATTTTATAAAATAGCTACCGGTAAGACTAAAGAAAGACCACGTCCGCCTAGACAAGAACAAGTTTCACAGACTCCTCAGCCACAGAATGCACCACAGACAGTTACAGCACCGCAGCCTATCGCTGCAACACAGCATGTTACACAGCAGATGTACCAGTATGCTCAGTCCGAGTATCCAGAGTATCAGCCATATTCATGAAACAGCCTAGAGAGGGAGGTAGGCTTGCCTCTCATCGAGATACCTGTAGATCAAGAAGGTCCCTATGTTCATAGTCAAGTATTAGGGAAAGACAGAAAGTTTTTGATTGATACAGGGGCAAGTAGGACCACCATCAGTCACGCCGAAGTTCCAGGGGCTCCGCTCTCAGGCTCTAGAAATGTTTCCCTTGGATTTTCAGGAAAACCTATTGTAAATGAAATATCAAAGCCAGTTACTCTAGAAGTAGGTCCATTGTCCCGCACTACTGATCTGTTACTTACTAAGTCA
Organism: Lissotriton helveticus; assembly: GCF_964261635.1. Lineage (NCBI taxonomy): Eukaryota > Metazoa > Chordata > Amphibia > Caudata > Salamandridae > Lissotriton > Lissotriton helveticus. The sequence continues at coordinate 1,480,923,338 of NC_136057.1, forward strand.
TGTCCAGAAAATCTATTAGGCATTAAGACACTGAAAGAGTTAGGGGCAGTTATATGCTGTTCCCCAGAGGGAATACGATTGTTCCTACGTGACTTCAAGGGTCACTATGTATTACGAGATTTTGATCCAAGATTGTCTAATGTTCCGCAGCATCTATGGGCGCAAGGTCCAACTGATGTTGGCTTTATGCAAATCACACCCCATCGTGTGACTCTCAAGCCAGGTGTAGTCCTGCCACGAATCAGACAGTACAGATTGCCACCTGAGGCTGTAGCAGCCTTATCCAAAATTATTGACGAGCTCATGGCTCAAGGAGTAGTTGTAGAAACTGACTCCAATGTATGCAATTCTCCGATCATTCCTGTCATGAAACATACTGATCCAAATGCACCCCCAGTATATCGATTAGTGATTGATCTCCGAGAACTTAATAAATGTATTATTCCCCAGTATCCAGTTGTCCCAGATATCTCTTCCCTGTTGACAGCCATTGATTCAGAAGCCTCATTTTTTACAGTCATAGATCTCAAGAACGCATTTTTTAGTGTCCCCATTCATCCAGACAGCCAGTTCCTTTTCGGATTTTGTTTAAATGGAAGGAGCTATATGTTCACACGCGCTCCTCAAGGTTTCACAGAAAGTCCTAGTATTTACAGTCAAGCACTCAAGAGACAACTAGACAACATTCACATGCCAACTGACACTGCCCTGCTCCAGTATGTCGATGATCTCCTGATCACAGCCCGTTCTGAACGTGCTTGCGAGCGAGCATCCCTTACAGTCTTGTATTTCCTAGCCGAGATGGGACACAAGGTGTCCCCTTCTAAGCTTCAATTCTGTGTCCAGCAAGTGGTCTACTTAGGACACTTACTGTCCAAGAGGGGTAGGCAGTTGACACCAGACCGTATCCAGTTAATAGCGAGTCTTCCTCAGCCCAAGACCCAGAAGGAGGTACGTGCTTTTATCGGCCTTACTTCTTATTGCAGACAATGGATTCCTCAGTATGCATTTCTAGCCAAGCCACTGATACAGTTAACGACACAGGAGGCAGCCGTATCGACTGTCCTCCCTTGGACATCTGAACATACACTTAGTTTCAATGAGTTAAAGAAAGCCCTATGTCAAGCTCCAGTTCTAGCAACACCGAACTACAGTAAGCCTTTTACACTTTTCGTCACTGAACGTGAAGGTACAGCATTATCAGTCCTCACACAAGATCAAGCAGGACAGTACAAGCCCTGTGCTTATTTTTCGAGCACATTAGATCCTGTAGCCCAGGCTCTGCCTGCGTGCCTCAAGTCAGTTGCAGCCACAGCACTAGCTATCAGACAAAGTGATTCCATAGTATTAGGACACTCCCTGACAGTACAAGTTCCACACTCCGTGGAAGTTCTTTTAAACCGAACACAAACTCAGCACTTGACAATTGCACGTTTAACAGGTTATGAATTGACACTGTTCCAGCCACACATAGAAATCAGACGCTGCAACGTTTTAAATCCTGCTACACTGTTACCATCAGTTACTTCGAATTCTGCCACACACGACTGTGTGGAAGTAGTTAACATTATGACCAAGCCAAGACAAGATCTGACAGATATTCCATTACCAGATCCCGACCTGACACTTTATGTGGATGGTTCATGCATGAGAACTAGTACAGGAGAACTAGTAGCCGCGTATGCAGTGACTACTGACACTGAAGTTATTGAAACACACCGTATTGACACCCTGTCTGCTCAAGCAGCAGAGCTAGTTGCTCTGACTCAAGCCTGCATACACGCCAAAAACCTGAAAGTTAATGTTTACACAGATTCACGCTACGCATTTGGAGTTGTACACGACTTTGGAGTGCTCTGGCAAGAGAGAGGTTTCATGACTTCTCATGGAACCAAGATTCAGCATGGTCTCCTCATTCAGGCTCTGTTAGATGCTATACATTTACCGACATCTATCGCTATCATGAAATGCAAAGCACATACGAAAGTTACTGACACTATTTCCCAAGGTAATGATCTAGCAGATCGCACAGCCAAGCTTACAGCTCAGACTCCAGACATTTCAGTTAATCAGACACCGACATACACTCCAGATCCAACTACCTGTATGACAGTTAAGGACCCTACTCAAGATGTCATAGATATCCAGTTACATGCTACTCCCGATGAAATCAAGAAGTGGTCCGAACAAGGAGGGGTCCAGACAGATCAAGGATGGTTAACAAAGGGTAGAGCCACATGGTTTCTCCCCGACTCTATGGTTCAAGTCATTATTAATACCGCACATAGTCCAGCACATTTAGGAGAAAAAGCTATGTTAGACAGTATCCAGACTATTTGGTTCAACAAGCATTTACGAGCCGCAGCCAAGCAGAAAGTCCGTACCTGTATGATATGTTGTCAGTTTAATCCAGGTAAAAGTGTCCCGGTGGAACAAGGTGGTTTCCAGCCCCCTGACCACCCTTTTGAAGTCCTCCAGATGGATTATATTCAGATGGAGCGATGTCGAGGTTTCAAGTATGTCCTTGTAGTTGTATGCGCTTTGTCCAGGTGGACCGAGGCATATCCAGTTCCAGACTACACAGCCGCGACCACTGCCAAGCAGTTGGTTCGTGAATTCTTCCCCCATTATGGACTCCCTAGGGTCGTATATTCTGACAACGGCCAGCCATTCTCATCTGAACTCATGAAGCATGTTTCCCTTTTGTTAGGGTACCAGTGGAAGTTCCATTGTGTACGCCATCCTGAAGCAGCCGGTCTCGTAGAGAGACATAATCAGACTTTGAAAATCCGTATTGCAAAAGTTTGTCAAGAGAAAGGTGTAGACTGGCTAGTAGCTCTGCCAGTCGCCCTGTTCTATATGCGCATGGTCGCACATTCCAGATCAGGTCTGCCCCCGTATGAGGTCGTCTTCGGCCGCCCCCCTAACATGTGGGGTACTCCTAGACCCCGAAGTATTACCGATGTTTCAAGTAATATGCTGACAGATTACCTAGCTTCCTTGATGTCTGCCCTCAACTCTTGTCGTTCACAGGTTGCCGCCGCATTTCCAGACAATACCGAGGTGGCACCGCATGAAATTGTTCCAGGATCCATGGTCCTAGTGCGAAATTTCGACCGCTCAAGTCCGCTGGAGCCTCGCTGGAAGGAGCCCCGACAGGTCCTCCTGGCCACCCGTACAGCCGTGAAGTTGGAGGGACGCAAAGGCTGGGTGCATCTTTCGCATATTAAAAGATTTTATGGATTGAAGCCAGTCTCAAAGAACATTTCCCAGGATTCTAAAGACTTCCAAAGTACTATTCTTAAGGACTGTCCCGCAAAAGACAATGTTACTGCACCCTCCCTGTTAGAGAAAACTCCGCAACAGGAGTATAAACTCAAGTTAAGGTCTAGTAAAATAAGTCAGCCAGTTTGATTGTCTAAGTCCTCCCCTAGGTGAAACGGTTAGACCGGTTTCTGACATGTATAAAATAGACCCCCATAGTGAGAGAGTTAGTCAAAACTCAATCCGATGTATCGTTTTTCTATGTTTCATATTATTTCTCAGTGTTATGATTTCCTGCACCAGTTATGCATTTTACCTGTATTTTCCAGTTTCTCATGTAAATAAGTCTGCCAATGCTACAGTAGAACACACGTTTAGTGATCTACCTCCTCATGAACTCTCTTACCGCCTCGCTATGCGTAACAATTCCTTCATCCGCATGTTACATTATTCACACCAGACCAGCAATGCCACTAATTGTTGGGTGTGTGGTCGACTCCCCCCTTTCCAGACACCGAAGGGAGTTCTGCAACTCTTTCCTTATCCATTTTCACATAATGGTTCGTGTGGAGCATGGTCCACGTTAACGTCATCCTCAACAGATATGTCTTTTCTTAACAGTACATGTTTTCCAGACAAGCAAGGTCTTCCCCACAGAACAGGGTTAGATCTAGAAAACGAAGTTTACAATTTAGGTAATTATTCTTCGAATTTCATGGTCCTGAATGTTCAGTCTGATTCCACTCCAGACTTACCTGCTATTTCAGTACTACCAGTCAAAGGCGAATTATGTGTTAGAAATAATGGTTCCGTACATGTAGGACATAGTGATTGTACTACTATTGTCAAGTATAGTGACAGTGGGAAATCTATTTTCAAAGCTTCACGCCATTCTTATTTTATTTGTGGACAGACCGCATATGTTCGTCTGCCCCTCGATTGGGAGGGAACCTGTTACATTGCCTTCCTACTGCCACCTGTTTTCCTAGCTCCATCTGATTATCATAGAAACACACATCTAGTACACATTAGACATAGAAGGGAGATCGAGTCCCCAATTGTCGATTATACTGAAACTGCTCTAGAACAGTATACAGATTTCAATAGAGGTTTCTTCTTCTTTATAGGACCTATCCAGAATAGTAAGCTAATTCGTAGGTTAACCAGAACCCTTGAAGTAGTAGTTAATGAGACTGCCTCTGCTCTAGGTAACTTAACCGAAGAGCAATCTGCTATGAGATTTGTCGTTTTACAGAATCGTCTCGTCCTTGACGTCATATTGGCCGATAGGGGCGGGGCCTGTAGAGTCATCGGATCTAGTTGCTGCATTTTCATTCCAAATAACGCACCGTCTGTTTATTCAGCTATAACCAGACTCCATAAAATTGCCCATCTGTTACACCAAGATCCAGGCACCTGGACATGGTCCGGTTGGTTCTGGAATATAATTTCCGCTTGGGGATGGAAAGTCTTGTCCTTTCTAGGTATTGCAGTAGCGATCATATTCAGCTGCTGCCTCTGTATACAATGTGGCCCTGCGATTTGCGGCATTTGTGCTACCTCTTGTATTCCTAGTCCCAAGCCCCGTTCTAAAACCCGTTCCCAGAAAATTCGAGACGAGCAAATGATACTGTATGAAATGATAGATGGTATCATGAATATTGATGTTTCCTGATGGAAACGTAGTGACAAGGAGGGAATGTGGAAAAGTAAATTTTGCCATGTTCTGTGTCCCTACGTGTCATCCATCATATGTTATCTGCGCATGATTAATATGCCTATGTATTCCCTATGTTTCGATTAATGACGCAATTACAGTTGTGTCCACCTCTAGTATGTCAGTTTCCAGTTCTCGTGAATACTACGAATATCAGGCCTATGTAAAGTTACGTTGCCACGTTTCTCAGTGTGCACGTTATTTCATTGTAAAGTCCCCGTTTCTAGGCCTCAAAAGGGCCCGGACACCAGATTCAGCTCCTGTCTCCTGAAGCCTCGCTGAGGAGCGATACAGCCCCCACCTGTATCCTCGACCCTTCACTTACTTCCTGCCTCGCAGTGCCCGGCTCAGCCTGGCTCTGCCTCTGAGTCTGTCAAGAGTATGTTATGATTCCAGTTATCAGTTCAGTCCTCCTTCTCTGCATTCCTAAAGCTACTGAATCGCATCAATAGTTTCCGTCATTGTCTAGCCTTTACGTCTCCACGTTAGAGAAATACTGTATTAATGATCATTTAATATTCTTCATCACGCACTACATGTAGAATAATGCATGCTCCAGTCCTAGAGTCCGTTAGCCTCTCCCCTCCTGACTCTTAGTTCATATCAACATGTTCTCAAAACATCAGATATTAGATACTGCCTAGGTACATGTCGCCCTGACTCTCCAGACTTCAGTCTCTGCTCCTAGCACAGAGATTCGAAGCCCCCAGCTTCTCCTAGTAACACGTCATTGCCAGTTTGCGCGCACCATTAGGTCAGAGGTCCCGGCTCCTTAGGTAGCCCCCTCCATGTTTCCGCCCCATTCATGACATAGTCTGTTACGTTTGCATCACATGTCTATGTATACGCCTCTGTTACACCTACTTTCACCCTTATCTTTCGCGACTGCTACGCGTCACGCCTATTACCCCACCCACTGCTACGCCTATTGCAATGTAATGCTATGTGTTTGCGTTATGTATATATGCTCATGTACTGTTATTAAAAAGTTATCCTGGTCCTTGTCCCGATTCTGCCCCCGGCAGCGCTGCCATCCTATTCCTGTGCAGGTTGTCCTGTTCCTGTCCTTTATGCTGTAATAAACCTGCAAACTCCTACTACCTCGAATCTTGACTCTTATTTTATTGAGCTATCTGTTATTGCTAAATCCAGACAAACCTAGATCAGGTATTATTTATTTATATACCACACCCCATCAGCATGACGAAAAACCCTGTCACTGCCATCCCCTCCAGACAGAATCCTCCACTGCCTGGCCCAATGTAATGGGCATGTCAACACCGGAGTCGTTGCTTCCAGCCATACTCCCTTTCCAGAACCTGTCTGGTCTGTTTTAGTGCTAGCCGGCCAAATATGAATCCCCCTCTCCGAGAAGAAAACCTCCTGCCAAGTGAGTCCTATTTTTAACCTGGAACCCGAATGTTTGGAGACCCTGAAGGCTCCAAAAAACATCCAGACCATGAGAGTAGAAAACAAATATACTTCAAAACTATCCCTACAAACAACAGGTAAGGGCTCCAACAAACGCGCCAAAGTCTGCCAAGATAACGGCCGGCGTGCTAAACGGTTCCCGCCCCTCTCCCTAGCCCAACCTTCCACCATCCTTCTCCCTACTTCCCCCGCGGAAGGGGAGTAGCCCCACAACAGTTTCCCCATAAAAGAAATACCCGCCAATTTCCCTGCGATGTTCACCTTAGAAAGACCCTTCTCAATGAGGTCCAGCAAAAACTGTATCACATCTTCTGACCGCCTCCATACCTCCTCCCGCCTACAGGCACCTGATGCTAGGAATTCTCTCCAGGCCAGAGCATAAGCTGCACGAGTGGAAGCCGACAATGAACCTACCACCAATTGTATAACCCTACGTTGCCTACATACCACAGCTGCTCCGGCACTGGGGTCGGTGTCCTGTCCGCCTCCTTGGCCAGCCCATGGAATCTCTCCCACTGCGAACGAGACAAAGCATCCGCAATGTCATTGTCCACACCAGGGATATGAAGTGCCCTGAAAGCAATATCATATCTAAGACAGCCAAGAACAAACACCCGCAGCAACTTCAAAATCTGCTCGTCCCTTGCCGACTGCCTGTTGATGATTTTCACCACTGCCATATTGTCAGTCCTGAACAACACCTTCTTATGTGCCAGTTCCTCACCCCACAGCGTCAATGCCACTAGCACCGGAAAAAGCTCCAAAAAGCTGATGCTCCTTCCACCATCCTTCCACTGCTCAGGCCACTTCTCTGCATACCACCTACCCTGCCAGTATATACCAAAACCATCACTGCCAGCTGCATCCGAGAAAATTTGAACATCCCACTGAAAATCCTCCTCTTTGACTAATGGTATTCCGTTAAAGGAATGCAGAAATGTTCTCCACGTACGCAGGTCCTCTTTCACCCCAGCCGACAAGCGTACATGGGGTGAGGCATATGGTGTCCTGACAATGCACGTCCCAGTCTCCTGCAAAAGGTCCTCCCTGCCCTGACTACCCTGCAGGCAAAATTGAGATGGCCCAACAAAACCTGGATGTCTTTCACCGTTACCTTATATTTTGCAAGCATTTCTTCCAACAGATCCAACATTTTTTCTTTCTTATCAAGTGGCAACTGTGCCTGCATTCCTATTGAATCAATTTCAATGCCTAAGAATGACATGGTCGTACATGGACCCATCGTTTTTTCTGGCGCCAAGGGCACACCCAGCTCTCCTGTAAGCTCATGGAACGTGTCTAGTGCTACCTGGCACTCCGTGGAGCCCGGCGAACCAACAAAAAAGAAGTTGTCTAAGTAGTGTGTTACCAGCCCATGACCAGTGTGCTGTGTGAAATACCACTGTAAGAAAATGCTGGAACACTCGAACAAAGCACAAGACATTGAACAGCCCATTGGTAATGCCTTGTCCATGTTCCATTGTCCCTCAAAATGGATTACCAAAAGACTCCAATCATCCGTATGTACGGGAAGCAAACGAAATGCAGATTTTATGTCGCATTTCACCATCTCTGCAGTTGTGCCCGCGGTCACAACCAGTGACATAGCAACGTCAACTGAGGAATATGACACTGAGGCTGCCTCCTCATCAATAAAATCATTGACTGAAGACCCCTCAGGCCACGATAGGTGTTGTATTAGTCTGTACTGTCCAACTTCTTTTTTGGGAACTACCCTGATTGCAGAAACAATCAAATCGTCCACAGGCCATTCATCAAAAGGACCTGCATCCTTCCTTCACGAACTTCTTTGTCCAACTTGTCTTGCACCACTGACTTATGTTCAAAGGCTGACTTCAAATTTTTTGCCCACCGCCTCTGCTGAGGCCCCTTGTAACCCAAACAAAACCCCTCTTCAAAGCCCTCCAACAGCACCTGTTTTGCTTCAAAATCCCCATAGTCCCTCAAACCTGTCTCCAATGCTGCCAGTCTAACTGGCGTAGGAACTCTTGGGCCCAGGCCCCTAAGATCCCTTACTTCCCCTACCACTCTGGAATTGCTGTGATGGCCCAGATGTGCTAGCCCCTGTCTGTTGCCACTGCTGACTTCCTTGCGGCTTGACTCCCCAACATCTAACCACGAGGTGTTTCTTTCCACACTGAGAGCACTCGTGCCTGAACCTATAATACTCCCTTGTGCACATGCCTTTATTAAACTCCCAACACGCTCCTGACCCAGATTGTGTCACTGTTGCACTCCGCACCCCTCCATGGGTGGGTTTCCCCTGAAAGGGCCAGTACACTAAATGTAAACCACCTGCTGTAAATATAGTTTTACCCCCCGCCGGTGCCCCCATTGTGTGCTGCCATAAATCAGAGTCCAATTCTCCCCACTTTGCCTCCGGATCCCAAGCCATACGGGCCCTGAACTCCTCATCATATTGCGCCCATGCATACCCACTACCCGTAATCTGCGCTTTCCGAATGACATCCATATATTTAAAAATAGCCACGCTGCGCTCAGGAAACTTTTCGCAATATACGCTGGCATATATCAAAAACGCTGCCGTCCAATTTTCAATTGTTAACGGCACCTTAGGCCGCTTGGCCAGCTCATACTCCTCCTCCTTAGACCCTTCCTTGGACCGCACTTTCCTGCGAAATAACTTTAAAATTTCCACATATTCCCCTTTCCAAATGCGCTCTTTCATGGCTACCTTCAAATGCGCACCCAGGGGCTTCGTCACACCCATGTAAGGCAGCTTTTTAAACTTTATCTCTGTACTCTGTAAAGGCTTTTTGCCTGGCACGTCTGAATCCGTATTCATTCCACTCTCCACTTTAGCGCCTGGTGCAACTACGTCACTAGTCCCCACCCCTTGATCTTTAACATATTTACTCCTATGGAGCTTACCTCCCAGCTCCTCCCTTACCTCTTCAACCCCCGCCCCCACCGACACCATTTTTGGTTTGGCCCGTGGGACAACGTTCTCACCTGGCTCCAACAAGGCTGCCTGACCAGGCGCCGATCTCCATGCCACTTGCTCAACTGGGTCTACCGACCGAGGAGCCCTCACCGAGGGTCCGTGATCTCTTCTGGGTCCCAAAAACACTGCCCTCCTGGGCTGCACTGCCTCTGGTGCCTGTATAACACTAGGAAACGTATGAGAAGGCACCCCCCCTTCCTCATGGTCCCTCAACTCCCCTTCTTCAGGGCTGTCCTCATCATAATCCAGAACAATGGCTTCCTCTATCTGTAGAGGATCCATCACAAAACCAACACTGCGGGCCTTACCCGACCCCACATTGCTTACACCAGCCCTAGCGGCCCCTGAAAAACCTCCTGGCAGGCGAGCCGGTACTCCTCCCTGCGTTGACTGTCTTGAGCGTTCCTGTCCAGTGGCCCTGCTGACCATCGTGTCTGGCTTGATGTTGGGGCCAGCGAGGTCGCGCCGAACCTTCGTGTGCTGGCCGTGCTGGGATCCCCCGGTGATACGGCATGTGCCGCTCAAGGCTTCACCCTCCCTTCTCCTCTGGGCAGTTGGGCAGCACTTCGCCCTTCCGAGTCTGCTGTCGCACGACGCTCCCTACCCAGTAAAGAAAAAGTTTGGACTGGTGTGCCGGGAGCTCCCAAAAAAACTAACTGGCCTGCTGTCCCTCCTAACCCATAAACCACCGTCCCAAAAACCTATCACCCCCCTGGTCCGTGTACCGAGAACTCACCTTACTTACCCGGGGGGAGCCGGGGGGGAGGTGTCCCCCTCGACTTCATCCCCACTCCACTCCAACTCCGGCTGTACCCCTGGCGCAGAAGGGGCTAAAACTTGACAACCCCTCACCACCCCCCCCCATAGCCCCAAGGGACCCAGACCTCGCCCTCTCCTCTCCCCCTGTCCTTCCTGAGCCCCTCAAGGCGAGCTCGCTCCACGAGGGGCTAAGATTACACTGTGGCTCCTCACCCCCATGCCCCAAACACCCTCCGCCCACGCCGGAAAAACATCCAAACCCTCCCATGCTACTCCCCTACAGCCGGATCCAACTCTACCTCCGACAACCCAAAAGGCCTCATGTTGCTCACCCCTCCCTTAGAGACCTGCCTCTGTGCCCCCCAAGAGGTTGCAACCCCGCTACCCCCCAACATGTGCCCATTCCACCTCCCCTGGAGAGCTGACATGCCCCGCCAACACCTCCCCTCTGAAAGAAGAAGAGGGGGAGCAAAGAAGAGGCCTAATCAAATCCCTCCCCCCTACTGCCTCCATACCCAAACAAACCCCTTCATGCCTGCCCCCACGCTCAAACAAGGCGGAACATACCACCGATGGGGCCCTCACCTCTGTGGCCCACTCCCCCCCTCTCTCATGACATCAGAAGCCCTCATGTGCTCTGCCATGCCATAAAGGGGTGCAAACTGACCCTGTTGTTCACCCACTCTCCCCCTGCTCGAAGTAGACAGAACCGACTCACTGCCAAAAGTAACCACCTGCCGGTGCTGCTCCCCCTCCCTTGTCTGGCACAAATCAGGGGGCGCGCCGAGTCCGTCGTCAACAACCCGCCCCCCACTGCTGCAGACATCTCCAGAGCAGCGGACAGAGACGCGAGCGCCTCTTGCTGCCCCGCCCCCCGCACTTACTAACGCGTGCGGGGGCAGACAACGCCCGCTGACCGCACAAAGCCTCATAACGCACCTCTGCTGGCACAGCTGAAGCACTCCCACCGGCCGCACCACTCCCGCCTTCCCCCTCTCCCGGGCTTACCTCCAATGAGACAACGCGCTCACCGCCGGGCTGTATCCGCTGTACTGAGGCCGCCTTCCTCAACCGCGGGCGGCCCTGCTCCACCATGGAGCTCAGTCTGGGCCTCTTGGGTGAGGTGCAAGCAGCTACCGCTGCTGCCACGCCAGCCGACTTCACTGAGGACTAGGTCCATGCGCCCAGCCTCGCTCAGAAGCCTGAGGGCTTCGCGCACACAAACATCTTCCGCGGCCATAAGGAAAAAGGGGGCACAAATTATAGAATTTCGCGACAAATAACTGACTAAAGCTAAAATTTTCCCTGACTAAAGCTCCCAGCCACCAAAAACAAAATGGTGGCTGGGAGCAGTAGCCCAAAGTATTTATACATTGGGCTACTTTTGGGCTACAAAATCGAAGCCCAAAACAAAATGCCTGCCTGTTTGCAGCAAAACCCCCTCCCAAACCGCCCGGGGGGGGCCTCCCAGTGGTCATCCACCCCCCCCAGCCCTCCTTCTTGTCTGTGAGGGGAGCCACTCCAATGGGGTAAGAGTAGGACACTGCAGCCTGTGAATGGGAGGGAGCGATAGGTGAGGCAGAGAGGCGTAGAGTTAGTGGTGAGAGAGTAAACTGGCCCAGCGGGGTGCGTGGAAGAGTGAGTGATGCAGGTGGTGGCGAGAGAGAACCAGAGAGACGAGTGTGAGAGGTTGAGCAGTGGAATCAGAGGAAAACTGTGAAAGGGGGAGGTGAAGTATGAGAGAGAACTCAGTGATAGCAGAGAAAAAGAAACTGGGACGTATGCATGGAAGTGTGGCACTGGTACCCGTACATGCAGCGCTGACGAAGTGCAGCGCCAGGTACTTGCGCATCCCTGAATGTGTTACCAGGCACATGTGCAAACGCAGGATCCAGCACCGAGCGCATGTGCAGTGTCATATCGTGACAAGAAATAACTACACACACATGAGGTCTTTAAAGGAGCTTTATTATGTGCTTCCTTCCTCGTGCCTGTCCCTACTCTATCTGCTCTAGTTCCTGTCCACGGCTCCTCCCGTTCCTGCTCCTCCCTTTTACTCCACCCCCCAACCACTAGACTACTTAACACAATCCTACATCTCCCCCTTTCTTAACAAAATGAACTTATTTCGACAGTGTTCGCAATTCTTGAATCCGCCACAAGGGTCGTCGGACAGCCTGTTCTTCAGGCTTCAGTAGTGTAAAATCAGTGGTGGGCCTGGCTTTGGTCAATCTTTCCGTTGTCTTAACCAGGGCATCCTTGACTACGGGAGTGCACTTTTGAGATGCAACCCATTGCATGTGGGCTGCTTATTCTCCGGTTCCGCAGTCATCATGGTTCTTTCTTGTTGTGTGACTGCTACTGGCTCAGCGCGGCAGTGGCAGTCTGTTTTCCTTGGTGACTCTTGTTCTATTGATGATCGATCTCCTTCATGAGTGGACAATGTTCTGGTTCTCTTCCGAGCTCCCACCTGTAAGGTTACTTCCTTTTGTCTTGTCAGGTTGGGAGCAGCACTGTTCTTCTGTTCACCGTCAGGCATGCCAGACGTAAGGCACTATCTGAAATGGGTGTCCTGGTTTGATTCTTGGACTCGTTTGCTGCCTCTGTTTGTCTCTTCTACTCCCACTCGTGTTTGAGACTGGTGAACCCCTTGACCATCCGGGCATGTACCTGTTTCTCTCTCATCCGGTGACAATCTATCTCTGTCACCACATTTGGTCCTCCTCGCAGGGTGACAGGATAGTAATTTTCCCCCTGGTGGATGCTGTCCCATCTCTTTGTTTTCGTTCTGTCAGTCCTTTGAGTCAGCCTCGCTGACCCCATCAGGGGTGACGGTATATTACTCGTGTCTTGATATGGCGATGACTGACATGACATGTTGTCCTTTGGTTCTATTGTGCGTTCGGGTGATTGATGCCATGGACATGATCGGGACCATGAGTTTGTTGACCCGAGTGATCGGACAGACATGCTTTCCGAATCAGAGAAGTCGTTCGCCGATTCCCTTTGAGAACGTTCCTTTGAGAGTGTCTTGACTGGTAAGTTTATTGAGTTGGTAGTCTGTGATGACATGCTCCTGGAGTCGAAACTATCTGCGGGACATTCCTTTGGATACGTCTCTTTACGTGTCTTCTGTGTTGTTGCTGTGGAGAGGTTGTTTGCTAACCACGCGTTTACTTCTTTAGTTTGATCCTGGAACATTTGGTCGCTGCCCCTCTCACGTGACATCAATTGTCTCTTCTCCGTTTTCTCATTGTCATGACTGTCTTGAGTGCACATGCCTCTCCCTTTTCGGTGTCTGAGTGGCTTACCACTCCTCGTGTGGTTAGTTTCTTCTTCTCGCTTGTTGGGTGTACTGACGTCCGTGCCATGGGGGTGATGTATCTCACTGCTCGATGTTTCCTCGGGCTCATCTACAGACTTTGGTGAATAGTGGGAGGATGCCCCGAGGTGTTCGTGTGCCGATTTCCAGTGTTGACGGGATTGGTCCCGTCTTCTGTAGTTTGTCTTTCTTGCCCTCTTGTTGGGCAGGCTGCCATCTGGTCCATGAGTGTGATCTGTCCCACTTGACACTTCATCTGCTCCAGAACCGTTTTCACCATTGGTTGACTGACTCCTTGAGGTTGAGTAACTCCGTGGAGTTGTATCAGTACCACCATCTGTTGACTGACTCCTTGAGGTTGAATAACTCCGTGAGGTTGTATCAGTGCCGCTATCGCAATCCTGACTCATCCTGGTCTTTTGTGTTGTTGACTTGGAGTATTCCATGACGCTTTGTCTCTTGTTTCATCTTGGCTCTGATCTGCCTTCACCCTCCCTCTTTTCGGTTTTGTTTGTTTCCTGGGTCTTGCCCCCAGACCTGAGGGATGCCTCTTTCCAGACATCCTTGTGTCTTGCATTTGAGTGCACGTCTTTTGATAAGTCTCTTGCTTTGACCCGCACTCCAACCTCGGCCCCTCTGATGATTCTCTTTAGCGACCACTGCCCCTGAAGAATCTTGCGCCTCGTGTCTGCGCTTGAACAGCCTTCGATTATCCGGAGCCGAACTGCTTCTTCATTTGTAAATGTATTGAAGTAGCAGCAAGGTACCAAGCTTTGCAACCGGGTGATGAATTTAGGCAATGGTTCTCCTGGTTCCTGCCGTGCTGTGGTGAATGTGATTCGAGCATGATCTACGTCTGCCTGTGCATGGAAACGGGCACGTAGCTTCTCTTGGAGTCTTTCATAGGTCTCTGTGTCCTTTTCAGGAAATGTTCTAATCAAACGTCGGCCCTCACGACCTACTAGCTGGAGGAGTAGTATCAGACATTTTCTATCTCTTCGCTCCCCAATAGCTTCAAGAAAATCGCCTAGTGATTCCAGCCACCGGTTCCATTCGAGACCCAAACTCCGAGTGTCAGTCCGTGTCACTGGGGGCGGCACTTCAATGCAGGGATTAGACCGCTGAGTTGCTTTTCCCGCTGCCATGAGGGAGGAAGATTCTGATCTGCTCCGGTCACAGGGCTGTTCACTTTGCTCCCGTTACCTTTGACTGTTTGTCTTCAAGTGGTGCCAAACGTTTACTTTGGCGCGTGTCTTTGCTCGTACTCATTACATTCGGAATCTGCATTTGCTTGTGCTCGCTGACTTCGGAGCTCGTGGTCATCCGTGCTTGTTTATATTCAGTTCAGTCTTCGCTTGTTTCCGGCACCGAATTATGCTTGGCGCGCTGTGAATCGTGTAGGTGCCAGTGCTCGTTGCTAACAGTTGCTTTTGTTCATTCCCTTCCTTGTCACCTGTATTAGTGCGTGTTTGTGTTCACCGTTTACTTTGCTTGTCTATGGCATTTGATGGTGCTTATTTCATCTGGCTGATGCGTATTCTTTCATTACGCCTGCCACGGCTTGTTCGCTTGTGTGTATCAATGTTTGCCAATATCTGTTTCCTTCAAGACTTGCGGTTGCTCGTGTTTGTTCGCACGTGAAATTTGCATTTACTTGTGTGTGTTTCTTACTGCACCTCTTGCATGTGCTCGTGCTTGTTTGATGTCTTTCTCTTGCGTTCACTCGTGCTTGTTTTCTTGTTGCACCTCTTGCACTCACTCATGTTTGTTTTGTGTCTGTCTCGTGCATTCGCTTATGCTTGTTTTCTCACTCCACCTCTTGCCTTATCTTGTGCTTGTTTGTATTTGTGCACCTCTCGCATTTGCTTGTGCTTATTTGTGTTCACTTTTTGCTTCTATCTACCTCTTGCACTTGTCTGTGCTTGTTTTCTTTTATCCTTCTTGCATTTGCTAATGCTTGATTTAATACAGGTGCCAATGCTTGTTTTCATCAAACTGGAGATTGTCTGACTCCAAAATGGCCGCCCATGCACTTCACAGGGGGTGTCCTTCTCAACCGCCTGACTCTAAAATGGCCGCCACAAAGTAGTTCTCAGCACCCACGAGGTCTCATTCACTGCCGGCTCACTCGGTCTCACAGGGCACTCACCGAGCGTTCCTCCTTCGGATAGCAGCACTTGCACAGCCTCAGCTTCAGGATCCAGGCTGCTCTCACCCTCAGGTAGGCCAGGAACGAGCTACGGTCTCTCCTTCCCGTCGCGTGCCATTACTCACCCATCGGGGGTGAGACCCGATGTTGGCAGAATCGGTGCTTTCACTCCGGCGCCTCCGCAGGGGTCCCTTGCTCTCTCGGACTCTCCCCGCTTCCTCGAGGCATTTCAGAAGGGCTGAGGTGGGCTCTCAGTTCCTTCTTGGCCACCGCAATCTCCTGGTTGCACTCGCGACTTTTGGCGCGAAAATCGCTTCGGGTGTCCGAGCGGCGGCGCTGCACTCCCGCAGCTCTTGCAGGGGCTCTACACGATCGCCTGATCGTGGAGCAGGTCATTTACCGCTGGCCTATGGCTGTAGGCGGCGGCTTCGTGGGGCACATGGGTCGCGACTGCGACCACGTCCTTGCTAGTGCCCGGGACAGGGCTTCTTTCTTGTTCTGCAGGGGATGGCGGGTCAACTCATCCCACCCTCGTCGCCAGTTGTCATATTGTGACAAGAAATAACTACACACACATGAGGTTTTTAAAGGAGCTTTATTATGTGCTTCCTTCCTCGTGCCTGTCCCTACTCTATCTGCTCTAGTTCCTGTCCCCGGCTCCTCCCGTTCCTGCTCCTCCCTTTTACTCCACCCCCCAACCACTAGACTACTTCACACAATCCTACATGCAGCACACGGTGCATGCTCAATAGAAAGGCTTTCAGTGGAATGCTAAAACTAGGGGTCTCTCAAAGCGGCATGGCCGATGTAATTAAGGGCGTGGCTTAAAAATAAGCATGCAAAAAATCTGTGCTTAGCATAGTGTGCCGCCCGACTGGTATTTTGCTGCTTCAGTCATTGCATACTAATATGTAATACAGCAAGTAACATTACACCTACAACAAGTCAGGGCTATTGTCTTTGCCAGTGGTTGTTAGTTGTGTGAGATAAATATTCAATAATTAAGGCTTCCTTGTATAGACTACTGAAAATGTTTGTGTTCTGAAGTGATGAGACTGTTAAAGAACTATAGCAAATCTCTTTTACAGTTACCTCAAAGGCAGTAAACGGTGGTACTGCTGCAGAGTTAACATTTTGTTTCACCCGGAGGCCAAACATGGAGAGCCCGATAGGGACCCGTCTCAGCGGCTGCTTTTTAGAACGCCAGTGCTGAGCACCGGCAGGACCCAACCCACTTAAAGCCCAGCTCAATAGTACATATCAAGTGAGAAGAGGTTAAAATCATGTAGTTCTAGGATATACTATGTACCGACTGTATCGCTGGCCCAGAGGACATGCCTAGCTAGCATTTGTGCACACTCCCAGCACAGAGCACGTGCAGGCACCAAGGATATGCCAGACATGAGGTACCGAGTGTACGCCTGACACAACACATGGACTTAACATGCCCAGACAGAAATGATGCCTGGCTCAGACTATGCGCACAACTTAAATTACCTCTGTCACACCACATGCATGCCTGTAACATGTGTGAGGGCCACGCTCCAAGTAACATGGAATAACGGGGGCAATGATACACAGTTCAAATGCTGTTCTGCAGGGTATTGGGCAGTAATGAAGCCAGAGTGTCATGAGCCCTGGTGTGGGGACGGAAATGTACCACTGATTGCTGTTTGAATTATTAAAATCAGCCATAAAGAGGGCTCTGTGGGCCCCGGTGCCACCTCACCTGCTGCGCCTACGGAAGCTGCGCCCCTGGCATCAGTTTGGTTTTTCCGCAATCATATTTGTGGGAACAGCAGGAAACTGCTTCCAAAAGTGTTATTTTTGACTGTTTTTGCACATGGCTTTACCACTGGCCTACACGTCACTTGACCTTGCTGCAATATCCTTCAAGCAGAAACTGCAGAAAATGTAGGATTAAAAGGTCACTATTAGCGTTCATCCAATAATCGGCGCAACATCAAAATCCAGCGCAAACCAGTGTTTCCGCCTACTCGAATTATAGCATGCATGTTTTTTGTTTTTTTAAACAAACTTTATTCATTTTCTCCAATAATAGTACAGAGGAAAGCAATGATTGAAGATCCATTTCTACTAGCAGGAACATACACATATACATGGCGATGACAAGTCGCGTACAAACATAACTTAACAATCATAGCATATCTCAGCGGTGTACCACAGAAGCAGTCTCACCTTCTTGGTACCCAACATTACAATTGTCATCCTAACATAACATCACTTCCAGTCATGTTGTTTAATAATTATACTGTTGTCCTGGAAAATATCTAATCATTGATATACATTTTATGAACTCCCCACCCGCCATCCCTGCTGATGAGCCGTCACAATTAAGTATTGGAAGTTCTGAATGATAAAAGCATGTCTGGGACCTAGAGTATGTACACTAAAAGAGTTGAAGCAAATCCTAGGTAGGAAAAATCTTTATATATGGAGGGGCGGGGGGTGGTAATTGGGAATAATGGGAGTATTGGACCTGACGGTTACCTAATCTAGGGTGCAATAGTAATGTCTATTCTTCGTGTAGGGGCTAAATAATGGAATACAACACCTTATTTGGAGTCCTATAGTGTGAGAATGTCAAATGCTTTGAAAGGTTCCAACAAATGATCCCAGCTCATTGCGATTAGGTCCTTCCTTAAGCCTCTTTTCTCCTCTCTACGGATCACCACACTCTCCGCCAGACCCCACCTTTCCACCTCCTCCCTCCAACTAAGTAGTAGAGGAGGCATTGGGGATTTCAATCTATACTTCGTTTAGCAAGGAGTAAAGCCAGATCCGCAAATCTGACTTGTACTTTACATCACCTCTATAGCCCCAGTATACTTGCCTCTACTTTGTGCCATTCTGGGTCACCTACTACCTCTTTTAAAATAGTGGTTATTCCACCCAGTGCTTTAAATGGGGAAAGATAAGTGCAGGTACTCATTAAAATAGAGGTGTGGCAAGTGGGCGGGGCTAGGGCCTAAATATAATCATACATAATGACTTCTGAACCAGTTGCAGCACATATTAAAACACATGAGAAATGCTTTTATGGTAAAAAAAAAATACAGATTAACTCATTAAACAAAATGAAAGTCATGATAACACTTTCCCCTGAATGGTCGCTGCGCACCTGATTGACAGTCCAGGGTCTGTCTGGCGACCCTGTCCTGTTAGTCACAGCATGACGTAAGCCCTGTCAACCCCTTGAAGCTTTGGGCCTTTCAAATGGGCACCCCTGGAATCTTTACCAGCAACTCTGCAAATGGCTACATCAGCCGAGTTAATTACAAGCTCCTCGGAAGCAGAGCACTCTCTGCCCTGGACTGGAGGAGAAAAGTAACCTGCGCCGGCCATGGATCAGGGTACCGGTACTCTCCCTGGCTAGAGAAGTGCCGGTACTGATGGCAAAAAAAATCAGAAGTGCCGGACCATTTAAAGCACTGATTGCACCCCAGTATCGTCCCAGGTTGGGGCAGGCCCAGAACATATGTAATAAATCTGCATCTCGGTCAGGGCATCCAGGGCAGTGTGATAGAATGGCAGGGAAGATGGCATGTAGTCTATGCGGGGTTAGGTACGCTGTCTGCGTAATCATGTACTGAATGAATTTGAAGCAGGTATTACGGGAGGTTCATTTTGTGTATTCCAATTTTGTTGCCTATTCCTTATCTGATAGCAATCTATTGATGTCCCGTTCCCATTTCACACCTATTACAGTGAGGGGAGTTGGACGGTGTGTGCGAATACCTCAATAGAACCACCGTGTTAAGACCCGTCCCCATGAGGTACATATGGTGGACTAGTTTGTGTATGTTTGGTTTTACCCCGTTAGGCGCCAAGTATTTTTTGACATACTGCAACAGACTCACATGGGTCATGAACAGTATCTCCGTAACACCCCGTTCACTTTCAAAATCAGTATGCGTGAGTAACATTTTATCCCCAAATAAATCCCCTATCGTTGTCAACCTAGAAGGCCATGCGTGTTTGCACGCCACAGATTACATGCCTAGCACAGACTAGGCACACACACAGCGCAAAGTACGTTTCAAGTTGTGCCAACTTGCCAGACACGGACACCGAATGCATGCGCCACATCGAGTATTTATTTTAAACTGCACCGAATATATCCCGCTCATCGAGTGCATGTCCGGCATTGAGAACTTGCACTACGTCGAGTTTGTGCCCGGTGCTGCGGCACACGCAGCATGGAGTGCTTGCACTGCACCACAACACATGCACCCGCAGGATCGGTGCAGGTGCACTCAACGAGTACGTGCGCGGCATCAGGTGCACGTGCAGCGTCGAGAATTTGCACTGCACCAAAGTCATGTCTGACACCGGTGCACGTGACGCCTAGAGTCCTTGGAAAGCACCGAACAGGCGCCCGGTGCATGTGTAGGGCGGCACCGGTGCACGTGCAGCGTCGGGTACTTGTGCACCAATCACGCCCGGCACCTGTGCGGTAAATCGAGGCCCCGACCTCTCGCCCGACGCCAGCGCACGTGCAGCGTCGCCTCGAGTACGTGGAGTGCACCAAACACGCGCCGAGTGCCCGCGCAGCGCTCAAAGGGAACGGCAGTCGCACGGCTCCTTCCCGGCCCCTCCTCTCGCACGCGGGCCCGGGAGGCTCGCCCCGGCCCTCGGCTGTGACAAGGCCCTGCTCCGCTAAGCGCACGGTAATTTAATGCGCCCGCCGCCCCATTAAAATTAATGCCAGCGTACACTCGGCCGCGGCACCCAAGGGAGCAGCCCTGCCATCCCCGCGCTCGAAGGCTTCAATGTTTGCCCAGGCCCGGCCCCCTATTTGCATAGATTAGCATGGCCGCCGCGGCCCAATCTGTCCTAATTTATTATTAATCACAGCAATTTGCTGCGCTCGCGGCCGCAATGTTGACTTGCTGGCGCTGGGCGAGGTGGGGTTCATTATTTTACGCTCTCTCTCGCGCGCGACCTTCTCCAGGTGGAAAAGTTTGGGAGGTCGGAGCGATGCCTTGTACGTCCTCCTGCCAACGCTCTCATTTCAGTCCCCAAGCCTCCTTGGTGCTCGTGCCAATAGCTTATCCAGTCCATGTGTTTCACTTTGGATTCTGGGACTTGTAGTCTTGTTCCTCCGATTACAAACCAAGGACCTGCATTGTATATATTATTTCTTACCTATGTAATCGGGAAACCTGCTGTCTCGGGGGTCTGGAGGAAACACCAGACACAAGGGACCTATGTCTAAAGATGACCTCTACTCTGCCGTCATAATACAGCGCATTTTAGCAGCAGGTAAGTATAATGTATTTAATATTTACCAATCACACATATGCTGGAGCTTCTTGACAGTAAAACAGTACAGATAAAAAAAGCACGTAAGAAATCAAACTAGTGAAAAGTGTAGGTTTTCAGTGCCTTACAAAAGAAAACAGCTGAGTAGAGTAATCAAAAGGATTTCACTAAGCACCTTGTTCTATTCTTTTGTGGTGGATGTACCATGGAACAACGCATGCAATGGCGGCCACTACCTATCTAAAGTGGTAGGGCGACCGCAGGTGGAGAGGGCGAGAGGTTGGGGAGGCGGGAAGAAACCAAATAGAAGTAAAAAATAAATAAAGGAAACTTACCAGCTGCTCCAGTCCTGCTGACGCCAGCCATTGTTGGCTGGAAGAAATGGGCCCTCAGGGCACAGGCTCCACACCCAATCCAGACACTGCTCTCATTGCATGAGAGCAACACCAGGATAGGTCTGAGCACCCTCGTTTGCAGCTCAGATGGTGCATTGGAGTCTGTAGCTTTTCTCCAGCCCGGCTGTGTAACACAGCCAGGTTGGAGAAACATAAGTGCGCATGTTTGTTTGGTCGGTCTAGGATGGTCGGCCAAACACACATGCACACTTATAAGTGCACACTACTCCTCCTCCTGCTATGCACGGCCTATACTTATTGTGTTGTATTGCATGGTTCAGCCAGCATAAAAAAAAGATGTTATCATTTTTTTATCGTCTGCTGGTGCGGGCTGTGGGGCAACGCTTCACCGCCATTAGGGAGAAGCTGCCCCTGAATGCATGTGTTTACCACGCATGCCTTTAATATACAGTATTTGCAACACAATGCCTTTACCATGCAAAGTTTACCAAGCATTGCCTTTAACATGCAGTCTTTACAACGCAATGCCTTTACCACGCAAGTCTATACCACGCATGCCATAACAACGAAATTGTAAGTATATATCAGGTAAGGGAAACCCTTATATACATATATAAATGGATTTTTTGTTTTAACAAGCCTTCAACAAACTCATCCAAAGTATATAAGGTGCAAAATACAAAGAAAATACATTATGTGTGTATATATATATATATATATATATATATATATATTCACTGAAAAAACCATAGGTTATAGACCATATATAGTTAGGAATTAGCATTTACAAAACCTTGAAAATTCACTGAAAAAACCATAGGTTATAGACCATATATAGTTAGGAATTAGCATTTAAAAAACCTTATTTTACTCACACAAAACCATTGAAATTCCATATATAGTTAGTTGTACTAACTATATATCGCGCACCCGCAATCCACTGCTGATCATGTCACATATTACATCATTCATGACATGGTCAGTGACATCACTGATGACATCACTGATGACATCTCAAATGACATCACTGATGACATCACTGATGACAACATCCAGTGACTGTATTTTTCTGTAAAGTTAAAATATGTCTTGAGTGGATGTATAAGTGTCTGGATGAAGGATTTAGTAGGTGCATGACTGACTGTATGAGTGAGTGATTAAATGTGTCTCACTGAGTGCATGGGTTAGTGACTAAACTGTCTTAATTTGTGCATCATTATGTCTGTTGTTCTGAAAACTGCTGCATGTGTTGTTCAGTAGCTATATGAGTAACTATATGGGTTATTGATTGGTTGCCCAAGTATTTGTATGGGAGACTGAGTGTGTGTGTGGGTGGCTGGGAGTTGTATGACTCTGTGCATAGATGTGTGAGCAGTTGATTCACTAGATGTATGGGTTCAAAAGTGCATGTGGAAACAGCTGTATGGGCGGTTGACTGTGTGCATCAGTGTATTGGTGAGTGAATGGATATCTCAGTGCTACATGTCAAAGTAAGTACATATGTAAAACACAGTACATGTGAGACTTGACATATATAAATAACTGTGCATAAGAGCCAGTGAATGTGTGAGTGGCTGTATGCATCATTGTGAACTTGTATCCAGGATTGTATAAGAGAGTAAATATGTTTTAGTATATGTTTGAATAAGTAAGGTGTGTATAACTGTATAGTTGGGAAAATGGAGGTGTGATTGATTGTTTGCATGACTGACTAGGTGTGTGTGTAACTTCATGGATGAATGACAATCTGTGAGTCTGTGTTTACACTGAGTGTATCTAAGGTTATATTAGAGTCTGAAGAGGTTCATCGTATTATCACATGAATGATGTCATCAGTGATGTGATCAGTAATGTCAAATGAGATGTCATCAGTGATGTCATCAGTGATGTCATTTGAGATGTCATCAGTGTTGTCATCAGTGATGTCATTTGAGATGTCATCAGTGATGTCATCAGTGATGTCATTTGAGATGTCATCAGTGATGTCATCAGTGATGTCACTGACCATGTCATGAATGATGTAATATGTGACATGATCAGCAGTGGATTGCGGGTGCGCGATATATAGTTAGTACAACTAACTATATATGGAATTTCAATGGTTTTGTGTGAGTAAAATAAGGTTTTTTAAATGCTAATTCCTAACTATATATGGTCTATAACCTATGGTTTTTTCAGTGAATTTTCAAGGTTTTGTAAATGCTAATTCCTAACTATATATGGTCTATAACCTATGGTTTTTTCAGTGAATTTCAATGTTTTTTTAATAGCAAATATCATAAGCTGTCGAATGTCAAGTACGTGGTAAGTAAAAACATTTTCGTGTTTATGCACACTGATCTGCTTTGAATGCTGCCCCCCCCCTCATTTCTATTAGGAGTACTCTCTCTTTGCAGATAGTGAAGGGTAGTTAACGCAGGCCTTTGCCCCCGTTGTAATCCGTCGTGCCTGCTTCTCTCTCCATTTCATTGATTGTTCTCTTTGGTTCATTCTCTATTTACAAACAAGCACAGAGTCGCAATACTCTGTTTAGTCTTTGCAGATAGCGAAAAATCGTGTAAAAAAACAAAAGGAATCGAGCAAAATCAGTAGGCCACTAATGGGATCTCTTTTTGACCTGGCTAAAATAGAAACATTAGGAACAACCTGTTGAAAATAGCAATGTGTATGTACATAAGCGGCGTTCATTTGTGTTCACAGTACCCCTTGTTGATTGTTTGAATCGAGCATTGAATTGTTCGAAGTTGATTCTCTTAAGGATCTTCTCTGCCTGCAAACGAGGAAGAATAGGAATATTCTCTCTCCCTTTGCAGATAGTGAAAGGTAGGTAACGCAAACCTTTAACACGTCGTGCCTATTTCGTTCCTCATTGATTGATTGTTTGCCCGAACATTGACTGTTTGGGAATTGGTTCTTTTTGGAGGTATTCCCTGTTTGCAAATAAACGTAGGAAAATCTTTGCAAGTAGTGAAAGGGTAGGTAATGCGGACCTTTGTCCCCCGTTGTAATCTGTCATGCCTATCTACTCCCCACTGATTGATGCACCTGTTTCACCCGGACCATTTACTAGAGATAGGTCATCTGGCCCGACCAGAGAGCACCCCTAGTGAAAAGGACATATGCAATAATAACGAAGTGATCACTGTATCCTGTTAACAGAAACTTTAGCATGAAACAACCTGGAAAGAAAGGAATAGGAAAACGAAAATCAGTAGGCCACTGATGAACTTTTTATTAAATAACAAACAAAGAAACGATAACAATACGTAATGATAAAACCTATTATTGTCCTAGAAACAAGAAACGTTAGAAGTAAGCCCGTAATAAGAAACCTGAAAACAGTAAGAGAAACCAAGTGTGACATTGCAACGGCCACAAGGCAACGAGGCTTCATCGCCCCTCACTGCCCCAAAACGTGTCTGTCCCACCGCCTGCCACGCCCAAATAACGGCAAACTGGGAAAGATACAAGTCAGCAGACATCCGCCCCATTCTGGAAACTTTATCGGGATTGTACTTGATTGAGTGTGATGTCACAAACATTTGTGCGGATCTAGATTGTGTTAAGGAATACAATAGGTTAAGAAGAGAGTATGCGCCACATTTGCCTCAATATCCTTTGTTTGAGAAACAGGTTTCCGGCTACGCCCAGCCGGAAGCAGCACATATAAGGCGGGTCCTGCTGCCAACCGTCGGCCAGGAGATCATCACGTAGGGTGTAGCCGGAGGAGAGGCCGAGGCCAGCGGGACCCGGCCAGGGGGATTGCTACGACCACCCTGGAGAGTTGCAGGGGGGGGAATGTCCGTGTCCTCGACCCTCCCCTCTCTCTCCCAGTCCGGCCACCATCAACCAGAGGCCGAGGCCGACGGGATCCGGCCGCGGTGGCGGTAACCCTGGAGAATTGCAGGTTAGACCCTCTCTCTCCCAGTCTGGGCCAGCATCCATGAAGGCCTGGGAGTGGAGAGGCCACTGCAGGAAAGGCCCAGGAGAGGCACCACACGCCAAGGCCTGCCCCACCGGATGAGCCAAGGAACCCGTTCATGGGGCCAGAGCAAAGGGCGTCCGGCCGCCATCCACTGGAGGTCCGGCCCAAAGACGGACGGGACATTTCTTCTTTCTTTTATAATGGCTGCGACAACACTGGAGGGGATGTCTTGCACATGCCTCCGACCCCCCCCCCCCTCGTCCTCATCGCCTGGTCCGGCCATAACAAATGTCAAGCGAGACGCCGTGGGGTGCACTGGGTGGGAGAGACGGTGCGAACAGGCCTCTCCCGCCTCCCCAGGTGGAGGCTTCCCAGCTGCACCCTCAGCGCTCCAGGCACCCGGAAAAGGGTTCTTCCACTGTGGCGATGCTGCAACGTCTCGCCCGGCAGGGTGGAGCCCGTCCGCTCATTTGACCCCGCGATCGCCAGTAGCTACCGAACTCTCAAAATGGCGGTCGACCTGGCAAGAGCGGGCCCAGCATGAAGAAATGGCCCGGTCACTGGTTGACTCCACCACCGTAGTCCTCCACGACCTTGAAGATTCTAGAGGAGCCGCGGGAGTCCCCGACCTCCGCAGACACCCCCGATGGGGAATGACTGCCATGATCGCCCGTGGAGTGACGAAACTGTAGCCGCGGGACGTCGGCGCTCCCATGCTGGCGCCAGCCTCAGTTTGAATGACTAGAAACCTGCAGACCTCAGTTCCGGTGAAAGCACAGTGTGACCCGGTAGGAAAAATTGTTGCACCCCCTCCCCTTTTTGACTGATGGTTCAAACCACCGATCCTTTCCTTTGCCCTTTTAACGGAACTTTGGACTGCCTCCCCCCCCCCCGCGGCGCCCCACGCCGTTATTTGCTGGGCGGCAACTTACTAGACATCACCTTCGTGCCATCCAGATTTCAGCGCGTTCTGCTGCCTTGGAACTATTCGC
This sequence comes from Lissotriton helveticus, assembly GCF_964261635.1. Taxonomy (NCBI): domain Eukaryota; kingdom Metazoa; phylum Chordata; class Amphibia; order Caudata; family Salamandridae; genus Lissotriton; species Lissotriton helveticus. Next base: position 1,480,949,525 of record NC_136057.1, read on the forward strand.
ACAACAGACCGCTACTGACAACCCACCCCCCCGGGACGCCCCACGCCGGATACCCAAATCAGTGCGGCACCCAGGCAACATCTTCTGAATTTTCATAATTTGAAAGAACTAGTAACATGTCCTCATCAGGAATTTCCTCTTCAATCATCTCATCAGGAATCTCCTCATGAAAAGTCTGCAATGATGATTCTTGTAACTCTATGGTCTCCAAACATTCGATAAATTCGCCATCAAGAGATTGATCAAAAAAATCATTCAAGTCATCTCCTCCTTGTGAGAATATTTCATTATTGGTACTGTCAATTTCATTAAATGTAGTGGATAATTCAAAAGAAATTGCCACGGTCTCTTCATTGTTTAATTGTTTTTACTGTTTTTGTTTTGTTGTATATATTTATAAGTTATTAAAGTTTTTTATTCCTACTACTTTGTTGGAGTGCTATATATTTTTAATGTGACACATAATTGTAAAAACTTTGATGTACAAAGAGTCATCCCTGGAATCTTCCGCTTCAGGCTCGGTCCCCTCCCCAATCACAATACAGGCTGGTTTTCAGATAGTAGGAACGCGTGTGGTTTGACGGATCTCATCGGGTGTGGGCCTTGATCTACTATAACTCCTTTGAAGAGGGGTGATTCTTTACAGCTGGGGCCATAAACTACATCTGCAGGGCTAGCTGATAGCCTGGACAATCGGACACAGAGGAAGAGGAGTGTCAGAGGGTGCGGTAGTGAATAGGGCGAAAGGGAGGTGTCGGGCGGGCACAGAGTGTGATTCTCAGGGAAGAGCAGCGCAGATGGGGGGAGGTTTATTGCCGATGCATAAGACAGAGAGCGGGGGTGACCAGTGCCTGGGGAAGATGCTTGCGAGGGTGGGGAGCCATGCTACGGATCAACAGCGTGCAGAGAGTGGGTCTGGTCAAGGCATCTAAAATGGCTGCCGTGCACGACAAAAGTGTGGCATTTCAAAAAAGGCAAGATGGCGCAGACAATGTTTTTCAACACTTCCTCATTTCCTTCGAATCGAACGTTAACAGACGTTGGTGCATATTACCAAAGTTAAGCGATATTTATCGCTAACGATGCTTAGCAACGAATTTTTTACCGCTAAGCATCGTCAGAAATTATCGCAGATAAACCTTGCTATTATCAAGGTTTATCGCAAATGCGATAAAAAACGGCCGCAATGCATGAATATCGCTAAAAAGTCTGCGATATTCATGCATTACCGAGCTAATGCTCTTAGCCATGTTATCCACCTCCCATTGGATAACATGGCTAAGAACTGCTCAGGGCAGGTGTTAGTTTTTGGAGATATTCGCGCTTAGCGCGAATATCTCCAAAAGTTGGTATAGGAGATAGATATCTTGCATGTTGTAATGCAAGTTATTGTGGTATATGGAACTCATACCATAATCTCTCAGGAAAACAGAAACTGATCCTTTTGGGACCGCCTGAGAAGGCCTAGGGGGTGAGGGGTACTCTACTTTGTCCCCTTTTCACGTTCCGAACTATTTTATTTTACTCTCTTCTGTAATTACACAAAATGGCAGCGATAAGATGCATCAGACACAGACAGTGAGAGAAAGGAGGCCGGAGATGAAGAAGAGATGTCAAATACACATTGGAGATAATATAGTGGGAGAAGGAAAGTAAATATGAGTAAACTTACCATGTAACATAAAAATGTTGCACTCTATACTATAAGTCTCATTTTATACTACAATCACTTCGCTACAACCTCATAAATTAAAAATAAAAATGAATAATGTCTCAAACAATTTTTGATTTCTAAATATAAATTTATTCTTCTGAATTTTCAAAATTTGAAAGAACTAGTAACATGTCCTCATCAGGAATTTCCTCTTCAATCATCTCATCAGGAATCTCCTCATGAAAAGTCTGCAATGATGATTCTTGTAACTCTATGGTCTCCAAACATTCGATAAATTCGCCATCAAGAGATTGATCAAAAAAATCAATCAAGTCATCTCCTCCTTGTGAGAATATTTCATTATTGGTGCTGTCAATTTCAATAAATGTAGTGGATAATTCAAAAGAAATTGCCACGGTCTCTTCATTGTGAGCCATTTTATTTTGAAATTGCTTGCTGTAAATTGCAGAAAAAAATAATCACTTTCATTTATCGTTTTTAGTAATACATAATATAAAACTAACTTTATCAAGTATTTAGTATAACAGAAGGACTGTAAATAAATAACAGAAAACATTTTTCAAATTATCTTAAAGTGTACAACATAGTTCCCCTTACAAATTAACAACTCACCTTTTTAAAAGTAGGAGAAGTGTTAGTACTGTGTAAATCAAACACCAGAAATTGAGCACCAAAAATTCCTCACAAATATACCTCAGACAGTAGTATCACAAAATGGCTGTGGTTTCCTCTCATTTTAGATATATACATAACCAATTAACTTTCATCACACACAAATACAAAACCAAAGTAACATTTTAATTGGTTCTAAATTTCAACACTTTCAAATGTGTTTTCCCCATGCAATTTTCCATAGGACATTTAGATACGTCTACAGCCTGAATGGCTGAACGGAATTACACCAAACTTGGCAAAATGGTACATCAAACCTAAGAGGTCAGGGAGGATCTACTATGCCCCCTTATGGTCATTTGCCCCTTCGCTTTGGCCTCCTCTTGTCTCTCGATCCTACCGAGAGACAAGATGGCGGCCGCTACGGACTGTTTGGAATGTTTACAGACGCCGGAGAACCAATCAGCTTCGCAAAGCTCCGTAACGCGAAAAGTACGCGAAGCGGAGCGCTGTTACAGATATATATCTTTTTTTGAATGTTAATTTCTCAAAATCCACTGGAGCACATATATTGAGACCTAGCAAAGGCACATCAGGCTACCAGTCCCTAATATTTTGCCAAGTTTCGTGCAAATCCATTCAGCCGTTCGATTATTATTATTATTTTTTTTTTTTGCCCCGCGGGGCCCTTTTAAAACCTCCACATCAAACCTAGGGGGTCAGGGAGGATCTACTATGCCCCCTTATGGTCATTTGTCCCTTCGCTTTGGCCTCCTCTTGTCTCTCGATCCTACCGAGAGACAAGATGGCGGCCGCTACGGACTGTTTGGAATGTTTACAGACGCCGGAGAACCAATCAGCTTCGCTTCACAAAGCTCCGTAACGCGAAAAGTACGCGAACTGGAGCGCTGCCCGGTCCGCTGTTACAGATATATATCTTTTTTTGAACGTTAATTTCTCAAAATCCACTGCAGCACATATATTGAGACCTAGCAAAGGCACATCGGGCTACCAGTCCCTACAATTTTGCCAAGTTTCGTGCAAATCCATTCAGCCGTTCGGGCTAAAAGTGAGGCCAACCGCCCTATGGAAAACTCAATGTTAAAAACACGTTTTGGGACCCCCCTTTTTTCTCAGCCCCCCCTTGACAAACCCCCCCCAAATTTTCAGTGGCTGCTCAGAAACAAAATGTTCCATTTTCCTGAAAATTTCAGCCAATTCCGTCCACAAACGCCAAAGTTATTAGACATAGAATTTTCAAAAATCCCATAGAGAAAAAATCCTAACTATATATACCTACTGGCGACCGCCAGTAGGTAATATATATATATATATATATATATGTATAGATATGTATTACGCCAGTAGGTAGTTATAGTTAGGATTGGCTACCATAGGAAATCCGCAACATTCTATTGGGAATAACTCTGGCGCCGGTTGAGGAATTTGTGTGTAATTTTCCAAAATTTTGGCCAGCTCCGCTCCGCTCCTTCCCTGGAAGTTTCGGGGAGATTCGTGAAGTGGGGGCTGAGAAAAAAGGGGGGTCCCAAAATGTGTTTTCCCCATGTTAATTTCCATAGGACGGTCTGACAAGTCTACAGCACGAACCGCTGAATGGAATTACGCCAACCTTGGCAAAATTGTAGGGACTGGTACGCAGATGTGCCTTTGCTATGTTTGGTGAAAATTGCTCCAGTGGTTTTTTTGAAAATGAACTTCAGAAACACATGTATATCTATAGGCGCGCTCCGAGCATTCACCGGTACGCGTACCGGGGAGCGCACCCGGCGCGCTACGGGAGTGCGCGAGCGGAAAGATGATTGGCTCTCGGGTGTCTGTGAACATTCTAAACAGTCCGGAGAGTCCGCCATCTTGTGTCTTGGTAGAATCGAGACACAAGAGGGGAAAACGAAAGGGGAAAATTATTAAAAGGGGGCAGGGTAGACACCCCCTGACCCCCTAGGTTTTGTGAGGGGAGCCTAGAAGGACCCTGAAGGGCAAAACCCCTTTTTAAAAAAAAAAAATTCGCGGGGTAAGCACTGGGTGCGTTCCCAGGTACGCTCTACGGTACGCGCACCCTGACCGCACCACAGGGAAAAACAGTGTAAAAAAATAAAGTAGAGTGTTTAGAGGAAAGTGATGCATAGCTGGAGTGTGTCACAAAAATGACGCAACTCCAGCAATGCATCCTTTCACATGGAGCCAGCCCCATGTGAAAGGGCCTGCGTCAGTCTTACGCCTGCTGTGAGGCAGGCGCAAGATTTTGACACAACGGCATCCTAAAAGTGACGCAGTGAAATCTCATAGATTTCACTGCGTCACTTCTACGACCCTTCCTTGCGTCAATACGCCCCCTTTGCATACATTACACCTGGCGCAGGTATAATGTGGTGCAGGGGTTTACAAAGTGACGCATCTACCTAGATGCGTCACTTTGTAAATATGACTCAACAAGGTGCATTTTTTACACCACTGGTGCGTCACAAAAAGTGACGCACCGGCGGCGTAAAAGTGACGTATGGCCTCATGAGGCCTTCAGTCTTCTACTCTCACTTTTTCTTTCACTTTCTCTGTCTCTTCACTCCCTTACTCACCTTGTCTCACACTCAATTGTCTTTATCCAGTTTGTATCTCCACTCTTTCCTAAACATCACTGCGCTTTTCTTACCCTTCCACACCCCCGTTCCTTTACTACATTTTCTTCACTTATCCTCATTCCCCATGTTGACTCTCCTTCTCCTCACTCACCTTCCCCACACTCACCTTCTTTCAGTCCCCCTACTTCACTTCCCTTCCCCTCTTGTCCCTTTCTTTGCTTTGTCCCTCATTTTCCTCTCCTCTCTCACTGCACTCCACTTCAGTTACTCTTTTTTATTTTTTAAAGAATACAGCTCTTTTTTGAGAATTGGAGGTAGTTCTCTTTTTTTTTCTTCTTTTTTCTTTTTTTTTTAAACAAAAACAGGGAATGGCAAACTGCTCAACTGGAGCAAAAAAAAAAAAATCAAAATTAGGGCTGGGGATGGCAGCAGTGGTTCTCTAATGCTCGAGCAATGATCATAATACTTTGTTCCCCATAACAAAGTAGAGCATCACAATGCTTGCATTTGATGGAGGCCTCATTAAAAATAGGCTGAATATTGGGGATCAGCTGCTCTGGTCGCCCCCTCACCGATGCAGTTGCTCCTCCAGTTGAAGTAGAGGCACCATCTCTTGGAGCCTCTCGTGCCAGAGCCCTGACACTCTCCCGGGCATAGTTCTGGGGATGCCTTCTCTGGACGTGGCGAATCATGGTAGAATTACCAAAACTGTACTTCCTTGTGGGGTCTCCTCGGGAAAGTACAGTATGGCAGATCTTACACTCCACCTTTGGAGCATTTACTTTCTTACGTCCCTCAGGTATATAAAAAAAAATTCCAAATGAAATGTTCTTTCACCTTCGGCTGAGGAGGCTCTTCATCTATGAATCCATCAGAGTCATCACTGCTGCTGGATGCTCTGGCAGCCATGATAATCCAAAAAAGATTAAGCAGGAAAAAGACAGGTCTTGCAGTCACAAAAGTGAAAGAAGAAGTGAAGGAAATGGGTGGGGATTTCATTCTTTGTAAAAAAAACTGTTAGCAACCAATGAAAAGTGTTATTTTAAGGTCACATGACTTGACACGGTTACGCTGCGCGCACAGCCGGAGCGCTCCCGGGGGCGCTTAGGCGGCGCGAACGTAGGCGCTTCCAGGGGCGCTTACGTGGAGCGCCTGAGTGATGTTTTGGTAGCTTTACGGAAATGCAAAATCATTTTCATTACGTAAATCAAAAATACTGCTTTTATAAGTATGGTACTGAATGTCTTGTATTATTATTTAGTTTTCTTACATATTTTTTTTACGAACGCAGAAATAGCGCTCTCGCTGCGCTCTCGGGAGAGCTTACCGGTGTGCGCACCCTGAGCGCTCCAAGTCAAAATGATACGGGTAAGCTTACCGGTGCGCGCACCCTGAGCGCACCAAGAGAAAATGATTAAAAAAAAGAAAAATACAGTGAACAAATAATAAAAAAAAAAACTTATAATTAATAGTTATAAAAACAGCTAATAAAAAAAAATCGTAGGTAACAAAGTCGATATACAAAAGAATTAACTTAAAAAAAAAACTATGAAATTCACTGAAAAAACCATAGGTTTCGCACTCGTTATAGTTAGGAATTAGCATTTAAAAAACCTTTCAAATTCACTGAAAAAACCATAGGTTTCACAATCGTTATAGTTAGGAATTAGCATTTAAAAAACCTTTGAAATTCACTGAAAAAACCATAGGTTTCACACTCGTTATAGTTAGGAATTAGCATTTAAAAAACCTTTCAAATTCACTGAAAAAACCATAGGTTTCACACCAGTTATAGTTAGCTGAACATTTTACTCATACAAAACCATTGAAATTCCCACGTTATAGTTAGTTGGACTCACTATAACTCGCGCGCCCGCAATCCACTGCTGATGATGTCACATATTACATCATTCATGACATGGTCAGTGACATCACTGATGACATCACTGATGACATCTCAAATGACATCACTGATGACATCACTGATGACATCTCAAATGACATCACTGATGACATCATCCATGTGATAATACGATGCACCTCCTCACACTCTAATCTAACCTTTGATACACCCAGTGTTAAATACAAACTACCATTCCTGAAATTATTGACACACCAATACCTGTAACTACATACACACTCACTGATTTCTAGGTCTACCCACACATCCACTCATTCACCCATACAATCACTCATACATACGGTCACTCATCAATAGAACACTATCATATCCACTCATACACCTATACAGACACTTACACACTGACACTCATCCACAGAGTTACTCAAACACCTAGTCAGTTATGCAGAGAATCAATCACACTCCCATTTCCTCAACTACAAAGTTATACACACTAAACCTTACTTATTCAAACATATACTAACACATACTCTCTTTTACAATCACTGATACAAGTACACATTGATCTATACAGTCACTTACGCAATCACAGGCTCTCATGTATAGTCATTTATATATGCCAACTCTCACATGCACTGTGTTTTACATATGTACTTACTTGGACATGGAGCACTGAGATAGCCATTCACTCACCAACACATCCATGCAGACAGTCAACCCCATACAGCTCTTTCCACATGCACTCTTGAACCCATAAGTGAATCAACTGCTCACACATATATGCACAGAGTCACACATCTCCAGCCACCCACAAACACACTCACCCTCACATACAAATACTTGAACAACCAATCAATAACCCATATAGCCACTCATATAGCTACTGATCAACACAAGCAGCAGCTTACACAACAACAGACATACTGATGCACACATTCAGACAGTTTAGTCACTAACCAATGCATTCAATAAGACACATTTATTCACTCACTCATACAGTCAGTCACGCACCTACTAAATCCTTCATCCAAACACTCATACATCCACTCATTCTTCAATATGTAAAACATTTTAACTTTACAGAAACACAAAGTCACTGGATGATGTCATCAGTGATGTCATTTGAGATGTCATCAGTGATGTCATCAGTGATGTCATTTGAGATGTCATCAGTGATGTCACTGACCATGTCATGAATGATTTAATATGTGACATCATCAGCAGTGGATTGCGGGCGCGCGAGTTATAGTGAGTCCAACTAACAATAACGTGGGAATTTCAAAGGTTTTATATGAGTAAAATGTTCAGCTAACTATAACTGGTGTGAAACCTATGGTTTTTTTCAGTGAATATATATATATATTCACTAAAAAAGCAAAAGTTACGAGGAAGTTATAGTTAGGTTCAGATTTTACACACACAAAACCATACAAATTCAGCAGTTACTCGTACCCTAAGGTAACTATAACTTGCGCCCCTGCCATGCCCAGTTTTCTCATCAATAATTTTATAACAAATGTTACAATGATATCACGAGGGCGCAAGTCATAGTTACCTTAGGGCACAAGTTATAGTTACTTCAGATAACTATAACTGCTGAATTTCCATGATTTTATAGACAAACTGTATACACTTACCTGATATATACTTACCATTTTGTTGTAAAGGCATTTGGGGTAAAGGCGTATGCGTGGTAAAGACCTGTGTGGTAAAGGCAATGCATAGCAAGGCATTGCGTAGTAAAGGAGGCGTGGCAAAGGCATTGTATGGTAAATGCTGTGTTGTAAAGGCTGTTTCCCTGGTATGACTATTACTTAGAAGGCTCTGTCACCAAAGGCCTTGGTACAGTTTTAGTGATGATAAGTATCCGGAGAACAGCAGCAGCTGCTTACTAAATTAATTGTTCCTGTGCTCCTGCAGTAGGATTTTTTGCCAAATTACTCATAATTATGCAAACTGACGTAATTGCCTAATTTGCAGAAATTTCACATAAAAAAAGTAAAATGAAATCACCGAAATTACTCGCGCATAATTACAAATTTGCATATGCCTACTGAAAAGGTGGACTGTCAGTTAAAAAATGTTAGGCAGCATTTTATATTATGTGGAGCTGTTTTAGGGACTGTTCAGCTACAGGTAGGTAGCAAGCATTCCCGTAGTCCAGCACTAATGCTAGAAAACAGGCACATGATAACTACTATTCATAAAGGGGAAAATCTGTTTAACCAATTCCAACTACCAGAAGCAGGTTCTGTCATGCTATCAGGTCCTGTAAGTCTAATTTGTTTAAATGGAGTAAACGAACCCTACAAACACCCTGAACACAACAAGCTGCACATAAATCCCAGGGACTAAAGACCGAAGTCTGGGATGATAAGAAGTGAGGTGACAACCTAAGGATGACCCGGACAGATTAGATCCTGTCAACGTGGTGATATCAAGTTGATGAAGTCAGAACCCCATCAAAAGAGCCGGTACATGGTAATCAATGCTTAATTTGAGCCGGTGGTTTCCGGTGCTCGGCACCGGAACTTAATTGTCAACTCTGGCACGTATAATAGTCTGCCACACGGTGGCACTATTTTTGTAATTTAGAGATGTACATTGTAACGGTTGTTAAACGTACATTATACTTTCAAAACAACTAATTTCTGCAGTGTAAGACATTCTTATAGCTTTGGGGGCCTGGAATAGGCTGCATTGTCCCACGTGCAGGACTGTGGTGCTTCGTAGTTGTGTAGATGCTGTCATTTGCTGCGCTGGCAGGGGCAGTGGGTGGTGCAAGCAGAAGTGGCCTCCTGACGAGGGCCCTGGCCCATCGTTTTTACAAATTAAGCACTGAGGACAATGATGCATTGTGCTTTCCTGGGTGTTTTATCTGTCCCTCCTCTGACATGAGTTAAGAGACTCCAGTTATTTGTCCACATGCCACTTAGGTAATTTATTTGGGAGGTATACCATCTGGGAGGGATGGGCAGAAACAGAAGCGAGGAGGCCGTCTAGGTGTAATATTGATGTATGTTTATTTTAGCTGACAAATTAAGGTGGACATTTATGGACTCTTTTTCACTTTGCTCTTCTTCCTCTTCTAGGTGTTCCAGTTCTCCGGAGGGGCCTTGGGAGGCTTGAGGAGAGGAGTAGAACAACAAAAAAAAGGGGCGGTAAGTGTGAGAAGTTGGCCTGGTATATGATGCTCACTAGTTCTAGTGATCACCTTGTACCATGCCAAGCAACCCTTATGGTGCAGGTTGTAAAGTCAACCTTATAGACAAGCTATCCTAGGGGTAGCATGGACTAAGCAGTCTTAGGCTAAACTCTGTAAAGGCATGTGAAGCAAGCTGTTTTACCATATACAATCCCTTGAATACCAAATGAGAGGACACCACACAGATATATATTGAAAATATATATAGATTTATTTCTACAAATAACCCTGATACTCTTTATGAGCACAGAAGCAAATGCGTTAAAACAAAACACAGTTTAAATACACAAAAGTTGCACAATTTTAGATGAGCCCTAGGGGCCACCTAAACCATATACTAAAATAGTGGTATAAGAACCACTATGGGGAAAGTGAAGAGGCCTAGGGCCTGGGGAATCGCTGGAGCTGTTCGGGACTAGCAGTGAAGAAGTCGGGAAAGGCCCGCGGGACTCGGGTGCAGTGCAGAAAGTGCACGCTTTACCAATGCAATGTCAATGGTGCGTAAAAGTTACAAAGTTAGTTAAAAAGGAACCTTCCGAGTGACCTAGAAGGATGAAACTTTAGACACAGACACTAGAGGTGTGTACCAGTGTGGGAACACAGGCGGAGCTGAGTTACCTCACCCACAGGAAGCGGGTGCATAGGGTCGAAGTAGTGCCGGGTTTCGTCACGCAGGTCGATGGTGCTTGGAGCTGAAGATGCTGCAGGCGACTCGATGTGAAGAGTTCCGGTGGATCCAAGGGTGGATCTGAAGAGGTGAAGACCTGAAAGCAGAGGGGACAATGTTCAAAGTCACTAGCCAGTGACTACCGTGGAACCAGACTGGAACCAGGCGATGTCGGGTGCAAACAGGCGATGTCGTGAAGATTGTCTCTGCAGCCACGTTGACACGAAGAGGTCAAGGACGTCCAGGAGTCGGTCACGAGCTGTCCCACGTAGGCTCTCGCTGATGGCGGTGTCGGCAACTTGATTGGAGCAAACAGGCCTTGGCTAAAGCAAGCCACGCAGGAAGTGATTCAAGCTTCTCACTCAGACCAGCAAGGTCAGAGCGGGTGCTCCTTTTCAGGGGAGCAAGGGCCAATCTGGAGCAACCAGATCAGCAGTGTAGTTCGTCGTTTTCGTCGCCAAGATGGCCGCTAGCCACGTGGCAAGTGGCCGGGATGGCGCGTCGAGTGGCACGATGCAAAAGGGCCCCACGCAGATCGTGGAGATGCTGGGGGGCTGATCTTCGGTGCAAGGGCTGCTCGAGGTTGGTTCTCAAACCCCAAAGCACAGTGTCGAGGGTGCCTGGGTTGCTGCGCAGTCAGCTTCTCGGGGGTCTTTCAAGAGGTCCGGTCCCACATCTCTCGGTGCCTCCACGGGTCCCTTCTTTGCAGGGACTGTGGATCGGGCTGTGAGAAGTCTGGGAGTCTGGGTCTTGTAAGGCTCTGGGCTCGGGCTCCGGCGGGAGGCAGCGGCAAAGCAGACGTCGAGTTGCTGGTTGGTGCCTGTGTTCACAGGGTGGTCACTCCTTGGCCACAAGGGAGATTCTCTTCGTCTTCTGTGCAGCAGAATGTCGAAGTCCAGTCTTCTTCTGTATTTCAAGTTGATTCAGGATGATCTGAAGTCTTAGGACACAGCTCCCACTCTTATTCGAATCTGGGGGGCCGGATCACCTACTAGGTCCCTCCTCTGGGTGAAACCAGGAAGGGGGGTGGTTACACCCCCTTTCCTTTGTCCAGTTTCGCGCCAGGACTGGGGCTGGAAAGCCCCAGCACCGGTTTGAACTGGCCTATGCACAGGGACACCTTGTGTGCCCCAGGCATGTCTGATTCTATTCAGCCCTGTCCTATCCAATACACAAAATCCTGTCTGGAGTGGTGCTAGCACCTCCCCAGGCAGGAAACCCTTTGTCCAAGCTGCCCTCGCTGGAAGGACTCCCAGCAGCAGGAGGTCAGACTTGTGTCTGTGGTGGCAGCATCCATTTTGTGATGCTAAGGCTCTGTTTAACTTTAACCTGGGTTCAGGCTACGTACATGTCGTGTCCCTCTAGAAGGGTGGAATGCTACCCCCGTCGCCAGAACTGGCGAGGGGGTAGTATTCCAATTCGTATGACACCTTACTCGACATGTTTTGATAAAGCCAAACCCAAGATAGCATTTAACCGCGAGGTTCATAATGCACTTAAGAGTATATGGTATGGCAGTATCATGAAACAGCTAAAGGACATGGTTCCGAAAGCTGCAGACAGGCTCAGCTCATGCCAGAGCACCATCTCACATATTTCCAAGCACTCTGCCTCCAGGATTGATGAGGCCTTCCATAGGAGTGACTGATAGGAACATATGTGTCCATTTTATGTTAGGTATAGGCATACTACACCTAAGTAAGGGGTGGTTACACCAACTTACCCCAGCTGAGTGATCAGCCAGTTGTGTCAAATATGGAGGCCAGGCCAGGGGTGGCATAATACATGCTGCAGCCCCTGGTAGGCCTTGGAAGCACCTATGCACTGGGTACCTGGGTACACTGTTACAGGGGCCAATAAGGTGAGCCAATTCCAATTGTGTATGTACCTAAGGTACATGGAGTCCATTTTAAGGAGAGAGCAATTAGCCTGGGGCCCTGAATAGCAGGATCCCAGGCCAACTATGTCAAAAACCAGCTAAACACCAGGCAAAAAGTTTGGGGGTAACCATAGTCAGATATCCACCTTCCTACAGTAAGTATAAGGGTTTTTCCCCACAGATGGTTTGAGCAGAAACCTTCACCACACTATGGGAGGACTAATGGTGCGAATAGCAGTATATAAAATAAAAAAAAACAATCAGCCATTTGTTTTTCCCAGTTTCTATTTCTCTGTTCCTGTCTTTTGGAACCTAATTTCTGTCATTTGGATACCCTTTTCTCCTTGACACTTTTTATGGGAGATGAGGCACCATCATGCAATTCTGGTCCTCTGTGAAGAGATGGGGGGTGGGTTTAAAGCATGCAGCCTGCTTGTCTTTCTCTCTCTCTCCGACCGTCCAGATAGTGAGGTCAGCAGGAGGAGAAAATAGAATAATAATAGTATATAATTATTAATTATATATTTAATTATTTAAATAAAAATATTTAAAAAAAATAAATAAAAAATAATAATAATAATAATAATAAACAAACCCCAAAGGAAAAAAAGAGGGAAAGAAAACAAAAAGTACAGTGATAAAGGGGTAACACTCTCTAGTCCCCTGCCTTCCTCCCAGTCTCCCCACCTCTGCCGCAACTCTCCTGAGTTGCAGCGGTTCTTGCGCGTCCTCTCTGGGTGACTACCACTCCTCACATCGCTCGTCTGGACTTCCCTCGGCTTCGGCGTGGCCTCCCGTGGTTCGGGCAGGTTGGTTCCTTTGATCTTCCCCGGTATTTCTCCTGGCTCCTGGGTCTGTTCCTTCTCCTTGGTGTCTTTCACCCCGCAGCCCTTGCCCTTTTTTCTCTTTTTCCGGTTCCTTTTCTCCCCCTCCTCCTTCTCATGTTGTTGAATGGTTCGTCCGCTTCACGCTCCCACTCTCTACCTGTGTGAATGAATGGTAGTCCGTTTTTAATTTCTACTATGAGTTCCATCTCCTGTTGACGTCATCGGGAACCGGAAGAAATGGAGACCATCACGGAGAGTCGGGAGGTGAGTCAGGGTTTTGTGTTGGGGTCTTGGGTGTTTCATCACACCCCCTCCCCTATATTTCTTGTCTGCAAGAAAAGAATCCAGGGGGTACCTGGAAAGGTAATCAGCATTTGCTTGTTCTTTTCCTTTTCTAGGTAGAGTGGTGAATCGGAAAGTTGTAATGTTAAGAACCATCGTAGTATTCTGTTGTTGTGTCCTTTGTTTCATGATAGCCATTCTAAAGGGGCATGATCAGTGTACAGCATTAACTCTCTACCCTCCAGGTAGTATCTCAGTGACTCAATGGCTCATTTAATGGCTAACACTTCTTTCTCTTTGACAGCATATTTAGTTTCTCAGGGAAAGAGCTTGCGGCTGATATACATGATAGGTCTTTCTAGGTTTTGGTCATCTTTCTGGGATAGAACAGCCCCAGGTCCACTTTCAGATACATTGGTTTGTCATAAAAACGGTTTATTATAGTTGGGGCTCAGTTTGAAAGGCTTTGAGGTAATGGTCTACTTTAATCATTGGAAGGCTTTTACCTCTATACGGTACGGCTGCTGAAGACGTTTTTCTGTTTGTACATTCTTTTTGAGGAGATCAGTTAAGGGGGCAGCTATGTATGAGACATTTGGGATAAGCCTCCTGTAGTATGCCAAAAGACCCCAGAAGGCCCTGAGATCTTTTCTGGATTTAGGGAAAGGTATCTGAGAATTAGCGACTCCTTTTTAGGTCGAGCGACCTATCTCAATGCGCATGCGCATTGAGCGGGAGCTCGATATATTGTGGCTTAAACAGAGCTTACCGAGATCAGGCGATTCCCAGGCGATTTCTTCCAGTGCACGTGAAAGCGCGTGCACAATGCCACCAGCCGCTTGCCTCGCATTACCACATCAAAGGCAAGGCGGCCTCGTCTCAGGCCCCTGCTGCTTCACACCCTCATGCCGCTCTCCACGCTCCGCCCCCTCCCCTGCCCGCCGTGTCGCATTTCTCCTCGTACTCCTCGTACCGCCGGCCGTGTCTCCTTTTATGCTAACTCCCTCTGTACCTCTCCTTGCATCCTCCTCTTTACTTCGATTCCTGCCGTTTTCTCTCTTCTCCGGCTGTTTGCTTTGCTTCCTTGTTGTTGCTTGTTTTAAATAGTATATGCTCCGAAAAAGCAGAAGACATACATCGCACTTTTGCGAAAATACTTTTTTTGCCTTTGGAATTGGCCCTAAGCTGTTCAGAGGCACGTAACATCTACTATTTGACACAAACTGTACTTTCTGTAATAACCCGCGTAGACCAAACGGGACACATTATGTAAACAACAAAGTTCAGCAATACAGCTGTGAACATGTCAGCTGGATTATATGGTATTCGGGAGGAAGGTAGGAAAACCAATGCAGACAGATTACACCAGTTTCAATTCTTCCGCCTCCAGGGTCTTCCCGCGACTCCTGCGAGCTCCTTTCCTCCTAATTATAGCCGCAGCCTTAAAAAATACAATATCGCTGGTCGACCGGAGCTCACTACATATTGAACACAGGGACCCCTTTCTGGCAAGGGTGGAGAAACCAATAAGCGGCAGAGGAAAACCTCTACTTGTGTGCTCGTTATGTTCCTCACTGTTTATTTTGGGGTACGTGACTCTGAAAAATAAACACCTCGGTCTACAAAGCAGTGTCTTCGTGTAGGAAAAAACAGCAATTAAGGGACGTCATTTTCGGCACGGCCCATTACATTGCAACAGAGTAAATAACATTTGGTGCACATGCAGTCGTTCCAGTACCACTCACCATAGAGCAAGCGTAATTTATCTACAATTCCAATAGGACAATGAATTTTGCAGACCTGACAGATCCTTTCCAAGCAAAGTCACCCATGCTAAATTAGTGTTGAAATCCCTGGGCGCCATGTCACGCTGCTAAAATCCATGCCCCAATGTGATGTATTTAACAATGGAAGTGGAGTATTTTATTTTGCATAGTATTCAGCGTTTTTATTGCGCTTTAAACAATTAAAAGATGCTGGATAAATAATGTGATTCATTGGCTATATATATATATATTTTTTTTGACATTGGTATGTACAGACCAAATTGAGCTATAAGCCTCAGACAAAATATTACAAATTCAAAGTTGTGCTAGTACCATACATAGATTTTGCTCTACGTTACAGTTCGGCAAATGTTGCTGGCATGCCTTTTATTTGTTATGGAAAATAGTTTTGTATAGTGTTTCCGATTAATCTTGGCACTAGAAATTTCGATTTTTAGTACTTTTTTGTATTTGTCAATGTTTTCGCAGTTGCATATTTATCAGTCCGTAAATTTCCAACACCGAGGAATGATGCTTGTATTTCATTCAGCTTTCTCTAAACGCAGGGGCTAATTCACAAAGGAAACCAGCATTGGCATAGACAATAGGTCTCGCTTTTGGGACCTTATAAGTATTTAGTTATGCAGCACAATATCCTTGGTGCTACAACATCAACTGTTGCATGGCTAAACACTTATAAGGTCCCAAAGGCGAGACCTATTGGCTATGCCAATGCTTGTTCTTATTGGGATTTAATGTATCCCTCCCCTAGAAGATACCCCAGGTAGTTCACTGATTTCGCAGCTAAATGACTTTCGGCAGGGTTAATGGTTAGACCACTTTCACCTAAGGTTTGGATTACTTTAGTTAGGTGGTCCAGATGTTGCTCCCAGGAGGAACTATAGATGATTATGTCATCTATGTAAGCAGCTGCGAATGCCTCATCGGGTTGTAGCACTATATTCATAAGTCTTTGGCATGTCGCCGGTGCCCCGTGTAGCTTGAAGGGAAGCACCTTGAACTGATGTAGTCCCCTGGTGTAGAGAAAGCATTTTTGTCCCTGTCCTGTTCTCTTAACGGGACTTGCCAGTATCCTTTTCATAAATCCAAAGTGCTTTGTCACGTAGTGACTGGACGAGTCAAGAGTGAAGAGGACACTGACGACAAGTTCCCCCTTACGTCTCTCCTCTCCTCTGTTTCCAATATCCCGTAGAGTCGGCCGCTCAGCAACTGGAGGGCACCTTTAAGAGACTGGACCTCCTGGACTCCACCACAGCTCAAGTGACGAGATCACATGAGCCAATCAGAATCCCTATGGACACGGCGTCCAGCTCAAAATACGGATTCTCTCACTGTGAAGGCGTCAACGTTGTGTACTCACCGGTGGATGACAAGAGAAGCCCTGGCAATGTTTCCGTGGGGCAAAGAGGTCCCACATTCCAGAAAGACAACAACGAACAGAGGGCATGCAGATGATTCCAGCTGTGGAGCCGAGGAGGGAGCTGGACCCTATCCGGCACCACAAAGTGTCCCACCACGTTCCCGTTGGAACGTTGCTCTCAAAGGTACGTGCTCTGCTCAAAGGCCTATTAGGGAAGGGTCCGTAAAAAGCTTGGACGTCTGACATTGAGAAGGGAGGGGGTTGAGGCAGGCGTATGCCTAAATTTGTGCGGCAAGCAACATGAGTTTTTATTTAGCAGCAACGGCAAGCCGCATCAACCTGGCATATAGAGCGCGACACTGGTGATGGTAACCGGGTGTTAAGCAACCCCCCTCCACTCCTATTCCCCACTAAACTAAGGAATGGTAACTTCACTGAATACCTCTGTCCCCTTTCTCAGAGGGAAGACCTCTGCGAGGACCCGAGGAAGAACCAAGACCACTACCTAGGATAAGGAACACAAAAAGAGTGAAGGAAGTGACCCGATTTGGGTCACCAGGGTAACTCGCGACCGTCTCTCAGCCTTCCATACAAATAAAGAGTCCGTCAGACAGTAGAGAATACAAACCAAGTATATTTATTCAGGTACACTCGAGCGGAGTCCAGTCTGACCAGCCTCCTGGGATTGCTGCAGAGGGACTGACTTCAGCAAACATAGAGATACATTATGTACTTTTCTGAACCAAGGAAGTCCCGTCCATGATGGAATTTTACTAGCAGGTGCAGCTAAAACAAAGAAGTACAGTAGGATGAATTTCAACTCCGAGGCCAGGCACATATTATCTCTATGCCAACGTGTGGCGCGGTGGAGAAGCAGACCAGGACACAACAGTTACGTTTTTCTTCTAGGGAGTTTTATTTACAAATTGAAACAAAGAATTATGGGAGTTTTAGGCCAGTTTCCGGTCTGCTTTTACTCTCTGTCCTTTGAGAATATGGAGGGTTGGGCTTCCGCCTTCGTCTTTCTTCAGGCTTTGGTGTATTTACTAGTTCATACCCGGTGGAGCATGGGGGGGGGGGGGGGGGAGAAAACAAAAAGAAAACACCCGGTAAGGGTAATATCCTTATCTTGATATCTGTGCGCGGGAAGCAGGGGGGATTGTCGGGGGGTAACACCTGGTACCAGTGATATAGTCGCGCTAGAAGCAAAAAGCGCTCTGGGCGTAGAGGAGACCTTCAGTCTCCCGTCCTTATTACACCGCCTCCCTTACGGTTCTCACCCGTCTGGCCCCAGACCATCCTGGGCCGTGGCGGGCTTCCTCCTGTTCCTGGATGGGGTCCGGCGTCCCGTCTGTCGCTCCCCCTCATTCGGTTCCCAAGTGTCGAATTCCTTCTTCCTGGTGTGGATCCTCGTATCCCGAAGTGGTTTTCTGTTCTCCCAGCTGGGGCCTCACGACGAAGGTCTGAACATGGCAGCAGTCTTCATCGAATCCTCGGTTCTCTTCTGGCAGTACTCCAAACGAGAAGAACCCTTCTTTGGTTTCTTCCTTTTTCAATCTGGGCAAGTCACCTGACCCGCTCATGTGACCCGGAACAGACACAGGATTAAAGTGACAGCGTTCTGGCGGCACATTCTCTGAATAAAGAAGGGACCGGGAGAAAGGTGAGCAGGAAAGCATCCCGTCCCCTGTGTATCCACCTCCATGGACCATGCTTCATCGTCACACATGGTAATTCTGTCCTTGCCTACTGCTAGACTAGTGAGACAAAGCCTCTATCTATGGGAAAGGTATGCGTTATTAAGAAGAGTGTATTCATTAGCAGAGCAAGGCCTAACCTTGGAGAAAAGGTAACTTTCCACTGCCTGCTTCTCAAGGAGGGAATACGCAGTTGACAACATGATTCAAAATGGCGGCTAAACATAAAATGGTGCAGCAAAAGCTAACTTAACATAAGTACAATGCCATGAGCCGCCCAAAATTATGGGCAACTCCAAAGGCGTACTAACTGTCAGTGTAAATATTGACTGCTAGTTCTTCACTCAATTCACAGGCTCGAATAAGGGCGACAAGCTCTGCAGCTTGGGCTGACTGATAGGGAGCAAGCGATGTCTCAACTACAGTACGCAGTGTAGTAATGGTGTACACAGCCGTTGTAGTGCCATCTGGTAACTTAAAGCAAGAGCCATCGACATATAGTTCTCCTTGAGGATCAGATAAGTAACCATCAGTCAAGTCTACCTGTCCTTTCGTCTCTTCTTGTCAGAACCTTAACTTATTCTCTATATGGCTTACCAGTTCTTGCACGGGAACAGAGATGCTAGCTCCCAAATCCCGCTTGGCAATGTTCGCAGGTCTTATTCAGAACCTTCAAATCATTACCTCGGGGGACGGGGGAATTGGATAAAATAACAAACAAAGAAGAGACTGGTCCGGAATGGTTCCTTCTGTCATCTCTCAATGGATGTCGGCTACTCTTTTTGTGGAACCTGAAAATTAATACAACATTACTACCTGCATTTCTACTCTACTCTTATATCTCTCTGCTAAGTATATCTCACCCACCCTATTTCTCCTGGACCTTGCTGCTCTTCTGATTATTGTGGGATTCTGTCTTCCTCGCAGTTAGTTGTTACTGAAAGAGGAAACAGTCATTAATTTACCAGTCTATTTTATTCGAGCAATCTTATTAGTTTTAATGTAAGTGCACTTACTTCACTAACTGAGGAGTAATTCCTTACTTGGGTTTCTGTGTATTTCTTCTGTGCCTTGCGCTGCTGTCTTTTAATTGAGTCTTACTTCTAAAACCTGACTTTTCTCTAACAGGTCTTTCTGGGCTTGCAGCTTTTGTTCTGGTAAGCTTTTGCTATTTACATGCAGTTCCTTATTAGTATTTCATGGTTTCAGCGTTGTCAGCTAAATCCTGTTCTCTTTATTCCTTCACAGGTTTTCCTATTAGGAACGAACTTATTTCTGGCAAGTATTTACAAATATACAAATTACGTTTTATCATTCCTTAAAGTCTCTCAAGCATTGAAAAACTAATTCAACTCTTTTTCTTTTCAGGTTCAAGATTTTCAACTTGACGGAAGTTCTGGTCTGTCTCACACAATTAATTCATTACGAGTGACAGTTTACTTAGCTCAGCTCTGCCGCTTGTCTTTTCGCTCCTCAAACGTGACCTTAGTAACCTTCTTTCTTCTACGAACGAAGATAAAGCCGAGTATTTCAACAGCTTCTTATTTTCGATACTCCGGTCGTCTAACTCTGGAAAAGGATTCTTTTTCTCACTAAACTAGGATAGCGCAACTACGACAACCTCTCTGACTGAATGCCTCAGTGAAGTGCGTCGTTACAGAGGCGCTCGCGCTGCTCACCTACTCTCCTGCAGCTGTGGCCTCGTAGACTAGACCGCTCACTTCTAGGTCTACCTTAGTGGCCATCTCGGGAGCCATCTTGTGTCTCCAGCAGCGGACCAGCCCAGTCCATGTACAGTAATTAGGAAACTCCTGTTCCCATGTCTGGGGAATAACTCCGCAAATACTCGCACCAGGTTTTGCGGTTCTGACAGTACCCCCCAACAAGGTAGCTCCTTTCCCTCTCGGTTTGGTGGGAAACCGTTGGTGAAAAGACCTAATTAATCTAGGAGCATGAACATCCTCTTCCGGTTCCCAAGACCGCTCCTCTGGACCATAACCTTTCCTGTCTATTAAGTAGAACAGTTTCTCTTTGGTCCTTTTGGAGTATAAAATTTCTTTTACCTCGAACTCCAGTCCAGTCTCTAACTGAATTGGTTTTGGAGGAGTTTTGACTCTAAGGTTTGTGGAAGCCTTCTTTAACAAGGAAACATGGAAGACTGGGTGAATCTTTAGCTTGGCTGGTAACTTCACTCGGTAGGTGACCTGGTTAATCTTTTCTTCTACCGGATAAGGGCAAATGAATCGGGGTTGAAATTTCCGATTACCTTTTAGTCTTAAGTTCCTAGTGCTTAACCAAACTGGATCTCCTATAGTCAGAGTTGGCCCTTCTCTTCTTTTCCTATCTGCATAGCTCTTATACTTTTCTTTAGCTCTGGTAAGGTTATCAACCGCCCTTAGCTGTATTTGGTGTAAATGCGATACTACTTCTTTAACAGCTGGAACTGAGATGTCAGTTTGCCGAATTGTTGCATTTGGATGTCTGCCATAATTTAGATAAAAGGGGGAGTAACCCGTCGAGCTGTTGTTCGCAATATTGTGGGCAAATTCTGCCGTCCACAAATAATCCGACCAATCTCCTTCCTCTTTTAAAAGGAATAGACGCAGATACTGTTCTAATTCTTGGTTCACCCTCTCAGTCTGCCCATCAGATCCTGGATGATAACTAGTGGAGAATCTAACCTCCGTTCCCAAACCTTCCATAAAGGCCCTTCAGAAGTGAGACACGAACTGAGAACCTCTGTCCGAGATCACTACCTTAGGTATTCCATGTATCTTAACTATCTGAGAGCTGAAATGAGTGGCTAACTGTTTGGCTGAAGGAACCCCTTTTAGAGCAGTAAAATGGGCCATCTTGGAAAAGGCATCTACCACCACTAAGATAGCATTAAATCCCTGACTATTAGGTAGGTCAGTAATGAGATCTAGTGTAACGGTATGCCATGGGTACGGTGGAGTGGGCAAGGGCTACAATAGACCTCTTGGGGCCTGCCGTTCCGACTTTCCCTGAGTGCAGATCTCACAGGACTTAACATACCTCTCGATAGCTGTAGTCATCCTTGGCCACCAATAGTGTCTCTTTATTAATTCTTCGGTTTTTGCTTCTCCTTTGTGACCAGCTAATTTATCATCGTGGCATTCTCGCATAATTTGTTGTTGTAATTCAACTGTGGGAACATACAAGGCCTTTCGATGGTAGGGTAGTTGCCGGATAATCTCTCTATCTGGATCTTCTTTTGCCCAATCCCGCATGGCCTCAGGACATCTTCTTCTAGACTGATGGAGGTGATGGCTCCAATAATCCTTACACTCGGTATGATCGGTTGATTTTCAGTAAGAGTCTTCTGTGCTTCTGTGCCTATTCTGGACAACGCATCTGCCTTCCCATTCTGGGCTCCAGGACGATACGTGATCACGAAATCGTAATCTGCAAAATACAGAGACCATCTCAACTGTCTGGGTGTAAGGGTTCTGGCAGTCTTTAAGAACTTCAGATTACGATGATCCGTAAACACGGTCACTTGATGTTGAGCCCCCATCAGGTAATGTCGCCACTCCTTGAAGGCGTCCTTTATAGCTAGCAACTCCTTCTCCGTGATGGTGTAATTAATTTCGGCAGAGGTTAATTTTCTGGAGCGATAAGCGACCGGGTGCAACTGTCCCGTGGTTTTGTGTTGTTGGGACAGTACTCCACCCACCGCTTGATCGGATGCATCGGTCTCCACATAGAAAGGCTCTGTAGGATCAGCATGCAACAGGACTGGTGCTGTGGTGAAATCCTTCTTCAAAGATTGAAAAGCTTCCTCGGCCTCTTTCGTCCATTCAAACTTAGTTCCTTTTCTCAGTAATTTGGTAAGAGGGAGAATCTTCCTGGAGAATTCACCAATAAATCTCCGGTAAAAATTGGCAAATCCAATAAAGCTTTGGACTTCTTTTACGCTTGTAGGAGACTCCCAGTTCGTTACTGCTTCCACTTTTCTCTGATCCATCAATATCCCAGAAGGCGAGATGACAAACCCTAAAAACTCCACTTGTGACACATCAAAGGCGCATTTTTCCAATTTCACGAATAATTTGTGCTCTTGCAGTTTTCTTAAAACTCCTTTGACTTGTTCATGGTATCTTGACACATCAGATGAGTAAATCATAATATCATATATGTACACAATTGCACACTGGTCTATAAATTCCTTCAGGATATCATTGATGAAGTGCTGGAAAGCAGCCGGGGCATTACATAACCCATAGGGCATTACTTGATATTCAAAAAGCCCAAATCTAGTCCGAAATGCCGTTTTCCACTCATCACCTTCGCGCATTCGGACTAGTTGATAGGCGCCCCTCAGGTCTAACTTTGTGTAAATTTGGGCTCCTTTAACTTGATCCAAGAGTACAGAGATTAATGGCAGTGGGTACCGGTTTTTCTTGGTAATTTTATTAATTGCCCTGTAGTCTATACACCTCCTTAAGTCTCCCTCCTTTGGCACGAAAAATAACGGAGACGAGACAGGAGACTGGGAAGGCCGGATAAATCCACTTGCAAGATACTTCTCTAAGTACTCTTTTAAATGATGGTTTTCCTTTTCTGTTAGCGCGTAAACCCGACTGCATGGCAAGTTTGAACCCGGTTCCAGATCTATTTTGCAGTCATACACTCGATGTGGGGGTAACTGCTCAGCCTCCACTTCATTAAACACATCTTGAAACTCTCTGTATTCTTCGAGGACTTCTGTAGTATTTATTGCGCACACAGAATGCCCAATGGAACATAGAGATAAGGCCGGATTACCTTCCAAAGATTTCTCCACCGTATCAAAACAATTTTCATGGCAATACTTTGAGTTCATCACAATTGTCCTGGAGCTCCAATCGATTGTAGGATTGTGTTTGTAAGCCACGGAAGACCCAGAATTAATTGAAATTGTGGCGCATCTATTAGGTTAAACTGAATCCTTTCCTGATGCCCATCACCTGAGATCAATTGGATTGCCTCTGTGTGGCTCACGATTGGTCCTGACGAAACGTTGGTTCCATCTACTTCTCGGACGGGCTCACTCTTACTCGTCTTGATAGCTTGAATGCCTACCTTGGCCGCGACCTTAAGTCACAAAAGCTTCATGTGGCTCCGGAGTCGATCATAACTGATACCTCAGTCAAAATGGTCTCCCTGAATCTCGCTTCCATAGATAGGATCAAATATGGAGCTGCCGATTGTAGTGTGTTCGCTACTTGGTGTTCTTTTGGAGTTATTTCTTGATTCGCATCCACCTGGTCAACTCCTCCCACAGGTGGTGCTGTTAGTTTTTCTTCGCCTTATAGGTGTTTCTGGGCTTTTTTGGACAATTTCTAACAAAATGCCCCCTGGATCCACAGTACATACACAAATTTCCAGCTCTTCTCTTGTCCTTCTCTTCCTTAGTTAGAGGACCTCTGATTGTTCCAATCTGCATTGGTTCAGTTCCTTGTTGGGTCTCTGCACTTCTTGTGCTCTCTGATCGAACTCTGTCAAATCTTGGAATAATGGTTCTAAAATCTTTCTTCTTTTCTCCTCTTCTTTCTCCCTGACGAAAGTCTATCTCTAAGACTAAATCTATTAGTGCCGAAATCTCTGTGGGTCGATTCGGAATTTGGGCCAACATATCTTTTAATTCATTTCGCAACCCACGATAAAACACCGCGGCTCTCTTGCTTTCCGGCCAATCAGTCTCGACCACCATCTTGTTGAATTGGGCCAGGTACGCTAATAAATCTCGATTCCCTTGCCGCAAGTCGAGCAGTTCATTATCCACCACCTGGGAAATCCACCGCCTATCAAAAATCCAAAGGAATTCTTGTTTGAATTCTTCAAAGTTCCTAAGTAGAGGGTCATCCCGGGAGACTAAAGGCATTGACCACGAAGCTGCGTCTCCACTTAGATACGAGAGTATAAAAGCTACCTTGGACTGCGCATCAGGAAACATCGAAGGGCGGCACTGTGAAAGAAATATCTGCGCTTTCTGGGGATCCCCGTTAAACGTTTCGGGAGCCGCTAGTGGAATAACAGGGGATAAGGAATGAATTACTTGGGTGGTTGATCTATTGGTGGCTTCTAATACTGGATTCATTGCTTCCCTTTCTAGACTACTGGATGACCTAAGTCTTTGCGCTAACTCTGCAGTTTCCTTCCAGGCACTGACTACTTCTTGTCTAAGGTTTCGATTTTCTTCTCTAACTGCTCCTAGTTCTTTTTGTATTGCATCTAAAATTGTTCCTAGGGATTGTACATCAATTCCTTCCGCCATCTCTGTTCAGGTCAAAGGCAACGTGGGCACTTCACTCTGTCAGAACCTTAACTTATTCTCTATATGGCTTACCAGTTCTTGCACGGAAACAGAGATGCTAGCTCCCAAATCCCGCTTGGCAATGTTCGCAGGTCTTATTCAGAACCTTCAAATCATTACCTCGGGGGACGGGGGAATTGGATAAAATAACAAACAAAGAAGAGACTGGTCCGGAATGGTTCCTTCTGTCAGCTCTCAATGGATGTCGGCTACTCTTTTTGCGGAACCTGAAAATTAATACAACATTACTACCTGCATTTCTACTCTACTCTTATATCTCTCTGCTAAGTATATCTCACCCACCCTAGTTCTCCTGGACCTTGCTGCTCTTCTGATTATTGTGGGATTCTGTGTTCCTCGCAGTTAGTTGTTACTGAAAGAGGAAACAATCATTAATTTACCAGTCTATTTTATTCTAGTAATCTTATTAGTTTTAATGTAAGTGCACTTACTTCACTAACTGAGGAGTAATTCCTTATTTGGGTTTCTGTGTATTTCTTCTGTGCCTTGCGCTGCTGTCTTTTAATTGAGTCTTACTTCTAAAACCTGACTTTTCTCTTACAGGTCTTTCTGGGCTCGCAGCTTTTGTTCTGGTACGCTTTTGCTATTTACATGCAGTTCCTTATTAGTATTTCATGGTTTCAGCGTTGTCAGCTAAATCCTGTTCTCTTTATTCCTTCACAGGTTTTCCTATTAGGAATGAACTTATTTCTGGCAAGTATTTACAAATATACAAATTACGTTTTATCATTCCTTAAAGTCTCTCAAGCATTGAAAAACTAATTCAACTCTTTTTCAGGTTCAAGATTTTCAAATTGACGGAAGTTCTGGTTTGTCTCACACAATTAATTCATTGCGAATGACAGTTCACTTAGCTCAGCTGTGCCGCTTGTCTTTTCGCTCCTCAAATTTGACCTTAGTAACCTTTTTTCCTCTACGAACGAAGACTCTGTTTATCTTCAGATTTCCTGCTCATGACACGTAACTCGAGCTGAACATAAAGCCGAGTATTTCAACAGCTTCTTATTTTCGATACTCCGGTTGTCTAACTCTGGAAAAGGATTCTTTTTCTCACTAAACTAGGATAGCGCACCTACGACAACCTCTCTGACTGAATGCCTCAGTGAAGTGCGTCGTTACAGAGGCGCTCGCGCTGCTCACCTGCTCTCCTGCAGCTGTGGCCTCGTAGACTAGACCGCTCACTTCTAGGTCTACCTTAGTGGCCATCTCGGGAGCCATCTTGTGTCTCCAGCAGCAGACCAGCCCAGTCCATGTACAGTAATTAGGAAACTCCTGTTCCCATGTCTGGGGAATAACTCCGCAAATACTCGCACCAGGTTTTGCGGTTCTGACACTTCTTCTGTCCAGAAGATACAATCATGTATGTCGATTTCCACATTCTCAGAAGGGGGGGTAGTAACATGGCTGAATGTAGAGTGGCACAGCATTTGATTGTAATTTGCTTTGCAAAGAGTGTTAGCTTGTAACCTGTCAGACGTGCACTGGTGAGGTGCTGTGTCCATGTCTTATTCAAAAGTGTATCCACAGCATGGGGTACCATAACTGTGAGGTCAGTATCAAGTTTGAGTCCAGCCGCAACCGCTGTTAGACAGCTCGGTAGGGCTTGTGCGACAGGGTCAAGCACAGCAGAGAAATAAGAACAGGTTCGTTGCTTATCCCCGAATTTTTGTGTTAAAACAGAAGGCGCACAACCACCCATCTCATGGATGTAAAATACGAAGCATTTAGCGTAGTTAGGGGTACCAAGCACTGGGGCTGAGCAAAGCGCAGTTTTTAATTGCTCAAAAGACTGCTGATGCCCTGGCATCCAAGTCAGGGGTTCATACACATCTTTTAGTGTTATCGCAAGCAGGGGCTTAATAAGCAGCGAATAGCCAGGTATCCACTGCCTGCAATAGGAAGTGATACCTACGAAAGCGCTCACATCTTTCTGAGTTTGCAGAATGGGCATTTTAACAATGGTACTGATGTGCTCAGGGGTCAATCTCCTACCCTCCTTCGACAGTAGGTGGCCTACGTAGGTGACCTCCTATTCACAATACTGAAATTCGGAAATGCATACCATATGGCCATGTTGAGCTAAATGTAGCATCAATTTAACTATACTTTCTCTGAAACCTTGTTCTGTATCCGAGGAGATGAGCAAGTCATCGACACATTGAAGCAGTACAGTACCTGTAGGGAGCAACAAGGAATCCAGCTGACTTTTCAATGCCTGACTGGTGATACTCGGACTCTTTGGATAGCCTTGAGGAGCGCGACAGAATCTAAAACCTTTACCAGCCAGGGTGAACCCGAACAGATATCTGCTAACAGGATGAATGGGAATACTGAAGAATGCATTTTTCAAGTCAATGACAGAAAATAATTTAGCAGAAGAAGGAATTATTGTCAAGAGAGTCACAATGTCAGGGACCACCGGAAACTGGGAAATCTCTATTTTATTAACTTCACGCAAGTCAATCACAAAGCAATAAACATCTTCTTAAAACTCAGAGGGACCCGAAGGTGTCCGTTTTTAGAATGTGCAGAATAGGGCTGTCACAAACATTAGCAGTCTTCTCCTCAATCACTCCTTTCTCAATCTAATCCTGCACAATTTGTATCAAAGCTTGCTCACCTGCCTTCAGTATTTTATACTGAGGGATATGGGGTAAAGTAGCACCTTCCTTGACTCGTATCGAAACAGGCGATATCTGCAACAAACCCACACCTGTGTTGCCCGTTGCTCACAGTGTGGGTGGCACAACCTTAAATTCAACATGGAGGGGGCACATCTTTGGATAGACACTGCTTAGCACACACCACATCAGGACCCATCGTTATATAGACTCCTGCTGGGGAGCAATACATCGTAGCATGCAATTTATTCAACAAGTTCAACTCCATCAAATTCTCTCCACAATTGGACGTCAACAAGAATGGCGAATCCACAGTGAAAAGAACATTAGTCAACGCAAGGGGTTTTGAAATGGTGCTCACAACCGGTACACCAGAAAAACCTACCGAAACATTATTATGGCCAAACAGAGTGACCCCAGGGACCAAGGAATGAGAAATAGAGCAGTTTGTAGCACCTGTATCCACCAAAAATTCCTGAGCCGAACCATGAACACCTGCACCAACATACGGACCGCGTTGATCTACAGGTATCAGAACTGGTCCCTCACTCTGTCCCTGGCTGTCCTAGCTGTAAGACATTCCTGTCACCTCATCCATATCATAACCATCATGATAATACTGTCCACTCCGAGCTTCATCAAAATAGTTCTGTTCTGAGCGACCCTGAGAGGTCACTGCATTCTGAGCCCTGTCCTGTCCACCAGCTCCACTACCCCGTCCACGAGAACCTCGTCCTCTAGGGGCTGCGACCTTCTGCAACCGCACCGGACACTCACTACACAAGTGTCCCTCCTCCTAAAAGTTAGCACACTGATTCGCCCCTAAAGGCGCAGTATTTACGGACCTGCTAGTGCGTGGAAGCTGTCTGGCCGAACCACCACGTCCTCTACCATTACCTCTAGAAGCCTGCTGCAACAAAACCTTTGTCTTCAAATCCCTATGCTTCTTTTCTGACCTCTCCTTTCTTCATTTCTCCTATGTTCATAATACTGTGCCATGTTCAGAATAACGGAAGCTTGCAATCGGGTCACAATCTCAAGAATCAAATTGGAAACAAACCTATTAACAAATAGCTGTACACCACCTTCAATCGACAAGTCCTGTCCTTTATAATTTAAAAATACACCTTCAAACCGAGTGAAAAAATCTCATCTTTCTTCTGTTGACAAGCCGATAACTTGTCCCAATCAACTTCCGCAGAGGAATAAGAGAATGCATATACGTAATGATACGGCCGGGCAAAGCAAGTATCTCTGCTCTAGGCTTATCACCTGGCTCCCGTTCCTGATCCCATGCTTTAATTTTGTCCCAGGTACCACCCAATTCCACAACGTGATCCTGTGTGTGCACTTGTCTCCAAATATCGACCAGAACTAGGAGACCAAAAAACATTTCAACATCCGCAAGTGTCATTACTGTTGAAGAGGCTGCTTCAGTCAATTCCTTAAAATAAGTAATAGGATTTTTCCTAGGGTCAGGTAACTGAGTCTTAAGAGACAAAACCTCACTCCTTTTCCATGGAGTATAAACCTATTGTTCTTGGAAATGGGCCTCTACCGTTGGCCCAGTAACTTGATCATGCTGATCCCTTAGCTCAGGCATCCTAGGATGATAGATAGGATGAACCTCCCGCATTGGAAGCTGATGTACCGGGGTGGGGCTTTTCCCCAGCAGCCTTCTCGGATAAGCAACCAATGTCATAACATTACCAAAGACATGAGCAGGCTCCATATTAGTAACATACACATGACCCCTAATATCGTATATCATCTGCAGTGCTGCAGCCTTGAAATACTGATCCTAAAGACTGATCAAAGTAGCCGACATGTGTTTAAAGGCATGTTGTTGTACAAAAGACTCATAATCTTTCATCACACTCCACACGTCTTCTACACTGTAAATGGGGTTACAAGTCCACTGCGCTGCCTGATTAGCCAGCAACTGTTTCCCTGCAACTCCCATATCAGATCGGACCAACGTCTGCCCCTTATGTTCCTTAAATTTTGTTCAATCTCTATCCTCAGGGCCGCGTACCGGTGTCCCACTACTCAGTAATGTCGGGGAATAGAGGAACACAGTGGGGGTAACAACAGAGGGAGTGGGCACTAACGCCATTGCGGCTGCGTCGTGGGTGTAAGAGCTGGAGAGAGAGACGCTGAAGCAATAGGCATTGCAGGAGTACTAACAGTTACGGTTGCCACAGATGGCGAGGGCAAGGAAAGGACAGGAGGTGCCGTGGCCAAGGCAGTCTGATCAATAATAACGGAGGCAGAAACAGCAGAGACAGAAGAACTGGGTAGCTGGGCCTGTGAGGGAAGAGCGGGATATACCCTCTGCGGGGCATACGGAGGTGGGGGTCGAGTATCTAACAATTGTTCCACAAACTTGTCATTCTCTTCTTGGGCCACATAAGATTTATCAATTTGCAACCTTAATCTATCAACACGATAATTCCTTATCTCCTGCTTCTCTCTATCATGCGCTACAGCTTTCTGAGTCAATGTTTGCATTCTCTACTTCCTGGCCTCTTTCTCCGCTTTCATTAGCCTCTGTTTAACCTCCTTTTGCCATGTTCTGAGGGAATCAAACATAGACTGCCTGTTTCTCCTTGCAAACAACTTCTCCTGTAAGAAAGCAATTTTTGTACATCAAAAGGTCCCCGTCAGTGGCCACTGCAACTCGGCATTGTCCCTTGTATATTTGGGCCATAACGTACTAAAAATAATGACGCCAGAGCCATGCTTCACATACATATCAAAATTTGGAGTGCCTCCTGGAGGCGCCGACTGACTTTCTTCCAGTCGAGCATCAGCAGAACAACGACAACAGGAAACCAAAAACCGGCGGAACGCAGGCATTTTTAAAAGTAAGCCAAATTTGTTATGTTGCCGAGCAAAGTGTTCACAAACACTTTGTATCCAAATCGGTCCTCAGACTGTACCAAATGCAAAACAAAATCGGTCCTCAGACTGTACCAAAGACAAACCAAAATGGTACCATATTCACAAAGAACCAAAACAAACTCACCTGGTGCACATACGTCAAACGAATATATTCTCCACTGCCGGCTCTTCGGACCAAACAGCCAGATCCAAGGTTTTCGCCATTCAGGACCCCAGTTGGGATGACCACTGGGCGAGGCACGGACCGCTCAGACAGACGGGGCAGCTGCGAGTTCAGGAACTCTCTTGTGCAGGTGTCCCTGGTCCGCCCGTCCAACCTGACGATGGCCTGACCTCCTTACCCGTCCACGGGCGATGTTGGGTCACCCTCGGGAGTCCCTGTTCGGGCGTCAACTGAAGAAACTGACCAGATTAGGGTCACCCGGGTCACTTGCGACCATCTTTCAGCCTTCCATGCAAATGAAGAGTCTGTCAGACGGGAAACAACCTTTACAACGAGTCATCACATCGTACTACATTTACAACGCAGTCATTACATCGCAACCATTGCAATGCATGTCACTACACTGCAGGACATTACATCGCATGACACTACAATGCAGGCATTAATATCGCATGTCATTACAAAGCATACCTTTCCAATGCATAGTACCCCTACACAATCCAACACTTACCCTACTGTTGCACCCCCTGGAGTTAGAATAGCAATTTCTGTACCCCTACACTATCCAACACTTACCTTAAATGCAATCTAATGGTATGCAGTGTAATGGTATGCATTGTAATGATATGCATTGTAAGGGTATAATGTGATGTAATGGAATGTGTTGTAAGTGTAGTTTCAAAAAATTTGTTGTAATGGCAAGCAATGAAAATGTATGCGTTGTAAGGGATGTTGTGGTGTAAAAACTGTGTTTTAACGGCTTGTGTTGTAACTTCATACATTCTGGTCAGACAGTTGAGAATACAAACCAAGTATATTTATTCAGGTACACTCGAGCCGAGTCCTGTCTTACCAGCCTCCTGGGATTGCTACAGAGGGACTGACTTCAGCAAACGTAGAGATACATTATGTACATTTCTAAACCAAGGAAGTCCCACCCATGATGGAATTTTACTAGCAGGTGTAGCTAAAAAAAAAGAAGTACAGTAGGATGAATTTCGACTCTGAGGCCGGGCACACATTAGCTCTATACCAAGGTTATTCTGTCCTTGCCTTCCACTAGACTTGTGGGAGAAAGCCTCTATCTATGGGAAAGGTATGCGTTAATAAGAACAGTGTATTCATTAGCAGAGCAAGGCCTAACCTTGGAGAAATGGGACTTTCCACAGCCTGCTTCGTGAGAAGGGAATATGCAGTTGACGAAATGATACAAAATGGCAGCTAAACATAAAATGATGCAGCGAATGCTAACTTAACATAAGAACAATGCACAAACGAAAGAGCAAAAACGTATTCATTTCATCAAGAGAAGGATATAACTGTATACAGCTTGAATCAATAAGACTCTCACATACGGCCTAAAGTTTGTGGTTATTGACTCTCAAGTGCCACACGTGGTGGAGAATGCGGGCACTTGCTCCATAGATAAGCAATATGGAGACCCTAATTTAACAACTATCAGAGGACAAGAAAAGCTAGAATGGGCACTAGAGAAGCAGATGTCGTCCGCCCAGGCAGATAGGGACCTTTTTAATGATACAATGACACAGCAGGTGGGATGTACCCAGAAAGTGACTGAAGACCAGGTTCAGTTGACCTCCCGGCTACAGCCCCACCTGGGAACCCAGTCAGGTTATCCTCATATAGCCCTGCAGAAATATGTCCCAGGGGAAGACCCTGATGCCTTTCTATTGAACTTTGAGAGAGCGGCCAGGGCTTGTGGGTGGCTGGAACCACAGGGGCCTTTCTTTTTAGCTCCTTTATTGACTGGGGAGGCCCAGTCCGCCTATCAGGTTGCCAATGCTACTGGGAATACCCAAGGGTAGTAATGGACCTTTATAGGTCCTCTCCCAAAGTCAAAGAAAGGAAACCAATATGTGTTAGTCCTAGTAGACTATTCTACCAGGTGTCCGGAGGCCTTTCATCTTAGAGGCCCTACCACCAAGAACATCAGGAATAAGTCGGTAGAGCTGTTTTCTCAAGTAGGATTTTCGAGAGAAATCCTGACGGATCAGGACAAGCCCTTTGTTTCTTGCCTGATGGGCCCGATCAGCAAGACCTTGAGCATGTCACATATTAAGACCTCTGTATATTATCCACAGACGGATGGCTTATGTGAGAGGTACAATGCCACACTCAAGTTAACTCTAAAAAAGATGTTAGCGGTTGAAGGAAAGGACTGGGATATGCTTCTGCCCCTGGCCCTCTTTGTCATTGGGAGTCAGGTACAGAGCAGTCTTGGATGTTCCACCTTTGAGCTCCTTTATGGGAGACAGCCACGTTTCCTATTAGAAATGTCAAAAGAGGCGTGGGAACAAGAGGAGCCGGATGAACCTAAAAATCTCCTAGACTACACCCAGGGCTTAAGGACTTCCATCCACTAGTTGCGGGAATTCGCACATGCCAACTTAGAAAAAGCGCAGGTAAGGCAGTAGACATTCTATGATAGGGGAAAGAAGTGGCGCCACTTAAATGTGCACAACTGGGTACTGGTACTCATACCGTCCTCTTAGATGTTGGTCCCCTTTTCCTCCATGTTTTCCGATCTCCCGAGGAAAACCACACTTGTGGAACATACCATCAGTACTTTCCCCGGTAAGCTTCCTCCCATATTATCTCCAGTCTAGCCGACCTCTCTTTTTCGAGCATTCTGTTAGCACTCAATAATCTTACACTTGAGTATTTCGCTTTTAGGTTAGTTTCATATCTTCAATTCCCATTTCATTTATGAAATATGCCACTCAGAGGTCTCAACGAAAGGCAACTGAGTCATTGCACAAGATGGCCCTGGTATTGCCATATGGAGCCAGACTTCTCTAGCTCTGAGTCGAAGCATACAACCGCTGGCGGTGACAAGAGGGTCGATCAAATAACACGCGCACCAGACGTCTTTGGCTCTCAGGTCGAGGTCCCTATGGACCCGTAGTGAAGAGCAACTCAAACATTGGCACTTTTAAGTTGAGACATGTCATCCACCTTGGTAGAGCTGTGGTACTGGAAAATACACTATGACATTCTCTTTAAGTACCTGGCACATTATCCTGCAGTAGTGGAGGTCTTTATCTTATGACTAAGTTTCTTTTAAATCTTTTTATTAGAGTTTTTCGCCCTTTTTCCATGTTTTCCATTACATGTTACAGCACAAAGAAAAAATTCAAATGACAGAAATCATACAAACACCAGTAAAAGTCAAGTACATATACTTTTCCCGTCCTGAAGACATATTTTGATTAGGAGCATATAATTTTATAATCGCTTCTAACACATATATTCTCTACTCCACTCTATTTGACCTGTTTTTCGATTGATCTATTGGTTGCCAAATCCTTCCCCCCAGTGCTCTTGCCCTTCTACCCTTCCTTTCATATATGGCTTTCTCCAAGTTATACGTAGAGAGTAGCCTTGCGATCCAAGTTTGAAATGACGGGGGTACCCTGTCAAGCCATGCCCTTGCAATTCCAATTCGATATACCGCAGTTACCATAAATAAGAATTCTCTAGAGTCGCCCACTGAGCCTGCCGAGACACCTAGGATTATTAATTCGTCTGTCAATTTAATCTTGATTCCCAGTGGGTTCTCCAGAAATTCCTCAATTGCCCCTTTTAGTGTGTGTAGTTGTGGGCATTGCGCGAACATATGTACAATGTCCGCCTCTCTTGCATCGCACCGTGGGCAAGTAATCCCTGTTACTCCCCCCCACTGTGCAATTCTGGCCGGGGTATGATAAAGTGAGTACAGTGTCTTATAATGCTGTGATTGTAATGTCGCAGAGCATCAAACTGTTCGCCCAAGGTCTATAGATGTCTGTAGTCACTCCGTAGTACAGCCCACCTTTTCCGCCCATTTACTGACATATTTTTCTCTATCATCATTTTTTAAGCAATACATCTCTGCATACAGCTGACGAATTGTACAATGGTAACTCTTTTCAAGGTAGTCCATTATTCTGCAGTAATTAAATCCTAACAGGCCACCCCTTTTGTTTGCCAGGAAGCTTCTTATCTGCAGATACTTAAAGAAGCTGTTACCCGATATCCCATGCTTCCTTTGTAATTCCTGAAATTGCAGGACCGCCCCCTCTGTATCCAGTAAGTCCCCCATCTTCCTAATCCCCCTGTTATCCCAATCCTTCATAATTACATCCCGGAAAATTTCCTATGGGAGTGAATGATTTGAATACAAACGGGTGTAGAAGCTGTATCTGCCTATACCAAGTTTTTTAGCCACCGCCTTCCATACTTTATATGCCGCACGTAGAGTCTTAAACCTGGTATGTTTAAAGTAATTGTAATCAATCGTATTTAACAAACCGTTCTCAGCCTCCCCCCCCACCAGTGCCCTATATACATTTGGAAGACCTGTGCTGCCACCTTGCTGCTCGGTGCCCCCTCCACCCAAAAGCCCCTGTGAGTACTGCAGGACAGCTGCCAAATAATAAAGTCTAAAGTCCGGGGCCCCCCAGCCCCCTTTCTCCCTAGGTAGTACCATATATCTATACGCTCTTCTGGTCTTCCCTTGAGCCCATATCAATCTATTAAGTACTACTTCTAGTTTCCTGAACCATAGCTGATCAAAAAATAGTGGTATCGCTCTAAAAATATACAAAAATTTCGGGAACGTAATCATTTTAATAACGTTTATCCTACCCATTAATGTCAGGTGGAGATTATGGATCCTTTCTGTATTTCTTTTTACTTTGGATAGTAGTGGTTCCATGTTAAGCCCTACGAGATTATCTAAGTCAGTAGTCACTTTTATCCCAAGATATGTGGCTTCAGGTACCACTCTAATATCCTGGTATGTTGTATAGCTATTCTGCATGATCTGAGTCTTGCTCTTGTTGATTGAATATCCAGCTATCTCTCCAAAATTCAACGCCTCTTGCTCAATTTCCACTATCGCTCCCCCAGGTCTCGGTGTTATGATAGCCACATCGTCTGCGTAAGCAAATAGCTTATAATCAGTTCCTTGTAGCCTAACCGGATAAATATTGTTGTTGCTTGTAAGTTTTCTTAAAAATGGGTCCAAATATAAGGCGAACAACAATGGTGAGGCTGGGCAGCCCTGCCTAGTCCCGCGTCTTATCTGAACTGCTTTTGTATAGCTCCTGTTTATTCTTACTCTAGCTGTTGGCTGTTCATAGAGGGCCTGGATTGCCTTGATGTAGCTCTCACCTATCCCAAACCACTCCATAACCCTCCACAAATAGTCCCAGGAGACCCTGTCAAAAGCCTTCTCGGCATCAAGGAATATGGCCGCGACAGGGTCTCCTGCGACCTCCGCAGCATCCAGAATGGTAATCATCTGCCTAGTATGTTGGGTGGTTCCTTTCCCAGGAATAAAGCTGTGTTGAGAGGTGATAACTAGCCCCTCAATCACCTTGCTCAATCTTTGTGCAAGTGATTTAGAAAATATTTTTGCGTCCGCATTTAACAAGGTGATTGGTCTATAAGACCCTGGCTCTAATGGTGGCTTATCCTTCTTTAAAATCACTATAATATCTCCTCCTGCCCATGAATGCGGTATTGCTCTACCTATCTGTGCCTGCTTAAAAATTTCCAACATGTTTTCCCCCAATATGTCCCAAAATATCTTATAAAACTCTGCTGGTATTTGGTCAGGTCCTGTAGCCTTCCCCGCCGGTAGAGAATTCACAGCCTCCCTTACTTCTTGTAACGTTAAAGGGAGGTCTAGTTTTTCTTTCCCATCTATACTTAATCTATCATGCGGTATATCTGCCAGATAGTCCGAAATCACCAATTCTGTGTTACTTAGGTTCTGCTCATAGAGATTCCCATAA
The DNA here is from genome assembly GCF_964261635.1 of Lissotriton helveticus. Lineage (NCBI taxonomy): Eukaryota > Metazoa > Chordata > Amphibia > Caudata > Salamandridae > Lissotriton > Lissotriton helveticus. Next base: position 1,480,985,803 of record NC_136057.1, read on the forward strand.
AAGCTCCTAAAAACCTCCTGTATTTCTTCTGGCTTATTAACTACATTTCCTAAGCTGTCTCTGATTTCCTTTATTTCCCCAGCTGCTAAGTTTTGCCGAGTCTGAATGGCTAGAAGGTGGCCTACTCTTTCATTAAATTCGTAACACTTTTCCTTCTTAGATAGAAAATTTCCCCCTGCCTTCTGCGCCAGACACTCCCCTGCCTGTGCTTTGTTCAGTTCTATCTCCAGCAGTATCCCCTCTATTGGTTCTTGCTTGGTTATGGCCATGACTAGCCGCTCTTCTAGCCCCTCCAGGTCCCTCACTCTATTGTCCATGCTGATTTTCTCCTTCTTGCTCCTCTGCAGTGTATAGCTTAAAGTCTCCCCCCTTACCCCAGCCTTAAATGCATCCCAAATCATATTAGCAGAAGCTGAATTCCTATTGATCTCCCAAAATTGAAGGATCCATTCCTGCATATGCCTAATATATCCTGGCTCCCTCAATAAGCCTCTCTCAAATGTCCATATGGTACTTTTACCGACGCCCCTATTAATCAGTGGAAGACTTAGTATCAGCGGATTATGGTCCGAAACTAGTCTTGGCAATCTTTCTAACTGTGAACCGCTCAAAATTGATCTTGAGATAAAGAAGTAATCTAATCTTGCTACCATTCTATGTGGGGCTGAGTAATACGTGCTCCCTGTCCCTATTGGGTTCTTTTTTGCCCACACATCCACTAGAGCGTTATGTGACACCATATTATGTATAGCCTTACACATTTTCCTCTTACGACCGACACAATCTCCTCTTTTCAAAAATCCCACCCATCCAAACCATTGACATTAAAATCCCCACAACATATTATGGGCTCTGGCCACAGTGAGAGTTCTGTATCTAGATATTCAAAAATTCCGGGTTCATCATCATTAGAACCATAAACAGATACAATTGTGAAACATCCAGCACAGGTCTCTGCCTCCACAACAACCCATCTTCCCTCTTGATCCTCCTTTTTTCTTTTAAGTTGGACTGAACCTTTCTTAGCTAGTATGGCAACTCCTCGTGTTCTAGTTTCTTGTTTTGTATTTGCCAGAACCTCAAACCCCATCTGTTCCAGCAGAAATTTTTCTTTTCCTGCAATATGTGTCTCCTGCAGGCATATTATTTCTAACTTAAACAATCTTAACATCGCAGCCACGTTCTGCCTTTTATCTCCATTATTCAGACCACATGTGTTCAGTGTAATAATCCTTAATGCCATTTATATTTTCTAGCTTTTCCTACTTTCCTCATCCCAATGATCCTAATACTCCCATTTTGTGTTCTGTTAGTGATACCTTCTCTTCTCTTCCATTTTTGGTAGTTTTGACTTTTTGTGCTGTTTTTTTCCAGTGTCCCAACACCCCCCGATACTCCCCCCCCTCCGCCCCTCCACCTTCCCTGCAGCTTCCCCCCTCTCCCATGTCTCCCACCCCCCTTCTACGGGCAAATAGGTCATGCATGACCTATGTGTAGCTGCTGTGTGTTGTAGAGTCGCCTCCCTCTCCTCCCTCCTGCTCGTCTTTCCCCCCTACCCTACCCTGATGCCCGAATCCTATACTGCACACCAGCTTACTGATAATGTCTTAAACCTTTTTTACTCCATCTATTTCTTTCCTCTCCCTTTGTTCAGCTCAGTAAGATCTGATAAATATTCCCCTGCCTTTATTTCTGAAAAAAACATCCTAGTGACGCCACCTGTGATAGTCTTCAACTTTGCCGGGAACATTAAGTAGGCCTCTGCACCTTGCCGCTGGAAGGGCGCAATTAGCTGTCTGAGACGCCACCGCCTCTCCACGGTAACGTGGCAGAAGTCCGGCCGAGCAAAGAAAGTGACTCCCTGAGCTGTTTTCTTTGAATCTGGTCTGGCTTTTTCAATAATTTCTTGCCTTGCCAGAAAGTTTCCGCAGAATACCAGCATGGCTCTAGGCAAATTATCTTGTCTACCATCTTGTTTCTTTCTGCCTAACAGTGGGAACCTATGTGCCCTTTGCACCTCTAGCTCCCATTACCATTGAGCTTCCGGAAAGGCATCTTTCAGTAGCCTGATAACAAAGCCTCTTGGGTCCTGCCCCTCCACCCCTTCCTCTAGTCCCAAAAGTCTCACATTATTGCGCCTCTGGCGATTTTCGAAGTCCTCAATTTTCCACTGCAGATCCTCCGTTATTTTCGATTGCTCCAACTTATATGCCTGCCAGTCTGTGACCTCATCCTCAAGCCTGCCCGTCCTTTCTTCCACTTGAACCACTCGCTCTTCGACCTCCTCATACTTTTTGTTCATTCTTCTTATTGATGCCTGTAATTTCTTGGTATCGTGCCTAGCCCTCCGGCTCTCCGCTCTAGCTTCGGTCTGCATTTGCTTCAACGTATTGTACATCATGTCCATTGTTACCTGCTGCGGATTACCATTTACTGCTCCTCCTGTGGCTCCACCCTCTCCTTGCGTACCCTCCTGATACATACTAGAGGTTGCAGAGTAATCCCATGAAAGTTTTTGAATGGTTTTATCTGGGGAACCACGCTCTCCACCTCCTCGTTTTGTCATCTGTTTCCTCCTTTTCTGGGTGCTTTTCTCCTCCGGCCCCCTACTCCCTTCTGTATCAGAGCTAATTCCTGTGGATATACCACCTTCCTCCTCGCTTGAGGTGGAGTCTGTGCCCTTATTGACAGAAAATAATTCCCCCTCGCAGTCTTTCTGTGAGTCAAGACTCACCAGGCTCCCCCACTTTGTGCCCTGAGTCTGAGTCATATTTTTAGTAAGTTCTTCCTCGACCTGAAGGAGTGCATCCAGCATCTGGGCATTATTAGAGGTCCCTGCCCCCTCTGCTACGATGCTTACGAGTGCCTCAGCCCCCTTGCTCACCCGTTGTTGCTGATCGCTGCTCGCGTCCTCCGGCTCCGGCTCTCCCAGCTCCGCTGCTCTCACCGGGTGCGTGCAGGCGGTGACTGTGTTTCCTGGTTGCTCAGCAACGGAGACGCTTGCGTCCTCGAGGCCGGCTCCCGCTGCACTCGCGTCTCTGTAGGCGTTATCGTCCATGACGGCTTTTTCCACCGAAGGGTTCCTAGCTGCTGCCGTTCTCACACCGAACGATTCAGTCAAGGTAGGCTGTCTGTAGCTGGGATCCTTAAGATCTTTGGGAACCGCTGTTCTGCTATTCCGTGGCAATGTGCTACTGTTTTTATTTTGCCCTTGTGCTGTCAGCGATGTATCATTCCTCGCCGAGGTCGATTGTGGTGGCTTGTTTTCAAGTTTCCTTTCCTTTTCAGCTTTCTTTTGTAAAGCCCTTTGCAGCGCAGGAGCTACCCGTTTGGTTGACGCCGGTATTTTCGGAGTAGTGCCCGTTCCTAATGGCTTGGAAGCACTACCTTCTGTTGACACCATTTTGTCCATTTTGTCCTTTTCGCCTCTGCCCCTTTGTGACATTTTCAGCAGGTTGCTGTACACGGCACTCCAGTGCTCTCTAACAGTTCTAATCGCTGCCAGAGCGTGTTTCTTAAAGCGTATTCCTGCTGTGCTGGCTGTTCCTTGCTGACCGCCTATTATCCAGATAAACACCCGCATACCCAGCTCTAGGTCTGCATCAGGGCATCAGGGTATCTTCCTCCTAGTTGGGAGAGGGAGTGAGTGCGACTGTGCTCTACAGCCCACTAGCGGCCATCTTGCCCCTCCGCACCTCTTATGACTAAGTTTCTTGTTTTCTTTCTGGTTTGTGTTATCACTAAGTCTAGGGTGACAGAGTTAGACGTATGGGGTGGGTGAGTTAGGGGAATGGGGGGTATATTTGTTGACACCGTTTTTACTGCACTGTACTCAGGTCACAGGAGCCACGATCAAGTCCAAAGTTGCAATAGATGCACAATGGATTCTAGCATTACTGCTACACCAAATTCCTGATATCGTTTAGTAACACTAATTGTCCAATGGCTGCCTCACGACCCCCGTGATAGACTTTAAGCTATGTCCTAGAACGAGAGTGGCCTCTTGAACTGCATTATATGCTCCACCATCCTTCAAAATGCAAAGCGTTTCAAGCCCGCCTTTCTGATGCAGGAGACCCACCTGATGGGTGACCACTGTCCTTTCCTTAAAATATATGGGTATGGCAGAGTGTACTATTTTGGGGTGCCCAGGGACCCAGGGGATGGGGCGTGGTCATCTTGCTGCACAGAGGCTTTTCTCTGGCTGTGACCAACACCCATACAATACAACCCCTGATAGTAGATATATCGGTGTAGAGGGCCTATTGGATGGCAAACAACATACTTTTGTGTCAATCTACATAACAAACCAGACACTTTTTCCAACACTGAGTTTCCTAACTACTGTCGTATTGAATATTCCAATGGGTACCACTTTCACAGGAGGCAATTTCAATACTGTACTCAACCCAGAGACTGACTCCATGGGCTCCCCAGACATAGGCGGTGATTCCTGATCTTGCCGGCTCACAGTCTCGGTTTACTCAAGGGCCCTATACGATACATGGAGGACCCGGCAACCCCACAACAGGGCCTATACCCACACCTCAGCTGTCCACCAGACCATGTCACATACTGACCTCCTTCTACTGCCAGCCACGGATATTCCTCAGATGTCTGGAGCTGACATCCTTGCCAGGGGAAACTCCAAACATGCCCCACTCACAATGTGCCTGGGGCCCACAGAGCCCACCAGAAGACCGATGTAGCACCTCAGTCCCTCGTACTTCACAGACCAGCAATACTCAGACTACCTGGCGTCCTAACTTCACTCTTATTTTGAGATGAATCAAGCCACAGTTGAACCAGCGGGCACCCTCTGGGAAGTCAGCAAACCCACAATCAGAGGCTTGGTATTGGGGTTTTATCCAAGGCAAAGAAAAGGAAAAACTAGCGCAGATTATGACCTTTGAGACCCAAATCCTTTCTCTGGAGGGCCAGGCTCTAAGACAGACATCAACTGATCTTGCCCGCTGTTTGAAAGCAGCAAGAGATTCACCAGATACATTTTTCTGGAGGAGGCTTGATAGTACTTGGAGGGCAACAACCCGGTGGGTGTATGAACACAGTGATACATCTGTGGAGCTCCAGTACTGAGAGGCCACTAGAGAGGTTGCTTCCAGAGTTGTCCCACAGATCATGGATACAGGGTGTTGACTGTAGACACGTACCTCCGATATAGTGCAAGGGTTGGCTAAATTCTACCAAGAATTATACGCCTACAGACCATGGCCCCCAAGGGAAGTAGCACAGTCATTATTAGCTGAGATTTCCCTACCATTGCTTCCCCCTTCACAATCCTAAGACCATGACCAGCCAATCATAGCCGATGAAATAAATGCTGCTCTCTCAGAAATGAATGCGGGTAAAACACCCTAGTCCGATGACTTCCTTATCGAATACTACGGGAAATTCTGCAACACACAACCCTACTTACTGGCCTTATACACTGAAGCAGCCACAAAAGGTGCCTTACCCGGAGCATTTCACGGTCTCGATTCAGGTCATCCCTAAAACAGGCCACCATCTGGATAAATGCACCTCTTACAAGCTCATCACCTTAATTGATTCTGAGATTAAGACATTCGCCAAGGTCCTAGCTAGCTGGCTACAACAGACCTTACTATATATGATTCATCCGTACCAATGTGGCTCTATGACGGCCCATAGCACCCGGCACTGGTTCTGCAGAGGTTAGATGGCACTCTCTCAAGCACACCGCCTCCAGCACCCAGCTGCTCTACTCATAATAGATTTTGAGAAGGCCTTTGATGTGGTTAATTGGTCCTTCCTACACAGGATCCTAGAATGTGTCGTGCTGGGGACTCACTTTTGTAACCTCACTAAGCTCCTGCACTCCCAACCATCAGCACAAGTTTAAATAAACGGTTCACTCTCTACCCTTTCCCCATGTGCAGAGGCACCCGTTAGGGCTACCCTGTCTCCCTTTTCCTATTTTCCTGGCAATCAAACCCCTGGCATTACTCACACAATGAGATATCCAAATGTAGGGGTGGTCCTGGCTCGGTAGGCCTGAAGAGAGATTTGCGTTATACGGAGATGACGCTTCACTCTTTCTGATCAATGCACAGACCTTCGTTCCTCAATGCCTGGATCTACTCTACATATATGAAGAGGCCCCCGGTCTTCGGGTGAATGAAACCAAAACCCCCCCTTGTCCCGAAAAGGGGTGCCTTGTGACTGCTTTTGGCAATCCGGAATTCCAATACACCGCTTAACTTTTCAATACATGTGTATGCACCATTCTCTGCTTCTAGAGCTAACATGGAGCCTTAACTTGACACCCCTAATGACTACCATGAAAAAAGACCTGCTGAAATGGGCGCACACGGCTTCACGTTTTTGGATGAGTAGCTCTTTTCAAGATGATGATACTACCTTGCTTTCTGCAGGTGTTCCAAAATGTTCCTCTTCCAATATCCAGTCAGTGGTTCCAAACCTTCAATTCTGTCATCCACTTTTTCCTGTGGTCAGGTTAGCGTCCCCAGACTGCCTTTGCAAACTGCTGACTGTCTCTGTATAATGGAGAACTGAGAGTGGCAGATTTTTAATGTCACTATAGGGGTTCACAGCTGATTGTTAGTAATGACTTGCTTAATGGGGATGGGCTGACCCTCATACTGTGGAGAGCTTACCTTGTTCGGGTTGGATGGGATAGTGGATATTTGATACAGTGCCCCGATCCCCCGCTCCCTCCCAGAGACACCCAAGTTTTCTTCTTGTGTTGTGGAGATAAGCTGTTTGCCACTGACACTGTTGACTCCCTGCCCCCCACATGACATGGGAAGTGGTTGAATCACAGAACTTGGAGATGTCTAGTCCGGTGGCAAATGTAGAAGTTCCAGGAGATGCAAGAACAACATTGACTTTTTGGCACCCAGTTTAACAAATACCTACAATTGCGACACACACTTACTGCCAATATTCGCCCGGAGATGAACATTCCTGAGTTCAGTCTTCATGAGGCCAAATTACTGATGGGGAAGCTCGCCTTGGAAGCTATCTCCCAGGTATATCACTCCCTGGTTGTCAATGCCCAAAATCGTCTCACCACACTAAAACAGAGGGGATAGATGTGGGTTGGTGATGTAGATGACGCAGACTGGAGGGAAGCTAGGATGGAACCCCAGGAGCTGACTATCTCCATGCGCCTCAGGTTGATCCAGCTTAACTATCTCCACCTAACTTACATGACCCTCTTGTGACTCCGCCAAGCTGGTAGATCTCCCAGACCACCAGCTTCTGCTGCCCCACTTAAGATTCCGATTTTTATCATATGGTCTGGTCATGTCTTGTGATGGTCTAATACTGGCAGAGGATATCATCAGAGCTCTCATCGTGCTTGACCAGCCTTTAGACCTCACCCCTAGAGTGGCCCACCTAGGCTTGCTGGAGGACCTCCGTGGCCTACAGGTGGAGCAAACGTTCATTGGAGAGGCCACTTTAGTAGTCAAGTATGATATTGTTATGATCTTTCCTACCTACGCGGAACGTTGCCAGGTCCAGATTGGGCTCCCATTGGATACAACAAACTACCGCTTCCAGCATGCCCACTAGCACTTCCAGGGCAGAGGTTGCATCAGGAGGACGTATGTCCGGAAGGGGCGGGCATTTAAACTGTGCCGGTTCAGAGTGACGCCGCAGATTATTCCTACTGCGAGCGTGGAGTCGGAGGGTCGGAAGCGGAACGCTCTCTCCCTAGCTTTGGTCTGGTAAGGGTGCTTTGGCAGAGGATATCATCAGAGCTCTCATCGTGCTTGACCAGCCTTTAGACCTCACCCCTAGAGTGGCCCACCTAGGCTTGCTGGAGGACCTCCGTGGCCTACAGGTGGAGCAAACGTTCATTGGAGAGGCCACTTTAGTAGTCAAGTATGATATTGTTATGATCTTTCCTACCTACGCGGAACGTTGCCAGGTCCAGATTGGGCTCCCATTGGATACAACAAACTACCGCTTCCAGCATGCCCACTAGCACTTCCAGGGCAGAGGTTGCATCAGGAGGACGTATGTCCGGAAGGGGCGGGCATTTAAACTGTGCCGGTTCAGAGTGACGCCGCAGATTATTCCTACTGCGAGCGTGGAGTCGGAGGGTCGGAAGCGGAACGCTCTCTCCCTAGCTTTGGTCTGGTAAGGGTGCTTTGGCACCGGTTCTGATTTCCCTTGTGTATTATTTGCTGTTGGTCTGATACATGGCAGATACGCTGCGACTTTTGCTGGAGTTTATCAACGTTTCTCTCCTCCCATTTCAGTCAGTGGAGGGTGTGGAGCTTGTGTAATTAACTGGTGCAGTCAGGTAATCCCAGCTGTGAGGGAAACAGCTTATTTACTGGCACTTGAGACTTACGACACCGATGAAGCCGTGTTGAGAAACGACCTAGGTTTATTTTGTTAATTTGATGCATGCCGAAGCCGGGTTGAGAACCAACATGATTGAGCTAATTACCGGGTTCAATTAACATAACCGTGAAAGATATGGCGGGAATCCTTACCGGAATAACAATTGTTTAAAGAAGATACCCATTGCATATTCTTTGGCATTTATGACACATGTTTATTTGATTTACTGTGATATCGTTTATCTACTTAAGGAATGCTATTAATCCAAGAAATCAAGGATATGGTCTGCTATAAATGCTAATTATTCAATTAATCATTTATGTTTATTATTTATGCCTATTATAACAGGGGTCAATAAGGGATTGGTGAAGCCATTCCCTGTGATGTTCAAAAAGGCACATTTAATGGTGGGTAAGAAATGATGTGGCATGACGTTGATACCATAGAGGTTGCGATTGGGTTGATAGTAACTTCATCATTGTTATTCAGATTCACAGTTGACATTATTTTTTTGGAGCCATCAATATTAGTCTATCGTTCTCAGAAGACTAGAAGAAGGTGCTGTCTTTTTCTTTACAGGTACATAACAGATGGTATAGCTTGGTCTTAGGTATTGATACGTTTCTATAGTGGGGCTTAGTACTAATGGTTTCTTCTTCGTCTACCAGGTCTACCTCCCTGCTGTCCCCATCCTTTCCTTCCCTTCCCTCGCTTGATCATATCAACCTTCTGTGCTAAAATAGCAAAAAGAATTGAGACTATCAAGAGTTGGACCCCTTTTGTGCATCGCACCAAATCCGAGGTATCGTCTGAGTTGACAAGAGCTACAGGAGCTGACAGATATTGCTTTAAGATGGAAATAAGCACAGAAAGATAGGTGAAATGGTGGGAATACCACGGTCTGGATCTACAAGATTGAATATTGTACATCAGTGGCAGCCTGCACGGATCTGGGGTAGTGGGGCGGGCGAGTGAATAAGGAGGTTTAATTGTCAAAAAATAAAGATTCACTAACCTCTTTGCTGCTCTGTCCCACGTTGTCTCTCCTCTGCTGAACAGGAAGCAGCCAGGCTCCCCATAGCCGATCACAATGCTGCATTGCAACTCTGTGATTGGTTTAGGGGAGACAATCACAGAGCTGCAATGCAGCACTGTGATTGGTCTGAGCGAGGGGTTCTGCTTAAGACGGGGACTGAGGACCTGGCATGTTCTCCGCCCAGGCTGTAATGCAACCTGCATGGAGAACATGCTAAAGTGTGCATTACTGTTCGGCGGCGTGAGAGGGCCGGCCAACGCATCATACGTACTTTAGTGTGCCCACCACTCCTCCCCTGCTCTGTCAGGAGAGCAGCCTCGCCCTCAAGCTGCCGCAGCAGGGAAGACAAAAATGATAATAACATTGTGTTATTATCATTTTATTTTTTACTTTCTTTTACTGCCGCACAGCAGCAGTGGGGCGACTCTCCTCCACATTAGCAGAGGAGCCGCCACTGTTGTACATCTATGTAATGCGGTACTACTTGTGACGATGTTAAGCTATGTATATAATAAAACTTGTTTATCAAGGGGAAAAAAAGAAGTCCTGATACCAGCTGTCCACAGTACTTGCTTGGTGATGAGAAGGGCTGGTATCTCATTAAATATTTTGCAGCAGTGCTGAGAAGTCTGGGTACTCTCTCTTTTAAATCGAAGAAGTGCCATGCTCAGTACCGGACAGTACCTGTACATGTCAAGCACCCCCTGTAACTGATCTTAGGAACTGACTGGGATGTCTCGAGCCATACAGCTGTGTTGGTTGGGGAGAAAACATTCCTGTTGCACAACCATGTGGACCATGAGCCGTGCACAGGTACCTGGGAGAGGCCAGCATAGCTCCCAAGATTCTCAACTCTATGCATGATGTGCTGTTCCAGTCCAGTTTTGCCCTTTCCGGGACTTGTAGTTCTGTTTTATAATAGATTAAACAAGTTCCAGAATTCAAGGAGAAAAGCTGGACATTGGCAGCACAATATACAAGGACCTGGGAAACTTGGCAGCTGTGTACAAGGTGACTGCGATAGAGGAGAAGAAGCACAGAAGCTTCCCTGGTTGAGGCATTAGAGACCAGCAGGGTTACTGCGTACAGTGGACTTCTTAAATTTGTGCCAGGAGGCTCTTTTGGTCAACTACCAAGGAAACATAGAAAGTTTCCACCAGGAAGGGGTTGTTGGATTGGACAGCAGGACTCAATTAGACTCAATTAAATGCAACAGAAAAGGGAGAAGATAACCTGCAAGAAGTTCTAGAAAGGTAGTAGGAAATACTCATACAAAGATGGGACATGAGCAGGTTTGGAGTGGAGATGGTGAAGGAGCCAGCCAGCCAAGGGGGATTGGAAAAGAGTGCCCTCTGTCCAGGAACTGGGAGATAAAGCTATATGCTAAGAATATTTCTCATTCTTGCTACCAGGGAGAACAAGAAGAATATCCCTAATTATATGAAGTGGAAGTGAGGGTGGATACAGACAAGAAACCTCCTCCAGATAACTTACCAAGGATGATTGGGTATTTGGCACATGAGATTTAAAGTCATTGTCATACTACAATGGAAGAGGGCACTGTACACTGTGTTTGTGGGATGGGCCAGTGCAGAGCAGAAGTGTGAACTTTCAGGAACAAATGAAAGAAGCTTACTGGTGTGGGGACAGAAATGACAACAGCTAGGAGGTGGACAGTGTGCACCCCTGCCTTCTGATGATCTCCTGGCAAGTCACTATAGAGTCCCTGAAGGTTGTTATATCTTCCCTAAGTGAGCCTGACTATCACCTCTGCTCTGAGGTCGAATAGGCAGTCAAAGAGTACATTCTTGAGTACATTCTTGATGGGACTGGCAGTGGTGGGAGTACAGATTATAATGTAAGGTATGTGCATATTGAGTGAGAGGCGTAGGAATGTTGGGCAGTCTGTTTGAATGTTGGCTGGTTGCAGCAAGAATTCTGGTTCGGTTTCCATGTGTGAGTGTGTGGTAGAACAAGATGGTTGAGGACCCTGGGCGAGGCTGCTTATGTCTTTTGAATAACTGGGATTCTATACTGCATGCTTACTATATTCCCTCTCTTCCTCAAGTGCTTTATTCTAAAGGGTTACAATGTACTGTCAATGTCTTCCATTTGTTTTTACCTTCTGTTGCCCACTAACAATGCTTCTATCTCTGTCCCCTCTTCCTGTCTTATCTGTATCATAAAGGATATCACCTGAGTGTCTGTGAGTAGAGTGGTTTATTATATAGGTCTTGGTGCCTGGGGTACCACTTTTATGTCCACTACGAGCCTAGAAGGATGTGGACCCAAGGTCTGTGCGTTGGTCAGAAAGAGTGGAGCATCATCTGCATATAACGCAAATCTCTCTTCAGGCCCACCGAGCCAGGTGTGTGTGGAGCCCCCTAGCCCAACTCAGAAGTGTGGCTACCTGGAGGCTACACACCCTCTAAAAAAACAGTTTGGCCACAGCTTCTCTCTCTCTACCCGGGGCGTCAGCCTGTCTGCTAAAACAAAAGACCAGCCCCTCTCATGTGTCACTACAATTTGCCCTTCAAAGGAGGCTTTCCTGTTGAAACTCATCTTTGGGCTCACACCTACTCAGGCCATCCTGTCTGGAAGAGGTAACACCTGTTCTCTAAGTAGGTCCTTTGTTTTCCTTTCTGAGAGTTGTTCTCACCTCTCCCCAGGAGGGCAGAAGGCTGTCTTGAGGACAATAGCTTCAGTGCAGCCGTAAACAGCTACTGGAAACTTTGGACAACAAAAGTATAACTTCTTAAAGTTGTATTTGCACAAAAGTTACATTAAATTCGACTTGAGCAACAAGTCAGGTTTAATGCAACAATTTATTTTAGACCTTAAAGTACAGTATTTAGTAGTCCTGTTTTGAAGTTAGCTCTGCTGAGTTGTTAAAGTTTAACTCCATACTCGCCAATGTGGATGCTAGCCTTTCAACAATGAAAACAACATTGCTGAGTTTTTACTTCCTGGACATGCAACGTTAATAAGTCACGTGTCCAACTGTTTAGGTCGAGCCTGGCAGTGCATGCATTGCTCTGCAAGGCATGCTGTGTTTGAGTATGGCCTTGAAGCTCCGCCCACTCTCCACCCATATCTTTCATTGGCTTGTGTCATTATCCTTTGTAAATGTTGGTTTCTGATTTGTTAATAGGCTTGTTAGTTCCTCCTTAATATCGCCGTTTCTTCATCTGTAACCTCCCATGAGGACTGGCCCTTTTACTTCTGTTGATACATGGTAAGTCTTATTTAGTCTGTAAGCACTATTTCCTTTATCCCCTTCGATGCTCATGATGGAATGGTTCCGTCATGAGCATTGGTGCTCCTGTGATCATGACGGGAACATTCCGTCATGAGAACAGGGGCATGAAATCCCTCTGCTGCGGACAGCAGAGGGATTTCTTTTTCTCCCCCAAAGCCTCAAGAGCTTCCCCAGCTCCCTAGGCCCCGGCCATTTCTGTGAACTGACGATCAGCGCGCACGTCACGCTGACGTCATTTCACTGAAACCGAAACTGAAATGAGCCTTTAAGCTCATTTCAGTTTCTCTTTCTACGTGCTCAGGGGGATATCTTAGCCCCCTGAACACGTAGAAAGACAGTAGAGGTATCATTGGAAAGGGGAGACTCTCCCTAGTAGATCCCTGCTTGGGGATCACTCCAGGAGGGCGATCCCCAAGCAGGGATCCACCCACTAGACACAAGGGAGGGGGGAGCGGCTCCTTGGGCAAGGGCCTTCGCTCCCCCCATAAACTAATGGGCATAGTTCAGTCATTCAGCCACCCCCCGGGGGGCAATGGGGCAGTAGCCCCCAATCTGCTCCCCCAGGGGGAAGAAAGCCCACTAAACGCCAGGAATTTGTTTTGCACCATTTTCTTTAGGGGGGCAGCCCGAAACGGGTACGCCAATATCGGGGCAAACGCCCTCCCCCGATTCCCCCCAGGGCGGCAGAAACCCACTAGGCTCTGACTTTTTTTTAGCAATATGCCTACCTGTAGATTTTGGGCCCTAGCGCAGCTGGCACGTAGGGAAACTTAGCAAACCTGTACATTTTTTAAAACTAGACACAAAGGGGAATCCAGGATGGGGTGACTTGTCTGGCCCTCACCAGGTTCTGCTACCCAGAATCCCTTGCAATACAGTGATCTAGGCACACAGCCCTTCTTGGTGGGAAGGGGCCAAAAGGGAGCACACGCAGCAGCCCCCTCTGACTGACTGGGGGCCAGAAGCGGTGACAGGAGACCCATCTTGTGCGTGGCACACGCTCAAGACTAGGGGAGTGAAGGCCCGCCGGTAAAAGCGGGCGAAGATCCTGCTGAATGACAGAAGGGACTGCTGACCGGTGCGACAATGCGACACCAAGAGACGGAAGGAAGACCTGAAGATTACTGCCGGTACCAGCCTGTGGAGTGTTCAAGGGAAGACCTTGCAGGACCTCCGTAAAGCCCAGCTTGCAGAGGCCTAGACAAGGGAGACCGCAAAATGAAGCCCAAGTGTGCTGCGACTGCCCAGATGAATAAGCTGGATAAATATACGGTCCCGTTGTCGGACCCTCAGACTGAGGGAGCAACGGGAGGCCAACCTGTGCAGGCTGAGCCCTCCTTGGCTTCCATAATGATGGTGATTCAAAATCTAGGGACCACCCTCGAGACAAAAATCGACAAGATGTCTATTGAGATGAATTTCATACGTGCTGATCTCAACAAGACATCAGACAAGGCCTGGACCAATGAGACGGACATCCAGGAGCTCCAGGCCTCCTCCAAGACCACCAGGTAGCCTTGAAGCTCGAGGACCAGGAAGGGAGGGCCCGCTGGAATAACATTAGGGTGGTGGGAGTTCCAGAAGGTTCTGAAGGGCCTAGTATGGACCTCTTCCTTGAAGATTTGATCCTCAACTGTTTGAAACCAAAACGGCTCTCTACCATGTTCACCATCGAGAGGACGCACCGCACGCCAATCCCTAGGCTCAAGCCAGGAGCTCCACCGAGGACCATCATCGCGAAAATCCTCAACTATAGAGACCGTGACGCCATATTGCAGGCCACCAGACAGATGTGAGACCTACAATACGAGAAGGCAACAGTCAGGTTCTTCCCAGATTTTACGCTCAAAGTGCAACGGGAACGGTGCTCCTTTGATGGGGTGAAAGCGGCTCTCCGGCAAAAAGGTATTAAATACATGATGTTCTTCCCTGCAAAGCTCAAAATTATGGCCGGCGGTAAGTCCCTCTTCTTCACTACGCCTTCGGAGGTGCAAGACTGGCTAGACAGAGACGTCGCGCAGGCATCGGCGATTGCTACAGGTGACGAATAGAAGGACACTCGGACAAGTCACTGGGTTCACTGGACTGAAGATCGGACACCGACAGAATGAGTCAGCGCTCCTGGCGATCGAGATCAAACAGCCCCGGCTTGAGCGGCACTCAAAGGCGCTAGAGGACTCATATTGATTGGAGGGACTACATTTTCAGACCTCTGCAAGCTGTAATGTAATGTATAAACATTTCTTATGATATTTGGGGTGTAGGCTCCCTGGGGCGGCGCCCACGGGGCGGAAGGTGTGCTCTGCATGCCCGGAACTGTCCAGAACTATTCAAGGAGGGCCAGACACTTCCTGACTTTTACTATCCAAAGTTCACGGGCAGACTGGCCCGGCCGTCCTTGGGGCATTAATAAAAGCATTTTGTTAGGGGCGGGGTGGGGCTGATGGTGCTATGAGGTTTTAATAGCAACGTGGGTGCATAAGCTTGATAAGATACTAAATGTAAGGGGAAGGGCGTTCAGCGGCTGGAGTAGGTGCCAACGCATTTCCCCACCTAACAGTTTATCTGGGGAGGGGGTCTCTCTCCTTTTTTTGGGGGGGGCGAAAGGCGCTCTGCTAGTTGGGGATGTGGGTCATTTTAAACCTACGTGGCAGGGTAGCAGGGTGGGGGACGGCGGAGGGGGACAGCAGTTTCATTCTTATTTACTAATGGTTGGTAATGCCTGGAGGGGAGGGGATGGGTACTTGAGTTGGCCATACAGGAAATGTAATTGTGTGCTGGTGCGGGGTTGCAGGAGCAACGGATCACGTAAAAGGATAGCTTCCAGCGATGGCTACAAGGTGGGATAAAAGTCTAAAAATCCTCAGTTGGAACGTCAATGGGTTGGGGGACAAGCTCAAAAGGGGTATAGTTCTCCAATTTGTCAAACAGCACCTCCCAGATGTTGTCTTATTGCAAGAAACGCACCTTATCGGTAACACCTGTCATGCACTCAATAGATGCGGATATACCCTGGCGCCACATGCCGGCTTCACTTCAGGGTCCCGAGGGGTGGGCATTCTGTTGCGCCGTAACTTTGCATTTGTCATTGAGTGCTCGGAGACGGACCCGCTGGGATGCTTTACAGTGCTTTCGGGGAGATGGGAGGGACGCTTACTCAATTTAGTGACGGTCTATATCCCACCAGGTCTCCAAACCCAATCATACCATGACTTGGGTAGACTTCTCCTTTCCCTTCCTGAGGGACTGCTTCTACTTGGCGGGGACTTCAATGCAGCAGTATCGGGAGGACTGGATAGGCACCCACCCCGAGACATCGCTACTGGGCACATGTGGCTCTCCAATCTCCTGAAGGCATTCGGCTTAGTTGACCTCTGGCGTATGCGCCACCCAAACCTACAACAGTACACATTCTTCTCGGGACCACACCGCACTTTTTCTAGGATAGATTACATCCTTATGCCTTTGCAGCATGACACTACCATCCAAGAGATCAACCATCTGGCACGAGGTGTATCTGACCACTCCCTCATATGGGCACACTTCACTATAGGGGAATAGAGGGTAGGTTGTGTTGCGCCCATAAATTCCTGGTTCCTTCGCAACCCGGAGACCAAGAAGAAGATCACCCGCTCGATTGACCAATACTTCCAAGAAAACGTTGGGACGGTGGAATTCCCTGCCGTCCTCTGGGAAGCATTCAAAACCATACTGAGGGGTGAAACCCTCTCCACAATTGCCGGACAACGCAAGGAAAAAGAGACACAAATGCTAACCATCGAGCGTGACGTTCTCGCTCTGGAGGGGGCAGCTCAAGTTGATGGGAATCCGGGGGCTCTGTATCAGATGCAGCTCAAAGCGGAAGAATACAAGGCACTGGCCACTGATGCCGCTAAAATCCTAGCAAGAGACAGGGACGGCCGCTTATACGACCAAGGAGACAAAGCGGGCAAATGAATTGCCTGGTTGGACAAAAAAGCAGAAAGCTCAGAGGGTGGTGTCTGAACTCAGGACCAGGTCGGGCGCCCCCCTCACTGAACCTCAGGAGACAGTTAGTGAAATTGCAGCGCATTTCAAAAGAGTGTACAGCAGGGGGTCGGAGCTCCCGGAGGAAGAGTCCTCCGTGCTTTTGGCCGACATTAAGCTACCCACCCTCTCTGACGACGACCACAAGACATTGGAAGGTGCACTCACCGCAGAAGAGCTGGCCAAGGCAATCAATGAACTCCCGCCTGGGAAAGCCCTAGGACCCAATGGTCTCCCTATTGAGCTGTACAAGCTCAAACCCGACAGCCTGGGTCAACACCTTAAAAGTATGTTCGTGGACAGCAAAATGCTGGAGAAACTACAGAGAGACCAGCGCATCGCCACATTGGTGGCCATCCCTAAAGAAGGGAAACCCACAAAGCCTTGCACCTCTTATAGGCTGATATAACTGTTAAATGCTGAACTCAAAATCCTTGCAAAGCTGCTCGAAAATAGGATTAAGCCGATAATTATCCAACTGATCCACCCAGACCAAACAGGCTTTATGCCTCACCGGAACACCGCGCTCAACTTACAACGACTCCATGGAGTGTTAGGACGCTGCCACACGATCCTGGAGGATGCAGTTGTGGTCTCGTTGGATGCCGCTATGGCATTCGACACGCTCGAATGGCCATATATGATGGCAGTCGTCAAAAAGATGGGCTTTGGTCCTAATTTCATTGGGTGGGTACGCCTCCTGTATACTGAGCCATTAGCCCAGGTAGTGGTAAACAATAAGATCTCAGAGATTTTCACACTGGAGAGAGGGACGCGGCAGGGCTGCACCCTCTCACCCCTACTTTTCGCCCTCTCCTTAGAGCCGCTTGTGGCCTGGATACAACAAGACCTCTCGCTGCGGTGGCTCAGGTGGGCTGAGGGGTGGGAGGACTGGATTTCACTCTATGTGGACGACATCCTCTTATACCTTGCCTCCCCTTCCAAATCCCTTAGAGTTGCCCTAGACATCTTCGCCAGTTTCGGGAGAAACTCAGATTACAGCATCAACTGGGAGAAATCATTGCTATACGTCCTGCATGGCGCCCCCTCTAAATACCGCGTGACTGACCGATCAAGACGGCCACAGAAGGGTTCATGTATTTTGGAATCATCATCTCCACTGATTTGACGACCAGATACGAGAGGAATCTCTTACCACCTCTGCAGAGGTTCAAAAGGGACACCGCCACTTGGAGGAACATTCGGAAATACTACTGGGAAGCACACCTCTCGCCCATAAACCAGTGCATGTACTGTGGTGGGGACGATCCCGGTTATGGGATGGATAGGTGGCTCCTTCCGGGTGGGAACTTTGAGGCGGTGTTCTACTCTAAACCTAACAAATACCCCCTTACAGGACCTACAAGACACTCGGTCCAACTCTGGCATATTGTGAGCCGCCAATTGGGATGGGCTACAAACTCACATTGGCTACCCCGCTCTGGGTTTCGGAAAGGCTGGGTACACTGGGTCGCACTTAAGGGTTTTGTAACTGGGACCTGATAGGGATCTCCCGTACAATAGACGTATGGGGGTCCAATGGTATGGTGACATTTGCCTCACTACAGCAAACATACGACTTAGCACAAACGGAATACTTTTGATACATACAGATCAGGCACTCACTCCAGGCTAACATCCCACCCGGAACCCGGCTCCCAGAGTTCTCCCCCCTAGAGGACAGACTGCTGGACGGTCATATGCTGGAAAAGGCTATCTCCCTCACATATAAAAAACTCATACACCACACCCCGGACCCCTTGCTTGCACTTAGGAGAAAGTGTGAGACTGACAGTCTTGAGATAGATTACGAAGAATGGAGAGAGGCACTTTCCTCCCCTAAAGAAGTAGAGATATCAGCAAAATTGAGGCTGATACAACTGAAAATATTACACTGAGTATACATTTCTAGAACCAGACTAGTACTGATGACTAGTGAGGAAGGGCTCTGTAGGAGGCAGTGTGGGGGTGGGGACATTCCTTCACATAATATGGGAGTGCCCCCTAATACATGACTACTGGAAGCGGGTTCACAACTGTATGCGTAATGTCTGGGGGGTTGAATTGCGACCTGAAGTTAAAAGGTGCCTCTTAAACATCTGGGAGCCCACAGATTTGACCGCAAAAGGCAGAATATGGGCAACACTTGGACAGACGATTGCAAAACGTAACAGCACGCCTGTGGGGAGCAGTAACACCTCCAGCATTCAGTGCATGGAAGAAAGACATGGACATGCTGCAAGAGAAGACAGTCTGTGTGGCACGGGGATGCCCCCGAAAATGGGTGGCAATTCGGTCAAAATAGAATGTGTGTTGCGGCAAACTGTGTGAACATCCCTTGATCCCTTCCCTTGACGAACCATTAACGCCTTAATGATTTATGTATTGTTACCATCTTGTGTGCTATGACATCAGAAGTGGGGTAGGACATTTGTACCGGCATGGTGATTCCACACAAAAATATGTGGAAAATATGTTTTTTTCAGTGAAATGTGAGCTTTGCATGGCATTCTGGGTAGGAAAACGTTGGGGGATCCATGCAAGCCATACCTCATTGGACTCCCCAGGTTGTCTAGTTTTCAGAAATGTTTGGGTTTGGTACATTCCCAAGATGCCCGCCGAGTCCAGGCCAAAATCTCAAGTGACCACCCCAAAAAAAAAAACAGGTAGTTTTGCTACAGGTAATTTTGGAAGTCTCCACAGTATGATTTGGGCCATTTCCTGTTGCAGCCACTATGCCTACCCACCCAAGTGAGGTACCATTTTTATCGGGAGACCTGGAGGAACGCTGGGCGGTATGGAATTTGTGAATCCACGCAGATTCCAGAACTTTCCCACACTGAAATTTGACAAAAAAAGTATTTTTTTGCAGAAAAAATTGAGGTTTGCAAGGGATTCTGGGTAGGAGAATGTTGAGGGACCCACGCAAGCCATACCTTGCTGGACTCCCCCGGGTGTCTAGTTTCCAGAAATGTATGGGTTTGGTAGGTTTCCCTAGATGGCCGCCGAGCCCAGGGCCAAAAAGTCCAGGGACCCCCTTTGCAAAACCAGGTTGGTTTGTGATAGGTAATTTTGATGTCGCCTTAATAGGTTTTGGGCCCTTGCCTGTGGCGGGTCCTTGATCCACCCACGCAAGTGAGGTACCATTTTTCTCTGAAGACTTTTGGGAACGCAGGATGGGTGGAAATTTGTGGATCCACGCAGACTCCAGATCTTTCCACCACAGAAATGTGAGGACAATTTGTTTTTTTTGACAATTTTTTAGCTTTGCAAGGGATTCTGGGTAACCGAACTTGGTGAGAGCAATCAAGTCACCCCATCCTGGATTTCCCTGGGTGTCTAGTTTTCAAAAATGTATAGGTTTGCTAGGTATCCCTAGGTGCCGGCAGAACTCGGGTTAAAAAACTACAGCTAGGCACTTTGGCAAAAAAGGTTAATTTTTCACTGTGAAATTGTGGTGTGTCCACGTTGCGTCTTGCGCAGTTTCCTGTTACGGACAGTAGACCTACCCACACAAGTGAGGTTCCATTTTTCTCGGAAGACTTTAGGAAATGCGGGGTGGGTGGAAATTTGTGGTTCCACGCAGATTCCAGAACTTTCCACCACAGAAATATGAGGAAATGTGTTTATTTTGACAATTTTGTAGGTTTGCAAGGGATTTTGGGTAACATAACCTGGTGAGACGCAGTCAAGTCACCTCATCTTAGATTCCCCTGGGTGTCTAGTATTAAAAAATGTATAGGTTTGCTAGGTTTCTCTACATGCCGGCAGAGCTAGGGTTCAAAAACTACATCTAGGCACTTTGCAAAAAAAGGTTACTTTTTCACTGT
Organism: Lissotriton helveticus; assembly: GCF_964261635.1. Lineage (NCBI taxonomy): Eukaryota > Metazoa > Chordata > Amphibia > Caudata > Salamandridae > Lissotriton > Lissotriton helveticus. Next base: position 1,481,006,312 of record NC_136057.1, read on the forward strand.
GAAATTGTGGTGTGTCCACGTTGCGTCTTGCGCAGTTTCCTGTTACGGACAGTAGACCTACCCACACAAGTGAGGTTCCATTTTTCTCGGAAGACTTTAGGAAATGCGGGGTGGGTGGAAATTTGTGGTTCCACGCAGATTCCAGAACTTTCCACCACAGAAATATGAGGAAATGTGTTTATTTTGACAATTTTGTAGGTTTGCAAGGGATTTTGGGTAACATAACCTGGTGAGACGCAGTCAAGTCACCTCATCTTAGATTCCCCTGGGTGTCTAGTATTAAAAAATTTATAGGTTTGCTAGGTTTCTCTACATGCCGGCAGAGCTAGGGTTCAAAAACTACATCTAGGCACTTTGCAAAAAAAGGTTACTTTTTCATTGCGAAAATGTGGTTTGTTCACATTGCGTTTTGAGCCGTTTCCTGTAGTGGGCACTATGCCTACCCACACAAGTAAGGTACCATTTTTATCGGGAGACTTAGGGTAATTGAGATTTGTAAAGCAACTGTTATTACCTATTGACTTTTGATGCATTTCTGCCTTCCAAATGAAAGACAATGTGTAAAAAAGAAGTAAGTTTGAAAAATGACAGATAATTCTCATGCTAGTATAAGTATTCCCGATTTGGGAAACGTGCAAATATCTACTGTTTTTAAACTCTATATTTTGTTCCTATTTTAGAAAAACATAGGTGTCTTTCATACCGATTCTTCCATGTATACATTTTCCTAGTATAATTGCTATATACCCAGTACATAATGAAAGACCATTGCAAGTCGCTGCTCAGTTTTTGGCTCTGGGTTCGTGAGGTTCTTGTTGAACCTACAAGTCCTATATATACCCATAACCAGGAAGGTCCAGCGGATGGAACGTTATATTGCTTTCAAAGGGGTGTCATAATTAGAAGAAGTTACATGTGAAAACGTTGACACAAAAGACTGTTTTTAACAACTAATTTTCAATTTTTCCTATATTTAACTGTTAGTTGAATTCAGAATTGTGTCTACTTTTAAAAAATGTATAGCTTTACAGGATCCATTATTGCTTTCATACCCATGTCTACCATTAACTGGAAGCAGGTTGAAAGCACAAAAAATAGCAAAAATATGCTATGTCCCAGAAAAATGCCAAAACTGTGTAAAAAAATGTGGTTTTCTGACAAAAGTCTGTCATTCTCTAAAAGCTGGGAAAATTGTGATTTCAGCCCCACAAACCCTTTTTTGATATAATTTGTAGAGAAAAACCCAGACGCTTTCATTTGCAGCACTTTTTTCCCATTTTTCCCCCCAAAAACAATATTTAACTGTATTTTGGCTAATTTGTGGGTCCCCTCCAAGGGAATCCACAAATCCTGGGTACCTTTAGAATCTCCAGGATGTTGGAAGAAAAGGACGCAAATTTGGCGTGGATACCTTATGTGCTCAAAACGTTACAGGGGCCTAAGCGCGAACTACCCCAAATAGCTAAAAAAAAGGCTTAGCTCAGAGGGGGGGGGGGGGAGGCCTAGCAGTGAAGGGGTTAATGAGTTTTTCGTACTGTGGTCATGACATGCTCTCCTACAACATTCAGCGCGCCATGTGCGTTTTCACTTTCCAAGCAGCCGGGGACAATGGCGGCTGCTGCTTTGAAATGAAATAGGTCTTGCATTTATAAGAGTTTGAGCTATTGGCAATGACGATGCCTTTTATTTATGTGTTAATTATCAAAACAGATAAATAAAAGGCATTGTCATTTACAATGCCAATAGCTTAACTCTCGCAAATGCGAGACCTATTGCATTGCAAACGCTTGTTAATACAATATACCCTGCCTTTAGGGCTCAGTACACCTGCCTATCGGGTGGCTTATAAATATTAAAAAGGAAGGTCTTGGCTTTGCCAGTACTTTAAATGGCAAAGTCGAGTTAGCAGTTTAAAACTACTCTGCCAGCCTGCAATGGCGGTCTGGGGGTCATGCCTTGCTTTGTCCCACATGCGGTGGCACAATAAGTGCTGCAGTCCACATGAGAAACTTAACTTACAGGCCCTGGGTACTCCTTAGTACCATACACTAGTGACTTATAAGTAAGGAAAGGCGTGTCAATTTTTGGTGAGCCGATTTGACATATACCTTTTTAAGGCTAGAGCACTACTGAGCCTGTTTGGCAGGACTCAGTGCACCTTCAGGGTCAAAAAACCAGCAGCATCACCCCAAAAACTTGGGGGTGATCACGCGAAAAGAGGCAATTTTGTTACAGTTTATGAATGCAATACTCAAAGAACTTGTTGCAACAAGTGCAGGAACGGTTCTATTGGACCATCACCCTGTTGTGCATTGTTTATTAGGGGTGTGTGAAATTAGCGTAATTTGCTTTCAAATTAATATTTTAGCATGAAATAGGTCCTCATGTCAGCTTTTGCCATTAACAACAGCTGCTCACGTTCTGGTTGTTCCTGCACTATAATTTTACTGCAGACTGAGGCATAATTACATGATGTGGGGAAATGGCGTAATAGCAGGAATTTCATGTAAGTAGAAGAAATTTCCAGAATTATGCGAATTATGATGGCATAATTTCAATTTTGTCCTGGCCTACTGATTATAGAGCATATACATGCAAGATGTGATGGGTCGAACTCCCCAAAATGTTAACAATAAACAGACGTTTATTGGTCAGCTCTGTGGATAAGTGCTGGCTACTCTTGACAGTTCTACTTTCCAGTATACTTGAGAAGATACTGTGTTCTAGGGACCGGAACTGCTGATGGATGGCTTCCTAGCAGACTGGGTCCCCACTGAGCCTGGGTCAAGAGCCCTGCAAGACGCCCAACTGGACTGCCTTGAGTGAAAGAGAGTCATGCCTGCTCTGGAGAAGAGTGCTGGAGTATGCCTTACAGAGAAGAGTCTGACTAGAAAGGGGTCTGTGGGAGCCTCATGAGGTCTGTGCAGCTCTAGAGCAGGAGGTGCAAGTTGCTGTGCAAGGAGAAAACCATCTACACTGCTTGGTGCTGTGGGAAGCATCAGCACCTACAGAGTCTTGTGGTGAACCCCCTTTATCCCTGACACAACCTGTGTGCCTCTAGTTAACCCCCCAAGCAACATTGAGGGACACCTTGTATTCATCTCCCGGCCTGGAGTTTGTTGTGGTGGTAGTTAGGTGAGGTTTTGCAGAAATCAGCGCTGCAAACTATGTATAAATTGAGGGAGCAATTAAGGAGTTGTCAGCTCTTGAAACCAGGCACTGAAAATAGTTGACCTCGATTATTGGTTTAGAAAATAAAACTTCTCCCAAAATCCAGATGCCACCAGTGATTATAATGTTTTAGGGCTGCTTAAGTTTGGTCGCCTCAGCACGCACAGTGAATGAGCAGCAGAAACCTGTTTAGTCCAACAGATAGTACTTTCTTGTCTGGTTTTTTTAACATTGCCCCTTTCAGGGCCTGTTTTAACACTGGTGGCGCCGGTGCAACAATCTTTATTGGTGCATCCTCCCTCATGACCACTTCCTCATCTCTCTATAGCCCTTGTCTCCCATACATTTCATTTGTTTTAAAGCACTAGTAAAGGCTGGCTTTACTAATCCACTCAGATATCCACATAAAAAACAGATCAATCAATCAATACTAGGGTCTCGCCATTGCTACACCCTCGTGGGTGAGCGAGGAGGAGATGGAATAAGTCAAAACAGAACCTTGTAAATGAAAAATGGTTGTACAAGTTGGGAAGCCCTAGGAGGTAAGTTTCTGTAGATTATGCGGTTTTCAAGATAATATATTTATGTACACTGGGCTTCATTAGCTCACCCTCTTCCCTGCCACCACCGCTGTCTAAAAAAGGACTCCTTGGCCCAAAGTAGGTCCTTCTTTTTGCTTGAACCCGGGTTGGTGAAGAGATCTGCCCATCCTAGAGTCCTAATGTGGAAATTTGGCAGAGATTGATGTTAGCATTTAGCTGAAGCCATCTTGTTTCGGGGAGCCATTTTGTCAACCATGTGCTTGCCATGTGCTCTTTCCTTCTTCTCCGTCATTTGCGCTTGTGCTCTGCTCAAAGAACTAGCTATACTTAGGCTCTGTTACTCTGCACATGCTCAGAAGAGCTTGTAGCTGCCCATGCACCTGTTTAGGTTTGTTACTGTCAGGATGTTTCTACTAAAGTCAGCAAGTGTTAGCTCCTCCTTTGTTGGCTGTGCATTTCTGTGTGACCATTTATATATGTAACTCTCCTATGTGTGCTTGTACTGCCTTCTTTTGAGCTCCTGTGTGGGTATAAAAGACCCATGGTTCTTCTACTCCTTGTGCTACTTCATACACTACCGAAGGTTGTTGTGTGAATGTAGTTCCACCTCATGAGGTTTAATAAAATATCTCTTTGCAATTTCAGTTTCCGTGCCAACTTCTATTTACTGGTCTGAGGACTTGTGTGCAGAGAAGGGTGAACCCCTAGCACTGGTAGGCCTTGCTGAGGTCCACCTCTACAGATTGGCGTCCAACATGGGGCTCATCGGTGACTCGGATGCCCGAAGGAGTGGTCGAAACGGAGGATTGGAATTTCGCTACGGACGATCACTGCCCGAGGAGACCCACGTCTTGGCAACCACGGCGTTTTTTCCTCTCTTCCTGATCTGACCCTCCAGGCGGTGCCGGTCCTCGACTGAGATCCCTTCCGGTGTTTGCCGCGCAGAGACCATTTGGTCAGTTCCGAACTTGGCAGTACACAATCTGGAGACATTTGTTTGGTAAGGTCGTTTGATGCGACACTCTGTATGTGGAAATTGGCCAATATTTGTAATATGTTTGGAAATATATAAATTACAATTTATATAGGCAGGTAATGAGGGGGCTTTTCTCCAACTTTAGAATAATTCGTAATGGCACATCGTGTTAAGTGCCACTGCTGTATAGTATTGTATATGCTACAATATTTTTGGCATGCCTGTTTCAAGCACACTTCGTAGAATGTGTTGCTTCTTTGGAGGTACCAACGGGAATATCAAGCGAAATCAGTTGGCTCCCTCCGAGGGGACACCTAATAGGGACATGTATATTAAAAATCGTATTTCTTCTATAATGTACAGCACATTATGGAATAAATATACGAGCAAAGATCCTGAGTTGCGGTGGCCTATACATGGGTCATTTGATCTTTTGTGGAACAATGTATGTTTAAGCGCAAAAGTAGACAAGATATGTTTGACTGTGAACGAATGTGGGAGAAAGAAGCGCGTAAACGAGTGAGAAGAGAGCAAGCTTTGATAGATAAAGAACAACGCAAAAATATCCATGTGAAAGCGCTGGAATGAAAAAATAAAGAAATTAAGGAGATAAAAGAGAGAGAGGCTAGGAGCGCCGTTTACAGGTAAATGGCCAATACCCTGTCCGGCGCCTCCTCTAACCTCTTCTTAATAAACCACAGGATGATTCAATTCTGCTAGTTCGTTTTCCGCCTCCATATACTTTTCCCTCCGTTCCTGTCCCTGATTCTGATGATAATATTTCTCCTTCGAATCAGGATAAGTCAGGATCGGATCCTCTGCGAGAGACTCGCTCTATGCTGACAGCTGAGCGTGCGGCTACCCGTAGATCTGCTACTCGTAAAGCTGCCCGTGATAGCATTTCTGCTTCCGATCTTTTAGCTGACATACAATAATGGCAGGATAGAGAGCAGTTATGTTTTGTAGAAATGTTTACCATAGGAAGTAATTGAACGGTTTAGGAAGTATTCCACAGAGTTAGAGCCTGCCGATATAGCAAAGGATTATAAGCAATTGTGTGACAGTCTTTTTCTTCCCCCTCAGGTGGCTGACTTAATTAGACGTGTGGTTCAACTGCGAGCTGATGCACTCCGTTTGCGGGAGGAGAAAAAGACAGCTGCTGCAGCTGCACAAACACTTTAGATCACCATGCCGCATGCCGACACTTCAGGGACAGATAAGAACGTTGTAATTCATGAGAGACCCATGCGGGAAGCGGCACCTTTGTATGTCCCTCCTAGGGGTACGGGAATGGATGATAATAAAAGTTTCACTGATGCGAAGCGTTATTTTATTTATAATTGGGTCTATACTCCTTGGAGCAGAGCAGATGTCATGGCTCTTAAAGCTGCTTTGCCTGACCCACGGAAGAAGTTGAATGAGCCATTAGTTCTTGTACTAAGACTTTATCTGATATTGATATATTTTTTGGGCTTATTTTACCCCCTGATATGTGGAGATCTATTCGTAAAGTTGATGATCATACATCTTTTGGGGATGTTTGGAAGGAACTAGAAAGGATTGATGCTGAAAGGGAACCCACACAGAAACCACAACAAGAAATTTTAGACCTTGCAAAAGCTATACTAGTTAAATTGAAAACTCTCATTCCTCCTTAAAAGATAGATTGGACTGTGTTGGCATCCTGCAAGCAAAAGGCAAATGAATCAGTCTCTGATTTCTTCACACCTTTTGAGGAGGCATTCCACTACTTTAGTGGCTGGTCGTTGACAGATGACACGGGCAGGCATCTGTTTGTCGGTACATTTGTCGCAAACATGTTGCCAGGAATAGCTAGTCGCCTAAATGCTAGTGAAAGTTCATGGACCACGTCTTCCCCAGTCTCTCTTTTGACTATAGCCCAGTATTATGAACGTCAGGAATTAGAAGCTAAGGGCAATGAGGATAAAAAGAATAAAGAGCTGAAAATAAAGGTTATGATTGGGCAGGTGTGTGGCCCATCTTATGGAAATGGTGGTCGAAGGCAGACGCGCAATGTATCGCCCAGGTACACCCTCTTTTTCCCAAGCTACTTTGTCTTCTGATCAGTGTGCTTACTGCAGGGAGACTGGACATTGGGCTTTTGAATGTCCTTGTTTACATACTCAGCAGTATCAGCGTGGTCGGGGACAAATTAGAAGTCGCCCGGGAATCCAGGACATAGGGGAGGTATGGTTGATCGTGCTAGATTTGAGACTGTTGGGCATCCTCCGAATTCTTCAAATACATTTGATAGGCGTAACCAATATCAAATATCTGATTATTTGAATTCGGATTTGGAGAACTCTGCTTATACATTGGAATGCCTAGGATGGGGTACGGAATCAATTGAAGTCTCAGTAGATCAGAAGGGTCCCTATATCCAAGCACATGTTTTGGGTTCTACTGATCAGTTTCTGGTTGATACAGGAGCTACTCGTAGCACCTTGTCTAAACAATTGGTTCCAAGGGCTCCACTGTCTGGCTTAACCATTACATCGATAGGTTTCGATGGGACACCTTCCCTTAGCCCACTGTCACAACCACTTGCATTCCATGTTGATAAATTTACTGCTCCATGTCCATTTTTGCTTTCCCCTAACACACCGGACAATATTGTGGGCCTTGGTATGCTCAAGTATTTTAGGGCTACAATACGTTGTTCCCCAGAAGTTGTGCGTGTTATTTTGAATGATAACTATCCGGTGGCTGAGAGGTCCTGTCTTATTAGGGAGTATATTGCTTTGACTTCACTCCCTAGTACTTTGTGGGCTACGTCTGACACTGGTGTGGGGGAAATGGTTATTCCACCAGTGGATATTCATGTACAGGAGGGAGCTTCATTGCCGCAATTGCCTCAATACAGAATTTCTCGAGAAGGTGAAGAGGCACTTGAACACATTGTTCATTATTTGATTGAAGTGGGAGTTGTGTAAGAAGTCCCTTACAATTTTTGCAATAGCCCCTTCCTTCCCATTCTGAAGAAAGATACTGATACTAAAATCTACAGATTTATCATTGATTTACGAGAAGTTAACAAGATTGTAGTGCCATAATACCCGGTAGTCTCTGACATCACAACACTTCTTACCTTGGTTCCTCCAACTGCTACTACCTTTACCGTGATTGATTTGAAGAATACTTTCGTTTCCATCCCTATTCATCCTGATAGCCGATATTTGTTCGGCTTCACTTTGAATAATCAATCCTTTAGAATTCCCCAAGGGTATACAGAGAGTCCTAGTATTTACAACCAAGCATTAAAAAGGCAGCTTGATTCTTTCTCTGTGCTGACTGGGGTGGCTCTCATACAATATGTTGATGACATCTTGTTGGCAGCTGATACGCCTGAACAGTGTGAAGAAGGAACTCTGTCATTGCTTTCATTTCTTGCATCACACCATCACAAAGTTTCACGGAAGAAATTGCAGTATTGTAGACAGAAGGTTACCTATTTAGGTCACCTCCTGTCTAAGGAGGGACGTGCACTTACACTAGCTGCATTCAAGCTAAGCCCCGTACTCAGAAAGATGTCTGTGCATTCATTGGTCTTACTTCTTTTTGAAGGCAATTAGTTTTAGGCTTCTCACACATTGTTAAACCTTTGTTGGCTCTTCTGACTAATGACACTCCAATGCCCCTTCCATGAACGAATGAATGTCAGAATGCTTTCCATCAGTTGCGTCAAGCTCTTTGTTCTGCACCAGTATTAGGCACTCCAGATTACACTAAGACTTGTACACTCTATGTACACTAGAGAGATGGGTGTGCACTTTCAGTTTTAGTAAAGACACACGGCGACAAGCAACGTCCTAGTTTTCAGCTGTTCTCGATCCAGTAGCTCGTGCATTGCCTGGGGATTTCTGTTCTGTCGCAGCGGCAGCTGTGTCTATACGTCAGAGTGAAGGGATTGTCTTGTAACATAGACTGTTGGTGTTAGTACCCCATGCAGTTGATGCCCTTTTGAACCAAACTAAAACACAGCATTTAACTAGTGTTAGGTTGACAGGATATGAATTGACACTTTTGGCCCCTCATATCACTTTGAAAAGATGTTCAACCTTGAATTCAGCTACTTTGTTGCCATATCCAGCGACTCAGTCTCAGTCACAGGAGCCTCATGATTGTATATTCCTTATTGAGGAACAGACAAAGGGTCATGTCCATTTGCAAGATACGCCCCTCTCAAATGTTGATGGGGAACTGTGGGTTGATGGGTCCTGTTTGAAATTACCAGATGGCACGACATCAGCTGCATATGCAATTACGTCACTTCAGACGGTAGTTGAGACAGCTTGTATCCCACAGAAGTCAGCTCAGGCAGCGGAGCTAATATCTTTGACACAAGCGTGTGAACTAGTACTGACTTGTCAGTGAACAATTATACTGACAGCCGTTATGCTTTCAGAGTGGTTCATGATTTTGGGTTACTCTGAAAGGAAAGAGGCTTTCATACATCCCATGGAATGCAAATAATGCATGGAGTATTGGTACATAATCTTCTGACTGCCTTGACATACCCGAAGAAAATAGCAATTTTTAAATGTAGCGCACACAAGAAAGTGACCAATAAAATAGGACAAGGCAGTGCCTTCACAGATCACACAGCCCTTGAAACTGCAATGCAGCGAAGCACCACATCCATGTACGTAGTGAAGTCACAGGCTGAACGTTGGCATGATGTTAGGCAGGAAGTGTTAGACATGCAGAAATTTGCTTCTGCAGAAGAACTTGAGCAATGGTCTAAAGAGGGAACATTGGATGATGAGTGTTGTTGGCGAAATAAAGACTTGACCAGGTAGAAACTGCCCACAGCCTATTTACAACCTATGATTCATATGGCACATGGGCCAGCACATGTTGGAGATTCCTCGATAATGAAATTGCTTACGCAAGTTTGGGAGCATCCAGAAATTGCCGGCACAGTTAAAAAGACAGTACAGCCCTTCTTGATTTGTCTCCAGTACAATCCTGGTAAAGGGATACGAACTCCTACATGAGGGTTTGCTACACCAACTGCACCTTTTGAAATTTTGCAAATGGATTACATTCAGCTTGAACGCTGTAATAATCTGAAATATGTTCTAGTAGTGGTATGTGCCTTCAGTAAGTGGATAGAGGCGTACCCTACGAAAGGTAATACAGCTGTTACTACAGCAAAGGTGCTTCTGAAAGAATTCTTTCCCAGATTTAGTGTTTGCAAACTTTTGTGGAGTGATAACGGACCCCATTTTTTGGGCAAGTTGTTGAGTATGTCCTGAAAGGATTAGGGATTAAGCAGAGATTTCATGCTGCCTTCCATCCACAATCAGCAGGGCTAGTGGAGAGATACAATGCTACTCTTAAGCTGAAGCTAGCGTTACAATGTGTTTTATATTTTATTAATTCATCTTAGTTTCCCTGTTATGTTCCTTTCCCTTTAAGTATGCTGTGTACTTATGACTGCAGCGCATGCCATCAAGTTTGCCTCATTCTCTTTTATTTATTTATTTATTTTATTTTAATTTCTTATATCGCGCTGGACTCAATCCCGTAAGGGTATCTCCGCGCTTTGCCAGCCAGAACATTAACAGAGTCAATGAGATATATTAATGGGACTGAGATGCTTCCTGGAAAAGGAGAGTTTTTAATGCCTTTCTAAAGGACAGATGGTTGGTGGTCATTCTCACATCTGTTGGAAGTTTATTCCATAAAGCAGGGCCAACTGAGGAGAATGCTCGGTCTCCCTGTCTGGATTTTTTTGTTGCAGGGGGTTTTAGGAGAGCTTGGTTACTTGAGCGGAGTGACCGGCTGGGTTGATACAGCTCAAGTGATTGAGAGAGGTATTTAGGACTATCCCCATATAAGCATTTGTGGACCGTACAGCATATCTTGAAACTGATGCGCTGCCGTATAGGGAGCCAATGCAGCTCATCCAACAAGGGCTTAGAGGGAGTCCTTGCCGGTGCACTCATGACCAGTCTAGCCGAAGTATTCTGGACTACCTGCAAACGGCCTACTGCATCTGCATTTGCTAACGTCAGCAGGCCGTTGCAGTAGTCCAGGCGGCTAGTAACCAAGGCCTGTACGAGTGTCTTCCTATAGGTGTCAGGAAGATACGGGAAGACTCGTCTTAGAAGGCCAATGGTGTGGAAGCACAAACCTGCAATGTGGTTGGTGTGTTCCTTAAGGGTCAATTTTTGATCAATTTTTACCCCTAGAATTTTAACGTGTGGCTTTAATGTTGGAACTGGACCCAGATCCAGCGGCCACCAATCTGAAGACCAAAGAAGATTTGCTTTGCCGAAGAGCATAACCTCTGTTTTTGCAACGTTACATTGGAGGCAGTTTGCGGCCATCCAATGTGACACTGCCCTCATACCCTCAGCAAAGTTTTCCTTGACTTTAGGACCAAGGGAGCTGAAAGGGTAGAGGAGCTGGGTGTCATCAGCGTAGGAAACCGGTGTGAACCCATACTTCCGCACAATCTCAGCAAGGGGGGCCACATATACATTAAACAATGTAGGGCTAAGGCATGAGCCTTGTGGCACCCCCTTCGTGAGCACCTTCGAGGTGGAACGGTAGGGGCCCAGGCTAATAGATTGCGACCTCCCGGAAAGGAAGCTCTCCAGCCAGGATAATGCTAAGCCTCCAATCCCCACTCCCTGCAAACGGCTGAGGAGGATGTTATGAGACACGGTATCAAAGGCCGCGGACAGGTCCAACAGCACTAGAATCATGGAACCCCCTCTATCCTGTGACATTTTGATCTTATCAGTCACCGAGAGGAGGGCCGATTCAGTGCTGTGGTTGGGCCTGAACCCAGATTGTGATTGGTCCAGGCCCCCTGTCGCCTCTATAAAGCTGGAAATGATAGTGTTGACGTGTTTCTCAGCCAGTTTGCTAATAAAAGGGAGGAGGGAAATAGGGCAGAGGTTGGAGAGCTCTGACCAAGGTAGGGTGGTGTTTTTGCGTATGGGGTTCACTACCGCTTCTTTCCAGGGTTGTGGAAGTTGTCCTTCGGCAAAGGAGAGATTCATTAGTTTTTGAATAGTGGGGCCTAGAGATTCCGTCAGGGGGGAAATCATTTTAGCAGGAATCAAATCAGTGGGAGAACCGGTCTTCATTTTGCTAATAAGTGTAGTCAAATCTTGTAGAGTTATTTCTGGAATTACATGAAGGGTGTTCCCAAGGGTCACCGTTGGGGGAATTTCAGAGGCCTCAGTCTCCAAGGGACCTGAGACTTTCATGATTTTCTTATATATCCCCTCAATTTTATCTTCGAAAAACTGGGAAATTTTATTGCAAAGATCTTGGGTAAAAATATCCGGGCTCTCACAAATTACTGGGTTAGTGAAGGCCTGTATGATTTTAAATAGCTCTCGGGTAGAATTGCCTGCCTCTGTAATTTGGGAGGTGAGACTGATTTTCCTCGCTTTTTTAATGTTTTTATAATAGGTGGTCATAGCTACCAAATATCGATCCTTGTCTTCCCCCTTACGTGTCCGTCTCCAACGTTTCTACAACTTCCTACACCCCTGCTTTTCTGCTTTGAGGGGCCTCAGTGTACCATGTTTCCCTCTTAGCTATGGTTGGCTGTTTAATAGTTTTCTGGGGAGCCAGTGTGTTAATGGCTGTCATCAGTGTAGAGTTAAATTTGGAGAGGGATGTCTCAATGTCATCCGAGTTTAAAAGTACTGGCTGCTTCCAGACTTGTGTAAAACTGGCAGGAGTGACTTTATGCCATGGTCTGCGTTTGATGGGCTGCGTAATAGGGTGATTAATAGGTTCAGGTAAATGTAGAAAAGAAAAGTCTAACATTTTATGATCAGACCAGTAGATGTATTTAGGGGGATGACAATAAACGTTAGGGAGGGAAGTAAAAATTAAGTCCAAGATGTGGCCACCTGTATGGGTGGGACCATTGTTACGAAGGTGAAGACCCAGCAGAGCAAGATCTGTCAAAAGTGCTTTTGTATCAAGATGGTCTACAGCATCAATATGAAAGTTAAAATCTCCGAGTAAGATAAAGTTTTCATTAGTTTTCATGTAAGGAGCTAAAAGTTCAGTCAAGGCTAGGGAAAACCCAGCATTAGGTCCGGGTGGGCGGTATACTAGTGCCCCTTTCCAGTGTACCTTAGGGCTAGCTTTTAGGTGAAAGATCACTACTTCCATGGTGGGTAGCATTACTTGTTCTAGAATCCTAATATTCAGAGTGTCTTTATATATAATGGCGATCCCGCCTCCTACTTTCTCAGGCCGGTCCTGGCGAATAATTTTATACCCCATAGGTATTCCTAAGGTGATAGTGGGGATAGTGTGGGGTTTAAGCCAGGTTTCAGTTATGAAACAAATCTCAGGTTTGATGCTGTGTATAGAGTCCCAATGTGTATCTGTCATTCTGCAACTGGACTCTGGATGTAACAGTACTGTGCCTTCTCAGATTAAACCTCATCTTGGAATTTCTCTGTTTTACTTTATCTTTTATTGCTGAATTCAACACTGGTGATCAGGGAGAACTGTACCTGCTACTATTCAAGGCACAGGAGCTGTACTGTATGGTATTTTTATTTTTTCTACAAGTTTTGACGGAAGAGATTTGATTTTCGTTTGGCACCTGATGGCACCTGATCCCTTATCTCTTTGGAATATGTGGGCTGAAACTACAGTGACTTCTACTTGCTCTACAAGTTACTTATGAAATTTCTACTATTTCATCAAAATTCACCTTCAGTATCTTTTGAAAGAACCGCCGATCGCCGTTGATGCTGACGTTCCACTCGCTACCCCGATGTCATTGGAACTAGCGTCTGGCTGTGTTCTTCGCGTCCTGGATACAGATTTCTTCTTCTGCGGAGTTACAAAGTCACGTGAGATGTCGTCACGTCACGTGTGACATCACCGCGCTACGCAGTGTGACTCCATTTTGATTTGGGAAAAGACTCCATTTCTACCGAGTGTGGAAGTATACATCGGATCAAAGCGCTTCGGTGTATCATATTGCGCACGATTTTTCTTTGTTATTTACATCGATGTGCACAACTATGTTTATTAACTCTTCTTCATTACCAGTACTACTCTGACAGTCAAACGAGCTATTTTCATTAGCTGTGTTTACTCCGATGTGCACAAAGATAGGTTGCTACAACAGATAACTTCGTGACTGTAGACATTTGTCCTATACTTTTAACAGTGACCATACTTATATTTATACTATTGTTGAATTTTAGAATTCATTATTTTCTTACCTTATTTTCGTTACTCATGTTATTAAGCTGAGTGTTTTTCGAACAAAAGTGTTAGTTTATCCCAAGCCATTTCTTTAACAATGCAATTTGAGCCTCCAGCAACATTTTTACAATGCAAGGGTGAACCCCCTATTCCTTGGAAGCGTTGGAAAGAAGAGTTTATTACTTATATAAAAGCTATAGATGGTGAACGCATGGGGAATGAAAAACATTTTTTTTATATTGTTTAGGGTCTGAGGGGCAAGCAGTTTTTAGAGCTCTACCTATTGTTCAAGGTGATTTGAGTGTTTATGATGAAGCACTTTTGCGCATGGAAACTAGATTTAAACCTACGACGAGTTTAGCTCTCAATAGATACAAGTTTTATACACGTGCGCACAGAGAATCAGAGTCATTTGATGATTTTTTGACTGCTCTCAGATCTCTTGTCATTTCATGTGAATTCGGAACTATGGCTGATGAAATGATCACAGACCAGATTATTGTGAATGTTAGAACAAAAAAACACAAGGACAATTATGGTTTCTTGGTAATCCAAATTTACATGATAGTATAGCTACAGCTAAAGCTATAGAACAATCTGAAAAGTGGATGAAAACTATAGAAGATGTAAATGCTAAAGGTGACAAGAATAATAAGAGTGTTGATGAAGTTTGCGCCATGAATAGTACTACCAAATCTTATAGTGCTAATAGAAATGTTGACAAGAATGTTGCATGTTTTAGAGGTGGTAGACCCAACCACGTTGCTTCTTTTAAATTTTGTCCGGCGATAGGAAAAGAGTGTACAAAGTGTGGGAAAATAGGACATTTTGCCAAGGCATGTAGAGATGACAGGAGAAGGAATTTTGGCAAAGGAAAGAATTTTGTTAACATGGTGAAGTGTCTTGTGTACATAGTGGCTCCTGCTCGACAAATACTGACTGCCACTACTCCAGCACCCATTGAACACCACTATTTTACTCTCCCATATCATGAGCAGAAACATAGACAGTCTTATCTGAACAATACGTTCATCCAGATGTTGCACCACATGCACAATGCTATGAACATTACTAACTGTTGGGTGTGTGGAATGATGCCAGCTCATCAGAAAAAGGGAGGAACACCTTTCATTCCTCTTCCCTTTTCCTACAACGGCTCTTGTCAAGCTTGGTTTGCACTTCTATTGGCTTCCCAAGAGGCTAATATTACTGATATGGCTGTAGGGAGAATAAACTATTATCTTAATAAAGCGTGTTATCCTGATGAAGAAGGTGATCCACGAGCTAAAGGGACTAAATGGGAGTGGGAGGAGTACCGACCAGGAAATACTTCTACACATTATGTTTACCCAAATACTTGAACTGCTAATGATAATGGACCATTTGTTATAGCTGTCACATTTGTGTGTGAGTAGTGTTGGGAAAATTCCAGTGGGAAGAAGCGAATGTACTCAGGTTTCGACCATTGATGGTACCAATAACAGCAGCTTTACGTCCTCACATAATACATACTTTATCTATGGAAACAAGGGATACTACCATCTACCTGTCGGATGGTCTGGAGTCTGGTATATGTCGTTTTTGCTACCTTCTGTGTTTCTGGCATCTGCATCATATCACAAGGACTATTGATTATCTGATGACATCTCTAAGAACAGATACAAACGAACAATAAGTAATGATGAGGTGGACCAGACTGACACTGCACTACAGCAATAAGCAATACGTTGATTTCAATTTGGGGCTGTTCTTTTTTGTTGGTGCTGCCTTGAACAGCAGGAAAATCAGACAATTGATTTGTGTTGTGGAAGCTGTGACCAACTAACCAGCTATGGCACTCGGAGACATCACAGAGGAACTGCAAATTGCAAGGATTGTGGCGCTCCAAAATCGTATGGTTCTAGATATGGTTGATCAAGGTGGTGCATGTCGCATCATCGGAAGTAGCTGCTGTGTATATTCGAGATCATGCCCCTTCAGTTTTTGATGCAATCTTCAAACTTGCTGCTGAGATCCACCCTGATACTGGCACATGGACTTTCGCCAGTTGGTTTTGGACACTGCTTGCTACCTGGGGTTGGAAATTAGTAACAGTTCTGTATATATTATTTACAATTCTACTGATATGCTGCCTTTGTATACAATGTGGTCTAATGCTTTGCTCCATCTTTATCACTGCTTATACACCTGCCAGACGTGATGTTAAACAAGTGAATGTCCTGCATATATTAGACAAAGAAGTTGATGATATGATGAACATTGATATACTTGATGTATTCTTAGACTCCTCTAGATTGTAAATGTCTTCAGCTAATGCTAAAAGGGTTGTCTGTGGAAATTTGCCAGAGATCGATGTTAGCATTTTAGCTGAAGCCATCTTGTTCCGGGAGCCATTTTGTCAACTATGCGCTCGCCATGTGCTCTTACCTTCTTCTCTGTCATTTGCCCTTGTGCTCTGCTCAAAGAACTAGCTATACTTAGCCTCTGCTACTCTGCACATGCTCAGAAAAGCTTGTAGCTGCCCCTGCACTTGTTTAGGTTTGTTACTGTCAGGATGTTTCTACTAAAGTCAGCAACTGTTAGCTCCTTCTTCTTTGTTGACTGTGCATTTCTGTATGACCATTTATGTATGTAACTCTCCTATGTGTGCTTGTATTGCTTTCTTGTGAGCTCTTGTGTGGGTATAAAAGACCCATGGTTCTTTTTCTCCTGGTGCTTCTTCATACACTACCGAAGGGTGTTGTGTGAACGTAGTTCCACCTTATGAGGTTTAATAAAATATCTCTTTGCAATTTCAGTTTCCGTGCCAACTTCTTTTACTGGTCTGAGGACTTGTGTGTAGAGAAGGGCGAACCCCTAGCACTGGTAGGCCTTGCTGAGGTCCACCTCTACACTAAAACCTTCCCGGATGTATTTAAACCAAGGGATGTAATTGGCGTTGTCAAGAGCCTTATGTGAGAAGGTAGCTTGGTATATGCTGTCCACTAGTTAAAGTGGGCACCCTGTACCAATCCACACGACCCTTATGATGTATGAGGTCAAAGATAACCTTTATGAAAGCTATCATAGTGGTAGCTATGGAGAGCAGGCTTCAGGCTTAATCTTGAAGGAATGTAAAGCAGCTTGTTTTACCAGAATATCACCTCCTGAATGACTAAATGAAGGAGAACCACAAAGTAGTTATATAAAAATATGTATTTATTAATATAACACTCTCTACTATCCTCTACATGAGGATAGAACACAAAGCACACAATACTGGATCAATGTAACAGTTGTAAGTAGCACAATACACAGCGGGCTCCAGGGGGAGACCAAACTGTGGTAAATGAATGATGCAGAGTCCACTTGATGAGTTAAGATCCTTTATTGCTAGTTCCTTCCATGTTAGATAAACAGGTTAAGATTATAAGGAAGACCCCACCAGGAGCTCGCTGTTGGCAGCTCATCCTCAGATGACCAACTGCCACAGACAGTAATAGAAAGGCACAGTGAGCTAGAGGGACACCTTGGCATTCTATGATGTCATAGGTATCATAGCACAGTCTAGCTAGAGAAGAACAGTGAAAAGGACATTTACTACACATCCTCTTCCTTTATGGAGTAAGAGCAGAACAAAGGAATAATCGGCAACAATACCTTAAATGTTATAATCAGCAGGTAAGTACACAAATAAGAAGAACCATAAGTAATAGTGTACAACAAGAGATGACATTAACATGAGGTATCATTAGCAGAGAAAAGAACAAAAAATCAATATTATGTCATAGTATGCCACATCCCCCTCCCTTAACGAAAGAGTAAGGTTTTGAAACAAAACCAAGACTAATAGTTAAGTTAGATGTTGACATTTATAACTACTCTAACATGGCTGAGTGACACACGAGCCAAATTATTTCAGCTTCGGAAGATTGACATAGTTTGCCGCATTTAAAACATGCAAGACAAACCCTGAGGGCACCTAAATCTATTGCCTCGTACTGATAATAATCTGCCGTTCCCCTAGCACTAGTCCGGTATCTTAAGGCCCCCTAATACACGGCTGAGGGATACACGAGTTATAAGACAACAACCTCAGAAGAGAGCTAGTGATTCTGCCGCATTTAAAACGCTGAACACAAACCATGAAGGCGCTTAAATCTACTGCCTCAAACTGAGAACATCAAAGATGTAAAGACATATACTTTACCGCATCCCCATTGTTAGTCGCATTATACAAAACTCCGTTAGAGGTAATTGGGAATGTAATGTTAGCTCGTGCTGTGTTTAAATAAAGGGCTACATAACTCGCCTCAAAATGATGCGCGGGACTACAATCTCTAAAAAACCCTACAGGAGAAAGCCGCCCACTAAATAAGAGCTAAGACCGCACGCTAGGCTAGCTTAAAAGGGTGTGAAATTATATAAAATACAAACCTTCAAGTATCTATATTAACCATGCAAACGCTAGAGATCGTAGGTGAGAATTTGTTTTAAAAAAATGATAAACCGAGTAAATGAATACTGTATTAAATTACAGATCCGGATGAAACACGGATGTAAAAGTACTCTTAAACGGACGACTGTTCAGTAACGGACACTGCAATTGATAAAGCTGTTGTCAAGAACATCCATTCTTATGTTCTGCTACTCTAAAACGGTAAGTCCCACAGAATTTAATCTATCTGTGAGATAAGGGGTAGGGTGAGAATCTCTTGAGTGAAGTATTAGTTCTCACGGTCATTTTCTGTCCGCTCTTCCTTTGTTTGATTACAATTAGAACAATCATCTTTCCAAAAGACTCCGAAGTATATAAAACGGTGGCTCCCTCGACCCTCAGATGCGAGGATTGTGTATTACAAACATAAAGGTAACTAGAACAATCCTGACGAGCCGAGTACTAATATCCCATGCTGTACTCTAGAATGAACAAAACCATTATTCATTATTTCGTAGATTTTTTTACACTCTGTATGGATACCAGTGTATAAATCGGATGGCCCGAGAAAATTGATTTCCTCGAATTGAGTAGAGAGGACTCCTGGCTATTCTCTTTCTTGACTATCACAAGGTACAAGCTATACTTTAACACTCTGCATGTACTGCATGCATTGAATTTGTACTTCTAGTGATCCCAACCCTATAAAAATGAGTATCCTCTTTTAGTACCACACGTTTCCTTTGTAAGAGCACCAGGAAGTACCAATGTACCTATGGTATAATGAACATAACCTAACAACAATGTATTAAAAACAAGATGTGATCAGTGCGATTCCTAACTGTATGTTTCTTTTTTCTGATTAGAAAACTGTCCTGATGAAGGTGTAAAAATAAATAACCGAAACGCTGCGTCGACTTGTGTGCAACAACCATTGCTGTTTTTTTAAACTGACCTATGTGACCTATGTGCAACAACTACTGTTGTTTTTTAACTGACTTATGTGCAATAATTTTTGCTGTTTTTTTAACTGATGTATATCGACAATTGTTGTTAGTATTTGTAGAGCAATTATTTTTATTTGTGTTCTTGTTGTTTTATTTTCTAAACATTGTGAGCATTAAGTGCTAATGAAAATACGATATTTTAAATAAACTGTACAAACAGGTTTAATCTTAAATAACGGTGTATTTGCATTATTCAGCAAATTGTTTATGATAAATGTGCAGGTTCTGTGTGCTTCTAAAAGAGTGGTACTGACACAAATACTCCCAAACTTGTGGAACATAGGGATTCCCTTCTTTTGCCTCGACATTTATAACTACCCCACATATAGGTACACTTCAGGGTAAACATCCTATAAACAAGAATGAGAGTATTTTGGGAGAGAGAGAATGGGTTAGAACTCTCTTAAGTTAACACTAGAGAGTAAATTCCTTTGACAAGCATTCACCAAAGAGAATTTGTTTTTAACAAACAAACTAACCCTGATGAAGATATGTCGACACCAAATGTATGATAAAAACACATCTCAAAATCTTACCTAAATGAAGCCCTGGCCAGTAGCTGCAAGAAGGTAGACTCAGACAAAAACATAGTGTACAAACAATCTCCACCCAAAAACAGGGGACAGTGTATAATAAGGAGAATGGACTACTCACAGACACTGAACCTCTCCTGAAAAGGGTACGCTGCTGGACAGCATGGGCGTTGACTACCCAAAACGCACAACCTCCCTTGAAAAGGGTACACTGTAAGACAGCATGGGCGTTGACTACCCAAAAACGCACAACCTCCCCTGAAAAGGGTACACCGCAGAGTAAGCAAAATATCTCTGGGAAATGGGCATGGACTACCCATTATTACTTAACCTCAAAGAGTACAACGCAGGACAGAAATGTTGGGAATAGACATGGGAAATGGACTACCCGCAAGTACCCAACTTGCCCTGAAAGGAGTAAATCGCAGGATAATGATAAAAATCCTGGGACAAACCATGGGCATGGACTACCCACAAACACCAACATTCCCTGAAAAGGGTACAACTATGGGCATGGACTACCCACATACACTAATATCCCCAGAAAAGGGTACACTGCAGGATAAGGACAATAACCCTGGGACAAACGATGGGGCATGGACTACCCACAATACCAATTTCCCCAGAAGAGGGTACACCGCAGGATTAAGACAATAGCCCTGGGACAAAAGATGGGGCTTGGACTACCCACATACACTCAATTACGAAATGTACACCGCAGGAAAGAAATCCTGGAAAAAAAAACATGGGGCATGGACAACCCTCAAATACCCAACCTCCTTTAACAAGGGTACACCACAAGGTAAGGATAATAATCTTGGGAAGATAAATAACAAGGATTAGTGGCAATACCCACCCTGTGAACTGGTATGGGCATGGACTACCCATAATGACACTACACCTTCACTGATAAACGAAACTACACCAAGCTTTTCATAGGATACACTACGAGGTACATCATAACCCTAGTAAACTGATATTGACAAAACCTGACTCAGAATTCTCCTAAAAGAAGGATACACTGTAGAGTTAACAGATGTCAACCTGACCATACATACAAACGATAGAGCAAACATAGCAGAGACACCAAATAGTTAAAGCATCAAAACAAACGATTATGTTTGAAACAGTATGCAATCATCATTAACACTGAGAAGTTAAGTACTTCATAGCAAAATAGTAAATTATGCCAGCTCCGGTGAGCGATCTCTCACCCGGGGTCTGTGTATACTGCTCCTTGCAGACGCCGCTGAGTTCTCAGAAGTCGTCGTGGACTTTCGTCAGTTGAGTATAAAGTGCATGAGTAAAGTCTCTTCTACTCCATTGTTCCACACTTCTTTTAAACAAAACTTCATGGTCAGCACTTATGAAGAAAATGCAGAGATTTAAATATACACTGGTGTGTATATCACCGATGGAAAAACAAACGCCCTAAGACTCACGCGTAGACTGTAAATGCTACGAGTGGCAGTCGTCGCTATGACGACCTAAACAAACACAAGATGGCTGCCACGTCGGTCGTAGCGGCGTGAGAAGCGTGAAGGACGTGTCTCTAAAGATCGGCGTCACAGGCGTCACAGGACATGAGTAGAATCTCGCTTCACCAACTCCCTGAAGTATTCCAAAGACGTCATTAGATGGACTGGAGTAGAGGATGAGAAGAGATCGCTGCCGGCCAACCGTCAGACAACGGTCATCAACATGTAGTATGGTGAGAAGTTGAACACGGCACAGTCAAATGTAACAGTATACTAACGCTGAAGCAGCGCTGCGATTACGATTGCTTTTGATGCTCAAAGACCTTGCACACTGAAGTTCTTATGTAAAGCAACAGGCAAGAATTGGACAAATGCGCAGTAAGTCCGGGGTTGTCAAACAATAGAGTAAAAGTGCAAGAACTCACCGGAGGGGCTATTCTTCATAGGTTCTTGAATGAAGGACCAATAAACGTTCACCGCATTTGTAAGTTAAGCTGCTAAACCACATCACCTATAAA
Organism: Lissotriton helveticus; assembly: GCF_964261635.1. Taxonomy (NCBI): domain Eukaryota; kingdom Metazoa; phylum Chordata; class Amphibia; order Caudata; family Salamandridae; genus Lissotriton; species Lissotriton helveticus. The sequence goes on from NC_136057.1 coordinate 1,481,028,182, forward strand.
TTGCCAGTTTCTGTCAACGCTTGACACTTCCCACACTGAATGAAGGCCAGATGAATTAAAAACACCGCAGACTTCAGGGAAGAGTAAACTTTTTCCAGACAGGAGCAAGGTGACAGCAGGCAAAATAGTAACAAACACTCAGGTTGCAGGTTGCAGGTTGACTAGATTCAGACAAATATTAAAGTAAAGACATGTGCCCAAGGTGCAGGCTGTCCAGGTGGAACAGGACACTGGTGGGGTCAGCTAGGCGTTACCTTCCGTCTTATGTGTGATTTTCACAAAGTCTTTAATTTTTTTCTTTAGTTCCTTTTCTTGAAGTTGCTTCCAAAGTTCACACGTAGGTTCATCCTTTTCAAAACGTCGCCAAGTTGTGGTAAATGAATGATGCAGAGTCCACTTGATGAGTTAAGATCCTTTATTGCTTGTTCCTTCCATGTTAGATAAACAGGTTAAGATTATAAGGAAGACCCCACCAGGAGCTCGCTGTTGGCAGCTCAGCCTCGGATGACCAACTGCCACAGACAGTAATAGAAAGGCAGAGTGAGCTAGAGGGACACCTTGGCATTCTATGATGTCATAGGTATCATAGCACAGTCTAGCTAGAGAAGAACAGTGAAGAGGACATTTACTACACAAACCATATACTAAAATAGTGGTATAACAATCACTACTTGACTAGACACAGTGCCTCGTGCATGGAGAATCGCTGGGACTCCAAGGAACCACCCAAGGTGATGACATTGGAGACCCACGGAGGATGGGTGCAGTGAGGAAACACGACTACGTGCTCCGTACAACTCTATAGGAAAGTCGTTGTTGCAAAGTTAAAGTTTAAGGATCTTTCTAGGAGGACTTTGAGCAAACCTTTCGGAACTTAAGAGTTTAAAGAGCCACCCCACCCATGGATACTGTAGTATCAGACTTACCTATCCCAGGGGAGCCAGGTGCATAGATCTGAAGTGGCGTCGGAAACTCTTGTCATGCTCTATGGAAGGAAGTGAAGAAGCACTGCTACCGTGAAGGTGAAAAGGGTTTGGTGGAATCCAAGCCTGGATTCTAGATGAGAGGAACCTGAAAGCAGAGCGGACAGAGTCTGGGTCACTTCAGAGTGATCAGGGGCTCCGTAAACGAATGCCCACCGATGTCGGGTGCTTCAGGTGCGAAGAAAGGATGCTTGACTCTGCAACCACGAGGTCTCGGAGGTGTCGAGCATGACCAGGAGCTGGAGGTGAGCTGTCCCATGAAGGCTGTCGAGGGCTGAGGGGTCTGTGTTTGGAGGGAGCACCAACAAGCCTTGGCAACAGCAACAAACGCAGGAAGGACAAACAGGTTACAGTGTGGACCAGCAAGGTCCAGGGGACTCACCAAGCAATGGGGAGTCAGGGCACGTTGGGAGAAACCCGGAAAGCCCAAGAACAATCAAGATGACCATCAGGGGTCCCACAGGCTTAAGGGCCAGGAGTAGCGAGGGTACCTTGAGCAAGATGGCAAAGCACCAGCCCACGTACCACTCCGTGCGAGGAGGCAGAGTTCTTTGGTGCAAGTACTGCTCAGGGTCAGGACTACTCTGAGTTCAATGCACAAGCTCAGGAATCACCAACAAGCCTATGCACTTGCAAATGGACACAGTGTACAGGAGTTTGGGTTACGCAGCCCCCATGAGGGATACTGGCCTCAAACTCAATGAGTGGGTAGATCGAACTCAGGGACCTTCAGAAACCTGCCTCCTGTGTTGCTGAAATCTTCGGAGTCCACAGGAGCTCAGGAGCAGCTTTTGGTCAGTTGCACTTTAGGTGCCTGCGAAGCAGGGGAGTGACTCCTTCACTCCAAGGGAGATTCTTCTGTTGTCTTAAGTGCTCCACAGGTCCTGCACGGAGTCTGTATGGAGTTAAGGCACCAACTCGGCTTCAGACGGAAAGGGGGATGAAGTCAAGCGCAGTCGAGGTCCAGGGAAGTTCAAGGTGTCCAGACGGTCGAAGGTCAGTGGTTTCTTCTTGTACAATCTTGTCCATGTAAAATCGAATGTTATGTAACCAGGAAACCCATTTTAAACCCACGGGAGAGGGTGGGCAGATTCAGGGGACCCTCCTAGGGGAGGGGCAGGACAGAGGGGTGGCTACACCCATGTCCTTTGTCCAGTTTCGCGCCAGAGCAGGAGCCAATGGCTCCAATAACTGGTTTGAGATGGACTATGCACAGGGACACCAAATGTGCCCCCATGAAGACTTTCAGGCACTCTCAGAGTGCACCCACCCAGCCCCAATACACTAAAAACTGTCTGGGAGGTGGTCACACCTCCCTGTGACAGGATGCCTATTGTGCTGCCTTCCTCTGCTCATTATTTCAGAGAACAATGGTCCTGAGCAAACAAGGGATTTTAGGAAGAATTCATATAGACTTTGATGAGTACTATATATATTTCCAATGCCCAGCCGGACAAGGAATTTTATTTAAGGCAATGTTTAAATAGAAGCAAGAATGGGCGCACAAACAATTACAACAGGGCACAATCCTGCACCCAACATTAGGAAGGAAGTGAGGGAAGAAAACAAATTAGTGGTGTAAAACAAACAAATTATCAGGCAATAACTTTGGAGCAATGGTGGCTTGCACTCAAAATCTATAGTAAAGCAAGCAGTGATTACTTTAGAAAACGGGTGTTGCATGTGTTCGAGAGAGTGATACCGGTGGTAAGGGAATGTCGGGGTGTTCGAGTGAGTACGTAATGAAGGGGTCGAGGTAACGGTAGCGAAAGGATGATGACGGACGGAATGATAAGGTGAATATAAACGTGGTAATTACACGGCAACGGATTGGGGTGAGGGGATGAGCAAGGCCGGGTGGTTAAACAGCCTTACCATGACTCATGAGAGGTGTTACATGAATCCGTAAAATTATAAGGTCCGAGCGGGGGGGTCAATCCTTTCCTTCTCTGAGTGCGGTCCTTGGAAGTTATTCCTTGGTCCGTTGTTGCGTGTAGCAGTGTGCCTGCAGGGCCAATGGGATGTTCAGCGTGACCGTGTGTGTTGGTGGTTCCTTGCTGAAGGAGCTCTAAGGAGTCTCGTGGGGAGATTGCAGCGATGTGCGTCTCCGGTCCAAGGCACAATGGCAAGAACCTTCCTCTGCTCAAGCGTGGCTCAGCAGCAGGAGGGCAAAAATGTGTCTCTGGCTGGCAGCATCCACTTTGTGCTGTCTGGGTCAAGAAGGCTGGCATCAGGTAGACCGGTGACCCCACAAAACCAGCTTCAGAAGGGTGGAATCATACCTCCCACACCAGTTATTAGTGTGGAGGTATGATTCCAAGGTGTTTGATACCAAACACAATATGTTTCTATGCAGCCGTTTTCGAGATAGCATTTACCGCGAGGTTATAATGCACCTCTACCTATATGTCCGGTTGATGTATTACAACAGGGGATTCCCTAAATAACCCTATAGGCATCTGGGTATAACCATAATACAACAAAACAATAGAAAAAGCAAAGTGATAATAAAAGATACACTTGCGAACAAGTAAAGAACCGTGTTCTAATAAAGATTTGCTTTTGAGGTAACTTTTGGGGAGTGACTAAAACCAGAAGATTAATCCCAATATCATTAATAGTTGGGATAGGTAATTAACAAGCCTGTCCGTCCTAGTTTTATTTTATTTGTCCCGAGGCATTATTGTGTTTTGTTGTATTATATGTCCGGTTGAGTAACAGACAACCCTCTTCTCATGCGGGGTCCCTCCCTCACATAAAACCCAGCACCCTGCCTTCAGGATTGATAAGCCTGCTATTGTAGTGACTTCTAAGTTTTAAGTGTAGTGACCATTAGATATAGTGAACCTATATCTAAACTAAGTGGTGGGTGCACCATCTTACACAGGCTGCAGTAGCAGACCTAGAGTTCCATTTTGCATGACCTCTCATGGGTGGCATAATACATGCTTCAGCCCATTAGAGGCCTCTGGGGTACCTATGCCCTGGGTACATGGTGTACCATATACTAGGGACATATAAGGGTACCCCAGTATCCAACCTGGAGTGTACCAAATGACATGTATGTCAATTTAAGAGTGAAAGCAGATAGACTGGGGTCCTGATTAGCAGGATCCCAGCCAGAGTAGTAAAAAACAGTGAGACATCAAGCAAAAAAAGTGGGGGTAACATAAGAAGCAGACCCTACTTTCCTACACAAGCCCCCCCAAACGAAAGGACATTAAACTAACCTTGACCAGTTGAGTCTTCATGTTCTAAGTGGAAATATCTGGAGAGTAGATCTGAATTGGCATGGTTACTCCCAGGTCTATGTTCCACTTTGTAGTCCATCCCCTGTAGGGAAATGGACGACCTCTAAAGTTTGAGGTTTTCACCCTTCTTCTGTTTAAGCCACAAGAGGGGCTAATGGTCTGTCTGAAGAATAAAGTGAGTGTCAAAAAAGTGTGGCCTCAGATTCTTAAGAGCCCAAACCACAGCAAAGGCTTCCCTCTCAATAGCTGGCCAACGTTTCTCTGTGGGAGTCGGCCTTCTGCTTATAAAAGCTACTGGCTGATCCTGACCCTCTTTATTCAGTTGTGATAACACAGCCCCTACCCCCAACTCAGATGCATCAGTTTTAACAATGAATTGTTTGGAATAGTCAGGACTATGCAGAATGGGAGCAGCGCACATGGCCTGGTTCAGGTCATCAAATGCCTTTTGACAGCTAACTGTCCACTGACCTTTTTAGACATTCTTTTGGAAGTTGTCATTCAAAGGGGTCACTATGGATCCATATCCTTTGACAAACCTCATATAATACCCAGTCAGGCCCAAGAAAGCTCTGACCTGAGTCTGCGTAGTTGTAGCTACCCATTCCATTAAGGTCTGTATTTTGCTCTGCAATGGTTAAACCTGACCTCCACCCACATGATGGCCCAGGTACACAACCTTACTCTGCCCTATCTGGCACTTAGTGGCCTTGAGAGTGAGGCCTGCCTTTTGCAGGGCCTCCAAAATGTTTCTCAGGTGGACCATGTGATCCTCCCAGGTGGAACTAAAGACAGCAATATCATCAAGATTAGCTGCACTGTAGTCTTCCAGGCCAGTGAGAACTTTATTCACCAACCTTTGAAAAGTGGCAGGTGCATTCTTCAAACCAAAAGGCATTACAACAAATTGATAATGCCCACTAGGGGTTTAGAATGCTCTTTTGGGCTTAGCATCCTCAGCTAATCTGATGTGCCAGTAGCCAGCTGTAAGGTCAAATGTACACAGAAACTTTGCTGAGGCCAAAGTATCTATAAGTTCATCTGCCCATGGAATAGGATGAGCATCAGTCCTAGTGACTGTATTGAGACCCCTGTGGTCTACACAAAATCTCATCTCTCTTTAACCACCCTGGATGTGAGTTTTGGGTACTAGGACTACTGGACTAGCCCAAGGGCTAACTGAGGGTTCAATCACTCCCAATTCCAACATTGTTTGGACCTCTGTCCTGATGCAGTCCCTGACATGGTTAGGTTGTCAGTAAATGTTATTTTTTACAGGTACGCTCTCCTGTGTCCACTTCATTGGTACAACAGGTGATCTGACTGGGAGTCAATGAGAACACTTGTCTCTGCTGATTGAGGACTTTCCTGCAATCAGTCTGTTGCTGCTCAGTGAGGCTGACTGCCAAGGCTACACCATCTACTGAACCGTCATCAGGGTTCTGTGAGAGGAGGTCAGAGAGTGGGACACTCTCTTCCTCCTGTCCTTTATCAGTAGCCGTGAGCAAGCCCAAGTCTGCCCTGTCAACATATGGCTTGAGCCTGTTCACATGGAGCACCCTGTGGGGCTCGTGGGAGTTCCAAGGTCCACCAGGTAGGTAACCTCTCCTTTCTGCTCAAGTATGGTATGAGGTCCACTCCACTTATCTTAGAGAGCTGCTGGTGCCACAGGTTCCAACACCCAGGTTGGAGAAGTGTGGCTCAATGGTTAGAGCGGCAGACCCTGATGCAGAGATCTAGCCCGGGACCAGGGTTCAATTCCCCGCCTCGGCGGGTCTTGGGCTCTAAATTCCACGGACCTGATCATTCTCGCCTCGGTGCCTATTCCAATCATGGAGTCCCAGTCTACAACTCTGGGCAATAGCTTGCTTAATCTCCACAACGGCCCCCACAACGCTAAGGATGCCTGGCCTCCACCTTGGGGTGCCCAGGAGTGGACACCTCACAGGGAAAGCCAGGATGGGTTCCACAGCGGTATTTGTACAAGCGCCTTGAGACCCTTGCGGGTGAGTAGTGCGCTATACAAGTATCAATTTACATTTACATACCTTCTTTCCTGGCTGGTACACAGTCAAAACAGCCTTTTGGTAATGCCAAGCTTTTTGTAATTCTTGGCTAGCCTCAAGGTTTTTGGATGCCTTCTTCATGTACTCAGCCATCCTGGAGCGGAGACCAAGTACATAGTCCACTATGTCGTGTTTAGGTGGTTTGAGAGGTAACTCCCATCCCTTCTTCACTAGACAAAATGAACCCCTCACTGGATGTCCAAACAGAAGTTAAAAAAGGCTGTAACCAACCCCCTTCTGAGGAACCTCTCTCTAGGCAAATAGAAGGCAGGGCAACAGGACATCCCATCTTAGCCTAAGCTTTTACTGGGAGGCCCAAGATCATGCCCTTCAGGGTTTTTTGCAATCTTTCAACCAATCCATTGCATTGTGGGTGATAAGGTGTGATGCATTTGTAATTCACTCCACACTCCTTCTACATAGCAGTTTTGTAACTTGACATAAAGTGTGCATCTCTGTCAGTTAAGACCTCCTTAGGGAAACCCTCTCTGGAAAATATTCCCAGGAGGGCCCTGGCCACAGCAGGAGCTGTGGTGGTCCTAAGGGGTATTGCTTCTGGATACCTAGTGGCATGGTCAACAACAACTAGAATAAATCTCTGCCCAGATGCAGTTGGAAGATCCATGGGACCGACAATGTCAATCCCAACCCTCTCAAAGGGAACCCCCACCACAGGTAGTGGTATCAGGGGGCCTATGTGGTACCACCTGCCTTACCACTGGCTTGACAGGTAGTACAGGAACGACACAAGTCCTTTGTGCCTTTTACATATGAGGCCAGTGAAAGTGAGGGACAAGCCTGTCCCAGGTCTTACTTTCACCTAAGTATCCTGCTAAATGGATATCATAAGCCAGTGATGGTAGGAAACCCCTAAACCTCAGACGTATGACCAACCTCCTGGTGGCACCAGGCATAGGGCCTCTACCCTCTGAGTAAAGGAGTCCATCATCCCAGTAGATCCTGTGGAACCCACTGGCACTCCCAGCAGCCTCAGCAGCAGCTTGCTGTCTGAGGGGTTCACGAGAGGGACAGCTATGCTGCTCCAGGCTCAGATCTGCCCTGGAAGGGCCCCCTGTCCCCAAGAACTTAACCTGATCAGGATCACGTTCCTCTGATAGTATTACAAAATAAGTGTTTCTTTTGGAATGCACTTGAAACTCAATATATATTGTGATCTGTACACTCACTTGCTAGCCTCATTCATCCACATTCAAGTTCTCACCACTCTTATGAGAGAGATATACATGTAAACCCAAGATGAACAGTCTGGAAAAAGTTGTTTGTAAAAAATATATAGATCTATTTATTCATAATGATATCTTACAATATATAAATCATGTAACTCCTAGTCTTTGACTTGAAACATTCGTAACATCAAATCTAAAATAAATTCATAACATTGTATACATTGTAAAAACAACTGGGTTAAAATGAGAGTACATCAAAGAGACGAAGAAATATGTCATTAAAATGCACACATCCGTGATCTCACAATAGTTAAGACTGGAGTCCGAAACTGCAGTAGTTATAATTCTGTAATTCCAGCCTTTACACGGTTTGTGTTTCTGTAAAGTGCGTCGACGCGTTCCGATGGTAACCCTTATAACACCATCTTAATCAAGACTGTTATTTGTGACTCTCAATTAAAATAATGTTGCCAGGAACCTTTGTCCACACCTGTGTAGTAAAACACATGTATCAATGTGTATCTATATTGTTATAAAGTCTTTCATTGTTTATATATTTATTAAAACATTTTCCAAAACCATCACAATTAAATGAACATTGTCTGTTCTTTCATTTCTTATTTATAATGGGACTGACGAAGCAAGATAACAATTACACCCATTAAGCGTTTGACCAATTACAGGTGAAATAAAAATTGCCTCCATTCCTTTTTAGTCTACCAAGTTAGTCTGACAGGCAGGAACCACCAACAGTCCCCTTACGCCCAAATCCACAGGCAAGGTTGTTGCCTGTATTTACCAGATTACTGGGACTGACAAATAAAGAGGCAATATCCATGCCCCTACAACAGACTAGAACAACCTGAGCTGGAGTTCTGACTAAGCCAGAACCCATCTCAATTCCCAGGGGGCAACCTTACTAAACCCTTGTTTCCAGTAATACCACTTATAGCTGTACTAGGGGGAACAGTTGCCTTAGGTGCAGTGGTGTTGTTAGGAGGATCATTGGCTCTGGCACAATTGGTATCCATAGGCCAGTCTGTCTTTTCCTTACACCAAGGCTTCTTTCTGCCTTTACCCATGTTGGATTGTGAACCACCCTCACATTCAGGTTTTTGGGGTCCTGAAGAAGACTTCTGGTCTTTACCAATCTCCCCACCCTTATCTGCTGGTTTAGAATCAGACTTATTTTGGTCACCACCTTGGTTCTGAGTTTTCTGGTTCACCCTGGTTCTGACCCATCTATCTGCCTTCTTTCCCAAGGGAGAAGTCAGATGAGGGTCAGCCAGGTATTGATGCAACAACTGATGTTGTCAATTATTAAGGCTCTGCTCCCTCAAAATTAAATTGTACAATCCCTTGAAATCATTCACTTTACTGCCAAGTAACCAGCCTTCCAGAGCTTTAGTAGCACAATCTACAAAGTCTACCCAGTCCTGAATCTGTGCCCTCTGGGTATCTCTGAACGTAATCCTGTATTGTTCAGTTGTTAAGCCAAACCCCTCAATGAGAGCACTTTTCAGAACTGAATAATTATCAGCATCCTCTTCTCTAACAGGCAGGCGCTAATTTCCACCTATGTCAGCAAAGGAGAGCCACGAGATAGCTGCCCACTGCTCTTTGGGGACCTTCTGTACCCTATAGGCCCTCTCCAAGGCAGTTATCCTTTGGTGGATGTCATCCCCACCATGGTAAGGAGGGACTATCTTGCTCAGGTTCCTATGGTCATAAGTATACTCCTTAACCCTAGGGACACTGTTGCTGCCACCATGAGACTCTAGTTCCAATCTCTTTGTAGCCCTCTGGAGCTCTAGGGATTCCCAGTCTAGGGCCAATTGCGCTTTCTTGAGCCTAAGCTTTACTTTCTCAAGCTCTAGAACTTGGCACTGTCTATCATAAGAGTTATCTCTCTTATTTGATATGAAAGTCGCTATATATTTACCGGAGTGTCGAGATTCTACAGAGGGAGATCTGGATCTCCTAGGTAAATTCTGTACTCTTCCTGGTGGAGTAAAGCGAGGGCCACTGTGGCCTTCTCCCCCACCTAGTGGAAGATGTATGTTGTCCAGGTTAAAATCATCTTGATCCCCCTGGTCAGGGTTTGAGTCCAGGTCAAAGAAGGTTTCACTTCTTGGCCTTTCCTCATGCCCTGCACCACCCACTCTTTCTACCTTATCAGACCCTGGGTTCTCTCTAAGATCATCTAAGAGTGACACCTCAATGAGACGTATTACTACATATGGTGAAGATTCTGGTGGTAGATGTAAAGTTGGTAGCCTCTGTCTCTCCCCCTTGGGGTCTGCTGCACGGGCATCTATGACAACCCCCTCCTCCCGTTGTGGATTTGGCTGGATCAGGACAGGTTATGGGCCACTGTGGTTTCGATGCAACCACTCCGCTCAGTACGTCCACCACCCAGGAGTTTCAATCCACCAGGACCCAGAGAGGAAGATTGGTGCTACCTTGCACGGGCAATAATGGTGGCATATACCCACTAGGACCTTGCTCACCGGTTATTTTGTTCGCTGACCGGGGACCGGTTAAAGCCCCCCCAGGGCTACTTTGAAGATCAGTATTCCAAGCTGGCCTATGTTGGCAAATCCTCATAAGCTCCAGCTCCATTGCGGCTAAACGTTGCCTAATATGGTCTAGTTTGTGATCTACATTAGTCAGCAAGGAACCCATCAATCGAACCATCAAAGCCTCCATATCATCCTTGGACAGTGGTTGCGGTTTGCTGACACATTATCCTGACCCTCTGCCTTTGGACGTTTTGCTTCGGCCCCTGTCAGCGAGCCTTTCCTTTTTACTCCCAGTCCTGCTCTCGATCCCACTGGCTTGACGTTACACCCTAGGCCCTTAATTGGTAGAATTAGACCAATAGTCTCAAGGCCGGTGTTTATGGCTAAGCCTACCTCTAGGCCATGACCTCCCTCTGCCCCCAAAGTCGGGACTATATTGGTGTAGATGAGGGTCTTTGGTCAAGCTGGATATCCTGGGCAGACTGTGATAAGATACCCCCGATGTACATAATGGGCTGGAAACAGTGCGAGGTACAGTGGAACGAGAGAGCTGGCGGGCTACTAGCTCAATTTCATTGTCTATAATCCCAGCTGCTCTTAATAAGAAGGCGCCCATCGTAGAGGGTGGTGGTCCTGGGGGTACCGGTGTCGGGCCTTAACATTTCCCCATGGTTCCCAAGCAGGAGTAATTACTAACTAAATGAACTAACCGGCAGGCAGCGCTAAAAAGGACTAAAATATGGACATAGTCAAACCAGACAAACCTGGCACCCATGGGCGGAATTCAAAAGTTCAAGATGCAGAAGAAAACTCCTCCTACTTTCCCTTAATTGAAGATGGTAGTAATCGTCCATGAGGCTCCTTTGTCGATACTTTCCCTACCCTAAGGCTCGTCCCCAGGAGACCACACAATCAGGCCAAGCTCCTACTAGCGAGTGCCGGGACCAGGAGGGGTGGCCCAGCCCAGCCTCTTCCGTGCACCGCGGGGGACAACCAGTGCTTTTCAGCCTGTGCGGGCGTGCAACCTGACCCCCCACCTCCTTGAACGCAGCGTACTCTGGGTCACCGAGTCCGGTTGATGCAGGAAGTCCAGCGAGTCAAGCAATACAGGTAGAAAAACGTCCCCTCATTCAAGTTAGCAGATTAGCAGCGGATTTGGAGGTTTTGCAGGCAGTCTTTTTACAGGGCTTGTTGTGACTAGCGACTAGGAAAGCTGTAAAGACTTCACAGCCAGCTCTGCGATGCAAGAGGGAGCTGATGCGCTACTCTATGCTACCAGGCCTCAGCAGCCGTTTGCCTGGGCACCTTATAGTCAATGCGTCTCAGCACCTGAGGGCCTTACCTTCACTCCTCACTGCTCCATTCCGGATCCCAGCTGTCTCGGAAAGGCCGCAACTGGCCCTGCTGCTCCTAACGATGGTGTCCTGACTAATACTGCACACCCGCCGCCACTACTCAACCCGCCCGATTCTGATTCCGATAAGGGGGAGCGGGTGCACCACTTCTGTTGGCGGCTGGCCGGCAGCGGGTGGCGGTTGGTGGGCGACCGAGCGCAGGCGAAGTACTGGCTGGCCCACTCCCGACCTCAGGGACATCTTAGGGATTTGAGGGGCCCTGGGCCAAACGTATTATGGGGGTCCCTGTTCGGAACAGCTTTGAATTTATGATCAATTTCTAGCTCTTTCATGCCCTCTTTGGCTAGGGCACTGACAGTGGACAGGTACACTGGTCCATATTTAAAATGTATTTACATCTAATAATTAGGGATTGTGAAGTGACACAGCAGCAGCTCACTTATATTACTGCAAATAATCTCTGGGACATATGATTATGAGGCCCTGCTTTGATATGAAAGAATGAAACAAACACCACTTTTCTCTGCAAAATGTCTGTTTTTAAATACTGTTTTCCTTTCATTTATTTTGAATATGGGTGATGTGTGAGTGTATTACAATCTGTGCAAGAATTATTCAGGGTCACCAGGGCAAGACACCCTGCAGAACCGAGCTGGCTCTATCAGGGGGCTCCCTGAAAGGCCGGGGCCCTGTGCCAGAGCCCGCATTGCCCATGCCTTAAAACGTCTCTGCCCGACCTCTCTCCTCCACCTGAGGCTGAGATCTAAAGCCTAGAAGCCAGCCAAAAGCCATTGAGCTCCCCCACTGACCCTCCAGGACTCGGGCTCACAATGCAGTTTTGTTCTTTGCAGCAGGCATATAAGTCCTCTGAGCTACTCTATTGCGAGTCTAACCTGCCACTAAACAAAATACGAATCTCTCTCTAGAGGGGCATTATTCACAAGTTATCTTGACATTTTTTATTGCTGCCTAAAAGCTGGACCCACAAGCAACTCTGTAGCAGGTGCTTTAAAATCGTATGTTATTACTAAACACAGTTTCCCCTGAGGTCAGTTCCCTCTCTCCAGGTCAGCGCCCAGTATGGCCGCACCGGTGGCACTGCCCTCAATCTGATTCTGCCCCTTATGCCCCCTAATATGCCATCAGCAGAATTTTCAGTTTGGATGAGTTCTCCTGGACATTTTAGGTTGGTGGAATGTGTTGGCCTCAGAGATTCTTCTGAGACCTTGAGGCAGTCTGGTGTCCCTTTTGAGAGCCTCAAGCAGCATGGTGCAGCACATGGGTAGTTTCCCATCATCCATCTACAACTGTTGTCTGTGACTGTGGAGTCGCTGTAGATTAAACTAAGTATGTTCACATTTATTTGTTGTGTTGTGTTGTTCCAAAGTTAATTTTATTGTTCCAGTTTTCAAGAGAACCGTAGGAGAACACTGATATTTGTGAAAAGTTACCTAAAGCATGGTGTTTAGTATTCAAACACTATTCAATCAATCAATCAATCAAGGCATTTATATAGCGCACTACTCACCCGGTGGGTCTCAAGGCGCTAGGGGAGGGGGGTCCGCTACGGCACGAACAGCCAGGTCTTGAGCTGCTTCCTGAAGGCGAGGTGGTCCTGGGTCAGGCGGAGGTGGGTCGGGAGGGAGTTCCAAGTCTTGGCGGCAAGGTGGGAGAAGGACCTTCCCCTGTGGTGGCTCTTCAAATACGGGGTACGGCGGCGAGGGCGTGGCCGGTTGATCGAAGCTGGCGTTTGGGAGCGTAGAAGTTGAGGCGGCTGTTGAGGTATCCTGGACCCTGGTTGTGTAGGGCTTTGTGTGCGTGGGTGAGGAGACGGAAGGTGATTCTCTTGTTGACCGGGAGCCAGTGCAGGTCTCTCAGGTGTCCGGAGATGTGGTCGCGACGGGGGATGTCCAGTATGAGACGTGCTGAAGCGTTCTGGATCCGCTGGAGTCTCTTCTGGAGTTTGGCGGTGGTTCCGGTGTAGAGGGAGTTGCCGTAGTCCAGGCGGCTGGTGACGAGGGCCTGGGTGACCGTCTTCCTGGTCTCGGTGGGGATCCACCGGAAGATCTTACGTAGCATGCGCAGGATGTTGAAGCACGACGAGGAGACGGCGTTGACTTGTCTGTTCATGGAGAGGGAGGAGTCCAGGATGAAGCCCAGGTTGCGTGCGTGGTCCGTTGGCTTGGGAGTGGTGCCCAGAGCGGGGGGCCCCCAGGAGTCGTCCCAGGCGGAGGGTGAGGATCCCAGGATGAGGACTTCCGTCTTGTCCGAGTTCAGTTTCAGGCGGCTATCCTTCATCCATTCGGCTACCTCTTTCATCCCTTTGTGTAGGTTGGCTCTGGCGGTGGCGGGGTCGTTGGTGAGGGAGAGGATCAGCTGGGTGTCGTCGGCGTAGGAGATGATGTTGAGGTTGTTTTGGCGTGCGATGGCTGCGAGGGGGCTCATGTAGACGTTGAAGAGGGTTGGGCTGAGCGAGGAGCCTTGAGGAACGCCGCAGATGACTTCGGTGGCTTCTGATCTGAACGGGGGAGGCGGACTCTCTGTGTCCTTCCGGCGAGGAAGGAGATGATCCACTCCAGTGCCTTCTCCTGGATTCCGACGTTGCTGAGGCGCTATTAAGATGTTTGTACGTAGAGCTCCAGCTAGGAAGGGGCTAGGGACTCCTGATATTCACCATGCCTCTCCATATTATGAGGCAAGGTGGATGCTGGGAGATGACATTGACCCCAAACACATGCATTCTGCATATCATGGTGTCTGATCCATTTGGCCTGGGGATCTTCGGCTGGCCGAAGGGGACAGCACCTTCTGATGCCCTACTGAACCAGGTAATGAATGGGTCAGATAAACATGCACTGAATTTACTACTGATAGCTACAAAGTGTTAATCAACTATTTTGTGATATATTAAATTGACAAGTGTTTTCATAACATGTTTATATGTGTAGTTTGTGAACTGTAGCAACACTTCATAGTATTGAATGAACTGCTGTAGTAGGTATTCACAGACATCCTTTCTGTGTCTACATGCATTTATTGCATCAACAGTGGGGTGATGCGCACAGGAGCCTTCTCAATGGCGTTGTCAAATGGTAATTACAGGTTTGGGGATGTGCTTAAACGACTTGCACTGCTTGATAGTGGCTCCTAAAGGGGTCTCAACAAGTACTGGGGTTGCTTTTGCAGCGAGGAAAGTATCTGCCATCTTTTCGAAAGTTATAGTGTCTCTAGAAGGAAAGAGCATTAAATGCCATATGCCTTTGGAGCAGAATTTAAAACTGTTTCCTCCTTCAGGTTTACATCCACAGACTGCAAGCTATCACAAAATATCCCCACCTGCTATATCCCTAAAACCCTGCAAGAAGAATTTGCAGTGGCTTAAACTTTCAATTGCCTCACCACTATTAATTTTGAATGCCCCCTTCATCCATTCTGCATACCTCTTTTGTATATAGAATACCCTAAATTATATGGCTGTCTGCCTTAATCACTTACTTTCAAACTTATCTCTGAAATCTAGTAGTATCTAGTTATCAATCAACCATTTACTAAAAGCTAAGTAATTAATGGACCATAAAGAAACTACAATAAACGCATGGAATGGTTTTGTTGAGAGCACAAGACCAATCCCAATAACCAATAGATGGGCCACTATCTTTGGGCTTCTTAGGGAGGGTGCTTCTCGCAGTAAAGTTCTTCAATGCCTCGTCAGGGGAGTAGGTGCTATATAAGTACAATTTCAAGTACAATTCAATAGTATGCGTAGTAATTAATTTTGTGAGTATTCAAGTATTTTTATTTTTCCATCAGTAAAGGACGGAGTGTCTAACTATCATCACCTCCCTGAGTAAGCCTGGGGCTGCTCAGTCTCGCTGCCCTAAGAGCAAAGTGCAAAATGAGTGAACACGGTATTCAAGTTCAGTCCAGTAGTTAGCAGGCCATAGAACCCCAAAGGTTAATGATCACAATTTAATCCAGTAATTCCTACCTGCATTTGGGCCCACTGAAGCAGGTCTTACAGGTGCCAGTTCGAAATTGGTTATTGCAGAGCCATACATCAGGCTGTTACCTTGGACAAGATGTACATGGAGTGCAGAATGGATGACCACAGTGGAGCTGTGGACAGAAAGAAGATGACGCGAAAACTGGGTCTGTCCAGTGATATGAGTTTTTCCACCAACTCTGAAATCAGAAAAGGTGCCAGGAAATAAATCAAAAGGCAGAGAGTGAGGTCATCTCTTCTACAAGCAAGACAAGTGTATATGTGTAAATAAATGTTTTCAGTGATTGGTGGTCCAGCTGCCTATCTTAACTGTGGCAGTAGCAGTGGAATAACCCAGTTGCCCAAAATGAAGGCACTTGGTGACAACTTCACATGTTACAGTTTGAAGTTATTAGGCAATCGGTCAAGAGCATGTGCTAGCCACAGGTGCTCCATACACAGGCTTGCTATTGGAAAGGCTGTCTTTCCCCGCTGTGTCCACTGCTCCTTGGGGCTGAAGACACCGGCAGCATGATGCTGCCACTGGGAGCATCCAGAAGTTACCATTTGGAACTTAAATACCTTTAAAAGAGCCCAAGGGTACCTGGGTGTGCAGTAGGCTGTCTTGCTTATTTACATTTATTTTTCTTAATTTAGCTAGCTTCATGGTAGCAGCTGGAGTGCCCCCTGCTTGGAGCCCAGCCACCCCATTTCCCACAGTGGCATGGCATTAAGCTGCTGTTAACGTCCGGCCATTTCAGCAAACTATTTCCATTGGCAGGATATCTGACCGTGCATGGGCTGGACGCCCAACGCCAGGAATTTATCCCTACAAGCAGGACAGACTGCCTAGAGTGCACCCACCTTTGAGAAGGGTGATGTTTTGTGACATTACCAAACGTCCAATGTGCAGTTAAAACCGTAGCCTCTCCCTACTCATGAGGTGCAGCAAGAGTCATATCAGGGCTTGTTGGAGTACGTAGGAGGCCATTTTCATATATACAGCCTGGAGTGAAAGGATTTGGTACAATTGGTGTTCAGTGGCTACTTTGATTTAACAGGTATGATCACTATAACTTTACAGTTCAAAGTTCAAAGACTCACAGGTAGTGTCTTTAGTTACAGGCACTAAAGCTGGCTAGCAGCACTGGTCGGCTTTATCCAGTGTTTAATTTGTAAAAGAATGAGTGCCAGTGCCCAAAGCTCTGCCCAGAAACCCATGCCTGGCGCTAAGCACATGTAAAAGTTTTGTGCCCTTCAAAGGGAGCAAACAGGATGCTAAGACAATTTTGGTTGTTAAAGGAGCCTGCTTTTATCCTAGCAGACTTCGGTCTCTGAGTTTTTTTGTGGGTACAGTGCCTGCTTGGAGCTGGATGTTAATATTTTACGTGGGAGGACACTGATGACTTCCCTATGACACTCCTACAAAAATCCCTACCCTTGAAAGCCCAAGACTACTGGGGTCGAAGGCTTTCACTGTTTGGAAAATGCCCTGGTACATGGCATTTTGGGCCTGTTTGCAGTGAGCCCTACAGGAACTACTGAAAAAGTGGGTTGGGCTGACACCGGTAACTTTTACCCCATTGGTTAGGAAAAGCGCAGGACTAACCACTCCCCCACTATCTGGTGCCAAGCACCTCCTGGCACCTTCATCAGAACACAGCTGGACTTGTGAAAGGCTGCCAAGTGGACTGAACCTGTTGCGCTTGGTATCTGTGAGCTATGAGAAGGACTTGAGGAGATTGTACCTGCTTCCACTTGAAATCCAAGGACAGGGGGAACATAAAAAAGCTGGAGACATTCCTGTGAAGTATTCCAACTGACCAGTGGCAACTGGAACTAGACTGGACTTTACTGTTACCCTCTGCCTGACACCCTGAGAGTCTTAGAGGTCCCTGTGGCCTGTGTGTGCCTGCAGTTGTTTAGGCACCAAAAGAAGTTTAGAAACTTTTTCAAGCTCCAGAGCTTCAAGGGGGCAGACTGTGAAAAGTATCTGCCTGGCAATTCCACAAGGTTGGACTGAATTTCAGGGTTGTAGTACGCAGAGAAGAGTTTTTCCTCAGAAAAACATCAAAGTCCCTTTTCAGGTGGAGGCTTAGAAACTTGTTTTTTTTAATCTTTCCTACTTCCAGGCCCTAGTGGACCCGCGCTACTTCGAGGTTGGCCTCAAAGCTTGCCTAAGTCCCAGTTTTCTGTGATCATTGAGTACCATCGGTGCTTAATGCTTTTTGGCAGTATTTCCACTCAAATATTAAAAGAATTATATCTCACATTGCCCGTTTTGGATTTTTATAATTTTTGTGTCATTTTGCTTAATAAATGTATCTTCATTTGTAAAAATTAGAGTAGATTTTTTTTTTTTAATACATTTTTATCCTTATTTGCCTCTAAAACATCATTCCATTTGCACCTGTGAATGGAGTATCATGCCCTTTTGTGCTGGAAGCAGGGGGAGAAAAAATAAGAAAGGGAGACACTGGCTTAAACCTTTTCCATCCTTGTTTGTTTGAAGCGCCGTCTTCCATTTACGCTTCCTCGCTATCACTCCCCTGCTCTCCCCCATGAACCGAAGCACAGAAAGGGAAGCAACGGGAGACCAGATAGCCAGACGAGGCAGAGAAGGCGTAATCGTTGGACTTCGTTGTTCATTTGTTGCTCACACCACTCTGTTAAGGGAGACCAGAAATCATGCTTTTTAAAGGCCTTCATATACAAACTGACAACATATTTAATAGAGGTTAACCAATCAGAGAACTTGGGAGGCGATACAGCCATCCTCTGTTTGCAGATTTCTCTGTGTGCCAACAACATAGAATAGAAGAGCAGCCTTGCTTTGTTATCTGTATACATGAAACTTCAATATAAAAGGTTACCGAAGTAAACCTTGTTCCTATTGCTCTTTTTCCATATTTTCAGTGACCATTTTGTGAATTCATTTTTCTTTGGGAAATCCTTGATCAAAATAGTCAAATTTCTCCCACTGAATTCAGAATTTCTCTCATTTTCAGAAGTGTTTAGCATTCAGCCTTCATTCTTGGCTTTCACACATCCTTTCCCCACAAATTACAAGAAGCTAAAAACGGAAAAAGACGTAATATCGAGTGCCACTTACAAATGAGTTGAAATACGAAGAGAACATTTTTTGCCCTTATTTCTAGTTTCAGAAAGCTGTGAATGGGATGAATTTTTCCCAGCAAACCATTTTGTGTTTTAAAATAAGGCTGCACGTTGTTGCTCAACACTTTTTAAAATAAAAAGGCATATTTTGGTTATTGTCTTTGAACCCTTAGACTAAATCATAAACCATGGGTGTCTTTAAAAGACCCATGAACAAGAAAAATAGATTGCAACTTTGGCTTGATTCTACAATAGCCTCGGAGAGTGTGGAGCAAATGGTGGAGTACGAAGGATTAGGTGGGTGGGATCGATAATTTTTGGTTATGACGCACGGAGGTTGTAGGATGATTACCGGAGCTGTAGCCCTGTATGTACCTGTGGAAAAATCAATGGAACTGTTTTTTTGGGTGTAAAGGAAATTATGAGGACTTCAGTGTGATGTCCCAAATGCCAACGGGCTTAGCACTAGAGGAAAAGTGAGCAGCAGCAAGTGGATAATTTGTTTACCGAGATGTTATTTATTGAAATATCACAACCGAGAATGCTGCAGATTTACTATTTGGGAAATCTGGGACTAATATAAAGTACTGTAAATAATGTTATGTTATGTTATGTTAAAACCGCACTTTTTGAGCGCACGGCTACCCGGAAAGGGTGTCCCGGCGCTTTAGCAAAGAGGCCTGAACAGAACCAAGAAGACCCAGAGGCGAATACACTAAAGGCGCACAGGTTATGCAGAAAAAAGGACGGTCTTCAGCTCCTTCCTGAAGGCCAGAAGGTTATTAGCCTTGCGAAGTGAAAGAGGGAGCTCATTCCAGCAACGGGCTGCCAAGAACTGAAAAGACCGGCCTCCCATCCGCACTCGTTTGATCACTGGCACCTCCACTTTCGCCAAATCAGCAGATCTCAATTTCCTCCGGGGAACGTAAAAAGCAATACGCTTCCTGAGGTAAGCAGGGCCCGTAGAGTGGAGGGCTTTAAATGCCAGCGTGAGGATTTTAAACCTGATTCTGCAAGGCATTGATAGCCAATGCAACCTGCCACGCAGCAGAGAGGCACTGGCTCTCAGCGGAAGGCCGAAAATTGCTCTGGCCGCTGAATTTTGGACAGTTTGTAATCTGGACACCAGATATTTAGGTAGTCCTGCAAAAAGTGCGTTAGCATAATCTAAACGCGATCCCACAAGCGCTTGAACAATATTCTTGCGGTATTGTAGGGAGAGCAATGGGAGAAATTTTCTCACCATCTTGAGAATGCCGAAGCATTTCCCCGCTAGACCCGTGATGTGTGGACGAAAAGAGAGATCGTCGTCAAACACCACTCCCAGATTTTTTACTTGGGAGGATGGTTTCTCCGGGGGAAACAAGTCCGGGGGCCACCATGTCCTCCAGCCAGGGTCAGGGGCACAGCCAAAAAAGAGCAGCTCGGACTTATCCGAGTTGCATTTCAGGCTCTGGTGCTGAAACCATGCAAAGACTGCACTCAGACAGTCTTTGATTCTGCCGCCGTCAAAAACCTCTCCCTTCCTGCAAGTAAACAGGAGCTGGGTGTCATCAGCGTATGAAATGACCCGGGCTCCAAATGCCTCCGCGACCTTCGCCAAAGGGGCCATGTAAATGTTAAAGATGGTGGGGCTCAGGATGGACCCTTGAGGCACCCCCACCTCTAGCGAAGGCATTTTCGCAGAGAACGGTGGAGCCCAGATCACCTGTCGACGGTCGGCAAAGAAGGATTGAAACCAATCCAACACCGTCCCCCGCAGTCCTATCTCCCTGAGTCTTAAAAGGAGACCTGCGTGTGGGACGGTGTCGAATGCCGCCGACAGGTCCAGCAGGACCAACATAGCTTTTGCCCCATGATCAAGCGTCTCCCTGATGGCGTCGGTCACCTCCACAAGAGCTGTCTCCGTGCTATAATTGGCACGGAAACCAGATTGGGAGTCATGCAGCAGTTTGTTATTCTCAATAAAGGTGGTAAGAGTATGCTGAACATGCTTCTCCGCCACCTTCGCCAAAGCAGGGAGGAGGGAGATTGGTCTATAGTTGGCCAGCTGCAAGGGGTCAAGCAGAGGTTTTTTGATCAACGGGAGAATGAGAGCATGCTTCCACTCTCTAGGGACCACTCCAGAACTCAGAGACATGTTAAGCAGGGGGTTCAGCAAGCAGTTTACAGCTGAAGCCACATTGCTCAGGCATTTAGCCGGGCATGCATCCAAGGGGGATCCTGATTTTAGACGGGAAAGCAGCTCAAGTGAGGTTTCACATGAAAGCGGGGGGAACGCCGATAACGTGGGCCCGGCCTCTGCTTCAGCAGGTGACAAGAGCTTTTGATCGCTCCCCAAGGCCGCAACAGCCTTCAGAGGCCCCACCCTGCCAAATGAATCCTGAATCTTTAAGATCTTAGCCACAAAAAAATCAGCAAGCTGCCTGATCCACTCCTCCGTGTGGGTGTGTACACGGGCGCCAGCAGCAGGATCCACAAATTCCTTCACAATTCGGAATAGTTCCCGGCTCGTGTTGTCAGCTTGATCTATTCTACGCTCGAAGTAGATCTTTTTGGCTTCGGCAATCTGTTTATGATATAGTTTTATAGCACCCCTGTACTTCAATTTCTCCACAGGATCGTACTTGCGCCGCCAGAGTCTTTCCGCCTTTTTACAATCATGGCGCATCTTCCGTAAAGTGGAGGTAAACCAAGGAGCAGAGTCCTGGCAAGGGGCCATCCTGGCTGGCTTCCGAGGGGCAAGCTCCTCAAATCTTGCCTGAAGCCAGTCTTGGACTAACAACAGGTCGACTTCTAGGTTCCCTGTCATAGTACAAGGATGTAAACAGAGTGCGTCAGCGAGCATATCAGCTGTCACCAGGTGGAAAGCTCTTGATTGACGAGACCCCTCCTTGTGAGTTCTATGGCTAGTCTGACACTCAGATAGTAAAACAAAATTTATTAAAAAGTGATCAGTCCATAGAACCGGTAGAGGGAGGGACACCTTAATCGGCACTGTAGAAAAGATTAGGTCGAGCGTATGACCTTTGACATGGGTGGGACTATCAATGAAAGGAGCCAGCCCAAACATCTCGGTAATATCCCGTAGTTTGGACGCTTCAGCATCAGTTGTTGAGTCCATATGCAGATTTAAGTCGCCCAGCAGCACACAATGCGCTGAGCGCATACAGGGTACTGACAGCGCCGCCTGCAAATCCTCAAAAAACGAGCCAATAGGCCCTGGAGGTCTGTAGACAAGAATCCCTGTGCAGGTATGTGAGGCTGACAAATGGATAATAAAACCAAGGGCTTCACATCCAGCACGATACGATTGATAAACTAAAATACCAGCAACCACTTCACCCCTGATAAAATACTGCCAGAACAAATCTGTTTACCTAATACACCATTTACGTCTAACAAATTAAAATACCACTAACACAAAACTCTCTTTATGATGTGAACTAAGAGACACGTTTGGAGGGTTTCACCCTAGGAAACCATCTTACATTTCCAGAAATGATAAATATACAAAAATATAAACAACGTTGGTGTGTGTGTCATTCTTTTGTTGTCCTATTTGATGTTTACCACTGTTTGGGGTTGTGGTGGCATAATGTTTTTCCATGGGTTTTCTAGTAAATTGTTTTGTTTGGCATGTCTAGGTTTTTTTTTCTGTTATGTCCATGTGACATCTGAATTTGAAGTTGTTTTATATATAATAGGTGCAAATTTATTCGGCATATAACAATCTAGGAAATTACTCAGACAAAGTGCCCGCCATTGACACGTTTCGGTCGCGTCCGCGAGCTTGATCACATGACACGCTTAGTGACTGGAAGTGCTACATAACAGCGCCAGGGAGCTGCGTTGCAGAGAGGTGTTCAGAAGCCATGCCCCTTTTACAGCGCCACAGGGAGCCTCTGGCACGATCGCAGTCTTTTTTCCGTTAGAAGTGGGGCTGTGTGGCCCCCCTTCTTTCCCCTTTTTTGGACCCTTGGGACCCCATCCCCCAGGGCCTGATCCCTTTTAAAAAAAAAAAAAAAATGAACTAGAAGGGATTGCGTGGGCCCCCCTTCCGTGGCCAATTCCGGCCCCGGGAACCCCATCCCCCGGGGCATGGCCAAACAATGTTTTTGGATAGGAAGGGGGGGTGAATGCCCTCCTCCTAAGGCCTCTATTGGCCCCAGGGATCCCATCCCCCAGGGCCCGCCTTTAAGTTTTTATTTATTTGAGGGGAGGGGGGCTGCTTGGCACCCCTCCCGGGCCACTTCTGGCCACAGGGATCCCATCCCCTGGGGTCTGGCCCTTCTTTTTTTTTAGTTGGAGGGGGGCTGCTTGGCCCACCTCCCTGGACACTTCTGGCCCCGGGGACCCCATCCCCTGGAGCCTGGCCTCTTGGTGGGGACCGTGGGGGGAGCCCCAAGTCCCCCACGGTCCCTGCTGGCTCCCCGTGTCCTGCGGGAGCCAGCATTGCTTTTCCACATGGGGAGCTGCTGACATGCAGCTCCCCGTGTGGAAAAGCAATCTGGTTTGTATTTTGGAAGAGAGAGCAGGTTTCCTGCCCTCTCTTCCAAAATCCAAACCAGTGTGTGCTATGACAGGGCAGGAGCCGTGAGGCTCCCGCCCTGTCATAGCAAACTGCAGCATCCCGGGGGTGGCCACCCCGGACACTGCAGGAGCCGGCCCTGGGGGGTGGCAGTTCCCAGGGACATCACAGGCTCCAGGAGGGGAGTGTACACAGCGAGGTGGTGGTCCCCGGGGCTTAGGGGTCCTTAATGGACCCCCAAATTTACATATTAATGCCCCGGGAAGGTGGCGGTCTCTGGGGCATGTGGGGGGGCTCGAGCCTTTGAGGCCCCCACATAAATTATAAAAAGAAGCCCCGGGGGTAGCGGTCCCCGGGGCTGCGGGGTGGCTGTGTGCCCCCACAAATATATATAGAAAGCCCCGGGGTGGCTGTCCCCGGGGCTACGGGGGTCCCCCCTGACTCCACAAATATTTTTTTCATGCCCCCGGGACTGAGCCCACCCAGGGGCTAATTAATAATGAAGCGTGGGCTTGTTTTGTTTTCGTTTTGCGGCCGGATCCGCAGATTCTCCGCGCATCTCGCAGATTTTGTTTTATTTTTAAAAATGCTTTTCGTGGCCCTTGGGGTCCTTGTTGGACCCCTAAGCAGGCCTAGGGGGTCAGGGTGTTTCTACCCTGCCTCCTCATCTTGTTTTACGCTTCTGTTTCCTGGTTTCCTGTTTGAAGTATTGACAGCCAATTAGCATGTAGCTCGTGATCGGCAGGGTGCGCGGATCCTCCGTGCCTCTATATATCGATATTTTTATTTTTTGATTTTCTCAGCAACTACTCAACGGAGAAGTGTGGCTCAATGGTTAGAGCGGAAGACCCTGATGCAGAGGTCTAGCCTGGGACCAGGGTTCAATTCCCCGCCTCGGCGGGTCTTGGGCTCAAAATTCCACTCTGATAATTCTCGCCTCGGTACCTATTCCAATCATGGAGTCCCACTCTGCAACTCTGGGCATTAGCTTGCTTAATCTCCACAACGGCCCCCACAACGCTAAGGATGCCTGGCCTCCACCTTGGGGGTGCCCAGGAGTGGACACCTCACAGGGAAAGCCAGGATGGGTTCCACAGCGGTATTCGTACAAGCGCCTTGAGACCCTTGCGGGTAAGTAGTGCGCTATACAAGTATCAATTTACAAATTTTTTTTATAACGGATTTACACCATTTAATAAAAAGACTGCTTTCTGAACCAAGCACTACCTTTTTGCCAAATTTGGTGTAATTCCGTTCAGCAGTTCAAGCTGTAGCCGTGTCTAAAGTTTCCTTTGGGAAATTGATTTTTTCACCACTTTTTCTTGAATCTCTCAGGAACTACTGAATGGATTTACACCATTTAACAAAAGGAGTTCTTTCTGAAACAAGGGCTACCTTTTTGCCAAAGTTGGTGTAATTCAGTTCAGCAGTTTCGGCTGTAGCCGTGTCTAAAGTTTCCTATGGGAATTAACATGGAGAAAACACGTTTTGGGACCCCCCTTTTTTCTTGGCCCCCACTTGCCGAATCACCCCAAAACTTTCAACATAGGAGCTGACCGGAGCGCCCCAATAGTTTTGAAAATTTCACGACAATTCATCAACGGGCGCCAAAGTTATTGGGAAAAGAATAAATGCTTTTTTAATAGAAACACGGTCCTAACTATAATTACCTACTGGCGACCGCCAGTAGGTAATATATGGAGACACCCTCCCCACAGGCATCAGCACAGAGGGAGGCAAGTTCTGAAGCCCCTAGAGAGTTGAAGTGCTACTCGGACCTAGATATGCACATGCACTGTGCGCGCGCCATATGAATGATCGGGTTATTAGTCATAAACGGGCGTACCTTGTGTGTACTATTCACATTAAGGTATTTAGCTGCATAAAGATGCGCCATATTGAATCACAAATATGAGTTGAGCAGCGTACAGGTCTGTAAGAAATATGCCTTTGTCAATGTAACCCATAATATAGGAAAGACAACGCCCGTATACTCTGTTTATCAAAATGTATGAGAGACACTCAAAATCTTCTGCAAAATACATGAATCTTTACGGAAATGTTTTCAATTTTTTTGTGGAAACGAAAGTTAAAATCTGGAAGGAGCATATATATATATATGAAATGTGTGGAAATGAGTAGGGAGTGGATAGTAATTAATTTCTGCTAATTAATGATTTAAATAATAAAAACAGCAAACAATAGTAGTTATATTTATTTGGATTATTCCTGAAAGTTTTGGAAACAAGCTGATTAAAAAATGGACACATGGCTTGTCGTCCATCAAGTGTTATCTGGTCCTTCTCGCACCTGATCGTAGCAACCGGCTTTTTTCATAATGGTGAATGTAGGAGAGTAGGGTCTGCTTCCTATGGTCACCCCAACTTTTTGCTGTGATTCACTGGTTTTTCGACTTTAGTGTGGCTGTGGGCCTGCTAATCAGACCCACGGCCCAGCTGTTCTCTCTCTAAATTCATATCATGTACTTTAGGTACATACCTAATTGGGTATTGGGTCACCTTTGTGAGCCCCTGTATAGTGTACCATAGGTACCCAGGGCATAGGTGCATCCAAGGCCTACCAGGGGCTGCAGCATGAATTATGCCACCCCTGGCTGGCCATCCAAACTGATACCACAGGCTGATCACTCAGCTTGGGCAAGGTGGTGTAATCACCACTTGCTTAGATATAGTATACCTAAATCTAACCTTATATATAGACACATATGTACATGTAAGTCACTCCTATGGCAGGCCTTAACAATCCTGGAGGCAGAGTGCTTGGTGTTATGTGAGATGGTGCTCTAGCATGATCTGAGCCCGTCTGCAGCTTTCGGAACCGTGTCTTTATAGCTGTTCTATGATATAGCCATACCACATACTCTTAAGTGCATTATAATCCTCGCGGTTCATGCTAACTTTGGTTTGCTTTATCAAAACATGTCATGTAAGGTGTCAAACACTTTGGAATACTACCCCCCTCGCCAGTTCTGGTGGCGGGGGTAGCATTCCACCCTTCTAGAGGGAGAAGACATGTAGTTACTGCTTTACCCGGTTAAAGTTAAACAGAGCCTCAGCATCACAAAATGGATGCTGCTGCCACAGACACGAGTCTGACCTCCTGCTGCTGGACGAAACTTAGTTTAGTATAAAGTTAGGAGCTGAGTCTAGAGACTTTAGATTTATCCTGGAAAGAAACTCTGAAACAAAACTCTTGGACCTTCGACGTTCCATATCGGCTGGAATACTGAAGTCCTTGTGGTCAAGGAGTGACCACCCTGTGCAAACAGGCACCAACAGTAACTTTCCGGTTTGCTTTGTCAATGCTCCAGCCAGAACCTGAAGACTTAGCGACGCAGGAACTGGACTCCCAGACTTCTCTGACTCCGACCCACATCCACAGCAAAGCTGAGACCCGTGGCGGACACGAGCAACGTGGAACCGGACATCCTGGACTACCTGCTTTTTGCTACCTGTGCAGCTCCTGAGGTACCCTCAAAGTTGTGCATTGGGGTTTGAGAAGCCCCAGACCCAAGCAGCATTTACACCGAAGCTCAGCCCTCTACACTCCACGAGTGCCGCGTGGGGCCTGCGCCTGCATTTCAGCTCAATGCGTCCTTGCGGTTGCTAGCCCATTGCCTAGTTGGCCCTCTGAAGACATCTTTGTGAAACTAAACTGCTTGCCTGGTTGCTCCGGGCTTGCTCCAGCTTCCCTGTGAAGGAGAAGCTCCCCAGAGCTTGCTGGTCTGAGCTGAATCCAATCTTTCCATCCTGCGTGGATTGCATTTGCCAAGGTTTGTTGGGTCTAATCTGGATACTGACACTGCCAACAGCTAGATCCGTCTTGGGACAGCTCGACTCCAGCTCCTGGTCATCATCAACGCCTCCTGGTCCTTGTGGCTGCAGAGACAAGCTTCACCTCTTCACCTGATTGCATCTCAACATCGCCTGGTTCCTTCCTGGTTCCTTCCTGGTCACTGGCTAGTGACCCAGACTCTGTCCCCTCTGCTTTCAGGTTCTTCTCGACTCTGATCCACCCTTGGATCCACCCGGACACTTTCCTCCTGGTCACCTGCAGCACTTTCTCGCAGCTCTCCATAGGAAACAGCGGCGAAACCCGACACGAAAGAACACCTATGCACCCAGCTTCTCTGGGTGAGGTAACTCGAGTACTCCAGTGCTCCCGTGGGTAACAACTAACCAAGTGTCCTAGTTTAACAGGGTTTTCCCGTAGTCTATCCGGAAGTGACCAAAATCTACTACTTTGTAACTTTTACGTTCCCATTGAAACTCTATGGTAACTCGCGTGTGTGTTTAGACACTGCGCATGCTTCCCGTGGGCCTCCTATTTCCAATCCCTTGGTTGTTCAGTGTAGCCCCAGCGATTTCCTAGGCCCTAGGCCTATTCACCTTTCCTGAAGTCGTTCTTATACCACTTCTTTAGTATATGGTTCGTGAGGCCCCTAGGGCAGAATTGTATTTGTGCAACTTATAGTATGCTTATTGAGTACCTTGTGCTATATCTCAAACTCTGACCTCATAAAGAGTGTAGAGGGGTTGTGTTAGTAATAAATACATATATATTTGATATATACCTTGTGTGGTGTCCTTTCATTTGGTATTCAAGGGATTATATATGGTAAAACAGCTGGCTTCACATGCTCTCTGAAGTTTTAGCCTAAGACTGCTTTGTCCATACTACCAATAGGATAGCTGGTCTATAAGGTTGACTTTACAACCATCACCATAAGGGTTGTTTGGACTGGTGCAAGGTGCCCACTAGAATAGTGGACATCATATACCAGGCCAACTTCTCACATTGGTGTGCAGCGGTTGGGATAAGAGCGTGCTGATTGTTTTACCATATAATCTTAAGATATCACTTGAAAGATCACATTAAGGTACCTAGAGGTACATATAAATCAAGTCTTAAATACTTAAGTTCTACTGAACTTAGTTGTTGTAGAGCAAAGGGCCTAGCACACCCTGACTACAACTCCTAGAGAGTTTTAGTAGATAACACTTAGTGTAGGTAGGTGCACACACCACAGCTCACTAGAAAGATGTCATTGAGAGGAGAACCTAATGGATCCCTCCCAGCAGAAGTTGACCTTCCCAAAGCACCTTCTAAATATGACACATTTACCTTCCATGAGTTGAGACACTTATGTACGACTAGGAAGTTTAGGCAAGGTTCAAATCCTATTCTTAAGCATTTTATAGAGATAATAGAGGAGTATGGTGTAGCTAAAGCAGCTAACCCAGCCTCAACAAGTAGTACAGGGAAGGGTCACCCATCAGCAGAAGATTTCCCTGATGAGAATCAAGGGGGTGATGATGATGATGAGGATGACGACACTGATCAGGTCCAAGTTTTAGAACTTAATCAGATCAACCTAAGCTTGCATGGGGCTGAAGAGGGCATAGCCCCATTCAGACCTCCAAACAGGCTTAACTCTGGGCCCAGAGGGAGGAGATCCCTGTCTAGAGAATCTCACCAATCTAATGGCTCAGTAGGCTCTGATGCCTATGCTCAGAGGAGAATGACTTCCCCTCAGAGGAGAGAACACCAGGCCAGGATGAAAGAAGTTAATCTGAGGATTGAGAGGCAAGAGGTTGCCCTCGCCAATGAGAGACTGGCTCTTGCAAGAGAGCAAAAGTTAAGTGGGTTAGAACCCACTGGTGGCAGCATTATCCCTAAGGATAGGGAGAGGTCTTATGACCATAAAAACCTAAAAAAGATTGTCCCTCCCTACAAGAGAGGGGATGACATCCACAAGTGGATAACTGCTTTGGAGAGGGCCTGCAAAGTACAGCAGGTACCCCAAAGTCAGTGGGCAGCAATCTTATGGCTCTCCTTTTCAGAAAAAGGAAGAGACAAGCTCCTCACAGTTAGTGATGAGGATGCTGACAACTACACTGTTCTGAAGAGGGGAAACGACATTTACAACTACTCATTCAAAACGAAGGTCCTGAACCACGACTCCTTAACAACGACTGAACCTGAATCATGAGTCTTTTAACCATTAATGCATTTACAACTACCTCAGGCCAGTAGATGGCACTCTTGGATTATATATGAAAGATGTATTACTATTGCGCTAAAATGATGGATGACTGTATTTTATATGGTTTTGTAGAGTGAATGTTATGTTTTTTAACAGAATAAGTTTAGGAAACTGTTTTCTATAATAGTGTTTACTATGTGAAAATGTGGTTTAATTTCGTTGTAAATGCATTAAAGGTAAAGGCATACTCGCCGTTTAAAAAAATTACTTTAAAATGTAAGTTTTTTGGTAAGTATTAAAGGTAAGTATTACATGTAAAATATATATATGTGTATATATATATGTATATATAGGGTTGCAAGTGTATTTTTAAGGGTTTAGGATGAGTATGGGTTTTTGGGTGGCAAGGGTAATATTGGGATTTAAGGTGGGTATGGGTTTTTGGGTGACAAAGGTACTTTTTACGGTTTGGATGGGCACGGGTATTTTTAGGGTATAAGGTGGGTATGGTTTTTGGGTGGGAAAGGTAATTTTAGTATTTAGGGTGGGTGTGGGTTTTTGGGATTGCAAGGGTAATTTTAGGGTTTAGGGTGGACATGTTTTTTGGGTGGCAAGGTTAATTTAAGAATTTAGGGTGGTTAAGGGTTTTTGAGATTGTAAGGGTATTTTTAGGGTTTAGGGTAGGGGTGGGTTTTTGGTTGGAAGGGATTTTTAAGGGATTCGGGTGGGTGTGGATTTTAGGGTGGCAAGGGAAATTTTAGGTTTTTGGGTGGGTATGGGTTTTTGGGTGGTAAGGGTAATTTTAGGGTGGGTATGGGTTTTTGGGTGATAACTATATTTTTAGGGTTAAGGGTGGGTATGGGCTTTTGGGTGACAAGGGTAATTTTAGGGTGGGTATGGATTTTGGATGGCAGGGGTAATTTTAGGGTTTAGGGTTGGTATGGGTTTTTGGGATTGCAAGGGTATTTTTAGGGTTTATGGTGGGTGTGGGTTTTTGGGTGGAAAAGGAATTTGTAGGGTTTAGGGAGGGTATAGGTTTTTGGGTGGAATGGGAATTTTAAAGGTGTGGGGTGGGTGTAGGTTTTTTGGGTGGAAAGGAATTTTATAACATTATAACATTAATAGTGAGTATAGGTGTGTGTGTGTGTATATATAGTGTTAATACTTACCAATATTCACTTTACAACCCATATGTCTTTAGCAGGCATGCCTTTACCACGAAAGTCAAGTGTTTTACAGGTACATACAAACCCATTACCCATACATACATACAAATATATAAATATATATATATATTTTTTCCAAAGGGATGAGCAGGATTATTTGTCAGGCAGAATATTGATTTTTGCTCGCAAATTTGATGCCACCAGAAAACGACTTGCTCAAGGGACTGTGGGTCCGAACAATGCAGACACTGAAGAGTCAGAGGTGTCTGATGGCAAACAACCCACAGCTCCTGCAACAAAAGAAAAAACAAGCGTGAAACCTTTTTTCGATGAATATCAGGTCATAAAGGAAACACGCCAGAGACCACAGCAAAGGAATCACCCCCCCCCCAACCAAGCCAAAGAGGAGGACAAGGCGGGGCAGGAGGGGCTAGAGGAGGCATACAGGCAACTGCCTCACCGAGGGTGACCCGGAGTGTGTCAAGCCGCAGGAGAAGACAATAACAGCGGACGACAACAATGTCATCAACCTGTCGAAAAGAGAGCAAACAGGTGATGAGATAAGAGTCCTCAAGAAAGCACTGAGTTTTTGTCCTGCAAGTGAGTTGGACCTGGTGGACACAAGAATAGATCTCTTTAGATACATTCGAAAACTAAAGTTTAAGAAAATCTTTCTTCTACATCCCAAAGATACTGTTGTGGGAACACATTTGGGAAACACCACAGAGGAATCTATAGAAGGACACCCTAATACTCTTGCAAATTTATTACTGACCCCAACTCAAGAAATTTTGGAAAGGGGATTAACAGGTCCACAGGGTGGAGATGTATCTATAATACAAGTACGAGATCCTAGTAACATGAAAAAGAAGTCTAAAAAACTGCCTGTTGCACCTCACGATGCAATTGATGTTTTTAATGAAGCGGTACTCATGGACTTGGAAAGACCATCAAAAGAAAAGATGGACATGCAATCGTCCAATATCACGAGGAGAGAATGGGAGGCAATCAAGTCCCTGAAAAATGATAAAACCATTGAAATTAAACCCTCGGATAAAGGGGGAAATATTGTGATTTGTAACAAGGAACAGTATGAACAGGAGGCACGAAGACAATTAAAAGACAAAGAGTGCTATACCATTATACAAAGAACTGAATATGTCAAGAGCACAATGGAATATCAATCAATGCTGACTAAATGAAAGGAGGATGGCATGCTCAATATGGATGAGTTCCTTTTCTTGCAATGTGAATCACCAATATTACCCACCTTTTACCATCTTCCAAAGATCCACAAAAATGCCAAAAGACCACCAGGGCGCCGGATCGTGTCTTCGATTGGGAGTCTTTTGGAAAATACGTCACGCTTCATTGATTCGTATCTTGCTCCCATTGTAAAAGACTTACCGTCATACGTGAGGGATACACAAGATTTCCTCCGTATTATAGACAATATCTCTTGGGATTCGGACATGCTTTTAATAACATTGGATGTGGTGAATTTATACACCTGTATAGCCCATGAGAACGGCTTGATGGCGACCAAGTGGTTTCTAGACAGAAAACCAGAGAGATATAAGTCACACAGCAATATGTTGTTAAACATGATGCGATTTTGTTTATACCATAACATTTTCCTCTTTTCCGGCCAATTATTTAAACAAATCAGGGGTACCTCTATGGGCTTGTGCTTCTCCCCTAGCTACGCAAACTTGTTCGTAGGCTGGTGGGAGAAGCACGAAGAGTGGGGTGAGATCAATGAGGCATGGACAGATAAAATTTTAATGTGGACTAGGTATATAGACAACCTGTTTATTGTGTGGCGCGGCGATCGCACCTCGGCTGAGGAGTACATCGCCGTCCTCAACAATAATAATTGGAACCTGAAATTTACTAGCACAATAAGCGCAACTAGTATTTGCTATTTGGATCTGGAGGTTTATATATATAACAACACTCTCCAAACGAGACTCTATAGAAAACCCACGGCGGGGAATGCCGTGTTACACGCAGCCAGTTACCACCCAAAGAGTCTAATCAAAAATGTCCCTTATGGCGAACTACTGCGCTTAAAAAGAAACTGCTCGGGGGGCGTGGCCAAGATGGCGTCGGAGTAGGACGCATCCCTGAGCCTCTCCGACGCCGCACCGACATAGCTTCGAACAGCGGGGTCCTTGGTGTGCTGTTCGGTACTGCCAGGAAGGTGAAGACTGGCGGAGCGCTCCGGTGCCGCCGGAGAGGCGATTTGGTGCCTACGGCGCTTTTTAGCGCGGAACCGGGCTGCGGCCTGTGAAGCAGCGGCCTCGGGTGCTGGTGGCTCAGCCTCGGCCTGACCGGAGCCTGGCCTTGGGGGGCCGTCCACTGCTGCCGATCCCGGCTGGGGCCTGACTGAGAACGGGACGCATCACGCCCGAGGGGTCGTGGAGCTCAGTGCGACGTGGACAGAGTGCACAGCGACTCCGGCAGGGTGAAGACGTGGACTGGCTGGGCGAGCGCCGGCGGATTCAGCCCGGCTGGGCGCGTGATTGGCTGTTCCCACCACCGGGACGCATCGGAGGAGAGCTGGCGCGACAGGGGGGTGAGCCGAGCCGGAGGAGAGAGTGAGGTGCGCCGCTGCAGTGGAGAGCTTGGCCCGGGGGGAGGTCAGGAGAGGCGTCCTGGACTGAAAGAGAGGAGGCATTGCTGGCTGGTGACGCCGGGGGGGCTCTCTCGGTCTCCCTGCAGTTTGTGACTCGGATAGGCTGCCTGTGCCGTTGCTGCTTCATCGAAGGGGGCATTTTGAGCGGTCCGAGCGACCGGGACGCTTTGCTGCCCCGGACAGGCGGACTCAGGGAGCACTCCTGCGGCGCCAGTGGAGAGAGGCCTGGAGGACGCTCGGCACTGCCATCTCTTGGCTGCCTCCCGGACTGGACAGAGCGCGACGCGGCCTTAACGCGCCTTTAGCTGGCTGCGCAGTTGGCCCGTAGTGGTGCATATCTTGCCCAGTTTTTGCGGAGGGGCCGCCGCTGGTGACCAAGGAGACCGGATTGAGGGTCCCCTCGTGCGAGGGCACACGACCCCCTGTTGCGGCGGGCCTTACGTAGCGGCCTTTGGAGGGCCGATCCCGAGGATCCTTGGGCTAGAACGAGACTCTGTTGCGGAGGGGGCCTTGCGTAGCGACCTCTGGAGGCCGATTCTGTGGGTCCCTAGGCCTGGTTTCAGACAAGAGCGCAAACGGAGGAGTCCCAAGAGCCCTCTGCCGGACGCCGGCATCAAGGAGGGGTTCTGTCGACCACTAACTGCTGCCTGGATTGAAGGGAACTCTCGGTGCCCGCGGCTCTGGTGGATCGGCGGCCGCTCCTAGGGGAGTGACGCAGCACTGCTGACGGGGTCTCCCGAACTCGAAGGTCGCTGTTCTGAGCTTCATCCTCCCGGCTGCGACTACCTTAGGCCTGGTGGTAGGAGTGTGGCGGCATTTCGCGGTCATGTCTGGCTCGCAGCGCAAGGGGGGGAAGACGGTGAAGGAGGTGGCCTCCAAGTCATCGCAGCAACCAGCGTCGCCTGGAGCCAGCGGGTCCTCCAGACAATCGGATGATGAGGCGCCAGCGACTAAAGCGTTCATGAAGGAGCTTTTCGCAACTATAAAAGAGGACATCTCCGAACTCAGAACACAGTTGGCATCAGACCTCCGGGAGGTGCGGAGGGACGTAGATGGGATTGGCGAAAGGGTGGCGACGCTGGAGGACCATGACCTTAGCATGGCTCATGACGTGCACCAACTCCAACAGGATATCATACGACTTACGGAGCAGAATCTGGACTTGCAAACCCACGCAGAAGATTTGGAGAACCGCTCCAGGAGGAATAACATTCGCATCAAGGCGGTACCGTGGGATGGCGAATCGGGGGACCTGCGTGGCTACGTCCAAGCCTTGTTTCTTCAAGTCCTGGAGGATGAGGAACTGCGGGACATCCAGATGGACAGAGTGCACAGAGTGGGGCTGCCTAGAAGGGGAGGGGGCCCGCCGCCAGATATCCTCGTCTGTGTGCACGACTTTCAGGTCAAAGAAAGGATTCTGAGGAAAGCTAGGACCATCACCTCTTTGCAGTTTAGGGGCCATAGCCCCCAGCTTTACCAGGACCTGGCGGCGACAACCTTGCAGAAGCGGAGGGACTTCCGGCCTGTGACCGCCTTCCTCCGGGGGCGCGGGGTGTCCTACTCCTGGGGTCATCCTTTCCGGATTATCTTTCGATGGGAGAACAGGCTACGGCAGATCACTTCCCTGCGGGAGGCAATGGATCTTCTGGGCATCGTAGAGGAGGAACCATCTCGAGAGGCTCGTAGCTCACCGTTCCGGCGGAGGCGTCGCTCCTCTTCCTGGCACAGGGTGGGCCCGTCCCCAGAACGACAACGACCGGACCCAGCGACTAGAGAGCAGGAGAGAGGGGCCGCAGTGGCATCGGTGGCCTCCGCCACCATGACGGATTCCCAGACGGGCTCTGGAGCAGCATGACCCCGACATCATGGCATGGCGTCGGAGGGGCTCTTGGCCTGAGGTCCCCGGGGTATAAAGGTACTTTTAGAGAAGACACCCCGGACCTTGGACCTGGGGGTCACCGAGTTGACACCCCTGCCCCGATTCCAGTCCAGTGGGGGACTCCCGAACCATGACCTACTGGAACTGAAGACTATGAGGTTCAGGTTCAGTGCCTTAACTGGCGTTTTGTTGTTTCTTGTTACTTGCGCTCTTGTTTTTGGGGGGGGCGGGGGGGAGAATGAGGATGGGGAGGGATGTTGGGGGGGCTGGGACTGGGGGGGGGTTGGGAGACCAGTGGTGGCGGCTCTGTGCGGTATGTCTGGATTGCTGAGCGTGGGACGGGATGTGGGATTTACTGCCTATCCTTGATTTGCTGGGGTTGGAGGTCTTATTTGGCTTTCGGTTCCCGATGGAGGACGACCTGGCGGGCGGGAGGGGGGTATGTTGGGTGGTTGGGTGCTTTGCTGCTATTCCCACCTGTATTTCCTATGTTGCTCTGTAGTGTGACTCCTTTGGGCCCTGCATGTTCTGGAATCATGGGGGTCTCGCGTGGCTTGAGGGTTGACCGTGTGGGCCCTTTGGGGTGGTTGTGGCTGAGATCTCTTCCTCGAGTTCCTGCGCTTGCTTCTCTTTCTTGGGCGTGGGTTCTGGCGCATCTGCAGGTCCAGTACGAGGCCCGGGGCTGTTCGGATGTGTGCATGGCGTGGAGTTCTTACTTTCCCTTATGCCTGTCAGCGTAGGAACTTGGAACGTAAAGGGCCTTAACTCCCCGCAGAAGCGGCAGAAACTCTGGAAGTACATTGTGGATCACCATTTAGATGTGGTTGCCCTACAGGAAACCCACCTGGCTAGGAAGGATGAGCTGAGGCTTCGTCATAGGCAGTTCCCTCTTATTTACAGGGCGTCTGCGACCACGAAGCATAGAGG
The DNA here is from genome assembly GCF_964261635.1 of Lissotriton helveticus. NCBI lineage: Eukaryota > Metazoa > Chordata > Amphibia > Caudata > Salamandridae > Lissotriton > Lissotriton helveticus. The sequence goes on from NC_136057.1 coordinate 1,481,063,793, forward strand.
GGTGGCCCTGCTCTTCCGGGCTTCCCTGCATTTTCAGCCCACGGGGGTGAGTGGGGATAAAGAAGGCCGGTGGCTCCTGGTGAAGGGTCTGTTGTATGGCCGTCTGTGTACTTTTGCTGTATTGTATGCTCCTAATGCGGGTCAGAATGGCTTCTTGCAAGGCCTGCTGGACAAGATGGGGACCTTTGTGGAGGGTCACTTACTTATGCTGGGTGATTTCAATATGGTATGGGACAGGGGATTGGATAGCTCTGGGGCCCGCAGGGCGGACGCTGGCGTCTTCTCAGACGAAACTAAACGTCAGTTAGGTGATATGGGACTGATTGACAGTTGGCGCTTTCTTCATGCCCAGACCAGGGATTACACATTTTTTTCCAACGTACACCAATCGTATTCCCGCATTGATTACGTCTTGGTTAGTCAGGCTCTTCGGGGGGACATACAATTAGCTGAAGTCTTTCCACTCTCACTTTCGGACCATAGCCTCGTGATTCTGGGTCTACATTGGGCCACCGGGGGGGATGGTTGGCGTAAGTGGTATTTCCCAGCAGCTCTAGTGCGAGATGAGGTGTCCTGTAGGGCTTTACGCAAGGCTATTGGCGAATTTTTTCTCCTCAATCCCCCTACGGACACATCGGTGTATACCACTTGGGACGCATGCAAGGCCTCTTTGAGGGGCACATGCCTCGCTCTCAACGCGAACTTGAACAAGCTGAGGCGGGAGGAGAGGGAGGCTCTTGAATCTGAGCTGGCCTCTTTGGACCAGGCTCACAAGGCGAACCCTTCCAGGGTGACCCTACGCCCCCTGACGGCGGTGCGTGGGAAACTGAGGGCCCATTATAATAATAGGGCGGAGTTTACCCTTCTGCGTCTTCGACGCACCTCCTACTCCCAGGGCAATAAGATAGGGCACCATCTTGCCCGGCAACTTCGGGACAAACGCGTATATAGGGGGAATTCGCGACCATGCGGGCTCAGTTCAGTATCGAGATGCAGACAAAGCAACCATATTCGGACGCTTCTATGAGGTGCTCTATTCGAGTGACTCGCTCGATCCGGGGGCTCAATCCACCTTCCTGGAGGGCCTGCCTCTCCCGAAAGTCTCTAAAGAATGGAACGAGTTACTATCCTCCCCCATCACCCGAGAAGAGGTCTTAGATGCCATTAAGGCCCTGAAGCTGCACAAGGCACCTGGGCCTGACGGCTACACGGCACTCTTCTACAAAACGTTCTCCTCTGACATTTGCGACTACTTAGTCTCCCTCTTCAACGCAATGGCGATTGATGGTAGGACCGCGGATTCTATGGCCGAAGCATTGATCACTGTTATCCCCAAGCCGGGGAAGGATCCTACCTCTTGTGCCTCTTACCGCCCGATAGCGCTTCTCAATCTAGACGCCAAGCTGTACTCCTCCATTCTGGCGGGTAGACTACAGGACCTGATGCCTGCCTTGATCCATCCTGATCAATCTGGGTTTATTAAGGGCAGGCAGACTCACGATAACCTACGTCGCGTTGTCCATCTCATTGAAAAGGCGGAACGGTTTCGCATACCTGCAGTGCTGGTCGGGCTCGATGCGGAGAAAGCTTTCGACCGTGTCGACTGGGGGTTTCTGCACCGGATGTTAGTAGCCTTCGGATTCTCGCCCTGTTTCATTAGAATGATCGAGGCCAACTATAGTGGCCCTACCTCTCGGGTGTTAATCAACGGCCATAGATCGGCGAGATTTCGTCATTCCCGAGGGACGCGCCAGGGGTGCCCCCTCTCGCCTCTGCTTTTCGCCCTTTGTATAGAACCGTTAGCACTGGCGGTGCGAGAGGACGAGCGGATTCTGGGGCTTCCCTTTACAGGCGAGCAGCATAAGATCTCACTTTTTGCTGACGACGTCTTGTTATCCATCAGGGACCCAGCACTGTCGCTACCTCATGTTCACGCGGTGCTCTCTACCTATGAGAGGGTGGCGGGCTTTAAAGTTAATTTCGATAAATCCTACATTCTAAATCTAACCTTATCGACAGGGGAGGTGCAACAGACCCAGCTGCTTACTCCACTCGCCTGGGCGTCGGCATCCTTGCTTTATCTGGGCGTAAGGTTGACCTCCACAGTGGGTGCCCTGTTCCATGCTAACTTCCCCCCGATGTTGTCTTCCATTAAAACTGAATTGGAGCGATGGAAGCCCAAATTCATTTCGTGGCTGGGCAGGATACACGCCCTTAAGATGGTGCTCCTTCCTAAACTGTTGTACTTGTTTCAGGCTTTGCATATTCCGATAGGGCTAGACTACTTCCGCCGTTTGAAGACTATGATGCTGAGATATATCTGGCAGGGTGGCCGAGCGCGGCTTCCGTTTTCGGTTCTGCGACGTCCGCGGTTGGAGGGGGGGGTTGGCTTTCCGGACATGCATCTGTACTACAAGGCCGCCCAACTGAGGGTCATCGTGGAGTGGTCCCAACAGTTGTCGGAGAAACATTGGCTCCACATGGACCGGAGCGTTGCAGGCCGCTCCATCTGGGATCTGGCCTGGTTGCCTAAAGCAGACCGGCCCAAAAACGCTTACATTAGCACTCCCACGAGCACAGTGTTGAAGATCTGGGACACGCTAAGCGGCGACGACCGCTGGACCACATTCCCGTCCCCGTTTACCCCGATTCATTTCAACCCGGCCTTCCCCCCGGCTCTAACGGAAGGTCCCTTTGGGGCTTGGAAGGAGGGTGGCTGTAGAGCTCTCACCCACTTGTTTCATGGCACCGCACCCCTCACTTTCCACAACTGTATGAGGGACTATGGCGTTCTCCCGACGGAACGCTTCAGACATCTCCAACTCCTGCATTGGGCGACGTCGCCTGCGGTAGTGGACGCTGCTACTAGACCCTTGTCGAAATTTGAATCCTTCCTTCTCCGCACGTCTGCCATGAAAGGAGCAATTTCATTCCTGTACAAATTGTTATTAGACTCTGCCGTGGCACCGCGGCCGCGATATCAAGACCATTGGGACTCCACCCTGGGAAGGGATATTTCTACTAGTGAGTGGCAGGGCTTATGGAGGGACGTGACGGCGCATAATCACTCTACTGACCTCAGGGAGGCTCACATGAAACTTATCTTTGATTGGTACCTATATCCTTCTAAATTGCACCACATATTTCCCACTACTTCAGATAGGTGTTGGCGGGGATGTGGGCTGTTGGGAGACTTTAGCCATATATGGTGGGAGTGCCCCACCATCAAGCCATTCTGGAATGAGATTCTGTCCCACATAAAGGATATTTTGGGTTACCCGATCCCGGACTCCATGGCTTTTGTCTTATTAGGGCTTAGGGACCCGCTGCTTGAGCACCAGACTAGGGCGGATAAGCGTGTTATGTGGTTGTGTCTAGGTGCGGCTAAGATGACGCTTGCAGCTGCGTGGAAGTCCCCATCTGCTCCCGCTATTTCCTTGTGGCATGCCCGATTGTGGCGTCTGTTAAGCATGGAACGTCTCTCTGACATTTTCCTGGGGAACTTCAAGAATTTTATGTATAACTGGGGCCCACTTGTGAGGTTTCTATCCCGAGGCCTGCCCTCGGCAGTATGTCCCTCAGCGGTGCGGTCCCTGCATCTCTTCCAGATTTGATTTCCTGAAGGTCTATTTTGCTCTGTATGCTTGCTGGCCGCCGCCACTGGGGGGAGGGAGTAGTTGGGGAGGGACGAGGGAGGGGGGGTTAGTTGGGGTAATTGTTTTATGTTCCTTCTCCAGTTGCGACTGGCTCTGTTTAGGGATGACCGCTTGACCTTGGATGATGTTCGGGCTATTTCTTATGTCTGAGGAAGCCGTGTCCACTGTTGGGTTATCTGCCCTGCACGGGAGCTGAACTGCACGGACTTTCTTGTCGGAATATCGCTAGCTTCTTGTGGACTCTGGAGCCTTGTCGCCCCTTATACTTGAAGGATTCCCTCCCTGTCTTTGCTCCCCCTGTGTGGGGTTTTGTGGCGATATGTCGCCTGTCTTTCTTCTTTCTTTCCTGTCCCCCCTCTTACAGTTTTCCCTCCCCTCTCTATTTCCTTTGATATACTGCAAAATAAAAATTTTATAAAAAAAAAAAGAAACTGCTCAGTAGAAACTGATTTCCAACAAGCTAAAGCTGATGCCAGTGAGAGATTTCAAAATAGGGGGTATTCCAAGAGCATACTTCAACAGGCTTCAAATAAGGCGTCTATAGTCAACAGGAGGGATCTCCTGGTGGCAAAGAAAGTGCCAAAGGTGGAAGATGAGGTGAGAATGATCACCAAATTTAACACCAAATCTGGAGATCTGGTCCACATTTTTAAGAAAAATTGGCACATTTTGACTACTGACAGTGTTTTGAAAGGGCATCTCCCTCGGCAGCCTTTATTAACTTATCGACGCTGTCAGTCACTATCTGATCATTTAGTCCGTAGCCATTTTTCCTCAAAGGCCCAGCCCACTGAACTTACCAACATCAAAGTTTGTGCTGTAAAGCCTGTAAAGGCAGTAAGAAAGTCTTAGAGTATCCGGGCAGAACAGTAGAGGATAGACCAAATAGGAAAATAAAGAAACTCCCAAATTGCAATTCAGACTATACCATCTACTATCTAGAGTGCCCATGTAAAAGAAGATACATTGGGAGCACCATCAACCCCACTAAACTCAGAATCCTAGAACATATGCGAGCAATCGCGAATAAGGATAAAGCCTATCCGGTGCTCGCCATTTCACAGAATGCCATCATAGCGATAGGGATCTTCTGAGTTTTTACTGCATAGATCAGGTAAAACGTCTGGAACGAGGGGGGGACAGAGAAAAGGCACTTCAAGTCCTAGAATCTAGGTATATCATCGACCTTAAAACTCTGACCCCATGGGGCCTTAATAATGACAAAGAATTGTGGGTCCACTTCTGAATATGCACATGGGATCATGTGTATTAACACTCTCATATGTCCAAACTCTAACTGAAAAATAGAGATACTGTCTGCCAACACCCATATATCCGAAAGCTGACATCACTGCTTATTGAATTACATAGTAAGATACCTCTGCCCATACAGGGCTACAAAACAAAAAAGAATCAAAAAAAGCATAAAAGGGTAGACATCCTGGTCCGTGGCACTAATAACATAATGCAATTGGGGATACACCCCTATAAGTAAAGGCATCAACAAAATGCAATATTGTAGTGTGGCCATATAGGATCTGATTATCTATCCTCTCTGTATCATAATGAGAGTATGTACACAAATTATGAATTGTTTGTTGTAGAAATGTTTTTAATTATGCACTAAGCACTTTATTTTTCGGCATGATAAACACTTATGATATATGTAGAGACATATGTTTAAAGATGGCCACCGTTTTTGACAAAATTTACCATCATTTATGTCAATGAATGTAGCAATGACCGGTGGGTTTAAAATGGCGACTGATTGTTCACACAAACTGACACTGACGAAGCTGGAATAGCGAAACGCGTCTGTCTGGGGTGAGGGGGGTTTGCATTAAAATATTTAAAATCCGGATACCAGTGTGCTTGCCGTTTTTCGACTACATAGTTGGATTAAGTTGTAAATATATATATATATATATATATATATATCCAACAAAACAAGTTCGCTTCGGATCCCTGGCGCTTCCAGTGGCGGGTCTCGGACGGGGTAGCGAATCCCAAATGTTACAGCCAAACACTCTCTTACGTGAAAAAGAAAGAAATCCGGGCCACTTCGAGTTTGCAAAGCGTGTTTTAATTCACAAACGGCTTGTCTCGACGCGTTTCGCAGGTGAAACCTGCTTTCTCACGATCCTTCTTTTACACGTAAGAGAGTGTTTGGCTGTAATATATATATATATATATATATATATATATATATATCCATGTGGGTTTATACTTACCAGTAAAGGTAAAGTAAAGTAAAGGTACATGAATGGGGTAAAGGCAAGCAAGGTAAAGGCATAGTAGTTGTAAAAGATAGTTGTTGTTAAAACTTTAGTGGTTTAGACTAAGTAGTGGTTAAGGAGTAGTTGTTTTGACTGTAGTTGTTCAAGTGGTAGTTGTTCCATCATACAACCCCTGAAGAGTGCTCTGATTGATGGGTTTGGCTTAACCACTGAGCAGTATAGGTTGCTGTTCAGAGACACCCAGAAGACACAGACTCAGGACTGAACTGACTTTGTAGATTGTGCCACTAAGGCTCTGGAAGGCTGGTTACTGGGCAGTAAAGTTAAGGATTATACAGGATTGTATAATTTGATCATGAGAGAACAAATACTTAATAATTGTCAGAACCAGTTATTGCATCAGCACCTGATTGACTCTGATCTGACCTCTCCCCAAGAATTGGGAAAGAAGGCGGACAAATGGGTCAGAACCAGGGTGAAGCAGAAGGTCAAGAACCAAAGTGGTGATCAGAAGAAGCAAGACCAGAAGTCTTTACCAGGTCCCCAAAAAGCTTCTAACGAGGGGTGTTCCAAGAAACCCAAGAAGAAATAAGGTCCAAAGTAACCCTGGTGCAATTTTTGTAAAAGTAATACTCACTGGACCAGTGATTGCATCAAGAAGGAGGCAGCCCAACCACCATTGCCCCATAGGCAACTGTTCCCCCTAGTACAGCTAATAGTGGTGGTTCTCAACAGAAGGGTGTAGTAGGGTTAACCCTGGGAACTGAGATGGACTCTGGCCTGGTCAGACTACCAACTCAAGCTGTCCTTGTCTGTGATGTGGACATGGATATGGCCTCTACTGTGAGCCCCAGTAACCTAGGCAAGTACAGACAGACACCTTTAATCAATAGTAAAGTGGCTCAGCCTACAGGGACACATGTGCCAGTGTCACCGTGGTGACTCCTAACTTTGTGGACCCTGGACAGATCATACTAGGTGATAATTACCTAGTGACCAATGCTAGCAATGTCACTACCACCCATAGTATGGCAATTGTTAATTTCTCCTGGTGAGGGGAAACTGGCCTCAAAAAGGTTGTTGTTAGTTCAGACCTCCCTGTAGAATGTTTGTTGGTCAATGATCTAGAATCTCCAGTCTGGTCTGAAGTGGACTATAGGACTCATGCAGAGATGCTGGGCATATCAGCACATGTCCCTGCTGTGACCAGGTCACAGGCCAAAAAGTGCCAAACTGAACAGACACTGGATCCTGAAACTATGGACCAGTTGCCTACCAAGAGAAAGAGCAGTAGGGTTAAGGCAGTGCCTCCCCCTGCCTCAGAATGAGGATCAACCTTCTGAGGAAGCTGATAGTGAAACCCAAGAAGGAACTGTCCTAGAAGAGCTTGAGCCTGATCAGGTTGAGTGTCTTGGGACAGGGGGACCTTCAAGGGCAGATCTGAGGCAGGCACAGCTGGACTGCCCCTCTCTTGAACCCCTCAGACAGCAAGATGCTGCTGAGGCTGCTGGGAATGATACAGGTACCCATAAAGTGTATTGGGATGAAGGGCTCCTTTATTCAGAGGCTAGAGTCCCCAACCTGGTGCTTCCAGGAGGTTGGTCATACTTTTGACATTCAGGGGCTTCCTTCTCACCTTAGCCCATGATATTCCCTTAGCAGGACATCTTGGCCAGAACAAGACTTGGGACAGGCTTGTCCCTCACTTTCACGGGCCCCACATGTCAGAAGATACCAAGGAGTTTTGCCCCTCCTGTGTCACCTGCCAAGCCAGAGCAAATCAGGTGGCACCACAAAGGCCCCCCTAATACCACTACCTGTGGTGGGGGTTCCCTTCAGTGAGTTGGGATAGACATTGTTGGACCAATGGATCCCCAAACACCTCTGGGCCCAGGTTTATTCTGGTGATAGTGGATCATGCCACCAGATACCCAGAAGCTATTCCCTTAAGGACCACAACAGCCCCTGTTGTGGCAAGAGCCCTCCTGGAAGTTTTCTCAAGAGTGGGCTTTCCGAAAGAGGTTGTCTCAGACAGAGGTGCAAACTTTATGTCTGGATATTTAACTGCTATGTGGAAAGAGTGTGGAGTGAACTACAAGTTCACCACACCCTACCATCCACAGTGCAATGGTCTAGTTGAAAGATTCAACAAGACCTTAAAGGGCATGATCAAGCGACTCCCTGAAAAGCTTAGGCGAAGATGGGATATCTTGCTGCCCTGCCTTTTATTCGCTTACAGAGAGGTCCCACAGAAGGGGTTGGCTACAGCCCTTTTGAACTTCTATTTGGGCACCCTGTAAGAGGACCCCTGTGTCTGGCGAAGGAAGGATGGGAGTTACCACTCAAAAAGCCTAAACAAGACATAGTGGATTATGTACTTGGTCTCCGCTCCAGGATGGCCGAATACATGAAAAAGGCTTCTAAACACCTTGAGGATAGCCAGGAACTTCAAAAAGCCTGGCATGACCAAAAGGCTGTGCTGACTGTGTACCAGCCAGGACAGAAAGTGTGGATGTTGGAGCCAGTGGCCCCAGCAGCACTCAAAGACAAATGGTCTGGACCCCACACTATTGTTGAGCAAAAGGGAGAGGTAACCTACCTGGTTGACCTAGGAACTCCCAGGAGCTCCCACAGTGTGCTTCATGTCAACAGGCTGAAGGCATATGTTGACAGGGCAGACATGGGCTTGCTCATGGCTACAGATGAGGGACAGGAAGAGGAGAGTGACCTGCTTTCTCAGAACCCTGATGATGGCTCAGTTGATGGAGTAGCCTTGGCAGGCAGCATCACTGACCAACAGCAGCAGGACTGCAGACAAATTCTACAGGCATATAGACATATGTTTTCACTGACTCCAAGTCCGACAAACTGGTGCACCCATGAGGTGGACACTGGTGACATTCTGCCTGTGAAGAGTAAAATCTACAGGCATCCTGACCATGTCAGGGACTGTATCAGGACAGAGGTCCAAAAGATGTTGGAGTTGGCAGTGAAATCTCATAGATTTCACTGCGTCACTATTACGAGGCTTTTTGCGGGGGAACGCCCCCTCTGCATACATTATACCTGACGCAGGTATAATGTAGCGCAGGGGTTTACAAAGTGACGCATCTGCTTAGATGCATCACTTTGTAAATGTGGTGCAACAAGGCACATTTTTTACTCCACTGGTGCGTCACTAAAAGTGACGCACCAGCGGCGTAAAAGTGACGCAAGGGCTCATAAATGAGGCCCATGCAGTGCAGTATTGGACTTAACATACAGAGTACACTGCATGCCTCTGCATGTGTGTTCTACTGTGGCAGACACATCGAACGGTCGTTATCGAAGTTGCATGCAGCCCACAATGCAGTGTCTGTTTTTTGGTTAAAATCTGTAGAAACTTGCCACAAATCCATAATTATGCAGAAAACACGGCGGCCACAGATTCGCATAATTCCAGTGGCTCCGATTGTGACAGAAAAGAAGTAGATGAAAGTATTGCAGCTGGGTAAGAGGGGGAGAGGGGGAGGATGGGAGTTAGGGCAATGGAGGGGGCACTCGGAGGGAGGTGAGGAAAGAGACACATCTTCAGCAATTGTGATGCAGACAGAGCCCTCCAGGGCAGCCCACTCTGTCACAATCTGAGCTGTCACCGGGCCCAGCGCTTCTACAAGATTGTTGTGCTGTAAACTGGCTGCGGTGATTGTTTGTGGGAGGGGGAGAGAAAAACATGCTCAGTGCAGTAATGGAGCTGTGGGTGGTAAGGCACATGGTGGTAACCTTGAGAGCTCTTTTTGAGGCGGGGGTGGGGGGCAGATGGGAAGGAGGGGTCAATGAGTGCAGCTAAGGTTATACGGCATCTTCAGCTGCTCTGCTGTCAAGATGTGTGAGGTGAGTTACGGTGGGTGGAGGGTCAGGACATGAGGCAGCGGTTAGGACGAGAGGCACCCTCACATGCTCTGAAGGTTCGAGGGAGGGGCAAGTTTTAAGGCTGGGAAAAAAAAGCCCCGACGCAAATGGCGTTGCAGCGTGCGCAATGTAATTTTATTTATTTATTTATTTATGTACTTATCTCCGGTCCATCGAATGCCGGAGTTTGCTAGCCCTCACCCTGCCCCTCCCCCGCCATGCCTCACCGCCTCACAGCACTCCCTCGAGGAGCTGCTACTGGAGAGAGAGAGTTTTGTCAAGTGGAAGTTTTACCTCATGTTATGATAGCACAGATGGTTAATGTGCCTGCTTGAAAAAAAATACGTGTACCATGCAGATCACAAAGTGCATACAGTTTAAATGGGTCAGTGCTTTTGTCAGAGATCCTTCTGTTACTAGCAGTGTAGATGTTAAAGTCCTAACATAGAACAGTGAGCTAATAACTGTCATCAAAGAGCTGCATGCAAACTGCAAGGTATAAATTAGAGCTTTATGATGTTTTCCTCCGTCTTTCATTATTCTAATGTTTCAAAAAGGGTTCATTTGGTTAAAAAAATGAACCCTTATCATTAAATGTAACCCTCAACCACGGTGCTAAGTTTTAAATTCCGAGTTTGGGCTTCTCCACACCAAGTACTCAAACTATACTGCCTACCAGTATGGGTGACGTGCAACTCCCACACTTTCAAAACCTCTGTCTGATGTAACATTTCCTCTCCACTGATTTACACACCAATGATTGATTAAATACATCTGAGAGAGAGAGGACTTATGGAGACTTGAGGGGGCACTGTTAAAGGGTAGTAGTGAGGGAGTCTGTGGGGAGCGCCTGTGGGGGGTGCCAACAAACATTGTCGCACAGGGCGCCACCAGCGCTAAAGCTGGCCCTAGGCCGCACTGACAGGAATCTGAAGTTCCCATTACCCAGGGTGCATCCGAAATATTCAGTTTTGAACTATAGGACAATTTTTCCCCTTTGTAGGCACAGCTTGTAACAGGCATCCAGGGTCACTGAAATTATGCTATTATGCAGCCGTTGCTTTTTCCTGCATAATTATGGATTTGTGACAGTTGCAACATAATCCATCATCTGCTGCATAATTTGCAGATTTTAACAAATAACAAGTTTTTGCAATGCGATAGGTCTTGCCATTGCTAACTATTGCAACACCAAGTGCAACAAAAGTCTATAAATTATAGGCCAAAAAAATCTGTATTTATTTTTGTAGCAATGGTGTCATGCTGCGCTTTAGATGAATATGTTTAAAAGTAAAGTGCGCCATACTGCGATTGCTACAATAGTTAATTGTGGATGCGTTAACAATTGATGTGTGCACTGATGGCTGGTGGTGTGTATGCCTGTAGAAATTGTGCACTGGTGGCTGTTGGTGTGTGTGCCTGGTGGAAGTGTGCACTGCCGTCTGGTGGTGTGTGTGCCTGGTGGAAGCGTGCACTGATGGCTAGTGATGTGTGTGCTTGGTGAAAATGTGCACTGACGGCTGGTGGTGTGGGCCTGGTGAAAGCGTGCACTGACGGCTGGTGGTGTTTGTGCCTGGTGAAAGCGTGCACTGATGGCTGGTGGTGTTTTTGCCCGGTGAAAGCGTGCACTGATGACTGATGGTGTCTGTGTCTGGTGAAAGCGTTCACTGATGGTGTGGGTGTGTGTGCCTGGTGAAAGCGTGCACTGACAGCTGGTGGTGTTTGTGCCCGGTGAAATCGTGCACTGATGGTGTCTGTGCCTGGTAAAAGCGTGCACTGATGGCTGGTGGTCTGTGCCTGGTGAAAGCATGCACTGACGGCTGGTGGTGTGTGTGTGCCTGGTGAAAGCGTGCACTGACGCCTGGTGGTGTGTGTGTGCCTGGTGAAAGCGTGCACTGACGTCTGGTGGTGTGTGCCTGGTGGAAGTGTGCACTGACAGCTGGTGGTGTTCGTGCCCGGTAAAAGCGTGCACTGATGACTGATGGTGTCTGTGCCTGGTGAAAGTGTGCACTGACGGTGTGGTTGTATGTATGGTTGTGTGTGTGGTTGTGTGTGTGTGTGGTTGTGTGTGTGGTTATATGTGTGGTTGTGGTTGTGTGTGTGTGGTTGTGGTTGTGTGTTGTTGTGTGTGTGGTTGTGGTTGTGTGTGTTGTTGTGGTTGTGTGTGTGGTTGTGGTTGTGTGTGGTTGTGTCTTTGTGTGAGTGGTTGTGTGTGGTGTAGTGTGGTTGTGTGTGTGTATGGTTGTGTGTGGTGTGTGTGTGGTTTTGTGTGTGTGGTGTTCTGTGTGGTTGTGTGTGTGGTTGAACAGAAATGCTGAATCAGAAGAAAAGGGCAACGTGGCAAAAGGGTGCCAAAGAAAAGAAAGCGCTTTGATGCCCTACTCATTGAGCGCATGTGCCTAATCCCAATAAGTAGTGCTACAAAAAGGGATGTACACTGAAAGATGGTGGTGGGAAGGGCACCTGGGAGGTATGATATTATAATGAGGGGTGATGTAAAGAGGAACTGTAGAAATTGTGCACTGATGGCTGGTGGTGTGTGTGCCTGGTGGAAGTGTGCACTGCCGATTGGTGGTGTGTGTGCCTGGTGAAAGCGTGCACTGACGGCTAGTGGTGTGTGCCTGATGAAAGCATGCATTGACGGCTGGTGATGTGTGGGTGCCTGGTGAAAGCATGCACTGACGGCTGGGGGTGTGGGGGTGCCTGGTGGAAGCGTGCACTGACGGCTGAAGTGTTTGTGCCCGGTGAAAGCGTGCACTGACGACTGATAGTGTATGTGCCTGGTGAAAGTGTGCACTGACGGTGTGGTTGTGTGTGCCTGGTGAAAGCATGCACTGACTGCTGGTGGTGTTTGTGCCTGGTGAAAGCATGCACTGACGACTGATGGTGTCTGTGCCTGGTGAAAGCATGCACAGACGGCTGGTGGTGTGTGCCTTGTGAAAGCGTGCACTGATGGCTGGTGGTGTGTGTGTGCCTGGTGAAAGCGAGCACTGACAGCTGGTGGAGTGTGCCTGGTGGAAGCGTGCACTGACGGCTGGTGTTGTTTGTGCCCGGTGAAAGTGTGCACTGACAGCTGGTAGTGTTTGTGCCCGGTGAAAATGTGCACTGACGACTGATGGTGTATGTGCCTGGTGAAAGTGTTCACTGACGGTGTGGTTGTGTGTGCCTGGTGAAAACGGCACTGACTGCTGATGGTGTTTGTGCCCGGGGAAAGCGTGCACTGACGACTGATGGTGTCTGTGCTTGGTGAAAGAGTGCACTTACGGCTGATGGTGTGTGCCTGGTGAAAGCGTGCACTGACGGCTGGTGGTGTGTGTGTGCCTGGTGAAAGCATGCACTGACACTTGGTGGTGTGTGTGCGCCTGGCGAAAGCGTGCACTGACGTCTGGTGGTGTGTGCCTGGTGGAAGTGTGCACTGATGGCTGGTGTTGTTTGTGCCCAGTGAAAGCGTGCACTGATGGCTGGTGGTGTTTGTGCCTGGTGAAAGGGTGCACTGACGACTGATGGTGTCTGTGCCTGGTGAAAGTGTGCACTGACGGTGTGGTTGTATGTGTGGTTGTGTGTGTGGTTGTATTTATAGTTGTGGTTGTGTGTGTGGTTGTGTGTGAGGTTGTGTGTTTAGTTGTGGTTGTGTGTGTGGTTGTGGTTGTGTGTGTGGTTGTGTCTTTGTGTGAGTGGTTGTGTGTGGTGTAGTGTGGTTGTGTGTGTGTGTGGTTGTTGTGGTGTGCGTGTGTGGTGTTGTGTGTGTGGTGTTCTGTGTGGTTGTGTGTGTGGTTGAACGGAAATGCTGATTCAGAAGAAAAGGGCAACGTGGCAAAAGGGTGCCAAAGAAAAGAAAGCGCTTTGATGCCCTACTCATTGAGCGCATGTGCCTAATCCCAATAAGTAGTGCTACAAAAAGGGATGTACACTGAAAGATGGTGGTGGGAAGGGCACCTGGGAGGTATGATATTATAATGAGGGGTGATGTAAAGAGGAACTGTAGTAATTGTGCACTGATGGCTGGTGGTGTGTGTGCCTGGTGGAAGTGTGCACTGCCGGCTGGTGGTGTGTGTGCCTGGTGAAAGCGTGCACTGACGGCTAGTGGTGTGTGCCTGGTGAAAGCATGCATTGACGGCTGGTGATGTGTGGGAGCCTGGTGAAAGCATGCACTGGCGGCTGGTGGTGTGTGTGTGCCTGGTGGAAGCTTGAACTGACGGCTGATGGTGTTTGTGCCTGGTGAAAGCGTGCACTGACGACTGATGGTGTCTGTGCCTGGTGAAAGCGTGCACTGACGGTGTGTTTGTGTGTGCCTGGTGAAAGCGTGCACTGACCGCTGGTGGTGTTTGTGCCTGGTGAAAGCGAGCACTGACAGCTGGTGGTGTGTGCCTGGGGGAAACGTGCACTGACGGCTGGTGTTGTTTGTGCCCGGTGAAAGCGTGCACTGAAAGCTGGTAGTGTTTGTGCCCGGTGAAAATGTACACTGACGACTGATGGTGTATGTGCCTGGTGAAAGTGTTCACTGACAGTGCGGTTGTGTGTGCCTGGTGAAAACGTGCACTGACTGCTGATGGTGTTTGTGCCCAGTGAAAGCGTGCACTGACGACTGATGGTGTCTGTGCCTGGTGAAAGAGTGCACTGACGGCTGATGGTGTGTGCCTGGTGAAAGCGTGCACTGACGGCTGGTGGTGTGTGTGTGCCTGGTGAAAGCATGCACTGACACTTGGTGGTGTGTGTGCGCCTGGTGAAAGTGTGCACTGATGTCTGGTGGTGTGTGCCTGGTGGAAGAGTGCACTGATGGCTGGTGTTGTTTGTGCCCAGTGAAAGCGTGCACTGATGGCTGGTGGTGTTTGTGCCCGGTGAAAGCGTGCACTGACGACTGATGGTGTCTGTGCCTGGTGAAAGTGTGCCTGACGGTGTGGTTGTATGTGTGGTTGTGTGTGGTTGTATGTGTAGTTGTGGTTGTGTGTGTGGTTGTGTGTGTGGTTGTGTGTGTGTGGTTGTGGTTGTGTGTGTGGTTGTGGTTGTGTGTGTGGTTGTGTGTGTGGTTGGGTGTGTGTGGTTGGGTGTGTATGTGTGTGGTAGTGTGTCTGTGTGGTGTTGTGTGGTTGTGTGTGTGTGTGTGGTTGTGTGTGTGGTGTTGTGTGTGTGGTGTTGTGTGTGGTGTTGTGTGTGGTTGTGTGTGTGTTTGTGTGTGTGGCTGAACGGAAATGCTGAATCAGAAGAAAAGGGCAACGTGGCAAAAGGGTGCCAAAGAAAAGAAAGCACTTTGATGCCCTACTCATTGAGCACATGTGCCTAATCCCAATAAGTAGTGCTACAAAAAGGGATATACGCTGAAAGATGGAGGTGGGAAGGGCACCTGGGAGGTATGATATTATAATGAGGTGTGATGTAAAGAGTGCCAGAGGAGGGAATAGTGAGGCGACCTAATGAGACAGTATGGTGGGCACAGGAGGGAGCAGGAAAGAGGCAAGATTTAGGGGAAAGAAGTGAGATAAGAATAAGAGAGAATAGAATAAAACAGTTAGGACAGCGAAAAGGACATTTCGGAACAGTCGAGTGAGAAAGAGTCAAGAAACAGTGTCCAAACTTTACAACAAGGAGGGGCGAAAGGATGAAAAAAAGTCTATACCGATTTAGAAGCCATTCTAGGGAAAGACTCAAAAATAAGGCGGAATCCACAATGAGACACATCATTAATGAGGTAGAAGGATTACACATTTAGCAAAATGTGACATAATGATGCAGAACCAGCCCGCAATGAGGCTAAAATAGGCACAAATCGAAAGGAGGCTTTGGTGGCTGTTCGTGTGAGGCAGTGAGAGGTAGAGGGTGGAACAAAAAGACACAAAGATGTACAAGGCGGTGTACGAAAGCATATAGAACCGGAAGGAGGCACACTACCCAAAGAGGCCGAGAAAGGTTTAAGAGGGCACACAGAGCTAGAAGGGGGTACAGAGAGCCACAACAAGACACAGACCCTCAAGGAGGTACCGCGAGCCATGAGGAAAATCAGAGAGCCACAAAGCATCAAGGAGGTACAGAGAGTAGCACAAAGGCTTAAAGACCCCTAGGTGAAGCACTGAGAGCCATAAGGAACAAGCAAAAGTGACGTGGCCGCACGCCTGCCCGCCAGTGAAAGTGAATGCGGTCAAAGACAAAGACAGATGGCGGCGAGATCGCGATCAAAGACAGACAGATGGCGGCGCGCGTGCACGCTCGCGTGCACTCAAGCTTCAGGCCAGTCAGGCCAGCAAAAGCCTCTGGTGGCACTTTCAAAAGCCACTTACTAAATGTGTTGAAGAGATAACGTGCGCTGTCTCAAGCGAGACCTAAAAAACTTTGCAGCTCAAATGGATCAAAGGTTACTAAAACACGTCCACGCATGTGCCGCTCAATGGAAGGCCCTTTCTAAAGGTTAGCTAGTCATCTTTCAATTGCTGATTGCTCTATTTAGGTGTTAAACTAATACTAAAAAGGTGAAATAGAGTGCGGGTCAGGTCACACAGCATAGCTCAGCAGGTACCCTTGCACCTCTTTTCTGAAGGTGGAAGTAAAATCTTGATGAGTGGTGGAGGTCAGAACATTCTGCTGGGGTCAGCAGGCCCCCTCGCATACCAGGTGAAGGTGGGTGGTTAAGAATAGTGGAAGATGGTTCATGGAGCAGTGGGCATCAGGCACCCTCACTTGCCCTGTTATGTTATGTTATGAAGATGGGTGGCAGATTAAGAAAAGAGGTCAGTTCATGATGAAGGGGTCAGCAGGCACCCTCACACAAGCAGCTCGAGGCAATGGAGACAGAACCCGAGGTCCTCATCACAGCAGACTTTGCGGACTTTAAACATGGTGTGTTAGGTCTAAAAATGTATTACTATAGAATCAAACAAACTGAATAGAAACGCTTGTAAAATAAGCCATTCTAAAATAATGTAGCATTTTTAGAAACGTTTTGCGTTCCTGCTGTCTCCAAATACGTCACCACAGACATGTATTCCCTCTAGCTAAATGGCTATTCCCCATGCAAGGTCCAAAGGAAGCGCTCACTTCCCAAGCGAAGGGCCTACTGCCCAGGCCAAGAGCCCCCTCCCCAGCCAAGGACCAATTCCTCCTACCCATGGGCTTTTTTTCCCAGCCAAGGACCTGCCATTTGCCCCAGACCTAGGCCTGCGGCCACAGGAAACTATTCCTTCCTTCAGCCAAGGTCACCTCCAGTAACCAAAGCCTTTCTTAAGAGGAGGGCCTGCCTCTTGA
This sequence comes from Lissotriton helveticus, assembly GCF_964261635.1. Lineage (NCBI taxonomy): Eukaryota > Metazoa > Chordata > Amphibia > Caudata > Salamandridae > Lissotriton > Lissotriton helveticus. The sequence continues at coordinate 1,481,080,810 of NC_136057.1, forward strand.
ACCGAGGACTCATCAGTAGCGAATAACTTAAAAGTCTGCACGCCCCTCCAATAGCCTGTTCCTAAGCCAGCAACCTGCCAAGCCAAAGGGCTTCCCGAGCAGTTAAGGTTAAATACTGAATCCTCGTGCCCCCCGAACCTCAAGTCCGTTAATGACGAGTAATCAAGTGCCTGCATCCCCTGCCGAGAGCGTATTCCTAAGCGATGGCCTTCTCTCTCAGCCGAGAGCTCATTCCTAAGGGTTTGTCCTAATAGCTAAGGGCCCATGCTTCGGCCAAGGACCTGCCCTCCTCACCAAAGCCCGTTCGACCAACCGATGCACTGAAAACTCGGAGGCACTGTGTACGTCAAGAGCCAGCTCTTCCCAGCCAAGAGCCCATTCCACCAGCGAAAAACCTGCTCCTCTAATCAAAAACCAATGTCCCAAGCCAAGTTCCAGTTCCGTTTAACCCAGAGTTCCTAGCCAGTAGCCACCTATGCCCCACACGGCCATCGAAAATCCCTTTAAAGGGAAAAGGCCAGCTCCAATACTGAGAGCCTGTTTTCCAATCTGTGGTCCTGTGTCCCAGCTAAGTCGCTGCTCCTCAAAATGAGTGGGCCTGCACCCCCATCCAGGAGCTTATTCGTCACGTTGGAAATCTGCCCTTCCTACAGATAGCCCTTCCGCAAGTCAAGGTTGTGTTTGTGAAGCCTGCCCACCCAGACAAGAACCAATCCCTTAAGCCAAGGGCTAGCTCCCTCAGCTAAGGGCCCCATATCATAACCTGGGGAGACTCCAAGGCCCAGAGGCACACCTCAAAACTAGAAACTATTCAGCCCGCCAAGAACATGACCTTTTCCTCAAACTAGGCCCACTCTTTGTGTAATGGCGTTATGTATATATGCATACCTCTTGCAGACTGAGTTGTAGGAGATATGGTGACTGGCCTTTGCAAGGAGACCATGGCATGCCGGACCTGTGTATGGACATGTTGGGTTTACAGGACGGGGCAACCCTGACCAGGGTGAGAGGACATCAGAAGGAGGGTGGCACGCCTGTGCTCTCCAGGGGACCCAGGGTTGACAGCACTGCAGAGAGGAGGGACACAGACTGAAGCCCCTCACATCTCTCTAATAAATCCATTCGCCTCCACATCAGGAGCCGGGCTGCGAAGGTGGGGCGTGGGGGGGCCGGTAATGGCAGAGAGATATTCCACGCAGGGAGGCCGTGCCCGCCGCACTCCATGCATCATTTATAGACCAGTCTGCAGAGAGCCGGGGTCAGTGTTTAATATTAATTTATCTCTGTGTGTTCTGCTGCCTCCCCTCTTCATTTTCAGTTAAAGGAGGGGAGGGGCGGGTGCGAGCCGCATACACAGGCTTGAAAACTTGCACTCTTTCCTAACACTTTTATGAATCTTGAAATTAAACTTACCCACTCTACCATCCAAAATCACAGCGGTGCCCCCCCTTTATAAAATCACACCTCTCTGCACATGCCATTTGTGTAGGACACACCCCTTTTGTACCATCACATTCATTGTACACTCCTCTGTCCTCCCGTTCAAAGAGACCAGTCTGTGTGGTAACACCCTTCTATAACAATACATCCCTGCGTAAAGAAACAATTCTCTGTTAGGCCTGGGAGAAATGTAAATCACGATGGCGTAATTTGCGCGCCTGTAGGGATGTCTTGTCACCCATGTTACGCGTAATTCGACAGTTACTCCTGCGCGCATTTTTACGGCCCATTTTGCGGTAGACATTTACAGCGAATGCACCCAAACAGCAGAATACGAGGAGCTGCTGTTAGCAGTACTCTTGTTAAATTCGCCCTTGCACCGAAAATTGAGGCAAGACACATTTTGCACGGAAAAAATAGCGCAAGAGGTTGGATTTGTATTTCGCATAATTATGCATAATTTAGATTCATTTTGCCAAAAAACTTTCCATAATCAATCAAAACCAAATTAAACAAATGTGTTCCCTCCTGGTCTCTGTACCAATACCTCTCTCTCTATGGCACAGCGTTTACGCCTACAGTCTGTGTAGCGATACTGCTCTTTGATACATCATTTTGTGCCGTCACAGTCCACAGTATTGACAAGCATCCATCCCTATACCAATCCACCCCATCTACCGACACAACTCTCTGTAGCAACACACGCCTCTACACCAGTGCGGTTGTATGTTTTTTCAACGAACTCCGTTGTAACGCATGCCTTTACCACGCATGCGTTACCACGGAATACTATTTACACGCCTATCTTTCTCCACGTATTTTTGCGTGGTGACGTCATACATAAAAAAAAACTCCTATGTACTGACACAACTCTCGGTACCAACACACACCTGTACACCAGTGCACTTCTATGTACTGACACAACCCTCTGTAGCAACACACGCCTCTACACCAGTGCACTCCTATGTACTAACACAACCCTCTGTAGCAACACACGCCTCTACACCAGTGCACTCCTATGTACTGACACAACCCTCTGTAGCAACACACGCATCTACACCAGTGCACTTCTATGTACTGACACAACCCTCTGTAGCAACACACGCCTCTACACCAGTGCACCCCTATGTACTGACACAACCCTCTGTAGCAACACACGCCTCTACACCAGTGCACTCCTATGTACTAACACAACCCTCTGTAGCAACACACGCCTCTACACCAGTGCACTCCTATGAACTGACACAACCCTCTGTAGCAACACACGCATCTACACCAGTGCACTTCTATGTAGTGACACAAAACTCTCTACTGACACAGCTCTTTATACCTACAGCATTCTTTCTAGACACACGCCTCTATGCAAAGCACCTTTTCCATGTCAATACACTGATTTATTAGTATAACACATGTCTCTCTACCAAAAACCTATTCTACCAATACACCCCTTTTACCTTCACAAAGCTCTGTAGGCTTATGTCAGAATATGGAAGATAAATATCTATCTGTCAAAAAATTGTAAACAAAGTATCAACTTGAACTATATCGTGACGATACACTTTGTGGGCAAAAGAGGGGTAACTCTTGCATAATTAAGTGGGCACACAGGAAAAGCCCCGAGCTGGTGGAAAGAAGGCTGTGAGAAAGTAATAGGCAGGGCTGCTGGAATTATGCAGCAAGGGAAGACCAACTTATTTTACCACCTTATGTAACTGCTAAATACATGCTCACTCTTAAAGGTCTTTAGAGTTTTAGTACAAAAGTAGCTATACAAAATAAAACAATATAATCGCCTGAAAACATTAGCAATGCATTGCTAGTAAATGTTCACCTATGCAGCTGTTAAACTTCACAGGAACCCTTGTCCCTTTTTTTTTTAATTTGTAAGCAGTCAACAATGCACATTTCTTGGCTTAGCAGTAGTGACTGACAGCATGGGGAGAACCTGAAAAGAATATCAAATTGCTATAGTTCTACATTTTTCAAACTAAATTTAGAAAGGAAACATATCTTTTCCATCAGCATATACAGAAAGTGTGAGTCTTAGTTATATGGTGAGGTAAGGCGCAGTGTGGCGGGATGCGATGTGGCGCAGTCCCTGATGCTGAGGAAAGGTGGGGTCTCGTTTGGTGTGATGTGGGGTGCTGTGGGTGGTGTGATGCAGAGCTGACACGGCGCGGTTTCATGTGACGTGTACTTTAATGTGCACTGTAAGGTGTAATGTGTTGAGGGATTGTATTATCCATAGTGCAGTATATATTTAAATGGTATGTTTTGGATGGATATTTAAGAACAACCTATACTTTTGGGGCAGTGCAGAATATAGAGGAAATGATAAAAAGGGATGATTACTAATCGTGAGAAATGAAGAGAGAGAATAAATAGGGATAAAGGATGAATCAAAATGGAAACTGGAGTGAAGCGAATGAAAGGAGACAATAGCAAATTACACGAAGAGAGAAATGAGAAGAACAAGAAAGGCCAAAGGATAAAGAGGCAGGAAGAGAAAGAAAGAACAAAGGAAGAGAGAGTTAAACCTGGAGAGCGCAGAAAGAGGACAAAGAAAAGAGAAAGGAGGCTGGAGAGTGACGGAGGCTGCCTTCCTCGGTGACAGGCCCCTTGTCCTGGCTAGTCCCTCGGGAGCGCAGAGAGGAGCCTCCGGCAGCAGCTCTGAACGGCTGGCTGCCCGCCCAGAGCACAGGACTCGGCAAGCCGTCATGCAAGGCAAGCGACACCGGTGGGCGTTGGACTGTCTGGCCGTGGATGGTTGCATGGGCTCTGGGCAGCTGCATCTTCTCTGGGGAGAAGCGCCGAGGGAGGGGGCAGCTCCATCTAAACTGGGGGTGCAGCAGAGGAGAGTCAGACTATATGGGACCCTTTGTCACAATCGGTGACTAATTAAGACACGAGTCCCACTGGACACAATTACCAGGGGAAAGTGTGGTACATAAAGTCCTAACTGCACACCTGCATGAACTCACTCTAATAATTAAACCCTAACCCATAATAACTTCACATACTACTAGAATTTGGACTAAATTATTTTAGTTTCGTCAGAGCACAAGACTAACCTACTAACCAACACATTTACAATAATGAGTAATTACTGCTGGGTTAACCATTTACTTTGGGTTATGGAGAAGCATACTGTCACCATATGAAGTGTTACAGCGCCTCGTCAAGGGTGGCAAGTACTAAATAAATGCTAATGCAATACAATACGGGATCTGAGTTGACCAAAACATTTTGTGCTATTTGCTGGCGTTGATGATTAAATACAAAGATGGAAACAGAGTTTGCATTTTTGCACTTCATTAGAAGATTTATGCTCCCCCTAGTTCCCTTTAGACTTTTAAGGTTTCCGGGTATGAATTATATTTCTTCGAGTCACGGGGCAGCTCGTGACCCAACCCTTCCGGGAGTCTAGTGTCTTTTTGAGGGAGTGGCATCATTTTTTGTGACTCTCGGGTTGACCACAACATGGACCTCCTCCTTAATGAATTTCAAACAGTAAGAGGACCCCAGAATGCTGCTCTACATGTGTATTTTTGGAGCACATGAAGACCCCCTAACCAGAGAAGATGGCTCAGCACACCCTTTTAGATATTGCCCTTTGCCCAATAAGTAAAGGCTGCACAAATGACATCCCAAAATAATTAGAGATGTGTGAAGTTTGAAAGTTCAACATTTTCTTGACTTTATTTAAATACTGTCGAAAGCTTTTTTAAACATTTTTTTTAAATGCTTCAATTGATGCCCATTTGATTATTACAGTAGCCACTTTTTAACCCAAGAAGAAACCATCTTAATGCATTTGCAAAATAAAGAATCAAACCCTTGGGCTCACACCATTTCACAGATGACTCCCAGTGATGCGGATAAGACCTAAGAGGGGGCTGTTTTCTGGAAGCATGAACCGCAATTGTTAGTTCTATTATAAATCCCTTCTTTGTAGACCAACCTGTACAATTCTAGCCTGTAAGGCACAGATGAAGAAGAAACCCCAGGGACAGTCCTGGTAAAGCTAGGGGAGAATAGACGGTTGGCAAAACCGACTCTAGCCAAACAATCATATAGGTCAACAGAAGAAATCAGAACCAGCGGGCACAAAAGGGAGTAATCAGGATGACTGTTGAACTTTTTCCTGCCTTATCCTGTTCGGACTTTTCAAAATTAGAGAAAATTGGGAGACATTCGTAGAGCTCCCCCTTATGGCAGGGGCAGGAAAAAGCATCCAAGCCCCAATCCTTGAGAAGAAGATGGCAAGAACCACATTCTTCTGAGTGCAAAGAAATCTAGGACTGTAGATCCCATGTTTGACAAGTCTGCCAAGAGGAAAGGATTCAAATGATAATCCTGAGGAGTGAAAACTTCTGCTGAGCTGATCTGCTATTCCGTTCTGCACCCACTGAACGTAAATGTCAGAAAAGGAAATCAGATGAGCCTCTGCCCACTAAAAATTGATGTCACTATTTTGAGCAGCAATTTCATATGGGTCCCCACTGCCTGTTTATGTATGATTGGGCTGTTACTGTTTGTTCAAATTAAGGCAGCGTTCCCCTCCAACAGAGGACAAACTCAGTGACAGCCAGTGGGAATGCCCCCAGCTCCATCTAATTGGAGGAATGATTCTGCTCCTGGAGGGACTGCTTTGCTGTTACCTTTACTCTTCCATATAGGAACCCCTGTTAACATCTGAACCATAAATACAATTCAGAAGCATGGTCGTTTTTTTGAGAGTACGTGTTTATTCAGCTGGATGACATGAGAGCTCCTGGAGCTCCAGAAAAGATTTTGACACAAAGGAAATTGTAAGCATACGTAGTTATCCCCTCTCGTCCAACAACAGAAATGTACTTAACAGGTCAGGTCTGAGGCATGACAAACATATGTGCATTCATTATACATGTAACAAGTCCTTCCTGGTACATTGATAACATTTGTTAAACAGTGCAGTCATCTCACTGCAGCTGCAACCTTGAGAGATACTTGCACATGCCAGAACGAGAACATCACATCTTACTCCCTTAGTCTTCCCATGACAACCAGAGCTCAGGTCTGCAATATACCCTTAATTATTAGTTGTTCAAGTTTGAACATTTATTTGTGCTGCAGCAATGCATTCACCTGATATAAGATGGATTTAGTCTCGTTTTTAGGTCGAGCAGAGTCCGCTCGAGACCTATTGTCAGCCGTATTTGGGAATGTAGACACGAGAGGGTGCACGAGCGCAGATTTCACCTCGTGGGCGCGCACGGCGCCGTGCCCCTCTCGTGCCTCATTCCCATGCGCAGACACATTCACACAGCCACACTCACGCATGCGCACATACACAGCCACACGCATACACAGGCGCACACACACACTGCATACACACACGCACCCCCCCTTAAACAGACGCACGCGCACACAGACAGACACACGCACAGACACACTCGAACACACACAGACACACGCACGTACACCCCCCCTCCACTTACCGGGCTCTTTCTGCGTGTCCCACAGTCCAGGTGTTCTCTGCACAGCCGGGGTACATAGCTCCCAAACCCCCCCTTCTAACAAAGCGCTATGCACAGCCGCGACCTGTGGACTTCCCCAGGAGATCCAAGGAAGGCATGCCCGGGCCAGCGGACTTCCCCAGCTGGTGCAGGACAGACATGCCATCAGGTGCCAGCGCGCCCGGCTTACCTTCGGCCCGCACTGCTCTGCTGCGCCCTTGCGGGGGCTCGCAGCCGCCGCCTGGGACACCCTGCTGCGCAAACACCATAAACCGAGGAGGACCAGGGTGCCGAGCTTCAGCAAAGGTGCCATGGTGCGCAGCCTTTCAGCAACCGCTGCAATCTGAGCACCTCAGGCGCATGCGCGTGGACTGCATGCAACACTTCCAAACTACTCCTCCGCTGTCCGACACGCCCCCAACTTTCGGGCACACCTCCTTTTCTTTAGGCTGCGCCTCCCAAACTTTTCGACACGACCACTGTGCGTGGCTTCATTGTCTCCCCACCTTCTCAAAGTGCCATTAAAGCTCGATTCACGCCCTCCTCGTACATCAGGTGCCCAGCCTCACCTTTCTTTTTTGTTGCATATTTTATATAGCGCGAACTCGACCCAAAGGTATTGGAGCGCTTTACGTGAGCACCGTATTATTTACATTACACATTCAGGCACAAGGAGATTAAGTGATTTGCCAAGAATCACAGGATTCTGGGCATCTGCTGCGGCTCCCTGCCTCGACCCCTCCTTGCCAGTCGCCAGTCCTGTAAACTTCATCACCAATACCTTATGTAACGTGCTTCGTTCTATTGTAAAGCGCTCTGACACCTTTGGGTAATGTTTGCGCTACATAAAATATAAATAAGCCCTGCACCGCCGCAATACAAACATACTATACTTGTTTTTAATGGTGTCATGGTTTTGCAGCACACCCTTGACTGCTCATGATGTTATTGGTGTGCGTTAAATGATCTCACTGAACGATCGTTGCTGATCGTTCTTTGAGAGTTGTGCGCCAGTATATCTCACAGCATGCCACTGTTTTTTTTGTGTACTGTGTTTTAAAATATTTTGCAGCACTTCACATACCTAGTTTATGTGCACTGTACACTTTTTACTTCTGTCTGTGTGTTGTGCACGCTAGTGTCTCGCAATACACCACACGCAAGCTTGCCTTTCCTTAAATAGCGTACAACAATGTCTTTCACAGCATGTCCAGGCCTGAGAACCTCCTCATTACAACTAGTTTTCATGTATGCTGTATTAGTCGCCACACGCACACACCATACTGTTGTGTGCACCTCGTGTTTCAGAGGTCTAATCTGAAATAATTATTTCTTTACCAGTCGATCGCTGCTCCCTGGCGCAAAGTCTGCACTGTATCAAATGCCTAAAGTTGAATACATAACATTCAGTAGCTATTTTACGTATGCTCTTGTCTTTCAGCAGGGTAGAATAATCAATACAAGCTTTGATCAAGGCACTGGTGGGGCATGCCTATGGCTACTTCAGGAGGGAGGAGCAGCCAGGCAGTGGGAAGGCGGCTCTTGTTTATTTCTTATACCGGTCCTACCTCTGGTGAACAGCTAGCTGACAGTGCTCCCTCAGAGAAGTGTGAGTCACTTTTATTGTCTACCTCAGAGCACTGTCCGTAAGCCGAAATACACTGATTGTGCATTAGAGGTGGGGGAGCCTTCACAGGCTCTGTCTCAACTTGAGGTCATCTTGGAGCCTGGAACCCAAAACAAGCAGAGGCTTGACCCTCCCCCTCGGTAAACAAACGGAATACCCGAAACCTTTCCTCCCCTTCGGTCTCCAGCTGTACCTTTATAGCGCTGTGAAAGCATTGGGTTTTTGTATTCATTGGCATATCCCAGGATTCTAAACAGGAGGCCAGACATGTTTGAAAAGGCTGCATCAGGGCTTTAAGTGGGATGGAAAAACTGAGGGGTCTCTCAAAGGGGCGAGGGCAGTGTAATTAGGGGCATGGCTTAAAAACACTATAGCTAAAAATCTGTGCTTAGCATTGTGTGCCGTCTGACTTGAATTTTGCTGCTTCTGTCATTACATCCAGATATATGATACAACAAGTAACATCATACCTACAACAAGTCAGCACTATTGACGTTGTCAATGGTGGTTACTTGCATAAGATAAATAAGCAGCAACTATGGCTTTTTATATATATGTATATAATATTGAAAAAGCCTCCACTTAAATCCCTGGTGACACCATGATGCTGCTCCTGAGTTTCAAAAAGAGAAGGGAAATCCAGAGAGAAAATAACTCTTTAAAGGATTTCCCTTCCTCTACAACGCTCACCTGGCCATAACTTCTCCACTAGTGAGAAGTGAACAGTATAAGCAGGAGCACATTGATGTGCCTGCTGTCCAGGAAAAAATGGACTGCTTGTGCCAGAGCACAAAACAAAGCCCGATAGAGACCCGTTTTGAGGCCCCCTTTAAAAAACTATCGGTGCTCAGCACCGGTGAGACCCGGCCCACTTAAAGCCCTGGGCTGCATTATAGATACTCTCCCACCTGTTTAGCTTGCTCTCCGATGTCCATTCCCATAATGCACGGGGTGGGGAACCAGAAATTAACAGATCCAGTAGATGGACTAGAGAAGGTTAGCACAACATGCCCCTAGCCAAAGTAGAGGCTCTCGTTTTAGAAACGTAGAAATGACCTGTAGAGGCTTTTAACCCCCCACCATGCAGACACACTTATTTATTTTATTTTTATTTATTTTTGTGTTTCTAGAGCGCGAACTTGACCCATTAGGGTATCAGAGCGCTTTACAAAGTCGCAGGGTTGTACAAAAGGCATGAAATAATACTAGTGTATCATCAGTAGCGAAGGGCGGGGTGCAGGGTATATAGGGATAGAGGGAAAACAGACATTTTACAATCCATTTACTCAAAGCAAGGTCCTACCTCTCCGCAGGCAGCACAGTCTTGCTCCTAGCTGAGTTATTGAGTTCTGAGCAAATCAAAGTGTTTGCCCCAGGGTCACACGTTGTGGCGAAGCTGGTAAACCGAAATTAGTAATGTTTTAACCCAATATTAGCGACCCAGTAACTAGATCTTATCTCCTTCTTCTGTAACGCTCCGATGGCTCATGGCTGAATAACGCAACTTTCCTTTATTCAGTTGTTTGCCATACATGTAAGTCAAACCAACACATTATAATCAGCGCTGTGCGACCCTGTCAGGGAAATGAAACTCTGCGCGAATGTTGCAATACAACACATCAATATACACAACTATAGGTTATTTATACGCACGTGTATGTACTGCACTGCAGTTTCCATTGTTAAAGTGCCTAGGAACAATACACACACTTTGATGCGCTGTACTAATATTTGTAAAGAGAGCGAAGGAGAACAATGCAATGTCGCATTCAATCTTTTCAACAAATCCAAACCCAACAAATTCTCACCACAACCTGTCGTTAAAATGAGAGGTGCTTCCAATTCACAAGGCCCTATAGAAAGAGACAAGGGACTAGAAACTGGATTACGAACTGGGGCGCCAGAGAATCCTACCGAAACATTTGTTAAGCCAGACAAAGGTGCGCCAGGGAGTTTAGAGTGATTGATAGAACTCTTCGCTGCACCGGTATCCAAAAGAAAAGGCGCTACCACACCTGATGTAACTACTGCAACATAAGGCCCACTCTGATCTACTGGAACCGACACTACTCCCTCTCTTTGTCCATGGCTGTCCTAACAATCATTATAGTCAGCATTCTCACTCTCAACATAATAGTCATCAGCATAGTACGGAGTTGACTGACCAGACGCAATTTTCTGTTGATCAAAACAATTCATAGAATTTTGTGGGGGAAAGGAACGTTCGTTCTGAGGAAACGCACCACGTCCTCTACCCCTAGACACTTGCTGGAAACCACCACGACCTCTCGGGCCAGTATAGCACTTGCGCGCTGTCGTGAAACAGGACACTCATTTTTATAATGACTTTCCTCCCTACAATACGCACACTGATTCAGGCCCAAAGGTGGTCTTGGAGGAAAATACCCAGCTTTCTGTTGCGGTCTCTGAAACGATGGATGTTGCCGAAACTGTGGGCGTTGCTGTAACTCTTGCTGATTTGAGCGAGGCGGATACGCCTGCTGCAAAAGAACCTTAGTCTTTAAGTCTTTTGTCTTTTTCTCTACTCTGTCTTTCTCGTCCTTATCCCTATTCTCATAGGCCTGTGCAGTCGCCAATATCTGGGCCGACGAGGAAACAGCCCAAGAACTCTCAGAATCCTTCAACTTATTACACAGTTCAGGAAGTAAGTTACAGACAAACTTATCTACGAACAATCTTTGTCCACCTTCCGTACTCATATCTTGACCACTGTGATCTATAAATGTCTCTTCAAACCTAGTGAAGAAGTCAGATACACTTTCGTCCTGCTTCTGCTTACATGCTGCTAACTTGTCCCAATTTACTCGTAACACTGGCATCATCGTTTTCATAAAATTTATAATTCTACCAGGTAGATCAGCCACTAGAGCCTCAGGCTTAGAACCACCAACTTGTCTGGTGTCCGCAGCAGCAATATTAAGCCATGAGTCACCTAATTCAATCGCATGATCCTCATGACGAATTTTTGCCCATAGAGGTTGAGGTACTACATTACCCAACAGCATATCTATGTCGGCTAAATTCATGATGCATGCGTCAACTGTCTGGGACAATTCTTTGTAATAGCCAGCTGGATTCTTACGGGGATCAGGTAAAGACTGTTTAAGGGCCAAAACTTCTACTCTCTTCCATGGCACATGTACCCATACTCTCTGAAAATGAGGCAGAACAGGCGGATTAGCGTTTGCGTCTCCTTCTCTCCAAACTGGGGGAACCTCTCTCATTGGATACTGTCTCACTTTTCTCCTAACTGTGGAATCAGGCTTTCACTAAAAATCTCATCCCCTACCATCCTTCCAGAACGCTACGATCAGCTAGTTCACATGATCTGGTGGTACCACGTACCAAATTGGTTTCATGGGGAGATAGAAGATTCTTTGTAGCTGCACCAAAACTTTGGAATACTCTGCCACATTCTATTAAAACAAGTACCTCCCTTTTGTCTTTCCGTAAGCAGCTTAAGACCTGGCTTTTTAATCAATGAACCTCCAGCTCCCCCGTTGGTTGAACACTGCAGTTACTCAGCACCGAGATGCCCAAGGGCCTTCGTTCGCGCTTTATAAGTGTTAAAAAAGAAAGAAAAAGAAAGAAAAGGCTCAAACAATGACTGAGACGGAAATTTGCTCCTAAACGCGAGTATCGTCGCAAATTGTTTCTCAACACCGGGACCCACTATCGTCCCTTTCTCAAACTCAGACTGGACATTTAGCAACTCTACTGGGACTGAACCCAAATCAATATCTTCCCATTCCTCACGGAGGAAAGTACACATTACATCAAACACATATCTCTGCTTGGGTGCTTCCCACTGCAGGAAGACATCCATAACTGACTCTAAGTTATACCTCGAAACATTCGAAACCCATCTGCGAGCCAAGAGATCTAACACTGCCCATTCTTCGGGACCAGGTAGCTGACTACGCATTTGTTTACGTGCAGAAACAGGGGTCATACTCAATGACCCAAAGAAAGGAGACAAAAGACCAGTAACAGTATCAGTCATTCGTTGTCGAGCAGAAGGAGAAGCTGTCATAAGGACAGGGGACAAAGTATTTTGAGGTGATAGAAGCATAGGGTTAGTAGCAAGAGAAGTTGAAGGTACAGGAGAATAAGGCAAAGTAGTTCCAGACAAAACCGATAGCAAAGTCGGCGGCCCCAAAGGAGGCTGCGCCGTAGGAGGAAGAACCAGCTGAGGAGGAGCCGGTGGCTGAATAGCAACAAGAGGTTGTGCAACTGGGGGTTGCGGAGGTGCCGTAGCACTCTGTGCATAAGGGGGTGGTAATCTCAACAAATGTGACATCAAAGGATCCTTCTCAGGGTCCTTCGTTGCATTCTCAAGAAGAGATGGCAAAGCTGGATAACATTTATCAATAGCCATATTATGTTGCCTATCTGACACCTCAATTGCTTTATCTTTTTCGTTTTCTTTAAACTGCCTAGCAGCTTGCATTATTGATACATCCTTTTCTCTTTTATCTCTTTTAGCTTGTTTAATTTCTCGTTGTCTGGCTTCTTTACGCCAAAGGCGAAAGGAGTCAAACATTGCCGGCCGGGCTTTCTTCTTAAATAGTTTAACTTCCAAATTATCTAGAATCTCTGTGTCATAGCTACCATGATGTGGCCATTTTAAAACACCGTCTTTCCTAGTGTATCGGACCCATACTTCATTAAACGTAATGGGGCCCACGCCATGTTTAGAATAGAGCTCATAAGTTGGAGGTCCAACTGGAGGTATCGGACATGAATCCTCCAATCGGGAATCCCTGTTACAACCACAACAAAATATCTTTCCAAGCTTGCTAAGACCAGGCATCTTTGCTCACTAATCTAGCTTCAAACTTCAAGGGATTATCTACAATGATAGGCTCGCAAATATACGAGTTCCTCAGCTTTGGAAATTGCAATTTTCAAATCAAAACTAAGGACCAAACAAACTAAGAACCAAAGAACCAAAAAGAAACTAAGGACTGGGAGCGACCCACTTATACTTAACTGAGGTATCAGTCACGCCACCAGAAGACCCGACTATCGTCTCGCCGTACAAAGCATCACAAATGGGTCCAAGACAGGGCGACAGTCAGGGCAGCAGTCCTTCGTAGCCGTCAGGAAAGCGGGAAGCCTCGCAGCAAAGACCTTCAGTCCACGTTCGACATGCCGGGGTCGATGAAGTGGTGGCCGTCCTCCAGAATTTCCTCACGAAGCTCCTCACGATCTTCAGGCTTGGACCGGTACCGCTTGATGTCGCCCCACGTTGGGCGCCAACTGAAGAACCGGGTTTTAGAACCCAGCGGCGCCAGGGGCACGCCCAAAGTCTTCGGGTTCACCTGTCTTAGAATACAGAGACACGGGATACTTCTGAGTGGCGTCAAATATCAATTTTATTGGCTGCAGCCAGTAACAGAAGTCCTAGAAGTCAACGCGGTTTGAGTTCTCAGGAGACTGCTCAACTTTACAAAGCAAGTCATCCCTTTTTATGCCAAACATTATGCTTCAGGCAAACATTCCTTGTTTACAGTTTAACCAATCACATGTTTCCACAACAAAAGTATTGCATGACGACAAACCCATTTTACAGTTGTCCGGCCCATAATCGATCATTGAACAAACCCAACATTCTTCTTTAGACAAGCCGGACAAACCCATAATAAAAAGGACCACAACCCATATCGTAAATAGACCATAAAAGAAGAAACAGAAACAGAAAGAAGTAGGATAAGGCATGTTTGTGTGCAGTAAAACTTTATGATGTCCTGTGCTCTGATCCTTAATCTTGATCAGCTAAAGGGCAGGAACTGTTTAACAAGGTCAGCTTCAGGCAACAGGGTCAGTTCACTCAGGTCAAACAGGAGTCAGCATGAACTCAAGCTAAGGTGTACATGTCCTTAAAAGACTATTTCAGCCACAGTCATCGGCCTATGTGAGGGCAACCACAAAATGGCTGCCATACACAAAATGGAACCCAAGGGTTCAGAACGAAATCTCTAAATACGTAGTGAATCCATCGGTCTAACATGACGAAAACACTCGGACTTGCCGCACTAACTAGTTACGGTTCGCTAATATCTAATTCGTAACGAAACCATGACCTTTATGAAACGGGTTCAGAATTCACGGAACCTCAGGTCTGGTGGCAGAGGGAACGTGGTGGTGGCCCTAATCAGTCGTCCCTTCTGTTGCAGTAGCTAGAGGGCTACCCAGTCCAGGGACCCTATTGCTCGGCGGCTTTGTCGGGCCGCGGCCCCCTCGGGGGGCTCCCTGTTTCCTCTTGCTGATTCGGCGGTCGGGCCGGGCCACGGCTGGGGTCCGGGTGGCCCGCGCCTCTTCTCCCAGGGGCTCTCTTCTTGGCCAGGTCTGGGAATGTGCGGATCCTGACCAGCAGTCTAGTGACACAGTGAGACCGCGGCCTGGGCTGAGATCGAGGCGGCTGGGACGGTGAGGAGCTCCGGGTGGTGACTCTGACATCAAGTCCCCCATAGGCGGCGACCCCCGGCGCGTGTGTGATAATGACTCGAGGTGGAGGAGGGGGAGGCCCCAAGCAAGGCCCAATTGACAAATTCACTGGCCCTAGTGGGGGCGCTGGTGCGTCCGGCGGCCGCCAGGACTCCGGTCCGGACAATGCAGCGTTAATGGCTGCCATAACGCAATCTAGAGACGCTCTGGATGCTAAGATTGGGGCTGTCGGGTCCGATGTGACATTGCTCCGCCAAGACTTGCGAAATGCTCGCATCACGGAAGCTGAAACACGCATCTCCGGGGTTGAGGATGATGTGGAGACTCTGAAGCGCAAGATGGCGAGTATGGAATCCATCCAGAAGGGTCTGGCGCTCCGAGTGGAGGATGCGGAAGGGCGCGCCAGGCGAAATAACCTGCGCTTCATGGGCCTGCCGGAGGGTTGCGAGAAGGGCGATATGGAGGGCTTCCTATCGAGGTGGCTGGAGAGCTGGCTTCTGCAGAACTCTCTCTCCTGCTGTTTTGTCATCGAGAGAGCACACAAGGCCCTAATGCAGAAACCACCGGAGGGGGCGAGGCCGAGTCCGGTGATTGCTAAGCTCCTGAACTATCATGACCGGGACACTATCCTCAAGCTAGCCAGGGACAAGGAGCCGCCCATGTTTGAGAACCATCGGATCATGATTTTCCCGGACTATACGCGCCTTGTGCAGCAGCAGCGACAATCATTCATGGCAGCAAAGGCCCGCTTGCGTGAGTTGAAGCTCCCCTATGCCCTATTGTTTCCGGCCCGTCTGCGGGTGGTGTACCGGTCCCGTACTCACTTCTTCGACACCCCGGAGGAGGTATTTCGCTGCACTGATGAGACAGTCCAGATCAGAGTGCATATGCCACCGGGGGTGGATGCTGATTCCGCTCGGACTGGGGCGCAGACGCGGACCGCCCAAGGGGCCCGTCGGAAGGGTAACTGGAGATCCCGCTCCCGGCAGCGCTCGGCATCGGAGAATTTGACGGAGAGACGGCCGGAGGCTCGGGAGGATCGCAGTGATGGAATTCGAACTGCCGCTGATGATGCTTTGGGTCCCCAGCCTATGGAGACTCGACCATTTCACTGTGTCCCAGACTATATGTAGTTTGTTTTCATTCTAGTCCTTGGTCTGGTGGTGGTTGGACGGATAGATATTGCACCTGGGACTGTTCATCGTCAGGTCTATTCTTTGCAGGGGTGCTATGCTGTGGGGGTTTTGGGGGGGTTGGGCGGGGGAGCACTCCAGGAAGTGCGTTAGTTGCAGGGGTCAGAGGGGTTTGGGAGAGTTATTGGGGATCCATTGGGGTAGGGGGCTGCCAGCATCCAGTTGGGTGTTAGTAGGTTGCTACTCCACGACAGGTACTTCACTGTTCTTGAGGTATGGGGCGGGGGAGGGGGGTTGGGAGTTTTCACAGTTCTGGGGGTTGGGGGGGGAAGGTGGGCGTTGGGGGGGCAAGTTGGTGAGTTCCGGGGGGGGGGTTTGGGGGAATACGATTGCACGACAGTAACGGTACCTCCTATGTATCTGTGTCTCCTTTGGTGTGGCCCGCTGTGGGGCGCTCTCCTTTCCTGGGATCCAGATGGCGACTGCTGCGACAAAGGCCCTGAGCCGTTGGGCATCACTACGAATTCTGAGCTGGAATGTGAGGGGTATGTTGGATAAGATTAAGAGGGGTGCAGCCCTGCGGCAGGCGAAGAGAGAACGTGCTGACGTATTGTGCCTACAGGAAACTCACTTGTTGGGTAATAAGATATTATGCTTACAGCGTTTTGGCTATCTGGAGGTCTACCATGCAGGCTTTGTCAGGGGGTCCCGGGGGGTAGCCATTTTGGTTCACCGCAGGCTCTCCTACATTCACTCCACCCAGTGGGTAGATACACAGGGCAGGTACATATTCATCAGGGGGAGGGTGGGAGAGGAGCCCCTGGTGCTGGGTAGCGTATATGCCCCTCCCCCATTGCAGTGGTCCCTGGTGGAGAGGTTGTTCATGATCTGGGTGGATTTCCGCGAGTCTCCAGCGATAGTGGGTGGGGACTGGAACGATGTCATGGATGGCAGATTGGATAGGTGTAGGTCCTGGGACGGCCAGTCGCCTCCTGGGGTCACTAAATTGGGGGATTTGGTAAGGGGTCTGGATTGGGTGGACACCTGGCAATATCTACATGCACATGGGAGGGAGTATATCTATGTCTCAGCAGTACACAAATCCTTCTCTAGGTTGGATTACATATTTGTCCCCCGCTCTGTCATTGGGAGTGTGGAGTCGGGGGACATACAGCCTAGGGGGCTCTCAGACCACTCCCCCGTAGTCCTGGACTTTGCTCTGGATAGGGGGCGACAGCCGTTCCGATGGCGCCTGTCCACGTGGCATCTCCAAAACGAGGAATACCAGAGACATAAGAGGGAAGCCATAGCACTCTATTGGGCAGAAAACGCCGGACCTGGCATGAGGGCCGGTACCCTGTGGGAGGCTATGAAGCCCACACTCCGGGGAATAGCTATTGCTTGGTGCGCGGCGGAGCGCAGACGAAAGAAATCAGAATTGCTTCGGGCGGCAGCGGAAATGGAGGCCCTAGAGAGCCGTTGCAGTATAGGTGACGATAGTCAAGCGGTGGGGCAGCTCCTGCTGGCACAACAATCTTATGCGTCACGGTTGCTGGATGAGACGCGGCAGGTATGGTTGGCGACGCGTAGCAGAGTATATCAGTGGGGGGACAAATCCGGGACAATGTTGCACCGCATCTGCCAGAATACATTTCAGGCACAGGCCCTCCCGGGACTTCTAGATACGGCTGGCGACCCGATCACAGATCCACGGGCGCTGGCAGAGAGCTTTGCGACGTACTAAGCGGCCCAATACGCCCCAAAAGAGTGTATACCGGCCTACATGGTAGACAAATTCATTGCAGATTTGCCGCCCCGGGCGGTGTCAGATGAGGTATGGGACAGACTGGAGCTCCCCCTCACAGCAGAGGAGCTGGGGCAGGCGTTGGGGGAACTTAACGCGGGGAAAGCCCCTGGGCCCAATGGGTTCCCCAGTGAATTCTTCAGGTACTATCACATACAGCTCGGCGCCCACTATGGAGCAGCCCTGGAGGAGGCGAGGAAGAGGGGCACACTCCCGGCGGATTGGCGGCATGCAGAGATTGTGGTCTTTCAGAAACCTGGCAGAGCTCCGGAACGACATGAGTCGTACCGTCCTATATCGCTCTTAAACATTGAGGCTAAAATCCTAGCCAAGGCATTGGCTAACAGTCTCCTGCCCCATATCATGGAGCTTGTGCATCCGGACCAGGCCGGCTTCATGCCGGGTAGGGCCACCAGACATAATATACGTAGAGCGCATGTGGCTGTGGCGGCTGTTCAGAATACTGGAGTTCAGGTGGCGCTTCTCCTCGCAGAAATTGATCGAGCCTTCGACTCCCTGAGCTGGACTTATTTATTTGCGTTGCTGCCCCGACTTAACCTGGGGCCCCACTTTTTGTCTTACCTGAGACTTTTATATACGAATCTGATGGCGTCAGTTAGGGTAGTGGGGGCGACATCTACTAAGTTTTCCATTGAGCGTGGTACGCGTCAGGGGTGCCCCCTCTCCCCATACCTCTTTGCCCTGGCGATGGAACCGCTGGCGGCATGGGTGCGAATTGATGCACAGCTCCACGGCTTTAATTGGGGTCTGGGCCTGACGGACAAAATCGCATTATATGCCGATGATGTCTTATTCTTTCTTACACGGCTGGACAGATCGAGACCGCGTCTATTAGAAATCATGCAGATCTTTGGCGAAACGTCTGGTCTCTACTTAAATCCGCGAAAATCGACTTTGTGGGTCCTGGGGGAAGGTCCAGGTGTCAGGAATTGGGCTTCTACGCTGCAGATGGCCGAAGACGGGATCAAGTACCTGGGGGTGTTTATCTCCGCGAGTCCTGAGTTGTCCTGGGAGCGTAACATGCTGCCGGTTTGGGATAGGGTCCGCTCGGAGATGAAGACGTGGTCCCGGATGCCCCTCACCATATACGGCTGGTCAGCCATCTTCAAAATGGTGGCTCTCCCCCGTCTTCTTTATCAACTGCGAAACTATCCATACCCGGTTATGCCTCAGTGGTTCTGCCAAGTGGATTCTACGCTGGGGCGGTATTTGTGGGCCGGGGGGATGGTGCGGGTAGCGCTGCGCACCTGCTTTTTGTCCACATATGATGGGGGATTGGCGACTTCTGATGTATTGTCCTACTACCAGGCCTCCCATCTGTTAGTCCTCAATGAATGGTGGTATGGGGATAGGGGAGATCCGGCATACGCCCTGGAGAGACACCTCATGGGCTCTAACACGCTGCACACAATCCTCTATGCGGCACGGCTGCGAAGAGGACTACTGCCGGTCACTCAGGTGGTGTTTCAGGTCTGGAGGCAGGCTCTGCGTCGTATGGGTTGGTGGGGCAGACTGACGCAAGAGACCCCGCTGTGGAGCAATGGGCGTTTACCGGCTCTTGCGTCCCTCCAAGGGTTTGGAGGTTGGGATGCCATAGGCATCTCGTCCCTGGGAGATGTGATGTCTGGTACGACGCTCAAATCCTTTCAGGATTTGCACGGGGAGTATGGTATGCACAACTCCCAGTTTTTTCGGTACCTGCAGTTCCGCCATGCCATTTCACCGAGTATCGCGGATCTGGATTCCCTGCCAGAGTCATGCCCACTGGAGGCCAAAGTCTTTATGGGAGACATAGGAGACAAGAAGATATCCCGCATCTACCGAACGTTAGTTATACACTGCTCGCCACCTCTTCAGAAACTTCGGGAGTCCTGGGAGTGGGATGTGGGGGCACTGGAGGAGGAGGATTGGAGAGAGGCGCTGGAGGCCCCGAGGGGTGCAGCCATAGCAATACGGCTGCGACTGATCCAATTTAAATACCTTCATAGGGTCTACTTCACAAGAGAAAGACTGTGGCGGGCTGGCCTTATAGCATCATCGGACTGTCTTAGGTGCGGGTTAGAGGTGGGGACGATGATTCATACGGTGTGGAGCTGTGGTATGCTGCTTAGATTCTGGACGGGAGTGTGGAATTGTCTGGATGAGGTGCTGGGATGGGAACTCCCTCGTACACCACAACTTGGGTTGCTGCATGTTTTAGAAGGGGTGGGGGGTAACATTTATAAGAGACATCGCCTGCTGTTGGGTCTCACCCTGGCCAAAAGGGACATAGCGCAGTCATGGAAGGACCCCCGCCCTCCCTCAGTTTTGGTGTGGAAGAAGGGCCTTGACTTATGTATGGGCCTGGAACTGCCGATATTTGAGGCCCATGGATGCCCGCGAAAGCATTACAAGATATGGAAGAGGTGGGCGGAATATCGGGGGCTTTGGTTGGAACCCCCAGTGGAAAGGGAAATGAACCAGGAGTTGTGATAAGAGATGCTGAGGAGGAGGTACACACACGCTACTGATATGTAGTTATCATTGGAGAATTTGGAACTCGCTGTCGTGCACTCGGGCTGGGTGGGATCCGGGGTGGGGGTGTTGGGATAGGGTTTGGGGGAGGGCTGGGGGGGGAAGGGTGAGTTCATTTTGCTGTAACATTTGATTTGAAAAGACTGTGTGGATTGCCGATTTGAAATGAGCCATTTTATTGTGCAGTTGACCTCGGTGTGCGAGGGGCTGCTTTATCTGTGCAATCTCTCAATAAAAATTTGTTTTAAAAAACAAAACAAAAAAAAACACCTTGATCCCACTGAGATGGGTAACTACCGGCTCATCTCCTTACTACCAGGAATTAGCAAGGTGGCGTTAAAATTTGTCAATTGACAGCTCTCCGCCTTCCTTGAGTCCGGTGGACTTCTACACTGCTCTCAGATGGGCTTCTGCCCTGGCCAGGGCACTGACACTGCACTGATGGCAGTTGTAGAAGAGGCGAGAAAGATTCTTGACTCAGGAGGATCTGCAGCTGTGATCCTCCTGGATCTAAGCGCAGCCTTCATTATGATGAACCACCATATCCTGGCTCACCGGCTTAGCAGAGTAGGAGTTACAGGGTCGGCCCTATCCTGGCTGAAATCATTCCTAGAAAATAGAACCTTCCAGGTCTCTGAAGGCAATATTCGTTCCAGAGCTATTCCACTCCAATGTGGGGTTCCTCAGGGCTCGTACCTGAACCCTACACTTTTTAAAGTGTATATGTCCCCACTGGAGGAAATAGTAGCCCCTTTCAGAATTAAACTGGTCACTTATGGACGATACTCAACTTGTTGTTTTGCTGAAGCAGTTGGACCATTCCCCGGAAAACCTGTGCTCCTGTCTCAAAGAAATTTCTAGTTGGATGAACAAATCTCACCTTAAACTCAACGGCGAAAAACTGAGCTTCTGGTCCTGGGCAACCAATCAAAATTCATCCCTATTCTATGTGGCCGACCTGTATGGGGACAGCTCCCACTCCTAAAAAAGAGATAAAAAGCATGGATATCTGGCTCGACCAGGATCTCACCTTTCAAACCCAAGCAATGAAAACTGCAGGAGTCTGCTTCGGCCTGCTACGAACCACACAGAAAATCCTCCCCCTCTTACCTGCCCGTTCTAGAAAACTCCTTATTCAGGGTCTCATCCTCTCCAGACTGGACTATGGCAACGCCCTCTATCTTGGCGCACTTAAAACAGTTATTTCTAAACTTCAACTAGTCCAGAATTCGGCATCCAGACTTCTCACAGGCACTAAATATCGGTGCTCTTCTAAACCCGCCTTAAGCATCCTCCACTGGCTCCCTATTCAGGAGAGAGTCAACTTCAAATCCCTTTGTATTACACACAAAATCCTCCAGGGCAAGGGCCCCCAAGCCTAAGAGCTCTGATTAAACCATATAAAGCCAACAGAAAGCGACGTTCCGACCACTTGCACTTAGCCGTCACTCCCAGAATCAAGAAGGCGTGGGCGGGGGGCCTCTGGAATTCCCTTCCCCTTGCCATCCGTGGGAAAACTAACCTACAAAAATTCCGCAAGCTCCTGAAAACCTGGCTTTTCATTTAAATCTCATCTGTTCTCTAGCTAACTCCGCAGCGCTGGGATGCCCCCAGGTAGCCATGTGCTTTACAAATCCCATTCCATTCCACTTGCTGTACTCAGCAACTGGTCCCCACTGGTTCTACCCCCTACTTTGGATGAGAGACCCGGCAGGAAAAACAAAGCGAGGAAGAGAGGTGTGCCCACCTCTGCCAACTCCGCCCCTAAGCTGGGGGAGGTGAGGTGAAGCACAGCCTTGAGTCCCGCCATCTTGAGGATGGGGGACCCAGCCAACCAGGGACAGGCTCCTGCCCCTCTCCCACTGGAGAGTGGCAGAATAGGAGTGGATCCACCCCAGGGTAGGGACCCATTGGTCCCTGACCTTTACCTACTTGTAACGCCCCTAAATTTAGTATTTAGGGGCACCCTAAACCTTCCTTCCACAGATCCAGCAACCACAAGAAAAGAAGGATGAGAAGCCGTGCGGAGCTAACAAGAGGTCGGCGCCCACTGACTTGGCCCCTGCCCTACAGGTCTGTCTCCCCTTGAACCTGCTCCTGCGAAACCCTGGCGTGTCAAGCGACCAGCAACCTCAAAAACCCCGGAGGACCTGCCTGAATTCACTTTCCAAGCTGATTCTCCCGTGAACACCGGACGAGTTTAAACTGCAGTTTCTGGTGCCAGCCAGGAACCAATCCAGCACACCCTGCACCCGCCAAGCCCGGCACGTGTTTAAGTGAAGAAACACCACGGAGGTCCCCCTGGTGATCCTGACCCAAGATCCGGCGACCCCAGACCTGCCCCAAGTCTCCAGACGACGCCTGCAGCCTCAATCCGGGGGCCCCTCCCTACCACGACCAAAGCAGGTAAGAAAATCCGATGTCCAAAGGCACCCCGGCACCCGACGCGCCACAGCCTTGTGGGCCCAACCCAGTTGTGCCTAACCATCCATCTACATCCCAACTTACCCCTCAAAGTGTGGTCACTCCTGAAAGATCCTCGTCCTGAGCCTGCAGTGTTTCTTTGTCCCGGAGAATCTACATTGAAATCAACAGGGCACCTGACCTCAAAACAGCACCCTGCACCCAGCTGCCCTAGCACCGCTGAGGGTGCCCCTTTTGAGCTAACTTGGTCCCCAACTTGCCTTGAGCTTAACCCTAGGAGCTTCGCTAATAATTTCCTACGCTGATGACACACAGCTTATCCTGTCACTGTCCACACATCCCACCACCACCAAAGCAAGCTTCCACAAATACATGACCAATGTTGCTAGTGGGATGCAGACCATGTGCCTCAAGCGCAACTTTGACAAAAAGCAGGTCCTCATCTTCAGGAGTACCAACCCCCCTGAAATGACACATGTTGGCCAACCAAACTTGGCCCCCTTCCCACACCCACACAACATGCGATAAACCTAGGCATCATCCTCAACAGCAAGCTCTCAATGAGAAAGCAGATAAACGCCATCTCCTTGGCATGCTATCACATCCTCCGCATGCTGAAGAAAATCTTCAAGTGGCTACCCACTGACACTAGATGCACAGACACCCAGGCACTCATCACCAGCTGCCTGGCCTATGGCAACACCCTCTATGTAGGGATCAACACACAACTTCTGAAGAGACTCCAGATCATACAGAACGCAGTTGCAAGACTCATTCTCAATCCCCTGAGACAAACCCACATGACCTCCCACCTCAAAACACTACACTGGCTCCCTGTAAACACAAGGTGGCAGTTCAAACTACTCACCCATGCCTACAAAGCCATCCACAACTCAGGCCCTGCCCACCTCACCCACAGGGGTAATTTCCACCAGCCCACCAGACAACTACACTCCGGGTCCCTTGACCTGGCCCAAACCCCTGCATCCAAAAGAACGGGAGTAGATAGTACTGTCAATACTATATAGGCACTTGGACACCTAGCCTGCCTGTTGCCTATTTCCTCCAGTTCCTACTTGTTCCACCCTGATCCAATGACACCGCTGCTGCCCTGCTTTCCCCACTCCCTATTCTTCCAACCAACAGAAGCCCCACCCAGCCCAGGACCTACGCAATGCAGGCTGCAGGGGGACCGCATCTGTAGGCACCTGGACAACTAGCCTGCCACTTGTCTGTGGCCTCCAGGTCCTGTTTGTTCCAGCCTGATTCAGTGACACCACCACCACCCGGGTTTTCCCACTCACCAATCTTCCCACCAACAGTAGCACTGCTGACCCCACAACCTACTTTATTCAGGCGGCAGCATGATCAATAGCATGCTGCGCACCAAAAACAAGCCAGTCTGTAACCATTTGCACCTGGACGTGCTCAGTGCTGCGACCCCTGGCCCCCCACCCCCGAAGATACACCATTACTGAGCTCTACAAGCTCGACCTTGGATGCTGCAACAGACACTGCCCCAGCCTTGACCCACGCTCCACTGTAGGACCTTTGACCTGCACCCACTGCCACTTCACCTGCCACAGCACACACTCTAGTGCACCTACCAGCCCCACCCCAAACACACCACAGACATCACCTGGACAAAAACACCAACTCGCCTGCACCCTTCTCAACACTCGCTCACTATGGAAACACACTACAGCGATTTGAGACCTCATCTCCACCCCCACACCCGAAGTCCTCTTCTTCATTGAGACCTGGCTCAACCCCACTTCTGCACCCGACATCCCCATCGCAATTATCGAAGGATACAAGATCACCCACTGTGACTGCATCAACAAGCCTGGCAGAAGGATTGCCATCATACACAAGAAATCCATCCAATGAACCACCACAGATGACAACATCACCTCAGCCATGGAACACCTCAACTTCCGACTCCAAACAGACAGCAAAACCACCATCAGAGGCAACCTCGCCTACCATCCTCCATGACAACGTCCAGCATTCTGCAGCTTCATCGCTGACTTTATTGCTCCCCTTGCCATAGACTCAAACAATTACATTTTCCTCAGCAAACTCTACTTCAATCTTGACAACCACTATTACAAAAATACTACCAACCACCTCAACAACATGAACAACATCAGACTCCCCAACTCTCCCATGACCCCAGGCACCCCGTTGGCAATACGCTAGATCTGATCCTCACATCCAGGAACCGTATCAGGTACAGCCACACCATGGAATTCACCTGGACTAACCACTCCATCATCCACTTCCACATCACCAGCTCATGAACCTCTGCCCCCAGTCTGCTCAATGCCCCACACCGCAACCGAAGCAAAGTCTCAAAGGACGTATGGATCAATGCTCTCCACACTACTCACTCCCTCCAAAAACCTAGACCAGAACAAGAGCATCTTCAACAAATGGATCACCAACTGTGCTGACAGCATCACTCCCATCAGCAACAACACCAACAGAAGGTCACCCGACCTGGCTAGCAGGTACAATGAAGACCTTAGCAACTGCTAAACAACACTGGAAACAACTGGAAAGGAGATGGCACACTAGCAAGGACATGACCAAAAAGACGGTCCTCAACATCTGCCACAGACAGTTGAAAGAAGCGAAGAAAAAGGCCTTAGCCTCATGCATCAAATCAAGCTCCAGTAACAGAAAAGAACTCTTCAACATCATCAGAGAATTCTCCAAACCCTCAGATGCAACAAACAAGATTACCCCCTCACAGGAACTCTGCGACAACCTTGCATTCTTCTTCCATGACAAGATCGCCAACATCTACGTAAACTTTAAACCCAAGGCCACCGACTTCTTCAAGCAACCCCCTGCCACCACCATAGACATCTGACTAACTGAATGGAGCCAGCTTCCTCACAGTAGACTGCCTTCATCATGAACTCGGTCCACTCAGGGGCCCAACCAACCCATGCCCTCACCTCATCTTCAACTTAGACAAAGCCTGAATCATCTACCTTCTCAATACCTCAATTGCCATGGCCACCTTCCCCCAGGGCTGGAAACGTGCAGAAGTCAATGTCCCTCTTAAGAAACCATCGGCAGACCCCAACGAACTGAGCAACTACTGACCAGTCTCCCTGCTCCCATTCCCGGCCAAAGTATTAGAAAAAAGTCAGCAACCAACAACTCTCCTTACATCTGGAAAGGGACCTACTACTAGACTCCTCCGTATCCTGATTCTGCAGCAACAACAGCACCAAGACAGTCCTCATTGCAGCTGCTGACAACATCCGAGCCCTACTCGAGCGCGGAGAAACTGTGGCTCTGATTCTCCTCAACCCCTCAGCAGCCTTTGATTTGGTCTCCCACCACACGCTTATCACACGTCTCCAAAACAAAGAGCTTCTCTCAGATGGATCCCTCCATTCCTCAAAGGAAAAATTCAGAATGTCCACCCCCCCTTCACTTTTGAACCCAAGGAAATGATTTGTGGAGTAGCCCAAGGATCCTCACTCAGCCCCACCCTCTTCAACACTTGTATGACATCTCTGGCCTGCATTTCTAAAGCCCACATTCTCAACATCATATCCTACGCCAATGACACACAACTCATACTCTTCGTCTCTGAAGAGCCCACCAAGACCAACTTCCACAACTGCATGACAGACTTTGCCAACTGGATGAAGGACAACTGCCTGAAGCTCAACACGGACAAGACAGCGATACTGATTATCAGAAACAAAAGCTCACCATGGTGCGCATCCTGGTGTCCCTCAGAACTCAGACATACTCCTACTCCCATTGACCATGCTAGGAACTTAGGCATCATTCTGGACAACAAGCTAACCATGATGACTCAGGTCAACTTCGTCTCCTCCTCCTGCTTCTTCATCCTCCGCAGGCTTAATGAGATATTCAAATGGGTAGCGCAAAGCTCATGGCGCACCATCAGGCAGGGCCTCATCTCCAGCCGACTGGATTACAGCAACACTCTCTAGGCAGGGATTGCAGCTCACGTCCTGTGATGTGTTCGTCTAGGGAGGGCCAGTTTAATACAGGCTGCTGCGTTCTGTATGACCATACAGAACGCAGCAGCCTGTATTATCCTGGCCCTCCCTAGATGAACACACATCACCCCCTACCTTGGAGACCTCCACTGGCTCTCTGAACGGAAAAGATGCCAGTTCAAGCTCCTGACCCATGCATACAAGGCCCTACACAACTGCGGACCTGCCTACTTAAAACACTGCCTGAACTTCTATCAGTCAACCAGACACCTCAGCTCCACGCCCCTTTCTCTTACCATCAAATGTGGAGGCCGCTCATTCTCCTATCCAGCAATGTAGACATGGAAAGAGTTACACTTTTATTTATGAACCATCCCTTCTTCCAGAGTTCCGAAAGTCCCTGAAGACCTGGCTATTCAGACTGCCAGCACCTGGATACCCTCACAGGTGACAAATTGTGCTCTTCAAATCTACTGATTGAATGATATAGGAGGGGACAGATGAACCTCTTTTAGTATATGTCTTGGATTGAGCCACCACTGTACCTACTTATTGATGTATATCCTTACTCTGTTATCACAGTCCTGTAACTCCAGATTCCATACAGTAGTGAAATTAATAATTAGAATCCCTAGAGCAGAGGTCTTTAATCTGTGGGGTGCGACCCCCAGGCAGGTTGTGTAGTCCTGGGAAGGGAGGGTGTGCATTCCCTGGCCTCACTTGCTCACTTCTGTCTGGAATCCAAAACGTTTGCTTTCGATTTGAAAAAAGACAACCATCCAGGGACGGCTTATTTTGATTGTTAAAATGCTTCAGCTGAGGTTTCATTAATTGAGTTTCCTGTGCTGTGAAAAGCCTTCGTGCCAGGGTGCTTGCTTGCCTGAATGAAATGCAAATGTGCACTATGAGTTAATCTGTAAGTGTAAAGAGTGATTGGGAGCCAGTTCTGGCTTTAATTGATCGAATCACTCCAATCTTTATGATAACAAAGATTTGTTATTTTTTTTGTGGTAGCGCAAAGAGTTAACAAATGGGCTGTGAGGTGCGAGCTTTTAATCTTAATTGAAATTACGCAGCCCTTCGTACCCCTAAAGTGGTGTTGAAGAGACAGTTATGAAAACAAAAATTCCAATATATACACTCTGGTATCACTAATATCTACCTTTTGGAAGCAACATTTTATCGTAAAATTATTAGCACATTTGTATTCAGTCTATCTTATACTGTGTGTAATGCACGTATAAAATAACAACTTACATATTCACAGTGCTTTATGTGAAAGGCTGTGACCTTGTAGCACAAAAAAGACACAAGTCACTATTCTCCACTGCACCAACCAAGATTTAGTTCTGTGGCTCTCTCCAGATTGGGGTGGTATAGTGTTCATTAGCGAAGAGTGCAGTGGTGTAGAGAAGAGTGGCAAATAGTGCATTGGCGTAGAGTGGTACAGGGTAGAGTAGAAAGTTGTAGTGTGAAGTGGCGTAGAGTGCAGTGGCGTAGATTGGAGTGGTGCATAATGCAGTGGTGCAGAGTAGAGTACATTGGTGCAGAGTGTGGTGGTGTGGTGTAAAGTGAAGTGGTGCAGAGTCGAGTGGAATGGCGTAGAGTGGAGTATGCATGGTGTGGTAGCACACTGCCATTACAGACAACACATTTTCACTTGAAATGACCATTACATTTACATTTTCCAATAACACTATACAGTCCACAGACAAAATGAGTAGAACTTGCATCAACTCAGTGTAATGATTTCTTTTGATCATATTAAAGTGTTTGTTTCAAGCACACTTAAGAAATAACATAAAATGTGCTTCATTTGCGTTCCTAATTCTGATATATTATGAAAGACTTATAGAGTTCATTTAAATTGTGTTGTGTGCTAGAAAAAAACTCTTTCTTACCTACCCCCACTATCCAGCAAGATTGTCACATAAATTATCTTTCTTTGAAGTCAGAGAAAAACAAGCCTTTGCAATGCAATTGGTGTTGCGTTTGGGACCTTAGAAGTGTTTAGCCATGCAGCATATTATCCTGGGTAATGTTCCGCTAGAGATTGAATAGCTATAAAATTACTACACACTGAGTTATTTAGTGTGAGTCAGGAATACACACTTGCCTCTGCTGCGTGCAGGGGTGGCAAAATGGTGAACATAAACCGAAGTTGTAAGAGGCCTAAGGGGGGGGGGGGTAAAAGGCACCTGTTAGAACAAAAGTCTGTGGCTAAGTATGGTAGCTGAGGCCTGCAAACAGATTCACTGGAAGCTGTGGCTGTAAGGGATCATGGTCACTGAGGATCTGTTGCATATCAATTCACCCGAGGAAAGGTGTATATGTAGGACCACTGGAATTATTTGATTCTGTGGTGGCGGTATTTTCTGCATAATCATGGATTTCACACACTTCCAACATAATCCATAATCTGCTGAGTAATTTGCAAATTTTAACAAAAATTGTCTTTTTTAGCTGAAACAGATTAAAATTACTAACAGGTTAAAATGCCAATAAAATACCACATGGAAGTAATAAACCCATTGCAGAATTGTGCATCTAAACTGCATGTCATAGACTTAAAAAAATATGAGATAGCGTTACAAATATGTATTTTTGTATCCTGTAGGTAAGATTCTACTCTAAGACTGTTCAAGAGAATAATAAACGTACTGCACAGTTTCGATTCAAAGCGATTTCCCGCATAGTTATAATACAAGTGAGGTACGTCAGTGAGTTAAAAGACTTTACTGCAGAGAGTCTCGTATTACAAATGTCAGAGGTTCACTAGCGCGATAGCTCGGAACCAATTGGCAGAACAATGCCAGTGTGAGCTCTAACACATCAACATACAAATCGTTTAAAAGGTCAATTTTAAAAGATTTAATGTTTAAACAAGTGAAGTTTGAAAACGTAAAAACATTTTCTAAAAAATCTTGCCTTGTCTATCCCTAAAAAAGTAAAAACTTCCATTTCTAACTAAGACTTTAAAAATGTTGTGGTAGCCCAAGTGTTAAGAGAATCCACTATGATGATGCTCTCTTGGTTGGCCTCCCCGAAATCAGGCTTTCAGCCTTTCACCCCTAAAGCAATTGGCATACACCTGCACATCATGTGGCAGGCACCTGCAGTAAAAACCACTTCACCCCAGGACTAAATTATCTCTGATGGCTCCTCATTGAAGCAAGCTGCTCTTTCAAGCTCACTTGCATCGCATATAAAGCAGTCTGTCTAAAAAAACGAAAGATCTCTACGGTTGCTCACTCCTCCAGAAGCAAAATGTGTTCATGTGTTGAAGTCCAGGCAAAAATTGCAATTGTCTTTTTCCGGAGAGATTCCAAAACTATGGATCTCCCTCACTCTTTGTCAAGAAAGCAGCCACACTCAACTCATTCAGTTGTGAACTCAGAAAAAAATGTGACAAAGAGGTGGCCTCTCCAAATGATGAATACTTCACCCCTGTGAAAATGACAAAAATGTTAATTCTCTGTTTTGTTAGTAATATTGTGGATGTCACACCTGATTCAGAGTTTGGGAGGACAGGGTACCCTGCCACAAACGCATTAAGGGGTGCACATGTTCAACATAAGGACCCAAAAACTTGTGATAGTTGGGAATTTGAGTGCAGATATTGGCCTGAATCAGTAACTACGGCCATGGTATTATCAGCCCCAAGTACTGACCATCTCATGATGGGGGGCCAATCCTAGGGCGGAGAAAATTCCACTGCAAGAATCTCTTGCTAATATAACACTTCCTCCTCAAAGTGGGAAATGTTCCATTACTGCACAAATTTAAATTCCTTAGGGCCAGATGTAGGTAATTTTAATTTACCACCTCTTAAATACCGATTCATACCGAATCGGTATTTAAGAGGTGGTAAAATAGAGGGGGGGGAGATGTAGGTATTTCAGGTTCGGTAAATACCGAATCGTTAAGATTCGGTATTTACCGATTCTGTAAATACCGATTCGGTATTGCCCATTGATTCCTATGGGCCTTGCAGCCCATAGGAATCAATGGGCAATACCGATTCTGTAATTACAGAATCGGTAAATACCGATTTTAGCAAGGGTGCAGGGGGTGTCACTTTGACACCCTCTGGCACCCCAAAA
Organism: Lissotriton helveticus; assembly: GCF_964261635.1. NCBI lineage: Eukaryota > Metazoa > Chordata > Amphibia > Caudata > Salamandridae > Lissotriton > Lissotriton helveticus. Next base: position 1,481,111,840 of record NC_136057.1, read on the forward strand.
ATAGGCATGTGCGCCATGTGGCACACAGACATGCCCTAAGGGCATGTCTGTGTGTCACATGGCACAGGTGTGCATGCACACATGTGCATGCACACCTGGATTCGGTATTTTACCACCCAATTGGATTGGGTGGTAAAATACCGATTCTTAAAGCCCTGTGGCACTCTGACATGTGCCAGCTACATCTGCATTTACAGAATCGGTATTTTACTGAGTCTGTATTTACCGATTCGGTAATTTTACCGAATCGGTAAATACAGAATCGGTAAAATACCGATTCTGTAAATGCATGCCCTACATCTCAAAATCCAATTACCGGTCGGTAACGGCCGAATTCGGCCGTTACCGACCGGTAATTGGCCACCTACATCTGGCCCTTGGTGTTTGAGAGAGGTGGCATTTGATGATGGAGCAGGTTGAGGGTACTGGAGATGTATGGGGCTGGACAGGGAGGTTGTGCTAGGGTGTTGGAGTGTATCAGTGTATCAGGCCGGCCCTCAATAATACCAGGCACACTGGAATTATGTAATTCTGTGGGTGAGGCTTTTTTGCCGAATTGTGGGGTTGCCGCATTTATTACATAATCCATCATCTGCTGCATAATATGCTGATTTTAACAAAGAAAATGTTGTTTCTAGCTCATACGATCAAAAGTTACTTAAAACATGTTAATTAATAACTTAGATTTCCCTATACTAATCACCACTAATCCACTTTGGGTTTAAAAGTAGCGTGCTACTTGCCGAAAAGTGCTTCAATGCCTAATCAGGGGTAGTAAGTGGAAGGCCCTTTGCAAAGGTTAACTCGTCATCTTTCAGTTGCTTATTTCTGTATTTGATTGTTAAACTAGTACTAACGAAGTGAAATCTTTGCCCAGGTCCTATTAATATGTGTAAAAAATCCAAAATAATAAAGTAATTCTATCAAAAAAGTGCTGCATTATGCGACATAGATTGGCTTTTCTTGCCACATGATTTAGTCAATGTTGTTTTGTTGTGCATGTATGGAATGTGATGAGGTAATTGGAATCTTGAGCACCGGAGGTTGGCATTTGAACGGGGCTAGAGGAGGAGATAACCTGCCACCGGTTGTTATTTTTCGACTTGTGTTGAATAAACATGGAACAATAACTGATATGTCCGGATTACAAAAGTCAACCCTGCCGCATAAATTGCCCACATCATTCCGGTGGCCCTGATTAAAACCTGTGACAACCCTGCTCACAAACCCAGCGCCCACAGATCCAAGAAAGAAAGGCTCTGCCATCCTAGTTGGCGATGAGAAAATTCACAATCCCTTTAATTTATTTTGTTGGCTTGTGGGATTGAAGGTGCACGAGCGGGTTCCTCCTCGGTGGCCCGGCTGGCTATCAGGTCCCTTGATTTACAGCTCCCCCCAGGCCTGGCTAACCCCGGAATCACAGCATCGACTGCTGCCGCCGCCTCTCACGGCCACATTGATTTTTTTTAAGTATTTGGATTTAAAAATGTCAAATTTGCCTTTCCCATCCGCAGCCGGATCGTGAGCCTTCAGCCTGAAATACAAATAGGCCAATCAAGGCCCCCGTGCTCCCACTCCGCTGACCGTGCTGAGAATACGAAGGCGACTCACTCGATGGCATTCATGGAACCGCTCGCTGTCCAAAGGTACACCGTCCCCTGCACCCTCCCTTCCACCCACCACCTGCTTCGCCAGATGCCTTGGGCGGCTTGCAGTTCAACTGGGCCACAGCCCTACCAGGTATGAAGCTGACGACCTCTGACTCTACCCTTCCGCTACATCAACCATGCCCCCAGCATCCCAATACTTCCATTGATGCAGAGTCACTGGGACCCAGAGGCCTGGGGGGGGGGGCACTGACCCCTGATTATGTCTGTATTGTATCATTAAAACAGCAGCCAGTGGGACCATTTCCTTTCTCGCAGTAAGGCCAAGGACACACTTACTCTTGAATTCCCTAGAGTAAGGATTTTTCAAGGATGCTGTGTTTCTGTAGTTTTTTTCATGCAACACATTGTTCATGTATTGTGAAAAGAGTCACTTCTGTATGTTTGTGTGAGCTCAGGGTGTGGGTAGGTGTTTATAATGGACAACGATTGTGATCTGTGGAGTTCATGCCAAAATGTTATGTTATGTTATGTTATTAAATTTTTATAGCGCACAGCTGCCCCAGCAAAGGGGCGTCCTGGCGCTTTGACAGACACTATAACATAACACACAGTAAAAGAAGGCAATTAACCAGACACAGGAAACAGAAAAGTTTTAATCGCCTGCCTGAAGGCGAACAAGTCATCAAGAGCACGGATATATACCGGGAGCGAATTCCATAAGCCTGCCGCTAGCACCCTAAAGGAACGGCCACCCATTCTGCTCAGCTTAAAGCGTGGACAAACAGCCAGATGGAGCCCCTCCGATCTCAAGGATCTCACAGGCACATAGGGCGTGAGTAGATTGGCAAGTGCCGGCGGCGAAGAAGATTTCAGAATTTTAAAGGCCAGACAAAGCGCCTTGAACTTGATTCGCTGTCTGACCGGGAGCCAATGTAAGGCCATGATGGTGCCAGACACTGAACAGTGTCTGGGAAGGCCCACAATGGCTCGTGCCGCGGCATTTTGTACTCTTTGGAGCCTAGAAGCCTCCGCTTGATTCACCCCTAACAACAGTGAGCTGCCGTAGTCCAGCCGAGATAGTATTGAGGCCTGGACCACAAGCTGTCTAGTAGGGGGATCGAAGTATTTTAAGACCGGCCTAGTACCCCGAAGAATTCCATAGCACGTGGCGGCCACCTTCTGGGTATGGTCCCTGAAGGTGAGCGCAGAGTCCAACCAGATTCCTAGGTTTCTCACTCCAGCAGCTGGAATAGGAGTGACACCTAACTCTGGTGGCCACCACTGGTCACCCCATAGCTTAGCGTGCTTCCCTAATACCAACACCTCCGTTTTGGTGGCATTCAACTGAAGGCAGTTGGTGCGAAGCCAGCTTGCAACTGCCAAAAGACCCGCACGGAATCTGGGGGTCTCCACCTCAGGGTCTCCACTAAGTGTCACCGCTAGCTGTGTGTCGTCCGCATATGAGGCCATCGTGAGACCCCACTGTTTGACGACACCAGCCAACGGTTTCACATAGAGGTTGAACATTGTAGGGCTCAACGAAGATCCCTGTGGTACCCCCAGCTCCAAGGAAAAGGTGGCGGATTGGCCCGGTGGTATAGCCACTTTAAAGGAGCGATCCGCCAGAAAAGACCGAAACCACTGGAGAGCGACATCCGTCACTCCTGCCTCCTGTAAGCGTTGGATCAGTATGTGGTGGGACACAGTATCGAAGGCAGCGCTTAGATCTAATAATATAAGCGCTGCAGTATGACCTGAGTCCAATACCTGGCGAAGATGTTCCGTGATGTAAAGTAATGCCGTCTCGGTACTGTGTCCCGACCGGAAGCCGTTCTGACTGGAATCCAAAATCTGGTTACGAACCAGATGCTCAGACAGAACAGAGTTGACATGGGCTTCTGTTACTTTAGCGATCCAAGGCAGCAGGGAGATAGGTCGATAATTTTCTGGCAGCCGGGGGTCGGAGTTGGCTTTCTTTAGTATGGGAGTGACCACTGCCTGTTTCCATGCCGTGGGTACCGTTCCACCAGACAGCGACATATTGATAAGATTCAATATGGGGTCACGGCATAGTGAGGAAAGTGTATTAATAAAGGCTGGCTTTAACGGGTCCGCAGGGGAACCTGACTTGACCCTGAGGCTGAGTTTGTCAAAGGCCTCAATCGACAGTTCAGGTAAAAAAGCCAGGGGCTCAAAGTCCGTCATGTCAGGGACAGTAGCCTCTCGATCCTGGTGGAGTGTGTCGAACCCATGGTAGATTTTTTTCACTTTCTCCACAAAAAAAGAGGCCAATTTATCACAGTGAGAATCTGTGCAAATCACCTCTGATGAGGATCTATTTTTCATAAGGTCCTTCAATACCTTAAAAATCAGTTTTGATGGGTTGGGGCTGGTGGCAAATTCGTGAGCGTAAAATGCGGCTCGTGCTCTACAGATGGCTCTATGGTAGAGCTTCAGCTCAGTAAAATACCGAGTTTTCAGAGCAGGGTCATAGGAGCGTCTCCATTCCCTCTCTGTTTTTCGGCACGATTTTTTCAATTCTGCGAGAGACTCATTATACCAGGGACATACAAAAGCAGAGTGAATCAATTATAGAACCCGTCAGTAGGCCATAAAGGGGTTCTGAATACATGCTCATCCAATTCTTGGCCTCTCTGCTCATACAGAATTGTTCAGGTGTGCCAATTGCAAATATGATTCAATACGAAGGTGTGTGAGGAAGGTACACAGCTGTCAAAATACTGCCTGGACGATAGACAAAGAAAAGGCAGTGCTTACATGTCAGCTGGTGCGTTGTGTGGGGGGGAACGTGAGGAAAGAAGGAAGGAAGTAAGTGCAGGAAACACCCCACCGCCATTACCGGCGAGATTGCTGGCCATGCCCCCTCTTAGGCCACGCCCCCCCCCTCTGCCGCCTCGCGACATCCATAAAAATGTGCCATTTCAGGAGGCGCAGCGGACGAGCGCAGCGGGCGCGCCTAAGGCAAGCCCGTCTGCGCCCGTCCGCGACAGACCGGGCCCAGGGGCCAGCCGGACTGGTCATATCATCACATATTCGGCCACCTCCCTAAGGGATTTGCAGGCGTCCAACCTCACACTCTCCCCCTCTACCATCAGACGCATCTCCACGACCGGCATCGCCCAACCAGATCGGCATCTTAACAACTCGGCCGTATCTCTTAATCTGCCCACTCAGAGCAATACTACTATTAGAGTTCTCTATTTAAATACTCGATCCTTAGTAAAACATCACGCCGATATTTTTATCCTTCTTTCTAACGAAAAACCCGACGTCCTCCTGCTTACTGAAACTTGGTTGACTGCGGACTCACTCCCTGATATTCTGGCAGCCCTCCCCCAGATTATTACATCCTTCGCGCCGATCGGCCAGGAAACCGCCCTGGGGGTGGGGTAGCGGCCATAATCTCCAAACACCTGAACTCCACCTCTACCTCATCCATCTCCCTCCCGGGAGTTGACAATCTTATTTTTAGCTTAAACACGGATAGCGGGGCCGTAACCTTCCTTCTTCTCTACCGCCCCCCTCAACCGATGCCAACTTTCGCGGCCTCCCTGTCTGATCAGCTGATCAACCTTCTCACCTCCCACCCCAGATTTGCCCTTTTTGGCGACCTCAATTACTGGTTTAATGACACCAATGCCGGGCCCCACGCCTTGGAGGTCTTCGAGGCCCTCACCAGTCTGAACCTGTCCCAACAAATCTCTTCGCCCACACATATCAAGGGCCGCATTTTAGACCAATTATGGATTCAAAACCTCATTTTCTCCACCCCCTCTGTCTCACCCTGTACTTGGTCCGACCTCCATTTAATAGACACCACTCTCTCGATCAGTGGCTACACCAGATCCCATTGATGGCTGGTGGTCTATCCCGTAAATGGAATGCATATGACGCTGAAGGATTCTTTGCGAACCTGTCAGACACCCGCCCTGCCCCTGTCCCATGCATTAACGTGGATAAATTAGAAAATGACATTTCCCTCTGGCTGCAGTCAGCCAGTGATAAATTTGCCCCTCTTAATAAATTTCCCCCAACCAGACATCAAAACTCCCATAGATGGTTCTCGGACGACCTCAAAAAATTGAAATTGAAGGTACGTCAATCAGAAAGGGCATGGAGACGTAACTATTCCGATCTAGCTAGATTACAATACATCTCAGCTCGCAGAGACTATAAAACTGCCATAGCCTCCGCCAAATCCACCCATTTCTCGGACAGAATCTCCTCTTCAGATAATAAATCCAAAGAAATTTTCAAAATTATGAATGAATTGATGTTGGACCCGGCCTCCTGGCGTGGTCCTACCCCTCCCGCATGGCGGGCCCAGGACGACATCGGCCCTCCACCCAGCATCGGGCCACCCTTTTGCCCGACACTGCACGCCCCAACATTGCTGGTCCAGCCACCATCCCGGACCCCCACTACCGACCTAGCTCCAGCGTGGACCCCTCACGACCTAAGCACGAGGCCGCGCCCGACTCCATCTTGGGCCCACCACGTCACGACCACGTGGCCTCGGCCCCGACCCAGGCCCCAGCGCAGCCCAGACATCGAGGCACCAAGATCCACCCAGGTGGTCGAGTGGCCACTCGACAGATCCCGGAGAAAAGGGGGTTTCGATGGCCCTCCAGCCGTCCCCGGACGCCTGGTTTCGATCGCCCTCCAGCCTCCCTGGGCGCTGGCTCCACCCCCCTGCTGGGTGTCTGGACACCATCATCCCGGCCCCTCTGACCCCCAGGCGCGAGGGTCCGGACATCAAAGGACTCCAGTCCTATATCTGGGCCAGCCCTGGATTAGAACGTCAGTTGTATCCTGGACTGGAGAGCCCTGCTGACGCTGTCACGGCCGACCCCAGAAGAACTCATTTCCTGTAACCTGAAGAGAACCTGAGAGCCTGCTGGCGCTGCCGCGGCCCACCTTTGCCGAACCATCTTGAGAGCCTGCTGGCGCTGCCGCGGCCCACCGTTGCCGAACCCTCTTGAGAGCCTGCTGGCGCTGCCGCGGCCCACCTTTGCCGAACCATCGTGAGAGCCTGCTGGCGCTGCCGTGGCCCACCTTTGCCGAGCCATCTGGAGAGCCTGCTGGCGCTGCCGCGGCCCACCTTTGCCAACCCATCTTGAGAGCCTGCTGGCGCTGCCGCGGCCCACCTTTGCCGAACCATCGTGAGAGCCTGCTGGCGCTGCCGCGGCCCACCCTAGCCGAACCATCCTGAGAGCCTGCTGGCGCTGCCGCGGCTTAACCTCTCGGAACCCCCGGCTCGAGGATTGAGAGCTGTGCGCAAGGTATCCCTGCCTACACCCCAACCGAGACTGTCCCGCTACCCTGATCCCCTCTTGCGAGACTTTACAGACCCCTCGGTCTACTTGTACATATCACTGAGAACCAGCAACCTTTATTTCCTGATAAAGCTTATGAACTCGACCTCTGGTGTGGTGTCCATTTGTAGTGTGTGGTTACTCTGCTGTGCGATCCTAGGAGAGGGCCCTCACCCAGGAGGCCGCTCAGTAACGCTCGGCTACTTCTTGACGGAGAGGTGGACCTAGGGGTGGTCAGTCAGACATCTTCTGCCTCCCCCGGGGTCGCCTTTCTAGCATTGGTGGCAGCGGTGGGATCCGAGCCGACGCAGATCGTACAAGAGAGTAATTCACTCACTACCGAGAAAAACACACCGCGACCATGACTACTCAGGAAACCAGACCGACAGCGGAATTCCAGAAAGAAAAGATGGAAGATTACAGCCACAAGGAATTAAAACAATTCTGCAAGGACCTAGGCATCGCTACCATGGGCCTCAACACCAAAGAGGACTTTAAATCAGCCCTGCAAGCCTGGGCGGACGCCGATAACGCGCCGCCCCAGAATGAAGATAACCCGGGCCCGCATGGACGCCCGGAGACCGACACGAACCCAGCGGGGGAAAGACCCGCAGACCTAGACACGGGCCTCTCCCACGAAGACGCCCGAGAACGAGAGAGGAACCGGCTCCACGAGTTGGAGCTCGCCAGACTCCGACAAGAAGGAGAGATACAGCTGGCAGAAAGGAAATTAGCCCTCGAGCAACTACGGCTGGAAGAAGACCTGGAGGAAAGGCGAAGACAACGAGACCTTGAAGAAAAGAAACTCGTGCTCGAGCATGAGCGCGGCCTCAAAGAACTGGAAATCAAGGCCAAAACAACAGAAACCGGCACGGCTGGGGGTAAGACTCACCCCCGCCGGGGGACACGAAGGTGCACATACCCAAGGAGGTCGTCAAAGAATACTATAAGAACGACGACATCCAAGAGTGGTTCAAAGCCTACAAGGTCGCCATGACCGCCCATCGAGTACCCCTCAAAGACTGGGGCGCCGGCTTATGGGGGAAATTCATCAACGCGGGGAGAGACGCCCTGCTAGAGCTCCCCGACGCCGAGATGACCTCGTACGAACACATGAAGACTGCCCTCCTTACTCGCTACGGACTCACCCCCGAAATGTACCGGCAGCGATTCCGAGACTGTAAAAAAATCCCCAGTACCACTTGGGTGGAGTACGTGAACTTTTACAGCAGAGCCTTCGAAGGGTGGATCAGAGGCTGCCAGGTCACCACCTACCAGCAGTTGGTCGACCTCATCCTATGGGAGCATCTTTCCAATAATTGCTTCGTCGAACTCCGGCAGCACCTCCTCGACAGCAAATTGACAGAGCCACGAAAACTCGCTGTCGAGGCGGATAGATGGGTGAGCAACCGAGTTCCCCGGAGTCCGATGGGAGACTACGGCCGGGGATCCCCGGGAAACCACCGACCCCGAGGCGGCGGAGGAGGCCAGAGCCGGGGCCGAGACACCCCCGCGGGGTCATCCCCTACCTCCCCGTCGCCATCCCTGGGTTGGAGGGGAGGCCCCCCAGCCAAGCCTGGGCCCCGCCCGAATGTTACGTGCCACAGATGCCAGCGACAGGGCCATTATGCGAACGACCCTCTCTGCCCGATGAACCAGCGACCTGGCACCACCGGTCCCCCGAGCCGCCAGATCGCGGCCGCCGCCCTGAGTGCAGAGGGAGGCGAAGAAGAGGGCGACGACACCGAGCAGGCCGAGTGGGAGCCCGCAGCCATGATCTTAGCCTGCCTGGGTGATCGAGACATGATCCCCCGAGACCCGATCCCAGGTAACACCCAGAAATACCGCCAATGGGTCACCATTAATGGACGCCGGGCCGAAGCCCTCCGGGATACTGGGGCCAGCGTGACGGCGGTCCGCTGCCACTTGGTGACCCCCGAACAAATCCTCCCCAACGTCTTGTGCCCAGTGCGGTCGGCTGACAACTCTGAAAGTTTGTGCCAGATGGCCCGCATTCCCTTCGAGTGGGGAGGGGTGTCGGGCATGCTGAAAGTGACTGTCCGAGACGATGCCCCGTGGACTGCCTCCTCGGGAACGACCTGGAAAGTTCCCTCTGGGCCGGCGTAGAGCGGAGAGAGCATCTGGGGATGCTAGGCCTTCCCGAGTGGGTTTGTGCGACCACCCGCTCCATGTCCGCCCGGGCCTCCCCCCCAACGGAGGAAGCCTTGATCGAGGAGCCGGAGTGGCCCACACCTCCACCGCCCGCCGTCCCTGAGGACACCGACCCTGAACCCGGCCTCCCGGGGCCCAGCCATGAGGAAATCACCGAGCTCGGCCACCTGCCGGAACTAGCTCAGTGGCGCCAAGAAGGTGGCCCCACCCGCGAACAATTCCGACAAGAACAGAGCACCTGTCCCTCCCTCGAGGGGATTCGACGGCAAGCCGCCACTCAAGCCGCTGGAGACCCGGCGGGGTCCCACTGGGTCTATTGGGACAACGACCTTCTCTACAGTGAACAGAAGATTGCCGAACTAGGGGCCAGCCGGGTGCTGGTCGTTCCCCTTCGATTTCGAGACTTCCTCTTGAACTTAGCACATGATGTGCCCCTCGCCGGGCACCTGGGGCAGGACAAAACTTACAGCCGCCTGGTGACTCATTTCTACTGGCCGAAAATGCGCAACGATGTGCACAATCACTGCAGATCCTGCCCGACCTGTCAAGCCAGCGGGAAGAGCGGGGGGAAAGTCAAAGCCCCGCTCCAGCCGTTTCCCGTGGTCACCACCCCCTTCGAGCGAGTGGGGATAGACATCGTGGGGCCCCTGGACCCCCGCACCCCTCAAGGGCACCACTTCATCCTCGTGCTGGTGGACCATGCCACCCGATATCCGGAAGCCATCCCCCTCCGAACCATCACGGCCCCAGTAGTAGGCCGAGTCCTAATGGGGATCTTCTCCAGAGTCGGCTTCCCCCGAGAAGTCGTGAGTGATCGGGGCACAAACTTTATTTCCAAGTATATGCGATCCCTGTGGCAACAGTGCGGGGTCACCTATGAGTTCACCACCCCGTATCACCCCCAAGGAAATGGACTTGTGGAGCGGTTTAACCGAACACTGAAGGGAATGATCAAGGGCCTCGAGGAGCCACTCCGACGCAAATGGGATGTTCTGCTGCCTTGCCTCCTGTTTGCGTACCGCGAAGTACCCCAGAAGTCCCTGGGGTTCAGCCCCTTCGAACTATTGTATGGGCACCCGGTCCGGGGCCCCCTCAGCCTGGTCAAAGAAGGCTGGGAGACGGCTGCCCGAGGTGCTCCACCCGATGTCTACCAGTACCTCCTGACCCTCCGCAACCAGACTCGGAAGTTCCGGGAACTTGCCGAAGTCAACCTTGAAGCCAGTCAGGAGGAGATGAAACGCTGGTATGACCAGAACGCCTCGTCCATCGAATTCGAGCCGGGCCAGCAGGTCTGGGTCATGTCCCCGGTTGAACCTTGTGCCCTCCAAGACAAGTGGACGGGGCCCTTCAGAGTGGTGGAGCGCAAGAGCCCCGTCACCTATCTGGTGGACATGGAGTCCCCCAGGAACCCCCTCCGGGTTCTACACGCTAACCGGCTCAAGCCGCACTTTGCCCGCACTGAACTAAGTCTGCTATTAGCGACCGATGAAGGAGCTGAAGACGACTCCGAACCGTTGCCAGATCTCATGAGCACCACTGAGAAGGACGGCTCCATCGAAGGGGTCATGCTCTCCTCCACCCTGAACCCGGAGCAGCACCATGACTGCCGGCAGCTGCTGGGGCAGTTTGCAGATCTGTTTTCCCTCACCCCTGGAGTCACCCGGTGGTGTGTCCACGATGTAGACACCGGAGACAGCCCGCCTGTAAGACACCGAGCTTTCCGAGTGCCCGATCGAGTTCGGGCCTGCATCCAGTCCGAGGTGGCCAAGATGCTAGCGCTGGGGGTAGTCGAACCCTCCGACAGTCCGTGGGCCAGCCCAGTTGTCCTGGTCCCTAAAGCCGCCGCCCCCGGCACGCCCCCGGAGCTCCGGTTCTGTGTTGACTACCGGGGGCTGAATGCCGTCACCAGGACCGATGCCCATCCCATCCCCCGGGCGGACGAACTGATCGATCGCCTGGGGGCTGCGAGGTATCTCAGCACCTTCGATCTCACGGCCGGGTATTGGCAGATCGACCTCACCCCTGGAGCGCAAGAGCGATCAGCCTTCTCGACCCCGGATGGCCACTACCATTTCAAGGTGATGCCCTTCGGCATGAAAAACGCCCCGGCCACCTTCCAGAGACTCGTGAATAGAGTGCTGGCCGGGCTAGAAGAGTTCAGCGCCGCCTACCTAGACGACTTTGCAGTGTACAGCCTCCGCTGGGATGCACACCTGACCCACCTCCGGGAGGTCCTGTCGGCCCTCCAACGGGCCGGACTAACAATAAAGGCCAGCAAGTGCCAGATCGGCCAAGGGTCCGTGACGTATCTGGGACACCAGGTGGGAAGCGGCCGGGTGGCTCCCCTCCAGCCAAAGATTGACGCCATCCGGGCCTGGGAGCCCCCAATCACCCAAACAGCCGTCCGAGCCTTCCTGGGGCTCACAGGCTACTAACGGCGCTTCATCAAGGACTATGGAAGCATTGTGGGGCCCCTCACAGAACTGACCTCCAAAAAGCTACCCCAGAAGGTGTGCTGGTCCCCAGAGTGCCAAGCAGCCTTCGAGACTCTAAAGACTGCCATGTGCACCGCCCCTGTGCTCCAGGCCCCCGACTACAGCCGAGAGTTTGTGGTCCAAACCGATGCCTCGGAGCACGGCATTGGGGCGGTCCTCTCCCAAGTGAACTCTGAGGGAATCGACCTCCCCATTGCCTTCATCAGCCGGCGGCTGCTAGCCAGAGAACAGCGCTGGAGCACCATCGAGAGGGAAGCCTTCGCCGTCGTGTGGGCACTCAAGAAGCTCCGGCCCTACCTCTTTGGCACCCACTTCCGGGTCCAGACCGACCACCGGCCCCTGCGGTGGTTGATGCAGATGCGGGGCGAGAACCCGAAACTGTTGCGATGGTCCATCTCCCTGCAAGGGATGGACTTCACTGTGGAGCATCGCCCCGGCAACGACCACGCCAATGCTGACGGCCTCTCCAGATTCTTCCGCCTCGGCGAGGAGAATCCCCAAGAAGATGGGTGACTCTCCCCTGCCTTCAGCTGGGGGGGACGCGTGTTGGACCCGGCCTCCTGGCGTGGTCCTACCCCTCCCGCATGGCGGGCCCAGGACGACATTGGCCCTCCACCCAGCATCGGGCCGCCCTTTTGCGCGACACTGCACGCCCCAACATTGCTGGTCCAGCCACCATCCCGGACCCCCACTACCGACCTAGCTCCAGCGTGGACCCCTCACAACCTAAGCACGAGGCCGCGCCCGACTCCATCTTGGGCCCACCACGTCACGACCACGTGGCCTCGGCCCCGACCCAGGCCCCAGCGCAGCCCAGACATCGAGGCACCAAGATCCACCCAGGTGGTCGAGTGGCCACTCGACAGATCCCGGAGAAAAGGGGGTTTCGATGGCCCTCCAGCCGTCCCCGGACGCCTGGTTTCGATCGCCCTCCAGCCTCCCTGGGCGCTGGCTCCACCCCCCTGCTGGGTGTCTGGACACCATCATCCCGGCCCCTCTGACCCCCAGGCGCGAGGGTCCGGACATCAAAGGACTCCAGTCCTATATCTGGGCCAGCCCTGGATTAGAACGTCAGTTGTATCCTGGACTGGAGAGCCCTGCTGACGCTGTCACGGCCGACCCCAGAAGAACTCATTTCCTGTAACCTGAAGAGAACCTGAGAGCCTGCTGGCGCTGCCGCGGCCCACCTTTGCCGAACCATCTTGAGAGCCTGCTGGCGCTGCCGCGGCCCACCGTTGCCGAACCCTCTTGAGAGCCTGCTGGCGCTGCCGCGGCCCACCTTTGCCAAACCATCGTGAGAGCCTGCTGGCGCTGCCGCGGCCCACCTTTGCCGAGCCATCTGGAGAGCCTGCTGGCGCTGCCGCGGCCCACCTTTGCCAACCCATCTTGAGAGCCTGCTGGCGCTGCCGCGGCCCACCTTTGCCGAACCATTGTGAGAGCCTGCTGGCGCTGCCGCGGCCCACCCTAGCCGAACCATCCTGAGAGCCTGCTGGCGCTGCCGCGGCTCAACCTCTCGGAACCCCCGGCTCGAGGATTGAGAGCTGTGCGCAAGGTATCCCTGCCTACACCCCAACCGAGACTGTCCCGCTATCCTGATCCCCTCTTGCGAGACTTTACAGACCCCTCGGTCTACTTGTACATATCACTGAGAACCAGCAGCCTTTATTTCCTGATAAAGCTTACGAACTCGACCTCTGGTGTGGTGTCCATTTGTAGTGTGTGGTTACTCTGCTGTGCGATCCTAGGAGAGGGCCCTCACCCAAGAGGCCTCTCAGTAACGCTCGGCTACTTCTTGACGGAGAGGTGGACCTAGGGGTGGTCAGTCAGACATCTTCTGCCTCCCCCGGGGTCGCCTTTCTAACAATTGACATCTGACGACAGAACCCTCCCAGGCCAGACTCCCACCCAAGAAACTTGCAACGCCCTTAACCTCTTCTTCGTCGAAAAAATCATTAAAATTAAGGCATCAATCGCTACTGTCCCTCAGACCATCACCCCGGAAATCCCTTCTAATAACACTCCTACTTTCACTGATTTCCCCCCTATTAACCCTATCTCCCTAGTACAGCTCGCATCCCGGATAAAATCAGGTTCCCCGCACGACGGCTGTCCACCCTCAGTCTTGCGAAGACTATGTCACTCCTTACCTGAATGCATCCTACCTCTCCTGAACAGTTCACTCAGCACAGGCACCGTCCCGAGATCCTTCAAAGAAGCCATCCTGGTCCCGCTACTAAAAAAACCTGGCGTGGACCCAGCGGAACTTTCCAATTACCGCCCTATTTCGCTTCTGCCTTACTTTTCAAAACTTCTCAAAGCACATGTTACTAGATGCCTCTCCAATTTCATTGAGTCCTCCTGCTATTTGGAGCCTAATCAGGCTGGCTTCAGACCTTCATTTTCTACTGAAGCCGTCATCCTAGCTGTGCTCGACACGCTGAGAAGAAATGCCGACTCAGGAACCCCCCAGGCTCTTGTTCTCTTAGACCTCTCGGCCGCGTTCGACACGGTTGACCACAACATCCTGCTCAACCGTGTCGAACAGGCTGGCATCCAGGACTCCGCTCTCGGTTGGATGCGGTCTTTCTTGTCTGACAGATCCCAAGCCGTCCGCCTGGGCCCCTACACAGCACCCAAGACCCCCACAACCTGCGGAGTCCATCAGGGCTCCTCTCTGTCACCCCTCCTGTTCAACCTGTACCTCCGTCCCCTACTTCACTCACTCCGCAACTGGGACATTACAGTTTTCAACTATGCCGATGATCTGCAGATCATTTTTCCACTCAACTCCCCCAATGCAATAGACATTTTTCACTCTGCCATGCTTCACATCCTAGATTGGATGAATTCCAACCAATTGAAGCTAAACCCCGGGAAAACCGAGCTCCTCCTCCCAGGCTCCAGTCTCTCTTCCTGGGGCACCCAGTTCTGGCCTCCCGAACTGGGCCCCCTGCCGACCCCTTCCGCCTCTGTAAAAAGCCTCGGCGTAATAATTGACGCCGAACTCTCCCTCCGACCTCATATTAGTTCCGTGATTTCATCCTGCTCCTTCCAGCTTAGGAAGATCCGGAAGGTCAGCCATCTGCTCCCCACACCTGCCCTGACTCAGGGTATCATCTCTTTTGTACTCTCCCGTCTGGATTTCTCCAACAGCATTTATCACGGACTTCCCAAAACCCTCCTTCACCGCCTACAGGTGGTCCAAAACCAGGCAGCCCGGATCATCTTCAAATCTCCAAAATGGCAATCTGCCAGACCCATGATACTCAAACTCCACTGGCTTCCAATGGAACAAAGGGTGGCCTTCAAGTTGGGCTGTCTCACGTATAAAGCCCTCAATTGCCCCAGTCCTGCCTTTCTGATCTCCCTGATCACCCCCTACCTTCCAAACCGCAACCTTCGCTCTACCCATCTCAAATCACTCATCACACCTAAAACTAGAACTAACAAATTCGGTGGACGAAGGTTCGCCTTTTTGGCTCCGAAATTCTGGAACTCCCTTCCCTTGTACATCAAATCAAGCAGCTCCCTCTTTCATTTTAGGAAGTTGCTAAAAACTTTTCTTTTCCCCTCACTCTGCTAACCCCGCACTAAAACCTCAGCTCCGGAATTCGATGTCTCACAGCGCCAGGAAACCCATGGTGTCAACGCGCTCTACAAATTCCATTTAATAATAATATTAATAAAAAGAGGGTGCTGAAGTGTAAAGAGATGAGGTGTGAAATATGCAGATGGAGGGTTTCAAAAGATACCAGGAGAAAAATGACGTGTCTAGCTGTGAGAGACTGCAGAAGAATGAAGAGTGAAGAGGAAAACTGGAGTGATTGAGACACTCTGAAGACCACTACCCCACCACACACCTTAGCAATGTTTAATTCAGTCTGCTTGGAATGTTTCAATGACTTTGTATGCGTTAATGTCGGTCGGACTGCGGAATCATAAGAGCCCTGGCAAAAATTCTCAAACTGGCCCTGATCCCCTCATCTCCTTGCAGTCTTTCTTCTTCCTTTCATCCATCCATTCTCTTTTTCTCTCCTCTTTCGCTTCTCCCTCCCTGATCACTTTGCTACTACCGTTCCCTACCCTCCCTCCCCCTCTTTCTCACTTGAATTATCCCATGACTGCTGCAATCAACCTCAGGCAGCTACAGAAAGTGACAGGGGTACCAGGAGTACCCCAGAGCTTTCAAGAGAGCTTTCAAAACTACCTCCAAGGGCTCCAACCTCCCGGGGGAATGACCGATAGAATAAAAGGCATGTCCGGCCATGGTTGGAGTGTGTATATGTTACACATATGCACACGTTTTATGATTGTCTTTTATAGGTGTCCCCACAGCTTTTATCTGTGGCCTTTTTGTCTGCCTCTTAAAAAAATATCTTGTGCCACCACTGACTGGGCCCCGGGCCCTGGCCTGTAAAGACCTGTTTGACATCGATCCAGGACGGTTCCACATCACTCTCAGTATACGTCCAAGAGTGACCCCCTACAAACACCGTGAATGAGTTCACTCATCACCCCCCAGCAGTTTGGAATGGTTTGGCACTTAACTGTGACCACACTCACAGGACTGCCAGTTGTGGAATTACTTACACGGCAATTGTGCAGCCCTCAAATCACCCCCAGGTGAAGTGCCACTCCTAATCAAACCACCCCCAGACACACACACGTGTCAGTCACCCAAGCAGGCCTCCACCTACCTTTCCCATGCATGGAATCACTGTTTTATTTGTATAGTTTTTATATAGCGCTAGCTATACCCGAAGGTATCAGAGCGCTTTACAGAAATTGGAGCAAGGCAATAATCCAGTCACTGAGTATGAGATGCGTTGATTCAGCCGTGCCCCCCAAACATTTATGGACGAGCTGCTGCCAAACATCTGTGCTTGAGCCCCCCCTCTCTGAAATCACTGCACACAGCTCGGCCTTCACCCCCGCCCCCCAGTGATGAATCGTTCCCCATTCAGCCCCCTGATCCCACCCCAGAACCACCATCTATGAAACCTTTAATCTTCCACCCATGCCCCAAACAACCTTCTATAAGGAATCAATCCACATCCAGCCAGAACGGCTCCCCACCTAACGATGCCTCAAACCAGCATTTATGGGATAATCAAGGTATAACCAGCTGTCAACACATCCTACCACAAGCCAACCGTGAAGAAGCAAGTGTCCAACACCCAACCGTGCTGCCAAAACCCCTGTGCAGAACCATTCCACATGCAGCCATGCCTGAGTAATGGAATGGAATGTATGGAGCAATTCTATGGCCCTTTACCACTGTTGGCATCTGAGCTATGTACGAAGGCAGGACTGATGAAAGGTGTCACCCATAACATGACCTCACCTGGAAGCACTGTGTTCACACCCATACGTGGAGTGTATGACTGATAGTGTGCGTGTGCACCAGGGGGCACCAGCCTGTGTGTTTGTGATTGTACTTCTATGCACCAATTTACATGTGCATGCACATTTTTTATTGCATGATAACACCAGTGTGTGGGTGCCAAAAAGTGTGCGTCCGTTGTGAGTTGGAGGGCCCGGGCATGGTGTGGCCTTTTCATGATTTTCATGCTCTCTCCTTACTCTGTTCATTCTAGTGTACTGAGGTGGTGGTTATCTGTAGATCCCCAGTGACACTATAGACTCTGTTGATCTCAACTGCACCCCAGGACTACCGTAACCTAAAGCAGAGGATGTCCTCAACATACTAAGAGAGACCCCTAGGTCCTGTCTCTAACATCTGTACATTCCCCCATAACAGGAAGAACCTCAGTTCACCCTGAGTGTGCACTTGTGCGCTGAGTTTTTGTGTAAGGTTGGGCATGTGTACAGCCCATGTTCTGTTTGAACTGTGCACTGTACGAGTACACACTGGAGGTAACACGGGATCAGGGGCACTGGAAATATGTGTCAGGGTTAACAAAATTATGCAGCTTGGCAAATTATGCAGCACAATGCAGCTTATTTTGTGATAGTTCTACTTTGTCAATGTTTACACATGGTAACACTGGGCAAAGACTTCGCTTCTTTAGTACCAGTTTAACAACAAAACACGTCGATAGGCAAATGAAAGATGATCAGTCAACCTTTGCATGGGGCCATCCACTGTGCGGGAACACGTGTCATCACCATTTTCCTCTCATTTGCTCCATTTGAGTTTTGTTAAAATCTAAAGATTATTCAATAGAGGATGCATTATGTGGTAAACACAGCAAATCCACACGCCACGGTTGCAGAACCCCATGATTCCAAAGGCCCTGCATAGGATGGAGGTTCTCTGCATTAGGTCTGAGGCCTCTGGCCTCCCTATCCTTGGAGCAGGGCAGGGCAACTACTTTGCAGAGATCTTGTAGCAGTTCTATCCTTATCTGGGCTGTGCACTATGATATACATCTGACCAGAGATCTGACCAGCAACCACACCTGGGGAAGGCCTGTTTTAGTGCCTGGCGCAAGGCAAGCCCTGTAATGCCTAGTAACTTTCTGCCTAGAGTTGGCAAGTCTGGCATTGGCCTTTTAATCCTCATAAGAGCCTATCAGATGTTCCCTCTCAGCGTATAACACCTGAAAAAGTGAGCTTGAAAACAATTCCTGCTTAGTTTGATGGCCCCAAGGGTTCTGAAAGTGGCACACCTTCTGACTGGGCTCTGCCGTTGTGCCTGGGCCCCCGTGCCAAGCAGTCCAGGCCTCTGAATCCAGTACTTTGTACTCTTTTGGCACTTAAGAGCTCTGAAGCAGCAGTTGAGCAACCACGTTCCAGGAATAGGACAGCACGTTACTAGTCCCTGGTGGGTGGTGCTAAACGTAGGACAAGAATTAAAGGCTGAAACTGCTGCCACATTGCTTGGAAGACAACGAGCCCCCACCCTCTTGGTTAGGCTTCCTCTTTGAGATGTGGTTCCCGATGCATGAAAGAGGCTGGCCAAAGGAACGTTTCCGGAGGCTTCCATCTCAAGGGCCTTCTTGTGGAGTGACATCCGACGGATGCCCTCGCTCAGCCTCTCACCCCTCAGACAGAAGGACCAGATGCCCATGCAGGTGGGGTGGGAGAGCACTTTAAGTCTTGCTATTTTTGTTATGTAAAATGCACACCTTTCCTGACAAAAATAATTTTAAACTGAGAATTAATATGGGGCTCATGGCCCACAACTAGCAAAACCAATATTGAAATGGCATGAACCAGTCCTTATGTTTTTTTTGCAGAGTTTTATATAGCGCAAACTAGACCCGAACCGAATCGGGTATCAGAGCGCTTTACATAGCACCAGTTACGTTACATGAGGACACACATTCATTTTAGGCACGGGGAGATTAATGGGCATATGCAACAAAATTCGGTAAAACGAGTCCTTATTTGCGAAAAATAAGGAATCGCAAATAAGGACTCGCATTCCGCGATGCATCAACAGATTCGGTATTTAATACCGAATCGCTAAAAATCGGTAAAATATACCGAAACCACGATAGCGAGTGTCCAAAATAAAGAACAGCAAATACCGAATTAGCAAATACCGAATCGGTATAAGCGAATTCGCAAAAAAAAGGTCGCGTTGGAAGCAGGTTGATGACATCACAACCAGGAAGTCTCCCAGCCCTTGCTTCATTCAGTGCCCTGAGGAGCTCAGAGGAGGAGGCAGAGCACAGGAGCTGAGGAGAGAAACAGTGATACCACAAACCAGCTATTCCACTGCATACCAGGATGGAGAAGGATGCACCCCAGAACAAGGACACGCCCAGAAAGAGGAGGAAGAAGTTCTCAGACATAGAACTTGAACTTCTAATCGAGGGGGTGAGCAGCAAACATGACAGGCTGTTTGGCAAGCTGTCCATAAAGTTGCCTGAGGCGGAGAAGCACTAGATCTGGCTGCGCATCAAGGAGAGGGTAAATGTTGTAGGAGTCACCCACCGCAGCATAGACAACCTGAAAAAGAGATGGTATGACCTCAGGAAAAGGGCGAAGGAGAGGATTGCAGAAAGGGTGAAGGATGCAGCTGGCACAGGAGGGGGAACATCCAACGTCACATCCAACACAGCCCTCGAGGACCTCATTGAGGGTACCATTGAGCCGGAGCAGTTGTGGGGATCACCCAATTGGACACTTCCGGCGCTGCGGCAGGAGAACAAGGTAAGGTGCCTGCCAGTGCAGATACGCATCGTGTTGTCTACCCCTGCCCATTCCCCCAGGGCAATTACAGTGCACATGTAGTAGTACCTAACGCATATACCCTCACCAAAGTGTTGCATCATGTGAGTTGTAGTCATATCATCAAAGTCTGCATGTATGATCCCCAATGTTAATGAAATGAGACCAGCAGCACAGGGCCAATAGTCTGTCCAAATATGTCATTTATGTAGTTGAAAGTATGCAACACATATACATCCAGACAAAATAATAACAATGCACTGTTTCACACACAGATGCATCACCCCTGGATTCAGATGACAACGGATGCCTCATAATCTCAGAAACCCCGGCATGGACCGATGCAGAGACTCTGCAGGGACGTCATCCCACAACACCACCAACACCCTCACCACCAACACCATCACCACCATCACCACCACCACCCCGGACAACACCACCACCACCACCGCGACCAACACCACCAAGCCGCAGGGCAAATGTCCCCACCCTGCAGGTGATGGAGACGGAGCAGAGGCCAGCAGCCACAAATGTTCCACGGCAGTCAGTTGTCACTCCGCCAGCTCAAACACCAGCACGTGTCCGAGTCCGACAGCGGGGCAGGCCCCTGGGAAGAGCTGTAGAGAGATCTGAGGAGCCAACACACGGCTACGGTGTGGTTGAGTCATGGATGCTGCGTGTTCAGCACCTGCAAGGGAGACACATGGGTGCTATCAACATCAACATTGCAAAATTGGCAAACAAAATGGGCACCATGACAGACGCTGTGCGTGAAATGACCACAGCCGTTGCTGAGGGTAACAGAGACAAAAAACTGTGCCTACAGGAGCTCACACGTGCCGTCATAGCAGGGCAACAGAGCGAGCGCAGGAGGCATCGCCAGAACTTGCTCCGTTCCAATGCCTCCATTAGGGCCATCACTAAGCTCTGCAACAGCACAGCTGTACTGTCACGGAGATCTGTGTCCCTGCAGGTCGACCTGGGCCATTACTGTGGAGATGTGGCAAAGGCCTTGGGCAAAGTGACCACTGCAGTGGATCATCTGCAGTCTGGGACTTTTAGTGCCAGCAGTTTGGGAGTGGAGGAGGGGAGTGAGGCTGCATCAAGCGTCAGCAGCATCTCTGTGCCGGAGGCCTGCGAGAGGAGGCGCCGTTCACGCAGCTCCACAGCCACTGACGCACATCGTGGTGATGTGGAGGAGTCACGAGACAGGAGGCTGGGGGTACGTGGGAGGCGCAAAATAGCCATGTTCCATAGGGTCCTTGGCCATGGTGATGTAACCATGGGCCACCTACACTACTACAAGATACTCCCGTGATGACAACGGACATGTATCCTCACCTATGTTTTGAGTCTGCGTCATGTGGACGTTTCATTAATATTCACCTGACAAGTGCTCATGTGCATTAAACATTTGCACACCAGATTATGTTGTGATGGCTCATTCTTACCTGTCTCTGAACTGATGTTGTGTGATGTATGTCCGCCTCCTTTGACCTTCAGCTGTGTTAGGCACGTGTGCCTGTTGGTTTGGGGGGGGGTTGCTGTGCACGAAAGTCGTCATCTCTGTTCACCTCTATTGGTATCCCCCTTCTTGTGGCAATGTTGTGCAGCGTAACGCAAATGACGTGTGGAAAGATCAAAATAAAATGGAATGAAATTAAAAGAATTGGAGTACATGGATTGAATTTGGATTAATGAGTGTGGTAAACAAATGGAAAAAGTTACTGAATATGTGACATTCCGCTGTGCCCCTGGATTTGGTGTGCAATTTCGCACCAATTCGAACAATGTTGTGCAGCATGGCACACACCGCTATTATCCGGCAGCAGGTCACCGGGTCATACTGCAATGCACCTCCTGTCTTATGTAGGATCCGAAGCGACTCTTGAGGATGCCAAAGGTTCGCTCTACCACATTCCTGGTACTGATATGTGCTGCGTTGTAGCGCTGCTCCTGAGCTGTTGCTGGGTTGAGGTAGGAAGTGAGGAGATATTCACACAAGGCGTAGGCGCTGTCACCTGCAGGGTAGGGAGCAAAGGGTTAGCAGCATGAATACAATTACTTATGTGAGGATGGAGTTAATGATGAGGCATCAGTATGTACCTAGTAGGTGTCCCTCTCCAAATTCACCATTGAGCAGATGCCTGTGGATGCCACTGTGTCGGAATATGTATGCGTCGTGTGTGCTTCCAGGAAATTGTGCTACAATGTCCGTTATGATGTGCTTGGCTTTGCACACGACCTGCACGTTAATGGAGTGATAGGACTTCCGGTTGCGGAAGATGTATTCGTTGGCTGAGGGGGACAGATGGGGACATGTGTGCAGTCAACGCATCCTATCACATGGGGAAATTGTGCCACCTGGTAGAAGTCCTGTTTGGTGCGGTTCAACTGCTGTGGGGCTGTGGGGGAGGTGATGTGGTTATGAATCAATGTCAGCATGGCATCTAGGAATTTAGGAATTTTTGGAAGAAGTGTGAAAGTGCGCTTTGCGACACGCCTCCAGCTTCTGCTATGACCCCCTGGAAGCCTCCAGACGCCAGCAGGTGCAGGCTGCATAGGACCTGGACGTGGGCAGGGATGGCGTTGGTCCAAGGGTCTGGTGCTGCAGTAGTGGTTCCAGGTCAGCAATGAGGTGCATGATCATTGCATGATTCAGTCTGTACTTGTCATAGATTAGTTCCTCTGTCTGGCCCAGCAATGTGATGCGCACCCTGAAAACCCTGTCCTGGATCCTCCACCTGCGCTGTGCAGCAGCGTTGATTCTCATCCTCCTAGCAAGCACGTAGAGGGCAGCCATTTTGGAAAACATACAGGGTCTCCAGAGGCATATTTGAAGGGTTTCTGATTGTATACACCTGCCTGTTTTAAAAAAAAAAAAAAAAAATTCCTTCCACCAACTTTACTCCTGGTTGAGATTCCTCTTATTTTGCTCATGCAAAACAGCGATTTGGTGCATTTCCGTTATTTGCAATTTTTGGTGCATATCGTAGTGACTTTTTAATAGCGATTCGGTATTTCCGGGGGCTGATTTCATTCTCGGTATTACCGAGTGGCTAATTTGCGATTCGGTAATTTACCGCGGGGTTATTTTGCGATTCTTTCTTTTTTCGGAATTGGGGTTGATGCATTGGGATTTCAGGTTTTGCATTCGGTAACGGCCTGTTTTACCGATTCGCTATTTTACCGGGAGCTATTTTGTTTGATGCATCTGCCAGTAAGGGATTTCCTCAGATTCACAGGAGGTTTTTGGCATCATTACTGAGACTCGAACCCAGCTCCCCAGGTCTGAGGTCGAGCGCCCTAGTTCGACCTCGGGAAATAGTTGCGATGTGCTGCACAGAGGAACTGACACACCTGCTTCCATGATTTTCTTCAGCTCTTCGCAGTAGCGACCTGTTAGAACTGGTTTGGGGCAGCTTCACCTTTTGAACATTTGCTTCAAGTGGAAGACTTAGGAGGTATCCATTGGGTGACCTCGCAGACCAGTAAGCATGGGTACAAAAGGGGGTACTGTGAGGGCACACAATAGCCATCTTGAGAGGTACAGGTGGTGTGTAGAATCATTGGCAGGGTAGTCCTTTTAGGTTTAAGGTGGGTGTATGTATGTATCGCTGTGTAAAAACGAGCATTCCTTTGCAAAAGCAGGGAACAGCTTGTGTGCGTTTGTACCACCCTGTTTGAATGTGCTTTTTCAGAGACACGGCATGTGACGTGGCAAGGGCCTGCCAGGCCCTTCCAATTAGCTTACGCCCTGTCTTTTCTGAGCGCCCTGTTGTTTCTGTACGTACAAACTGCACATTCATTACCAACCTTGTCCTTTATGTCTGGAGAAAACCCTCAAAACGGCTCATGTCAGTGCCTCCGAAAAAACTCGGAAAAAAAGACTTTGAGAATCAGCTTAGAGGTCAATTAATCAATTTCTGTTGCTTTCTCTGAATTTAATGCATTTAATATCGAGGTTGAAATTGTGATATTTTCAAGAAAAGAGGTGATAATAAAGGTTACAAACGAGGCAGACATAAGTTCAATACTAAAACATATTAACATTGAACTTGGGATACTAAGAAGAAAAACAGTGGAAGCACTGTTCCGCTTTATTTGAATTTTGTTAAAAGTATTAAACAGTTCATCAAAATACCTTGTATAAAAAGCGGTCTTGCATAAAAAGGTACACCGGACTAACTGTATTTGGGGTCACGAATAGGGCACAAAATTGACAGTTCCGGACTTTTGCGCTTTTCAGTTGTGATCAGTGCTTAATTTGCATGGGTGTGTGCAGGTAATGAGCATGGCACTCATTCCTGGGAACCAAGACTTCTTTTTATTAAGGGACTTTGATCCAGAGCAAGAGAGATACAGTCAGAAAAGGGAGAAAGAAGGAGGAAGAGAAAGGTGGAAACTGGGACGAAGGTAGAAAGAAGGGATGAAGATCCTGCAATAGTCTGAGAAAGAGGCAGAAGGTGTTGGGTGGAGGAAGAAAGAGAAATGAGGTGGAATGAAGACAAGGCTGCTCTGATTTAAAAATTTAAAGTGAGGACTGGAATACAGGTGCACTCCTGATAGGGGAATATGTGATAGCCCATGGTTGGCTTTGTTTGAAGTTAGGGAATGTGTTGAATTTGGTCTTATTGTAGAGTTAGGCGATAATGAAAAATCACCAGATTTGCGCAGAAAGTACTATATCTGGACAAGAAAAAGCTGGTGACATTTTTCCTCGACTATGCTATCCTGATAGTGAAGTCAACACTTCAAGTGGGATCTCCTACGGATTCAGCACCACCGGCATTTATTCCACCTCACGCTGTCTGTGTTACTCACAAACCATTTTAAATACTAAGCTCCTCATTACAAGTTAAGGGCTAAATTCTGAACCCTCTGCAAACAAGAGTTTGCACAGAAATCGTAATTATGAGCTTTGATAATAATCACAGTCTCGCAGTTTTCCCTGATGCATTCCAGCAAGTCAAATCTGTTAAAAATTATTGAGAGGGAAAAGTCCGGAAAAAAAGGCCAAACATGTAATTTGCGGTGTTCAAAACCAACTCTGCATATTATGTCTCATTTTACTATTAAGAACTCAGAATAGAAGACACGTGATAAATACCTCACTCTAGGCTATTCAATTTGGATGGTTCAATGCTTAAATTAATTTAGAATAGAAGAAACCTGAAGCTGCAAGTTAATTTTATATAAATTGAGCTGTATGGGGGTGAGTGGTTTTGAGGATGAAACAGAGTTCTGATAACTTCTGTTTGTTTAGTGTAATTTGGCGAGCCTGGAGTTCAGGGTTGGACTGAGACAGAAAAAAGGCCTGGACACCAAAATAAATGCAGCCCTCCATTAGTGAATTAGATAGCTAAAAAAACTGCCCTGTTTCCAATGAGCTGTATACGTGTTTTGCAAAGTATAGAAAAATGCAAGGAATTGAGCTTGCCGTAGGCAATGATTGTGATAATAATAGGCAAATCTACTGTATGCATAAACGCCCTATGGCAGTCTATATTTCACTTTGCATCAAGTGTTAGGTGTACATGACCAGAAAGGCCAAGCAAAACTAAATGTAAAAAAGAATGTAGAACTTTTTAATGATCACATATTGAGTTAAATACAAAAGATAAATACAATAAATATAAATGACACACTGCTATCCTATGAGTAATCTAAGACAATGTATCCAATAACAATTCACAGTCTGGTTATGAATGTATAGTCTATATCTGAAAGAATTATTTAAATTGTTATACAGAACAATTCATATATTTTCTTTATGTATCATAAAGTGACTTAGATCATAGTTGATGCCTGGTAGGATCGAGCGCTAGGCTATACATTCATATCCAGACTATAAATTGTTATTGGATACATAGTCTATGATTACTCATAGGATAGCATTGTGTAATTTATATTTATTGTATTTATCTTTTGTATTTAACTCAATATCTGATCATTAAAATGTCCTACTTTCTTTTTAGGTCTCGACTATTCTATCCCGTTAGGGATTGAATAGGCAAGATTATAGTAAGCAGTCCGAAAAGTCTTCCTAGCCTGCGGATCGCATACAGTTCATGGGAGGCAGGCATGTGAGGCAGACGCGTGCACATCAAACACCATCGGCCTCGGCATCAGACTTCAAAGGAGGCCGCTCGCACACCAACATTTGTCTGTGCCTCGGCATCAGACTTCAAAGGAATCCGCACCCAAGCCGCTATCCCCCCATCAGACTTCAAAGGAATGCGCTCCTGCTCCCCCGCCCCGGCCACAGCAATACCGAGAGCTTGGAGTTTTTTTGCATCCATTTTGCGGGAAAGCCGTGTTTTGTTCGCCGTTCTCTGCACCTTTCTCGTTTTTTTACCTGGACGAAAGTGAAAGCCTACTGTGCTTGGTTACAGTAGCCTTGCTCCTCAAATGCTGTTGCTGTGTTGCCATCTCTCTAGGGACACTCAGCTTGAAAACACTCAACTTGCTAGCTGCAATGCTACATCCGCTATGCTTTGCCTCTAGACACGTTGATCCCTCTCAGACTGTGCTGACTCTGCCCTTCCTGATTCTGAAACTGACCAACGCAGTCACCATGCAGTCTCTTCTCTCTGTCTTATGATGTCTGTCCTGCCACCATTTACTTCGGACCCTCACCCTCACACCTCCTCACCCTCACACACCCTCACACCCTCTCACCCTCACACACCCTCACTCACCCTCACTCACCCTCACACCCTCACCCCCCTCACAACCCTCTCACCCTCACTCACCCTCTCACCCTCACCCCCTCATACCCCCACATACCTCACCCTCACCCTCACACCCCCTCACCCTCACACACCTCCTCACCCTCACACCCCCTCACTCTCACACCCCCTCACACCCCCTCATCCTCACCCTAACACACCCTCACCCTCACACACCCTCACCCTCACTCACCCTCTCACCCTTACACACCCTCTCACCCTCACACACCCTCTCACCCTCACACCCTCACACCCCTCACCCTCACATCCCCTCACCCTCACATCCCCTCACCCTTACATCCCTTCACCCTCCATCACCCTCACACCCCCTCACCCTCACACACCCCTCACTCACCCTCTCACCCACCCTCACCCACTCTCTCACCCTCACCCACCCTCTCACCCTCACACACCCTCTCACCCTCACACACCCTCTCACCCACCCTCACACCCCCTCACCCTCACACCCCCTCACCCTCACACACCCCCTCACCCTCACACCCCCTCACACACCCCTCACTCACACCCCTCACACCCCCACACCCCCTCACCCTTCCACCCTCACACACCCTCACTCTCACACCCCCTCACCATCACACCCCCTCACCCTCACACCCCACACCCTCACCCCCCTCACCCTCACAACCCTCTCACCCTCACTCACCCCCTCACCCTCACACCCCCTCACACCCCCACACACCTCACCCTCACTCACCCTCTCACCCACCCTCACCCACCCTCTCACCCTCACACACCCTCTCACCCTCACACACCCTTTCACCCTCACACACCCTCTCACCCTCACAAACCCTCTCACTCTCACACCCCCTCACCGTCACCTCCCCTCACCCTTACCCTCACACCCCCTCACCGTCACACACCCTCACTCTCACTCACCCTCTCATCCCCACACACCCACTCACCCCCACACCCCCTCACTCTCACACCCCATCACCCCCCCTCATCCTCACCCTAACACACCCTCACCCTAACACACCCTCACCCTCACTCACCCTCTCACCCTTACACACCCTCTCACCCTCACACACCCTCTCACCCTCACACCCTCACACCCCTCACCCTCACATCCCCTCACCCTCACATCCCCTCACACCCCCTCACCCTCACACACCCCTCACTCACCCTCTCACCCACCCTCACCCTCACCCACCCTCTCACCCTCACACACCCTCTCACCCTCACACACCCTCTCACCCACCCTCACCCTCAAACCCCTTCACCCTCACACCCCCTCACCCTCACATACCCTCACACACCCCCTCACCCTCACACCCCCTCACCCACACCCCCCCTCACTCACACCCCCACACCCCCTCACCCTCCCACCCTCACACACCCTCACTCTCACACCCCCTCACCCTCACACCCCCTCACCCTCACACCCCACACCCTCACCCCCCTCACCCTCACAACCCTCTCACCCTCACTCACCCCCTCACCCTCACACCCCCTCACACCCCACACACCTCACCCTAACTCACCCTCTCACCCACCCTCACCCACCCTCTCACCCTCAGACACCCTTTCACCCTCACACACCCTCTCACCCTCACAAACCTTCTCACCCACCCTCACCCTCAAATCCCCTCACCCTCACACCCCTCACCCTCACACACCCTCACCCTCACACACACCCTCACACCCCCTCATCCTCACACCCCCTCACTCACACCCCCTCACACCCCCACACCCCCTCACACACCCTCACCCTCCCACCCTCACACACCCTCTCACTCTCACACCCCCTCATCGTCACCCCCCCTCACCCTTACCCTCACACCCCCTCACACCCCCTCACCCTCACACCCCCTCACCCTCACACACCCTCACTCTCACTCACCCTCTCATCCCCACACACCCACTCACCCCCACACACCCTCACCCTCATACCCCCTCACCCTCACCCTCACCTCCCCACCCTCACACCCCTCACCCTCACCTCCTCACCCTCACACCCCCTCACTCTCACACCCCATCACCCTCACACCCCCTCATCCTCACACACCCTCACCCTCACTCACCCTCACTCACCCTCTCACCCTCACACACCCTCTCACCCTCACACACCCTCTCACCCCCTCTCACCCTCACACCCCCTCACCTTCACATCCCCTCACCCTCACATCCCCTCACCCTCCCTCACACCCTCACCCTCACGCCCCCTCACCCTCACACCCCCTCACCCTCACACCCCTTCACCCTCACTCACCCTCTCACCCACCCTCTCACCCTCACCCACCCTCTCACCCTCACACACCCTTTCACCCTCACACACCATCTCGCCCTCACACACCCTCTCACCCACCCTCACCCACCCTCACACCCTCACCCCCCCTCACCAACCCTCATACCCTCACCCTCACACACCCCCTCACCCTCACACCCCATCACCCTCACCCCCTCACACCCCCACACACCCTCACACGCCTCACCCTCACACCCTCACACACCCCTCACACCCCCTCACTCACACCCCCTCACCCGCACACCCCTTTCACACACCCTCTCACCCTCACACACCCTCTCACCCTCACACCCTCTCACACACCCCCTCACCCTCACACCCCCTCACCCTCACCCCCTCACACCCTCACCCTCACACCCCCCTCACACACCCTCGCACCCTCACACCCCCTCACCCTCACTCACCCTCACACACACTCACTAGCATAGCATAATAAAACATAGCATAGCATAACAAAACAAAACATAGCATAGCAAAACACAACATAGCATAGCATAACAAAACACAACAAAACATAGCATAGCATAGCAAAACATAGCGTAACAAAACAAAGCATAGCATAACATAACAAAGCATAGCAAAACAAAACATAGCATAGTAGAACTAAACACAGCATAGCATACCAAACACACAAAACATAGCAGAACAAAGCAGCATAACATAACAAAACAGCATAACATAAAACAAAGCATATCATAACAAAACATAGCATAACAAAACAGCAAAACACAACAAAACATAGCATACATAACAAAACATAGCATTGCAAAGCATAGCAAAACCGCATAGCATAACAAAACACAACAAAACATAGCATTGCATATCAAAACACAACATGGCATTGCATAACAAAACATAGCATAACAAAACATAGCATAGCAAAACATAGCATAGCATAATAAAATACAACAAAACATAGCATAGCATAACAAAACATAGCATAGCATAACAAAGCATAGCATAGCAAAACACAACAAAACATATCATAGCATAACAAAACAAAGCATGGGATAGCAAAACAAAACATAGCCTATCATAACAAAGCATAGGATAGCAAACCACAACATAGCATAGCATAACAAAACATAGCATAACATAACAAAACATAGCATAGCTTAACAAAACACAACAAAACATAGCATAGCAAAACATATAATAGCATAGCAAAACATAGCATAATAAAACACAACAAAACATAGCATAGCATAGCATAACAAAACATAGCATAGCATAACAAAGCACAGCATAGCAAAACATAGCATAGCATAGCATAACAAAACATAGCATAGTATAACAAAACACAGCATAACATAACATAACAAATCAAATCATAGGATAGCAAAACATAGCATAGCATAACAAAACATAGCATAGCATACAGCATCACTCCGCACCACCACAGCATCACTCAGGGGCACCACAACATCACTATGTGCTACCACAGCATCACTGAACGCCACAGCATCACTCGTTCGCCATCACATCACTCAGCGCCACCACAGCATCAATCTGTGCAACCATTCAACAACACCTGGTTCAAATATGTTCTCTCAATGTTTCAAGCTTTATTACAAATGTAACAAAAAGATGTTAATATTTCACTTCTGTTCTTGGTTTTTATTCACAATAAAATACACTGAACATAATCTTCACAACAGTTATTTACAAAACTTTAAGCTATTGCCATTATAAATTACAATAACTTGTATTTAAGTATTAATTATTTAAAAAAATGTTAAGCCATTGTTATTTGTAATAGCTATACATGTAAGTCACGTAAATACAACACATATTGCATTACAAATGCTATAGGTGTCACATTTGCGAAAGTTATAACTATTGGCATTGTAAATGACAAAGCTATTAATATCGCTATTTTCAAAACCAAAACATAAATAAAAAATGTGTCATTTACAATACCACTAGCTCAAACTCTCCTAATGCGAGACCTATTGCATTGCAAATGCTTGTTTAAATGTTGTGCTGCTTGGCTTTCTAGTCATGTATACATAACACTAGATGTAAAGTGAAATATAGACTGCCATAGGGTGTTTTGCATACAGTATATTTAGCCTGCCCTTGCAGTCCTGATTACTTGCAGAGGGTCTTGTTTTTGCACATTGAATAATAGGGAAATCCCCTGTTAAAACTGTCCCACAAGCACATAAAACAGGCCCACAAACAGCCAAAAAACTGGCTTTCCTAATGACCTGTCAGACCAGCCCATCGGTAACGGCCTGATTACCCTATAGGCCAACCCCTGCGGAGTTTCCTTTGTACCACCCAAAAAAAACAAAAACATTTCGCATTACATAAAAATTGTCATAAAAACTGCGATTTATATGCTTAAATAAAGCCAAAATCTCACCCCCCCACCCCACCCCTTGTTGTAATCCAAGGTAATTTGCTATTCTAATTCCACTCCTTGCACATTTGAAGGAAAAAGTGTCATCGTAGGTTTAGATGTAAGGCAACATTTTGACTGAAAGAGATTTATGAAAAGTCGATATTTTGTCAGTCTATATTTTTTAGAAGATTGTTTTGCAAGTCTGTAGTCTGTGTTGTTTCTCTTGTCCCTTTGCGCCAAATGCTATTTTTTAACAGAACTTCAGAGTCTCCCTATAGACTGCGCACGACAGCCTCTCCTGTACAGTGCCAGGGAGACCCCCGGCAGCGCAGGGAGATGGCTGCGGCAGGGCCAGTCGGTGTCTGCCAACCTCCGGGAAAGCACGGGATGATTGGCACATGGGGGTCGGCGCAAGGGGCTGGGATACGCGAGGGCCCCCGCCTCCCCGAGCCCCTTGTTTTCGGGCTTGTCATAGATGCATGCAGTTGGCATTTCCTGCTGATTGCGGCGCCATCGAAGGACAGGTACCTGACAGCCAATCAGACGACAGGCTTATGAGCTGTCAGACAGGTGGAGAGCAGCAGCAGAGAGGGTGGGAGGGTTGAGGGACGGATAGTGGAAGAACGACGGAGAGGCGCGTGGTCCGCGCTATATAAAAACTTCAAAAATAAATAAATAAATACACGCATGATGGACAGGGAGGCAGCGCGAGGGCTCCCAGGGGCCCTCGGACGGCTTGAGTTACCTACCATGAGGCAGCTAGCCGCGGAGGCTGAGGAGACTGAAGCTCCCTCGCTCCCAAACCGGCGCATATTCAGCCGGCCAGGCTATGACTCTGGAATATGTATCTGCGCAGGCCCCCGGGGGCGGCTGGAGCCAGCCCGACGAGCACGGGTAATTCGCAGCCCCGGCGCCATTTTTCTTGGGTCCTCGACGGCCGCCTTGTCAAGGAGATCCAAATTAATCAGGCCGGCTAATTTTTTTTCTCTCTCTCACTTTGAGGCGAACACGTTGCGCATGGAAGCGCCGCAGCCAGTTAAAGGTCAGAATTATTGATTTCTTTCCACGGGCGCGCGGGGAGCGCGCTGAGCCCGTCCGTCAGCGCCGTCCTGGACGCCCAACCTTGTCAAAGGCCCTGGCAGGAGAGGCGCTAAAAATGAGCCCGGGAACGGGCACGTGGGCGACGAGGGGACCGGCGTCACTGATGCTCGTCTTCCCGAAAGATCTTCGGGCGGTGCCCGTTGCGCCCGCTCCGCAGTAGGCCGGCCTACTGACTTGGCACATCCATACATACCCACCGACCCTATTCAGGCGAGAGACTACTGATTTTTAACCTCATAAAACGGCTTTAATTTAGCTTTCTCATACCTGAAAGTAACCTCACTTCACTTCAATTACTTCAATTACCCCCAGATTGCTTTTTTAACACTCCCCCCCCATTCTGCTTTCCCAGTGTTGGCATATACGCAGGTGCTTTCTGCCTGTGCAGTCACCCGTATTTGGTAGGTCTCACTTTTTATTTCTGTTCACCGTGACCCGCCTGATGGAAACAAGAACTCCATCGACTAACGGAGAGTTCGCAGATTATGAGATACCCACGACTTTGTTCAGGTGCACCTGCCGCACTCCTTAACTATGATATTTACCTTGTGTCATAGGTAAAGCATTTCACTTGGTGCACCTACGGTACGGTGTGAGCAGGGCCACTGGAATTATGTGTCAAGAGAGGAACAATTATGCTGCAGTGTTGAGCAAATTATGCGGCGAGAAAAGCAAAATTATGCAGCACATTTTGTTATAGCTTCACTTCATTATTTCTTCATTTTTAAACTTGGTAACAGTGTATGGTCATTGCTTGCACATCATTAGTACTGGTTTAATAAACCAAATATAGCAACAAGCAACAGAAAGGTAACCAGTCCGGGATTGTAAATGGCCTTCCACTGCGCGCAATATGTGTTGCTGCTTTTTTAGTAACTTTGTTAAAATCAGCAGATTATACAGCACATGATGGATAATGTGACAAATGCTGCAAATCTATACTTATGCGAGAATCGCAGCACAATCGCATAATTCAAGTGGCCCTGGTTATGAGGTTGCTTTACCTGTGACCTTGTGTCACAGGTAAAGCATTGCACTTGGCGTACCTACGGCATGGTGTACTTACCTCAGACTGTTGATATGGTCTCAGGGCTTACCAGTACTTTAAATCGGGAAAAAAAGTGCAGGTACTCATCAGATCGAGCTGAGGGCGTGGCAAGAAGGCAGGGATAGAGGCGGGACTAAGGGTAGGTCTAATGAAAAACATTTGAAGGGCGCAAGAATTTTTTTCGGTTGCGAATGATGACAAATTGCTTCCTTCTGCAATTTATTGTTGATGTCCTAGCATGTATTACGTTGTACTAGTTGACAGACTGTTGAAAGGTAACTATCAGGTTTCCCTTTTTGTCACAGGCACCTGTATATTAAGCAAAACATTAAAATGTGCAGAAACTTGTTTTACTGAAAATGAATTACAGGAAAAAAAGACTGCATCCTAAAATGCAACTCTGACCCGCATCGGGTGGAAGGAAGCCATCAGATTTCATGCTAGTTATCCTTGGAGAAGAACGTTATCTGGGTTCTCACAAGAGCAATAATATTTCACCCTTTCATTCACTTTCAGATACTGTGCCATCCAGCAAAACCTAGTCCAAAATTCTGAGGGGCAAGTAAAGGGATGAAGGCACATATAACCATGCACATATGAGCACGGTGTCACTGATGATGGTGGTCAGCAGGCCTGCTGTAGCCACTCTTTCTGATATGGGTGGCACCCTGCACCCACATGTGTTTGATGCTCAAAGCTTCCCTTAGGCCTGCTCTTTTTCCTCAAGTCCAAGGTTTGGCTTCCTCCCTGGGTGCTTTGGGTTCCCTGGTGCTCCCACTCCTACTGTGTGACTCACTTTTTTCATGAATACCAGATACTGCCAGCTGTTGTGTCAACGGGTGATGACCTGTCTGGTGCACCTAATAGTGCAGTGGAACCCTACAGATTTCTAACCTGCTGTAGTGGAAATTGGGTGGGGCATTGAGAGGGGCAGACATTTGGCACTTCTCGTTCATATCTCTGTACTGCTCACAGCATGTTCATATTATACTTTTATCACAACACAGTAGTGGCACTCTGTGGGTGTAGAACTCCCAAGCTGGAGTGTTGGGTGTGCATCCAAAAGAAGGCATCAAATGAAAGATAAACCACACCTAAAATAGATGGTTTTACTTTATTTAGCTGAAAACTGCAGTTATTTTCCCCAGAAAGTAATGTGAATTTGAATCAATTTGCAATAAAAGGAAGTGAAGGGCTGGCTGTAAGTGCCCCTTCCCCAAGGCAGACAGTCTTGGACATGCAGAAATAAAACTGAATTTCCCCATTTGAGATTATTGTAGGATGTCAGTAACATTCACTGTTTGGGGAATCTAGTAATTTCTTTATCTGTGGCAGGTAACTGGATATTGGCCTGTCCCAGTATGGTAAGAGCTCTGCCTTCTGACATCATTCCTTCCAGATGTCCGTGTCAGTCGAAGCCCTGGTCCTCACCCACCTGAATGGAGGCAATTCTCTGCCTTTTAGCCTCCTTAACACTATTCAGACACCCATGAAAGTACCTTAAGCACTGTAACACTTCCCATCATGGGCTTGTAGAAGTTGGCCAAATCTACCCACACTGAAGGTATTGTATCGTATTGTATTGTATTGTAATTGAATTTCTATAGCACTTACTACGCCTGACGAGGTGTCGAAGCGCTTTTTCGGCGAGTAGAACGCTACTCCGGAACACAAGAAGGATTAGCGTTGAATTAGTATAGTGAAAATGTGAAAGTAAATTGAGTGGTGGATAGCTTAGTCAGTTATTTGGCTTCAAGAGGATAGTGGAGGGATAGAAGAGGGAAAAAGGTTTGCATTTATATAGCGCTTGTTACCCCATATGGGGTGTTGAAGCGCTTTTGTTTAGAGAGTAGCACTTATCAGGTTTAAAGAACAAAGAAATACTAAAAAGTGTGACTGAGCATGTGTATGACAGCAAAAAAGAGTAATTGGCAATCTGTAATAGGCCTTGTTTCCGAGAAATGCTTGATATCAGACACAAGCATTCTGGAAGCAATTTAAAGTGTGATCTAAGATCATAGAAATGCATGAGAAACATTCACCAAGCCATGTAACGTCATGTCTTAGTTGTGTTTGAATGCTTATATTGTTAGCTACGTTCAGTGTTTTCTGGTAAATGCGCATGTTCAACTCCGTGCACATTATTCTTCCCCTTCCACTGTGTCCCAGTAAGGTGTATACTGTGTTTAAGTATTTTGATAAATCCATTCTTCCTCCAAGTATGCTATCTGAATTCTTATGATTGGTTGTTGGGCCTTTCATTGTTTAAATTCGTTACAAAAAAATGAGTCACATTATGGTAAACTTTATATTAACTGATAAAAAAACACATGACTTAAAAATACCACCCTGCCCTCAAAATTATTTTTCTATTCAGCTGCCTCCCCCGCTTTAGATAACACTTTTTGGATCGCGAGATACTCGCCTCTGATGTCCCTAACCCTTACTTACTAGCCCCATGTCCCCTCCAATGCCCCATGTGTCTCTTTACATTTTCTCTATTTTCAGGTGGTCACGCCACCTTTCATCTTAAATGTCCCCTCGTTCATCTAATCAAAGTCCTTATCTTGCTTTTCTAGGATACCCCTCCCCCACTTAAAATATCAGTCTCTGTCACTGCAGCTGTCGCTCTGTCCTCACTCAACTGGCCCCTTCCAAAGACCTGTGTCATTCTCGAAAGTCTTGGCTCTTTCTTGGGACACCTACCCACCCCCGACTCTCATCAGATGAGCATCATCTCATCCATCAGCTGCTTTATTTTAAACCCACTGCCCCTCGGCCGCAGTGTATTCTCTAATATTGTTTGCTTGCCCCTTTCTTCTTCAGATAACTCCTCGATTTCTTCAGATTTCTTCAGCCGACTGTGCTTTTATACAAGCTCTCCTCAGTTGTCCCCGTTCTTACCCGCCAGCTGCTGTGCTATCCTTTCCGTCTTTTTCGCATCAAAGAAAGGGAAAGCCAAAGCAAATTGTGCTTCCCTTTCTTCCTGTGCACAGCTTCCTGGCGGGGGCGGGTGAGGTCACACCAGAGGCTCAACTAAAGTCAAATTTCGGGAGGGGGGGGGGGGGGGTTGGTGAATTCTTCAGGCAAAAGCCAGAGTGGAGCTGCAGGGGCTCTAAGAAGGGGTGAAACACTTTAAAGCGTCATTAACAAGGTAAAGGTGTTTTAAAGACCTGTGAACAGTGAAGTACTCGGGTGCGGTGTGTGTGTCTGCCCGGGAAGCTATCTCAGCCGGGCTGACACACACGAGGAGGGGGTGCTGAAGCCCTTTGATCCGAATGGGTGTTGCGCGCCTGGGCCGCACGTTGCTCTGCCTTGGAGCCATGGCGTCACTGCCATTCTTGTGAATCACTACCGGTACTCTATTTGGTAACGGAGAAGTGCCGGTACTCTTGACGGGGGAAAAAAAGAAGTGCCGGTACTCAGTACCGGTAAGTACCGGCCCATTTAAAGCACTGGGGCTTACTTGATATCACAGACATGGTATTAGGCATGCCGTGAATAGGTTAGAGGTTCAAGTATGGTATGAGGTACTTAATATGTTGTTGTATGGTATGATTTGAGACTCACTCCAGCTAGAGCAAGGTATACTTACCTCACACTGCGGTTTGGGCATGAGGAACTTGCTTGGTATCACAGGCAGCATATGAGGTGTAAAGAAAGATGTGTATACCTTACTCAGCACCTACATTACTAGGTACAGACCTCATGTAACAATTAGAGTATGACGTATGCCACAGTTATAGTAAAAATAATTCACCTCACATCATTGGTAAGGTATGAGAGCTCGGGTAACAGTCAGACCATGGGGTACTCCACAGTCAGGGTGAAATGTACTTACCTCATATTGTGACTTAGATATTTATTTACAAAGTTTTATATATGATGGATTTCTAATTAATCAATCAAATAATCTTTATTTGATCATTTCCTAGATGATCATAAAAGACGTACATGATTTAAAACACTCACAGATTAATATAAAACAGTCAAATAATTACATTTTTTTTAAATACAGCAATAAAATTCGTACCAGGCATAAAACATTAAAAAAGACCTATTCTAAAACCGTGAAATGATATGAAACAATACAGTCACAAAAGCCAGGACATAAGATATAAGTAGAATTGAGCATTCTTTGGTTAGAATAACATTGCCTTTCTTACACTTAAAATACCCCTTGAAAAATGGCCAACCAAATACCAGGTATCTTGGTCAATTAGCGGCTGTAGGAGGTAATCTAAATTTCCTGGTGAAGGAAGATAGAACTTGCAAAAGAAAACAATGTGCATTAAGGTCTGGTTTGATTGCTCGTCACATGGGCAAAATACAAATATCGTTTACGGAGTATTTCTCTTAAGTAAAACACAACATGCAGCGTATCGTTTCTAACTTAACCCCTTCCATGCTGCCGTCGGCCATTGGCTGACGGCAGCACTACCTCGCTGGTGCTGCAGTCGGCCAATGGCCGAAGTGGCCCCGCCCGTTTTGCGGAAGTGCCGCACTTCCGCAAAATCGGCGGCGCAGCCAACGTGTTAAAACGAGTCAGTAAGTTGCGTTTGTACACGTTATGCAGAAATAATAGGTATGGGGCAATCCTGGTTGTCTTCTGAACTAAACAATAATCTCTTACAGACGATTTCACCACTTCCACAGCCACCCTAGAGGCTTGTCTGTGTGAAGAAAAACATTCACAGGTCCAGCTTTTATCTTTCTTGGTGATACTTTCCGGGTTCTCAAACAAGTGTGCGCAGCTCAGAGCCAAAGTGGTATCTCTAATATACTTTTTTTTTTAAACTTCTTTTTACTGACTTTTCACATCAAGTATCCATGTAAGGAAAAGGCATGATATTAACATTTTACTTGTACGGCACATATTGTATGCATTTACATCAGTTATGCAGCGTGTCTCAACAACATCCCCAAAGGGTCTTATACAGTTCGTAAATAGCATTGCAACCGTTCTTGAGTACAATATAATAGGTTCGTGTTGTTCAAACAATGGGTAAGCTTGTGATGCACTCGCCTCCAACAGAAAGCAGTCATTGTACATCATTTTAAGTTTACAAAATCAAATCTATCTCTAATATACTTTAGCCATGGAATTTTCAATCCATGGTCACAATCAAGTCAATCTCTCACAACTGCAAGGTTGAGCTCAGCTTCCTTATTTGACCAAATGGAACACCAAAGGGCTACAGGGCAGCACCAGTAAGGTCCTGATCATACTCAAGCCTAATCCTTGGTGTTGGGGAAGTGGAGTTTCGAGGGAGAAAGCCCCAACAGGCAACAGCAAAATCTATTTTCCATGACCTGAATGGTGACAACTTCCCTGTAACCCTATACCCCCATGCATACATCAATGTTGGAGGCATTTCCTTTTATTAATTTCTATGAATGGGGTCAGTGGCTTTCTACCAATGCAAGCAGCAAGAGAAAAAATGGCGCCGACCGCACACGGGTTAGTCTAGTTCTAAAACATGCGGGCCATGTGCAAGCATCATCGAAAACTAGGCCAAGGCAGGGCAAAGATAATACCCTGTCTAATTGTTTCTCTTTAATCGATTGGGTACTAGTTTTGGTGTTCTTTGGACCACACACCATAACAAACATTTTGGAGTAATTTGTTTCCAAGGCAAGACCCTTAATGAATTTCACAAAGTTACTTAGTAATAACCTCATACTGACCGCTGTTCTAGAAAGGAGCACTTCGTCATCCGTATATAATAAGGCGGGCGTAGCTTTATTTTCAACAAGCGGTACATCTGCCCCAGCAACATCTATTATCCTCTCCAAATCATCAATATACAATAAAAAGATTATGGTAGTGAGTACGCAGTCTTGGCATACTCCTCGATTGACTTTAAATGGAGAAGTGCACTCTTTGGCCTCAACAAACCTTCCTGAGGCTATGGGATCCCGATGTAGGAGTCTAAGGAAAGACACTAGGTCTGCCTCCAGGCCCATGAGTTCAAGGATTGCCCTCAATTTATAATTATAATACAAAGCAGCCGGCAATCCATGTACAAAACGAAGTGCCTAATTCCTGACCACATTGTAGTTCTGGCAGAACTACTCCCCTGTAATAGGAAAATTACATTAATATTTCACTGCAATTATATATTGCAGTTGAGTTGGGGGCGTAACCATGTCTTCCACCACACTACGTGAATCAAGGTAATTGTATCTACAAGACACGATACGGTAGATGCATTTCGGTACCACCACTACAGAGCACGAAATGGCGGCATAAAACAAAACAAATGGCCATTGTATTAGTGTATGGGGAATGCCTCAAGTATGTTTTATTTCTTTGCCTGGAGCATCAAAAATCTTGGCATTGTTGATGGAGTGAATGGCAACTTCCACGCCAGAGCACTGAATGTCACTTAAACAAACTGGTTTCTTTCTGAAATCATTCATTAGCTGATAGTAAATCATTGAAGAAGACTTTGTGTATGTATGGCACTGCTGGAGCTCAGTAAAGGAAAGGAGCTGTCTGCGATTTAACCACACATTCTAAGGCACAAGACCGGCTTTGATATTGACAGTTATGCAAGGCATTAAAAGGTTCACATTGCAGTGCTCATTTTCACTGCACAGATCACACACGTTTCTACATTATCTAGAGCTGGCACATGTCTTTGATCAGAGGGGCAAGACTCCATGGGCCTTATTTAAAACTGAGGGTAAGGGAGAATGTTACAAACACTGAAAGATGATTTTCCCTATTCAGAGCTCAGTGCATGGCTGACATCCCTCCAGCAGGAACATGGCTGGTTCGGCCATCAAAGCCAGTAGTTGCTGCTGATGCAGTGTTGGGCCGATACTCTTATCATTATTGTCAGATGGTCCTTTTTTGCCGACCTGAGAGGTAAAGGGAGTTAGCGCTTCATCAAACACTTTAATTAACAGTGCAACCCATTTGGCTTCACAATGAGGACCAGGAATCAGTGACTATAGTTAAGTAGGTTTATTACAAGTTAGCAGTCAGGTTATGGTAAAAATAAAATCTCAAAATCATGCCGTAAAGATACAGAATAATAACTGCGGAACCCAACCTCTTAAAGAAGTTCCGGTGTACCAGAATAAGGCAGACCAGAAGTTCAGTCACAGCAATACAAAAGATCAATAACAGAATTTGATGCTCAGAGAAGAGTTTCTGTTTCCCTCTTCTATACATGTGTTAGATCCGGCTTCCTGAGCACCAATCACATCAACTGGAGTGTTCTCCGCTGGTGTCCTGGGGCCTCAGTACTGGTGAACCCAAAACTGGATAACAAAATACTCCTCTCCAGCACTTGACTCTCTATGGGTAGGGAGACAGAGTAGTCCAAGGCTTACTTAAGGAGGTGAGGGGGTAGACATTCAGAATACAGTGCATTCTGTACTACCAGATGATAACATCAATGTCCAGAGATTGCTGTACCTTTAAAAAAGAAAAGTACTTTAATTCACACAAGAGTATTATACTACACATAAAACTAGGATAAACAGTGAAAACAAGATTTCTCTACAACCCTCTGAGCCATAGTTCTGACCTCAAACAGTGTTATAGCACCTAGACGCTAAGCACTATAAAAAAAACACAGTTAACAAGTAGATACACAGCTAGCATTGCATATTACAGACCACGTTTCACAGAGTTTCTTTCATTTGGTAGAGCCATGATACCAATCCTTGTATTGAAATGATATAGTTTCAGAATTTGATGTTCTTGATCAGCCCTTAACCTGCCACACAAAGAAACATAAGCGAGGACACAGGTCTAGTGACATCAGAGATCTGATCACACGTGCCTGATGTCTAGGCACAGTTCACTGGAGTTCTACTAGTCCAGTAGCCACTGGCTAGCTATAGGAGAGTAGTGGCTGGCCAGCTTGCCAGAATAACCCAATATCCTATGATGTCACAAAAAGGTAGGTGGGGCCTGTACCACCGGACACTCTTCACCAGCTACAGACTGTAACTGGAAGTACCACACAGGCTCCCACAGCACAGGAGTGGGGTCTGGGCAAAGTGATCTCATGTTCAAGGACTGGGATCAAGCTTCTCCATCACCCTCTGCTTCAGTTGATGTGCTGCAAGCTTCTTTATCTTGAGCAGCTGTCTGCAGTTGCCTGGTGTTTCCAAGCGGCCGCTCCACAAGTCTCACATGAACAGCAGGTCCGCCGACTGATGCTGACCGATGCCTTTGCTTTTTCATCAAACTGGCGAATTCCTTTGCAGAGTAATCCATCAGTCATAGAGAAAAATTCTTTAATTTTCATACGTAGTGAGCACGTTTCTTATCTTGCCGTCACACCACGGGTCCTGGCTGGCTTCTTGGACACACAATGTGTGGATCACCTTCATAAGTAGACCAGTCTTGAACAAAAACTGACCGTTAGCCAGACTATTACCACCTCTTAGTGATAGGCTGATCCATTCAGAGGGTCTGCTACTTTTGAATCCTGGGTGCCCCTCCAATCATGAGGCACTCATTGTGGCAAGTTCACTGCATGTCCAAAGCATGCAAAGGGTGACTTACCGTCTTTCCCCGGACAAGCTCTTAGTGCCAGTCCAGGCAATTCCCAAGAGAGGAATTTTAATTGATTCCAGAGTAGGGGGCCCTGGCCATCACCCAACATAAAGACGAAGGGTCGCTCCTAGCAGAGTTAGTGCAGCTAAACACATATAAGAGCGAGTGTCTACCCCCAGCCCACCAGGCTTCTCCAAGAAATAGGGAGGGGCCCAAGGGAGCTGGAATGTCAGCTGAGCAGCTCACAATGGCTCAGCTCACCATCCTGACTCAAACACACATTCCAGGAATACAAAGGCAACGGAACCACAGGTAAGGGAGACTGCACTGCCTTGATCAAGAGGGTGGCTAGTAACCCACCCTTCTTAGAATACAGGGATACCTGACTATAGATTTATTGCTGTCACCACTATCAGTCTACCACAGCTTGGGTAGAGAGGGCAGTAGTCACCCACTGTGAACTCGGGGTGCACTAGGCATGCTCCCCTCGAACCTCAGAACCCAGCTCTAGGGTCTCAGTCCATGTAAACTTGAAGACCCTCAGTGGACATGCACGATTTTCATGCTCACTGAGGTAGGGATCTAGAGCCCATACAGTATCTTTTAAGTGACTTGCCTGGAGATCAGCCCAAGGTAGGGGAAGCACGCTCTCCAGAGACATGCAGAAGACTTCCTGTCCAACATATGCCCCCCAGATCAGAATGGCTCGTACTTTCTCCCAGGTGGGAAAGACCGATCATCTGATTGGGTAACCAGGCAGGAAAGGCCATCTGCATTACCGTGCTATACGACTGCATTATTTTCCACAGTGAAATCTAGTCCCTGCAGAGATATGGAACACTTGAGCAACTTTGGGTTATGTTATGTTATGTTATGTTATTTATTATTTAGTATAGCGCAACGGTTACTCAAAAAGAGAATCCCGGCGCTTTAGGTAAGGTGAAGCTGGTTTCAGAATAACACAACACAGATAAAAACAGTTTAAAAGTCCACAAAAGAAACAGGGCTACTGGCAAACCTATTGAGAGAACAGCCAGGTTTTGAGGCCTTTCCTAAATTCAAGAAGACTGGTCGCCCCCCGCAAGGGGAGCGGTAAAGAATTCCACATCTGTGGGGCCAGAAGACTGAAGGAGCGGCCACCTAGGCGAGCCCTCTTCACACGCGGAA
Source organism: Lissotriton helveticus (assembly GCF_964261635.1). Classification (NCBI taxonomy): domain Eukaryota; kingdom Metazoa; phylum Chordata; class Amphibia; order Caudata; family Salamandridae; genus Lissotriton; species Lissotriton helveticus. The sequence goes on from NC_136057.1 coordinate 1,481,154,776, forward strand.
CAGCCGCGAGAAGTAAAGATTCCGATCTCAACGCGCGAGTAGGGTGGTAGAAAGTGAGTCTCTTTCGAAGATGTTTGGCTCCCACCGCATGGAGAGCTTTATAGGCCAGGGTCAGCGCCTTAAAGGCAATCCGTTTGCGGATGGGTAGCCAGTGTAGTTTCACCAACAACCCAGAGGCGCTGGTACGTCTACTTAGGCCAAAAATGGCCCTGGCCGCCGCGTTCTGTGCCACTTGAAGCCTCTGCAGCAAATACTCTGGTAGGCCCAGGTACAGACTGTTGGCATAATCCAGCCTGGAGCCTATCAGCGCCTGCACCGTCAGCCTCCTGTGATCCTCGGACAGGAGAGGCAGAAACTTCCGCAACATTTTTAGCAAGCCAAAACAAGTGCCAGTTACCCCCAGAATCTGGGCTTTCATCGTCAGCCCCTTGTCCATCTTGACCCCCAGGTTTTTAGCCATGGGAGAGGAGCCGGACGGAGGGAACATGTCGATGGGCCACCAGGCCTGCCAGCTAGGCTCCGAATCGCACCCGAAGAAGAGAACCTCCGATTTATCGGAATTGCACTTGAGGCTGTGCAGTTGGAACCATGCAAACACAGCCCCAAGGCAATTCTGGATACTCTCCCCGTCAAAGTCAGCCCCCCTCTCACATGAGAAGAGGAGCTGAGTGTCGTCGGCATACGACACGATCCGGGCACCAAAAGACTCCGCCACCGCCGCCAAAGGGGTCATATAGATATTAAAAAGGGTCGGGCTCAAAATAGAGCCCTGAGGGACCCCGACTCCCAAAGGCGGCATTACAGCGGTGTCCGATGATGTCCAGATCGTTTGCCGGCGGCCGGCCAGGAAGGAAGAAAACCATTTGAGCACCGTCCCCCGCAGGCCAATCTCAAAGAGTCTTGCGAGCAGGCCCTCATGGGGGACGGTGTCAAAGGCCGCCGACAGGTCCAACAACACCAGCATGACTTTGCCCCCGGAATCCAGCACCCCTTTGATGGTTTCCGAAACCTCAAGGAGCGCGGTCTCGGTGCTGCGGTTTGAGCGGAAGCCTGACTGGGAGTCGTGCAAGATCTCATGAGACTCCAAAAAGTTGGTGAGCACCGACTGAACGTGCTTTTCCAAGATTTTTACAAAAGCCGGCAGCAGCGAAATAGGCCTGTAATTAACAGGGGCTTTCGGATCAAGTCCCGGCTTTTTAAGCAACGGGATCACCATTGCCTGCTTCCAGGATAGCGGCACCTCTCCCGAGCTCAACGAAAGGTTGAGAAGAGGGTGAGCCAGCGGGTTAACCACCTCCGCCAATTTACCCAGAAGCTTAGCTGGGCAAGGGTCAAGCGGAGACCCAGATTTTAAATTGCCCATGAGCACAAGGGAGGCGGAGGCTGGCAGAGATGGAAACTCAGCCAATATGGCGCCCTGCATGACTGGGGGGGGCATACCCTCTGGCCCCGGCAGCGTAACCGGTCCACTCGAAGGAAAGGAGTCCTGGATGAGTTTGATCTTGCCTGTGAAAAAGCACGCCAGATCTGCTGCCCAGGATTCTACAGGGCCCACTTCCAAAGCGGTGGTCCGGGGTGAGATGAATTCGCGAACGATCGTAAAAATCTCCTTACTGGAGTTCGAAGCTGCTTCGATTCTCCCCGCGAAGTAGGCTTTCTTTTCGAGGCGGATGTCGCGGTGGTAAGCTTTAGCCGCCGCCTTGTAGGCAGACCTGTCCTTGCTGTCGTAATGTGCCCGCCAGGCCCTCTCGGCTACCTTGCACTGCTGCCGCGTAGCCCACAGAGCCGAGGTAAACCAAGGGGCAGAAACCCGCTTAGATGTCGGGCGGGGGGGCAGAGCAGGGGCCAGGTCGTTCAGCCTCTCCGTCAGCCACTTTTGCAGGGCCTCCAGGTCGCTTTCTAGCTCGCCCGACCGAGGGCAAGGGTGAGTCACAGCAGCCTGGGCTAGCATCTCAGGGGTCACCCTGCTAAATGCTCTACAGGCACGTCCACTCTGCTGTGGGACAGGGTTCAACGCCCTAACCTTGCCACTGATTACAAATTTGGCAAGCCAATGATCCGACCACAGGACCGGGAGAATCTCTTTCACTACCAGCGGAGAAGTCGAGAAAACCTGATCTAGGGTGTGCCCCTTCTCATGGGTCGGACCCTGTAGGTATGGGGTCAGTCCCAGCGGCGTCATAGCCTCCAAGAGCTTAATAGCGGCGGGGTCCGATGGATCATCCATCCGGATGTTAAAGTCCCCAGCCACTAAACAATGTTCTGCTCTCAGGGCTAGACCCGCCATCACCAAATCAAGGTCAGCAAAGAACGTCCCAAGCGGACCGGGGGGGCGGTAAACTAGCAGTCCCTTCACTGATTGGTGCGGCGCTAGCGCGATAGAAAAAGCCAGCGATTTCCCCCGTCATTGCCATGAACCACTTGAGGTGCTTGTGATCTGGCTGTACCACAGACCTTGCGCCAAACAAGTAAAACGTGAGTCTTCGAGGGGCCCACACTATGGCAAAGCATTCTTTTTCATCAGCAGGTGTTGGAAATGGCCCTTTTTGCAGGGTTATCCCAAAACGTTTTGCTTCTTCCTCCTTTATTTTTTCTGACCTGTGGTTGTTGGCAATAGGACTCTGGGTACTTTACCACTGCTGATCAGTTGCCGGCAGTGATCGGCCGTGATCGACGCCAGCGCCTCACATCGGCTCCGGGTCCTTGCTGGAGGTCGGCCTCCTGTTACCGCGGCGCCAATAACCGCCAAGGGTGACGCAAGAAGCTCACCGATGTCGCATCGACGCCGCTCATTGACTACGTCGCATCCAGAGGATCTACACATCGTACCTGTGCATCACCTGCGCATCGGACCCAGCACAAATACTCAACGCCGTTCTTCCCCTACAGACCGGACTCAACGCCACGTAACGCTGCCTCGCTTTCCCAAGGTCTCAAGAGTGCCGCACCTCTTTGTTTTTTGATGCTGCAGCTGTTTTTTGGAACTCTTACTACAGATACAGGCACTTTGGGCAACACATGACGCCTCTGTGAATTATTTTGGTGCAAACCCTTGAACTCTTTTTAAAGTCTTATTTTAGAACAGTGTATGTTGGATTTTTGTTGTTTTGGTCTTGTGTAGTCTAGATAAAAAGACTTTTTTTTAAAACTGGTGTGGAGTCCATTTGTGGTGTTTTCACTGTGTTACTTTCAGTGTTGGTACAAATACTTTACACATTGCCTTTGATAGGCCTGTCTGCTCATGCCAAGCTACCAAGGGGGTGAGCAGGGGTTATCCAAAGAGTGTATCCCCCTTACCCTGACTAGAAGCAAGAGTCCCTATTTGGACATTGGTACCTACCTCTGCCAACTAGAGACCCCCAGATATAACATTGGTGGCAGCGGTGGGATTTGAACTTGTATTTGTACTTTTTTTTAAAAGCTTAATTTTCAGTTTTACACATATATGTCAATAAACAATGCACATATCGGTACAATGGTAAGACGCCTTCACACATATGAGGTCACGAAAAACATTATCCGCTATCACCCCAGGCCACAGAAACAAGTGAGAAAAATAGTCAGGTTAAGCCACATTGTCTACGATCCGTCATGAGCGTTCTCATTTCGCGGACCCAACCCGCCGCCCCTTCCAAATTTAAGTCTTAATCCACAGCGACCCATTTAGGTAGCACTTAAGCAAAATCAAGTCTAATGAATACAAATATTATAACGGCATTCCTAGCCTACTCCTTCTGGAACAATGCCACTTGCAACTTGTGTATCTGCTTTGCTACGCCTACGGGTAATGTACGCTCTATATGGAGCCCAAATGTCCACCGGGAGGGAGGAGCTGTGCACAAGAGGAGCATACTCCTCGCAGTTCACATTACAGTACTCCAAACTGTGAAGCCACGCATGGGAAGTAGGGGCTTTCCTGCTACCCCAGAGCAATGCCACCCCTGTTTGGCCAGTAGGAATCCCAGTGCATCGAGCTTTCTGACTTTTTTGGGGAAGTTAATCATATATCCCAACAGCACAATTACAGGAATGCGAACAAGTGCCATAGCAAGTATATCACCCGTGGATTCTTGCCACCCCTTACCAAGCGCAAAAGAAGTTGGCTCAGTTGTAAAAAAAAAGGACTGGGTAAAAGGAATGGGAATGTTATTAAAAAGATACAAAAATCTTGGAAGGACTACTATTTTTATAATGGCCTCTCTGCCAGCTATGGACAAAGGTAGCTGCAACCACCTATCGACCTGTGATTCCAATGAAAAGCAATGGGGACAGGGGGCAACCCTGTTGGGTGCCGGGGGACAGACGGAAAGGCGGGGAGATCGTGCCTTTATATTCACCCTGTTCACGAAGGTCCCCGGAGAGTCTAGTGGTGTATAGAGCTTTAAAATGTGACAGAAAAGTGTTGCATATCTCCGGAGTAAAGTTCATCAACTGATCGTCTGGACCATTGATTTCGGTAATATAGGCATTACTATGTGGGGGGCGAAGTGTATGCGCCAATATCTTGCCAGGTTGTTCACCTTCACCATACCGCCTGGCCACATGCTGCTTGCTGAGAAATAAGAGTTTGCGTTCTGCGGCCCCCCTAAACTCCATCATTAAAGCCAAACAACGAGCCTCACCAGCCTCCGACAGATGGTCCAGCAACTTCACATTCAGAGCGGATATGTCGGATTCAAGATGGCTCAAAGTGGATTGTAGATCCCTCAGGACCCCTGCATTCTTAGCAATGCACACCCCCCTGATATAGGCCTTCAACCCCTCCCAAAGGACCGCCCAGGTATCCACTGACCCAGTGTTAATCTCAAAATAGGCCTCAATGGATTCCCTCACCTTCTCAAGGAACACAGGATCTTGCAGTGCCCTACCAGGAAAACGTCATTGCCTTTCATATCCCTCCGGGCCGAGGAATGTTAATGCGAAGTATGACCGGAGAGTGATCTAAAAATGTACTTGGCATCGTATCTAACCCACGGAACCAACCAGCAACTTCAGGCGAAATTAACCTCTAGTCTTTCCTAGTCCTAGTGTTGTGGAACCCAGAGTAGTGCGTATAAGCTATGCAGGGCAGGTGATGTGTGCGTTCAATATCCACCAATGAGAACTGTTTACAGATGTCATGCATGACTAGACGCGAGCGATGCTTAACATCTGGAGAGGAGGAAGTGCTTTCTCTAGTAGGATACTAACAGACAACTTGAATTTGTACTTGACCCACAGTAACTGGTGTACATCACTAGTCTAGTGCAGACCACTACGCAACCACATACTATGTTTTGTTTTGCTTCTATTTTTGATCTGATCCTTGAGTCATCAACCCATCATGTCTCAGAAGGGTAAACCAGCAATTGATGCTGCAGAACTGGAGTTTGATATTGAAATGTTAAGTGATTACAAAGTAGGTCAACTCAAGCAGTTCTGCAGGAGCTTTGGATGTCCCATGGAGAGCATCTCCAGGAAGGAGGAGCTACGGAAGGGCTTAAGGGCCTGGTCGGAGGCCAAAGAGGATGGGGAGACAGATAATGCAGAGGTGGATGAGGATGACCAAGGGGATAGTTTCAAGTCAAAGTATCTGCCTGTGTCGAGAGCAGCTTCCAGGGCTGGCAGCAACCATTCCACTAGAAGTTTTTCCCCATAGGAGTTGGAGGAAAACCAAAGGGTTAGAGATCATGAATTAGAAGTCATGAGGCTTGAGACAAAGCTGATGGAAATAGAAATCCAGAACAAGGCAGAGGAGAGCAAGAAGATGTATGCCTGGGAAGAATTGAAATTAACCTTGGCCCATGCATTGAGAATGAGGGAGCTTGATTTGGAGCTCGAGAGGCTTGAGGCCATGAGTGTCTCAGCTCAGGAAGTGAGTTTTGTTGAGTTGGGGGTGGAGTCCAGCTCAGATGGTGGCAGCATGATTATGGTATCTAGTGCTGAGAGAAAGGTACAAACACCCAGAGATGTGGCACCTGACTTGAGGGAGGGGGTTTGACATACATCAGGGGGTTCAGGTTTATGAGGTGGCTCCAGTGGGGTGCAGTGTCCCTGAAGTACATTGGGGGACTGACACAGGGGACCATATTCCTAGTGCTGAGAGGGACACTATACTGACTTTGGATGAGAGGTACAGGGAGGGGGTTCCCCCATAGTAGAAACCTTGGTGTGTGATTGTGAAGACTGCCCAGAAGAGTGTGGGTTGTGTGACAGAGACAGTCAGATACTGTCTTGCCAGTTTCAGGAGAGTGGTGTGGGGTACGTGTACAAGGCACTGGATGGTGAGGTGAAGGATGGTTTAGTTAACCCTTGTAGGGGGCTGTGTGATGCATTTGTTGGAGAGCATATTTTAAGTCCCTGTTTTCCAGAGCTATGCCAACACCCGGTAGAGTCTGAGTTCTCTGAGTCCAGGGAATTTGCGCAGGAGGCAGACCTCTTGGTGGATTCCAGAGAGTCTGAAGAGGCATTGGGGAGTGATCCCAAAAGGAGTGGCGCAGATATCTTCCAGACCTATGATGTGGAAGAGGGTCAGTGTAGCCCAGTTAGGTCCCAGTGTAGTGGGAGGGGTGTAGGGGCTCACGTCCTGTCTCAGTGGAGAAGTAGTGAGTGTGGGACTGTGGGTCCCAAGGTGGCCGAAACCCAGTCTCAGGGCCTGGAGGGTTCCTTAAGGGAACACCAGGTTGGGGGAACTAGGCTCTACTTGCAGGCCATTTGAGAGGGACCTCCTCATATCAGGAGAACCAGGAGCGTCTGTAACCAGAGCTCCAGTAGTTCTGGTGTCTGGCGGTATCGCTCCAGTTGGGAGGGTGCAGTCCAGACTGAGGGATGAGAGGGGGATGTGTTCCCCAGTGGGACAACCAGTGGGTCAGGGACTAGCCAAAAGGGCTGAGTCTCCCAGAAGTGACCATGGTGACACCACTTCTGTAATGGGGGATCTTCGCGCACTGTCCGGTGGACAGGGGTCGGGAGATCTGCACCAGGCGGACTGTCACAAGACACATGAGTCATGTGTCACCCTCGGGGGATACGGTGTGAGTCACCAGAAGTCCTAGCATGCCAGGCAGGTGTTCAACCGCAGGGTTTAGTTCCTGGGTTGGGAGGCCAGGTTCATGATCTGCCTGATCTGGAAGTAAGGACATCTGTAACCAGCGTCCTGACCGGTTTGGCTTCCAGAGGTACCACCCCAGTTGGGGGGGGGGGGGGTGCAGCCCTCCGGAAGGGTGTGCAGAGAGAGGGAGTCCTCGCCTCTGACCTCGGTGCAACCCGAGGGTTTAGACCCTAGGTTGGGAGACCAGTTGCTGGAGAAAGGTCCTGAACTGGTAGGACAGTTGTGTTCTGAGGGTGTCTCTCCTGGGAGGAGAGTGCGGGAACCCAGAAGGTGGGGTAGGGAGAGGAGAGCCTTACCCGTGACCTCTGGTCAGCATGAGGGTACAGACCCTGGGCTAGCGGGCCAGTGTCAGGATGCCCTACCTGACTTGGCAGGAGGGAGAGTGAAGGAAAGGTGCCAGGCACCTGGGGCTACTGCCCCCCACTCTCTGACGCCACAGAGGTTAGAGAGGCCTGACAGGCATGAGGCCTGGCTCTCATCACTGACCAATGTCAGTGGCCACTGTGGCTGGTTATCTTGGTGGACAGAGTTGCCCCAGGGAGGGGGGCAGGAGTCACACCCTGAGGGTTGACTGGGCCACACCTCTGAGTTGGCCAACTGGGTACTGTCTACCAGTGTGGACCCATCTGTGAGCAAAGTAAGTCTAGGCGCTGCACAGATGGCGTCCCCAGGTGAGGAGAAGGGTCCCCCATGGTTTCGCCTAGTGGGCCCTAAGAGTATGGATAGAGGGATCCAACTGGGTTCAGGAAGGCGTAGAACAGGAAGAGTCCCCTGCTCTTTGGGCCAGTTTCTGTGTTCTATCGCCCTAAGCAGGGAACCCCATTGAGGTATCGTTTGGTCTACCCTGGCTTTAGGCTGGAAGGGGGTTGAGTTGGAAATGGCCCTTTTTGCAGGGTTATCCCCAAACTTTTTAGGTCTCGTGACCTACAATGCGCGCAAGCGCATTGAGGGATCGAGAATTCAAGTGCTCGAAATCCTCGTCAAACTAAGGGCTTCTTGCACTGCGGTTTTCTTACAGTTCACGTGAATGACGTGAACAAACAAGCACGCGCATTCACGGCCGCACAGCACATCAAAGGGCTTCGCCCAGCGTGTGCTCTGCGGCTTCTCCTCCCCTAAGGCTTCTCCTCCCCTAATTAATCATGGTTGGCTGGCCGGCCGGCAGGCCGGCCCCCACACACCATCCCCCTCGGATTGCTATTTCTTTTTGCCCTTGTTTATTGATTCTATTGCTAACGCACATACTTTTATAAACGAATGAATTTTGCACGCACTCGACCCGAACTCACACATTAAAGAAAAACGGCTAGATTGTAATAATGAGTTACCAACAGGCATCTGCCTTCTCTCGGGAGTAGAGGCTTTAAATTCCGATTTCTTGCTGAAATCGCAAAGGTAAAATTGGACCCCAGCCTGTTTTAACAGCTTTTTCATCCAAGCCCACGTCTTCAATGAGAGACATATCGTGCATTCCCGAGTCAGCAGCGCCCTTTGGCTCTCTGCGGAACAAAAACAAGCTGTCTTAGTACGTATAAGGAACTTGAAATATTTAGGCGCTGTAACACTTCCCATCGCACCAGCAGCAACAATATTACTCAGTATGCAAAAGTATGCTAATTTATTTTGCATGCACCTAGGTTCCTACGTTGTAAGTAAATAGCTCGGCATCGCCGTGCTCCACTCGCTTCACCCCATGGCCAGCGAACTGGTACTTCAACTGGAGAGGAAGGCTTCGTAAACAAACCCCCACCCCACACCATGACGTCAGGGGTCGCTGAAAATAAACTGCCCACCTCTGATGCACGGAGCCCTGCTTCCGTACGGCTCTTCGTTCACTTCACCTGCTGCTGGGCCCCATAACTTCATTTTGCACTCGGGCCACTCGAGGGATCCGAGCGGGACTCGCGAGACAGCCTGCAATGCCGACAGTCACTCTTGGTCTCTGCCCCCTACAGCGCCCCCTGGGACTTTTGCATAAACATTGGCCCTAAGTGGAGGCAAGCTGCAGCCCTGAGGGGAGCCTCAACAAAGGGTGAGTGAGTGCCAATTACCCCTCATCATCCATCAGAAACCCATCCATCCAACACCCATCAGACTCCACCTCCCACTGCAGCCTCTCTTATCAAGGTGCCGACATCAAAACGGGGCCAATTGTTCTGCAAACTACTGGCGGGGAGTTTTGCATCTGCAGACAGAGCTCTGCTTTGATGGCACCCAGACACATTCACCGATGCCCATGCAGCCAGGCCTGCCTTGTTCAGTCCGAGGCTTAAGTGGGGTGAATGGCGGTGAGAGTGCTCAGTCTGCCCTGTCCCACAGTCGGTTTCCACCTCTGGAATTGGACCATTTAAATATTATCACCACTTCTGAAAGGCTTCCCCATCTGTTTCTGGCCACAGTTATCCCAACATCCTTCTTAATGGTGGAACAGACATACGTCAGAGTACCGCACCTTCTTTGTTTCAAGGTGCAGCGTTGATGGCCACTGATAACATCACAAAGCATATTCACTGATAGACAACCAAACCAGCAGACAGATTTGAGAAAAACACACACCCACCTCCCCCGCCCCCCAACACACACACTCTCTCTCTCGATGCAGTGGGCACAATTTCTCTTGTAAATATGCAATTAAATGCTGGTGTAAAATTACACCTACAAAGAACCGACTCAAATAATACATTGCGCCTACGTCAATGACAAATACACACCTTGGACATTCCACTGCGATTCGACGTCAATGCGCACCGTGGGAACTGAACTGTTTAACCTTTCTTTAACCCTTTCTTTCCTACTACGAGAGGACGTTTATAAACACTGTCATTTCACTACTAAGCAACATAAGGCACAGGGACATCATCTTATCTCATGGTTTGAAACTGTTATGCCAGTGCTGAAACCAGAAGTGTTTTTTCACAAACATTCAAATCATGATTTTAAACGGAAATTCACCTCACACACACACACCGTCACCATAACACCCTCTACATCATACAAAGGCACACGCACACACCTTCATCCTCACAACACCACACACCATTGGAATACACACACCCTCCCCCTCACACCACCTCACACACACTCACCCTCACACACAATTCACTCAAAGACCCTTACACACCCTCAATAACATTCTCAAAAATCACACACACTAACACACTCACACACCCTATCAGCATCACACATCATATCACAATCAATCACCCTTTTCAAACTCACTCACTCTCTCACATTACACAAATGTCACAAAAAGACGTTAATATTTCACTTCTGTTCTTTTATTTTCCTCACAATAAAATACACTGAACATAATCTTCACAAAAGGTATTTACAACAGTTTAAGCTATTGCCATTGTAAATTACAATAACTTTTATTTAAGTATTAATTATTTAAGAAATTTCATAACCATTGTTATTTGTAATATCAATACATCGAAGTCACGTAAATACAAAACATTTGCATTACAAATACTATGAGTGTCACATTTGCAAAAGTTAAAAGTATTGCCATTGTAAATGACAAAACTATTAATTTCGCAATTTTCAAAACCAACACATAAATATAAAATGTGTCATTTACAAAACCAATAGCTCCAACTTTCCTACTGCGAGACCTATTGGCAACGCCAGTGCTTGTTGCTTCTTCCTCCTTTATTTTTTCTGACCTGTGGTTGTTGGCAATAGGACTCTGGGCACTTCACCACTGCTGATCAGTGCTAAAGTGCATATGCACTCTGTATAAATTGTTATTGTGATTGGTTATCCATGATTGGCATATTTATTTTCCAGTAGGTCCCTAGTAAAGTGCACTAAGTGTGCCAGGGCTGGTGATTCAAATTCTACTAGTGAGCCTGCAGCACTGATTGCGCCACCCACATGAGTAGTCCTAAAATGGTGTCTCATGCCTGCCACCGCAGTGCCTGTGTGCAGTTGCTAACTGCCATGTTGACTGGGCATGTTGACAATTTTATAAATGTATTTCCCGTAGCGGGTTGTGGGTTTATAGGGGAATAGGGTGGGAAGTAATTTAATTGTAATTAATTAAATATTTTTATTTATTTATTGGTATTTATTTTGAATGAATTGTTAATCCATTTTTAATTGCTAATTAATTAATTGTTAATTAGTAATTAATTAGTATTAATACGTAATGCATTTTAATAATTAATTTCTATTTGTATTTTTAGTTGATTAATTATTATATTATATTAAATTGGTAATTACTTTTAATTAATTTTTTATTGGTATTATTATGTAATTTATTTTTATTAATATATGAAGTATTTACTTTCCCTACTGTTGCACTCTCTGGAGTGGGAATAGTAATTTGTACCCCTACGCTATCCAACTCTTTCCCTACTGTTGCATTCTCTGGAGTTGGAATAGTAATTTTTACCCCTACGCTATCCAACGCTTTCCCTACTGTTGCACCCTCTGGAGTGGGAATAGTAATTTTTACCCCTACGCTATCCAACGCTTTCCCTACTGTTGCACTCTCTGGAATGGGAATAGTAATTTTTACCCCAACCCTATCCAACGCTTTCCCTACTGTTGCACTCTCTGGAGTGGGAATAGTAATGTTTACCCTCCCGTTATCCAACGCTTTCCCTACTGTTGCACTCTCTGGAATGGGAATAGTAATTTTTACCCCTACGCTATCCAACGCTTTTCCTACTGTTGCACTCACTGGAGTGGGAATAGTAATTTTTACCCCTACGCTATCCAACGTTTACCCTACTGTTGTAGTTGCTGGAGTGGTAATAGTTCATTCTACCCTCCCGCTATCCTACAGTAAAAATATTGTATATTATTAATTAATAGTATGTTAATATATATATATATATATATATATATATTCTCACACAAAGTTCACCACACTGGAAGAAGCCACAAGGTGACTGTAAAATGTTCCGTTTATTTTCAGGGTACCTGCATTCCATGTAAATCACGAATGAACAAACTTCAGAGTTCAGACTGCCAGACCGGTTTCGGGAGTGCTTCTCCCTTTCTCAATGGCATGTTGTGAGTGGAAAAACGAAATTCACGTGCACCAATGCATTTAAAAGATCCTGCCTCAGTGGGCGTGGCTGTATGCACAGCCTGCTGGTTTCTGTAGTGTTCCGTGATTTTCCTCAAGTGAGTTCGTTTTTCAGTCACAGTCAATAATATTGTATAAAACAAACCCATGTGGGTTAGATGTTCATCCCTTCATAACACGAATGTCTCATTCAGATGCCGCTCGGAAATCACCTCCCTTTCACGGAGACACCTGCTCGGTGCCCCCAGGGTCCGCTGCTGCGGTGAGCTTCTTCCGCGGCCTGGTGTAGCCGCTCCAAATTCTCACACAAAGTTCACCACACTGGAAGAAGCCACAAGGTGACTGTAAAATGTTCCGTTTATTTTCAGGGTACCTGCATTCCATGTAAATCACGAATGAACAAACTTCAGAGTTCAGACTGCCAGACCGGTTTCGGGAGTGCTTCTCCCTTTCTCAATGGCATGTTGTGAGTGGAAAAACGAAATTCACGTGCACCAATGCATTTAAAAGATCCTGCCTCAGTGGGCGTGGCTGTATGCACAGCCTGCTGGTTTCTGTAGTGTTCCGTGATTTTCCTCAAGTGAGTTCGTTTTTCAGTCACAGTCAATAATATTGTATAAAACAAACCCATGTGGGTTAGATGTTCATCCCTTCATAACACGAATGTCTCATTCAGATGCTGCTCGGAAATCACCTCCCTTTCACGGAGACACCTGCTCGGTGCCCCCAGGGTCCGCTGCTGCGGTGAGCTTCTTCCGCGGCCTGGTGTAGCCGCTCCAAATTCTCACACAAAGTTCACCACACTGGAAGAAGCCACAAGGTGACTGTAAAATGTTCCGTTTATTTTCAGGGTACCTGCATTCCATGTAAATCACGAATGAACAAACTTCAGAGTTCAGACTGCCAGACCGGTTTCGGGAGTGCTTCTCCCTTTCTCAATGGCATGTTGTGAGTGGAAAAACGAAATTCACGTGCACCAATGCATTTAAAAGATCCTGCCTCAGTGGGCGTGGCTGTATGCACAGCCTGCTGGTTTCTGTAGTGTTCCGTGATTTTCCTCAAGTGAGTTCGTTTTTCAGTCACAGTCAATAATATTGTATAAAACAAACCCATGTGGGTTAGATGTTCATCCCTTCATAACACGAATGTCTCATTCAGATGCCGCTCGGAAATCACCTCCCTTTCACGGAGACACCTGCTCGGTGCCCCCAGGGTCCGCTGCTGCGGTGAGCTTCTTCCGCGGCCTGGTGTAGCCGCTCCAAATTCTCACACAAAGTTCACCACACTGGAAGAAGCCACAAGGTGACTGTAAAATGTTCCGTTTATTTTCAGGGTACCTGCATTCCATGTAAATCACGAATGAACAAACTTCAGAGTTCAGACTGCCAGACCGGTTTCGGGAGTGCTTCTCCCTTTCTCAATGGCATGTTGTGAGTGGAAAAACGAAATTCACGTGCACCAATGCATTTAAAAGATCCTGCCTCAGTGGGCGTGGCTGTATGCACAGCCTGCTGGTTTCTGTAGTGTTCCGTGATTTTCCTCAAGTGAGTTCGTTTTTCAGTCACAGTCAATAATATTGTATAAAACAAACCCATGTGGGTTAGATGTTCATCCCTTCATAACACGAATGTCTCATTCAGATGCCGCTCGGAAATCACCTCCCTTTCACGGAGACACCTGCTCGGTGCCCCCAGGGTCCGCTGCTGCGGTGAGCTTCTTCCGCGGCCTGGTGTAGCCGCTCCAAATTCTCACACAAAGTTCACCACACTGGAAGAAGCCACAAGGTGACTGTAAAATGTTCCGTTTATTTTCAGGGTACCTGCATTCCATGTAAATCACGAATGAACAAACTTCAGAGTTCAGACTGCCAGACCGGTTTCGGGAGTGCTTCTCCCTTTCTCAATGGCATGTTGTGAGTGGAAGAACGAAATTCACGTGCACCAATGCATTTAAAAGATCCTGCCTCAGTGGGCGTGGCTGTATGCACAGCCTGCTGGTTTCTGTAGTGTTCCGTGATTTTCCTCAAGTGAGTTCGTTTTTCAGTCACAGTCAATAATATTGTATAAAACAAACCCATGTGGGTTAGATATTCATCCCTTCATAACACGAATGTCTCATTCAGATGCCGCTCGGAAATCACCTCCCTTTCACGGAGACACCTGCTCGGTGCCCCCAGGGTCCGCTGCTGCGGTGAGCTTCTTCCGCGGCCTGGTGTAGCCGCTCCAAATTCTCACACAAAGTTCACCACACTGGAAGAAGCCACAAGGTGACTGTAAAATGTTCCGTTTATTTTCAGGGTACCTGCATTCCATGTAAATCACGAATGAACAAACTTCAGAGTTCAGACTGCCAGACCGGTTTCGGGAGTGCTTCTCCCTTTCTCAATGGCATGTTGTGAGTGGAAAAACGAAATTCACGTGCACCAATGCATTTAAAAGATCCTGCCTCAGTGGGCGTGGCTGTATGCACAGCCTGCTGGTTTCTGTAGTGTTCCGTGATTTTCCTCAAGTGAGTTCGTTTTTCAGTCACAGTCAATAATATTGTATAAAACAAACCCATGTGGGTTAGATGTTCATCCCTTCATAACACGAATGTCTCATTCAGATGCCGCTCGGAAATCACCTCCCTTTCACGGAGACACCTGCTCGGTGCCCCCAGGGTCCGCTGCTGCGGTGAGCTTCTTCCGCGGCCTGGTGTAGCCGCTCCAAATTCTCACACAAAGTTCACCACACTGGAAGAAGCCACACGGAACACTACAGAAACCAGCAGGCTGTGCATACAGCCACGCCCACTGAGGCAGGATCTTTTAAATGCATTGGTGCACGTGAATTTCGTTTTTCCACTCACAACATGCCATTGAGAAAGGGAGAAGCACTCCCGAAACCGGTCTGGCAGTCTGAACTCTGAAGTTTGTTCATTCGTGATTTACATGGAATGCAGGTACCCTGAAAATAAACGGAACATTTTACAGTCACCTTGTGGCTTCTTCCAGTGTGGTGAACTTTGTGTGAGAATTTGGAGCGGCTACACCAGGCCGCGGAAGAAGCTCACCGCAGCAGCGGACCCTGGGGGCACCGAGCAGGTGTCTCCGTGAAAGGGAGGTGATTTCCGAGCGGCATCTGAATGAGACATTCGTGTTATGAAGGGATGAACATCTAACCCACATGGGTTTGTTTTATACAATATTATTGACTGTGACTGAAAAACGAACTCACTTGAGGAAAATCACGGAACACTACAGAAACCAGCAGGCTGTGCATACAGCCACGCCCACTGAGGCAGGATCTTTTAAATGCATTGGTGCACGTGAATTTCGTTTTTCCACTCACAACATGCCATTGAGAAAGGGAGAAGCACTCCCGAAACCGGTCTGGCAGTCTGAACTCTGAAGTTTGTTCATTCGTGATTTACATGGAATGCAGGTACCCTGAAAATAAACGGAACATTTTACAGTCACCTTGTGGCTTCTTCCAGTGTGGTGAACTTTGTGTGAGAATTTGGAGCGGCTACACCAGGCCGCGGAAGAAGCTCACCGCAGCAGCGGACCCTGGGGGCACCGAGCAGGTGTCTCCGTGAAAGGGAGGTGATTTCCGAGCGGCATCTGAATGAGACATTCGTGTTATGAAGGGATGAACATCTAACCCACATGGGTTTGTTTTATACAATATTATTGACTGTGACTGAAAAACGAACTCACTTGAGGAAAATCACGGAACACTACAGAAACCAGCAGGCTGTGCATACAGCCACGCCCACTGAGGCAGGATCTTTTAAATGCATTGGTGCACGTGAATTTCGTTTTTCCACTCACAACATGCCATTGAGAAAGGGAGAAGCACTCCCGAAACCGGTCTGGCAGTCTGAACTCTGAAGTTTGTTCATTCGTGATTTACATGGAATGCAGGTACCCTGAAAATAAACGGAACATTTTACAGTCACCTTGTGGCTTCTTCCAGTGTGGTGAACTTTGTGTGAGAATATATATATATATATATATATATATATGCGCTAAAAAATGTAATTGTATGTTTATTTTTTTAACTTAAATTAATTAATTAATACTTTTAACGTTATTTAAGTATTTTTAAGTATGTTTTAGTTAATTATAGTTATTATTTTATTAATTTTAAATTACTTTTAAGACATTTAAAAAAATTCGATATTTTGACTAACTATATGTTTTTTTCCCGTTATTTTTGATTCAATATTTTTGTACTTACCTGTTTGTAGATAGGACTTCGATATTTTTGCTTTCTATATTTTTACTTCGATAGTTTTAGTATTCTATATTTTTGTTTTCTATATTTTGTCAGTGATTCACCCTGACTAGAAGCAAGGGTCCCTATTTGGACATTGATACCTACCTCTGCCAACTAGAGACCCCCAGATCTAACAGCAGGCCCGTTCTGATCGATGGGTAATAGTCAGAGACTTATAAAGGCCACCAAATGCTCCCTTCCCGTTGAGATGGGCAAGAACTGCCCCAACTCCTTTGTCTGGAGCATCTCTCTGCACAATGAAGGTTTGACTGAAATCAGGGGCCTTCAACACAAATGCATTGCACAGTGTTGTCTTCAATTCATCAAATGCCATCTGGCACTCTTTGGTCCAGTTCACCTTCCTGGGCTGCTTCTTAGAGGTCATGGCTGTTAATGGAGCACCTATTGTCCCATAGTTTGCTACAAAGTTCCGATAGTAACCTGTAAGGCCCATCGAGGCCCTTACCTTGGTCATGGTTGTGAGAAGTTGGCCTGGTATATGCTGTCCACTAGTAAAAGTGGGCACCCTGTACCAGTCCAAACGACCCTTATGATGATAAGGTTAAAGATTACCTTTATGAACGCTATCCTAGTATTACCTATGGAGAGCAGCCTTCAGGCTCAGTCTTGAATGAATGTACAGCATCTTGTTTTACCAGATCAGAACCTCCAGAATAATCAAATGAAAAGGAGAACCACACAAGTGTTATATAAAAAATATGTATTTATTACTAAACACTCTCTACTAACCTCTAAACGACATTAGAGCTAAAAGCGCACAATATTTAATAATAGAACAACAATAAATAGCACAATACAAAGCGGGTTCCAGGGAAAGACTGAACCATATACTAAAAAAATGATATAACAACAACGACTTCACTTGACACAGTGCCTAGAGCACGTAGAATCGATGGGACCCCAAGGAACCACCCAAAGGAGTGACACAGGGAGCCCAAAGAGGACGTGTGCAGTGTGAGAACACAGATGCTTGTTCCGATCAACTCTCTGGGAAAGTCGCGGTTGGAAAATTACAGTTTAAGGAAACTTCGGAGAGGACTTCAAGGAAACCCTTTGGAACATAGAAGGTTCTAAGGCCAGCACCCTTGTGAGTACCGAGGTACCCGTGTTACCTATCCCAGAGGAGCCGGGTGCATAGGGGTCAAGTGGTGTCGGAAACCCTCGTCGTTTTCAATGGCGTGATGCAAAGAAGTGCTACCTCTGGGAAGATGAAAAGAGTCCGGTGGGATCCTAGCCTGGATCTGAGGTGAGAAAAACCTGAAAGCAGAGGGGACAGAGTCTGGGTCACTTCAGGGTGACCAGGGGCTTGGTAGACGAATGCCCACCGATGTCAGGTGCTTCAGGTGTGAAGATAGGATGCTTGACTCTGCAGCCACGGGGAGTAGGAGACGTCGACTATGACCAAAGTCCGGAGGTGAGCTGTCCCACGAAGGATGTCGAGTGCTGAGGGTCAGTGTCTGGATTGCAAAAAACACAGACAAGCCTTGGCAAATGCAACCCACGTGGGCAGAGTAAACAAGTTACGGTTAGGATCAGCAAGGTCCAGGAGACTCTCTAAGCTATGGGGAGTCAGGGCATGTCTGGAGCAACCAGGAAAGCCCAAAGGAAATCAAAGTTACACTCGCTAGGACCCACAGGCCAACGGACCAGGGATCGCGAAGGGACCTTGAGCTGAGTCACAAAGCACCAGTACACAGAGAACTCGTGGAGTGGAGGCCGTACATCTTCAGTCAAAATACTGCTCGGGCCAGAAGTACACGTAGTCCAATGCACAGCCTCAGGGATTGCCAAAAATCATATGTGGCTGCAAAAGAACACAGTGCACAGAGGTTCGGGTTGCATGGTCACCACAAGTGACACTGGTCTCTGGATTGCTGAAAGATCAGATCTACCTCAGAGACGCTTGGTAACCCACCTCCTGTGTTGCAGAAATCTTCGGAGTCCTCAGGAGCTCGGGCGATGCAAACCGGTCAGATGTGTTAAGGTGCCTTCTGCTGCAGGGGAGTAACGCCTTTACTTCAAGGGAGATTCTTCTGTTGTCCAGCGAAGTGTAGACCATTGACGTACTTGGTTTCTGCTTGCAGAATTTAGTCCAGGTAAAATCCAAAGTCCTGTAGTCAGGTTTCCACTTTATATTCAGGGAAGGGGTTGGACTAACTCTGGGGACCCTCCTAGGGTAGGGACAGGACAGAGGGGTGGCTACACCCATGTCTTTGGCCAGTTCTGCGCCAGAGCAGGAGCAAATGGCTCCTGTAACTGGTTTGAGCTGGACTATGCATGGGGACACCAAATGTGCCCCCAGTGCAGACTTTCTGGCACTCTCGGAGTGCACCCACCCAGCCCCAATACACTAAAGCCTGTCTGGGAGGTGGTCACACCTCCCTGTGACAGGAAACCTATTGTCAGGCCTTCCCCTGCTCGAGCTCAGCTCAGCAGCAGGAGGGGAGACTTGTGTTTGTGGCTGGCAGCATCCATTTTGTGCTGTCCAGGTCGAGAAAGCTGGTACCGGGTAGACCGGTGACCCACAGTAATGGTTCTCGAAGGGAGGAATCATACCTCCCACACCAGTTACTGGTGTGGAGGTATGATTCCAAGGTGTTTGACACCAAACACATGTTTCTAAGTAGCCGTTTTAAAGTTAGCATTTACCACAAGGTTATAATGGACTTAAATATATATGGTTGGCTGCATCATAGTCAGCCCCGGAGAAAAGGCTCTGAAGGCTGCAGAGGTGCTCTGCTCATGCAGGGGCAGCCTCTCACACAAAACCCAGCACCCTGTCTTCAGGTTTGAAAAGGCCTGCCATAGGGGCTGACTGATAGTTTTATATGTGCAGTGATTTAGAATAGATATAGGTCACCTATATCTAAGTAAAGGGTGCATGCACCACCTTACACAGGCTGCAGTAGCAGATATGTGGTGCCATTTTGAATTGTCTCTCAGGGGTGGAACAATACATGCTTCAGCCCCTGGGAGGCCTCTGGGGGAACCTATGCCCTGGGTACATGGTGTACCATATACTAGGGACTGATAAGGGTACCCCAGTATCCATTCTGGAATGTACCTAA
Organism: Lissotriton helveticus; assembly: GCF_964261635.1. Classification (NCBI taxonomy): domain Eukaryota; kingdom Metazoa; phylum Chordata; class Amphibia; order Caudata; family Salamandridae; genus Lissotriton; species Lissotriton helveticus. Next base: position 1,481,174,252 of record NC_136057.1, read on the forward strand.
AGTAAAGTACATGCAATCAATTTAGAGGAGAAAGCAGATAGACTGGGGTCCTGGATAGCAGGATCCCAGTCAGTCTAAGTCAAAAACAGTGATACATGAACAAAAAGTGGGGGTAACCATAAGAGGCAGATCCTACTCTCCTACAAGGGTATTGCGAATCTCCGAGTCCAGCATGCCTGGACTTTAGCCTCCAGGGGGGCAAACCTTCCCATTACCCACCTGATGCCCAAGATAAACAACAGAGGACTACCCAACTGGACACTTGGTTACCTTGATGGTCAGTTTGGCCCACTGCATCCTCACCAACACCTACTCCACTTGTTCTATATGGTTCTCCAAGGAGGTCTGACAAAACATGGTTGACTAGGCACTGGAAAATAGCAGAGAATTCTAAAATCCAAAAGGCATACATTTGAATTGGTAAAGCCCTCTCGGGGTGGAAATGCTTTTCCTTCTTGGCATCAAGGGTTAATCCAATCTGCCAGAAGCCGCTGGTTAGATCAAAAGCAAGACTGATTTGCAAATGGCCATGTCTGAACTGGGGTGGCTTGGTGAGCAAAATAACGATGGATTAAACCCAGATCTGTGACTGGGGGTGAATGTTTTGCCATTGTGCAACATTCCGTCCATCATCTTGTGTGTTTTGCTGTTCACCCTATGTGGGAAGGGTATGCCCAGACGTGGGTCCCGTGCTCACTACGCCACTGGAGTCATGCTATCCTGGCTGAAGACGGCTGATAGCCTGAAACCGGTCCTAGGATGCTTGATTCCGGTCCAGGAAAGACATGGCTTGGCAGTTCGGGCTGGACTGTTCCCATGAGGCACAGAGCCAAGACTGATTTGCATATGGCCATGTCTGAACTGGGGTGGCTTAGTTAGCAAAATAACGATGGATTAAACCCAGATCTGTGACTGGGGGTGAATGTTTTGCCATTGTGCAACATTCCGTCCATCATCTTGTGTGTTTTGCTGTTCACCCTATGTGGGAAGGGTATGCCCAGACGTGGGTCCCGTGCGCACTACGCCACTGGAGTCATGCTATCCTGGCTGAAGACGGCTGATAGCCTGAAACCGGTCCTAGGATGCTTGATTCCGGTCCAGGAAAGACATGGCTTGGCAGTTCGGGCTGGACTGTTCCCATGAGGCACAGAGCCAAGACTGATTTGCATATGGCCATGTCTGAACTGGGGTGGCTTAGTTAGCAAAATAACGATGGATTAAACCCAGATCTGTGACTGGGGGTGAATGTTTTGCCATTGTGCAACATTCCGTCCATCATCTTGTGTGTTTTGCTGTTCACCCTATGTGGGAAGGGTAAGCCCAGACGTGGGTCCCGTGCTCACTATGCCACTGGAGGCTATCCTGGCTGAAGACGGCTGATAGCCAGAAACCGGTCCTAGGATGCTTGATTCCGGTCCAGGGAAGACATAGCTTGGCAGTACGGGCTGGACTGTTCCCATGAGGCACAAGGCCAAGACTGATTTGCAGTGGCCATGTCTGAACTGGGGTGGCTTGGTGAGCAAAATAAAGATGGATTAAACCCAGATCTGTGACTGGGGGTGAATATTTTGCCATTGTGCAACATTCCATCCATCATCTTGTGTGTTTTGCTGTTCACCCTATGTGGGAAGGGTATGCCCAGACGTGGGTCCCGTGCTCACCACGCCACTGGAGTCAAGCTATCCTGGCTGAAGACGGCGGATAGCCAGAAACCGGTCCTAGGATGCTTGATTCCGGTCCAGGGAAGACATGGCTTGGCAGTTCGGGCTGGACTGTTCCCATGAGGCACCGGGCCAAGACTGATTTGCATATGGCCATGTCTGAACTGGGGTGGCTTGGTGAGCAAAATAATGATGGATTAAACCCAGATCTGTGACTGGGGGTGAATGTTTTGCCAATTGTGCAACATTCCGTATATCATCTTGTGTGCTTTGCTGTTCACCCTATGTGGGAAGGGTATGCCCAGACGTGGGTCCCGTGCTCACCACGCCACTGGAGTCAAGCTATCCTGGCTGAAGACGGCGGATAGCCAGAAACCGGTCCTAGGAAGCTTGATTCCGGTCCAGGGAAGACATGGCTTGGCAGTTCGGGCTGGACTGTTCCCATGAGGCACAGGGCCAAGACTGATTTGCATATGGCCATGTCTGAACTGGGGTGGCTTGGTGAGCAAAATAATGATGGATTAAACCCAGATCTGTGACTGGGGGTGAATATTTTGCCATTGTGCAACATTCCGTCCATCATCTTGTGTGTTTTTATAGATCAAAAGCACTAACATACTTTGCAACATCCAACCTATCCACCAGCTCAGGGAATAGGATGGGCAACAGTTTTTGTCAAAATATTTGGACTGCAATAGTTCACACAGAGGCGCCAGTCAGCTGACATTTGCTGAGGTACTAACACTACTCTGCTGGCCCAGGGGCTACGGGAGGGTTCAACAACACCCAGATCCAGCATCTTGGACTCTTCAGTCTAGATGCACTCTTGGACCCGGTCTGACATTCTGTACTCCCTGCTCTTAACAGTCAGGGTGTCCCCTGTGTCTATGTCATGAACATAGACAGGCGTCAGCCCTGGGGTAAGTGAAAAGAGATGGGAAAATCTCCCCAGAAGCTCTTCACGCTCCACCTGCTGTTCAGGTTGTCAGATTGGAGGTGAGCTTAACTCCCTCGCCATGTAGTAAAGAAACCGTGCAATCCCTACAAAGGCACGGCTTCAGACGATTAACATGGAACGTTCTTTAGGGCTTCCATGCAGCACCTGTGGCAAGTAAATAGTTGACATCAGAAATCTTCCTAACAACTTTGTAGGGGCCACTCCACTTGTTCTCCAGAGCACGGGGACTAATCGGCTTCTGGACCCAAACTTCCTGGTCCTCCTGATACCCAGTCAGCATAGCCGTTTGGCCATACCACTCCTGTATCAGCTTCTGGCTAGGTTGAAGATTGTTTTTTGCTTTCCTCATGAGCTGGGCCATCAGTCTCCGGAGGCCCAGGACATAGGAGGCCACCAAAGTCATCTGCGGCGTCCCGCAAGGATCATCACTCAGCCCCACCCTCTTCAACGTCTACATGAGACCTCTCGCCACCATCGCACGCCAACACAGCCTCAACATCATCTCCTACGCCGACGACACCCAGCTGATCCTCTCCCTCACCAGAGACCCCGAAACCGCCAGAGCCAGCCTCCAGGAAGGGATGAAAGACGTCGCCGAGTGGATGAAGAACAGCCGCCTGAAACTGAACTCAGACAAGACGGAAGTCCTCATCCTGGGACCATCACCCTCCGCCTGGGACGACTCCTGGTGGCCCCCAGCCCTGGGTACCGCCCCCAAACCTACAGACCACGCACGCAACCTGGGCTTCATCCTGGACTCCTCCCTCTCGATGACCAGACAAGTCAACACCGTCTCCTCTTCATGCTTTCACACCCTCCGCATGCTCCGCAAGATCTTCCGTTGGATCCCGATCGAAACCAGGAAGACGGTCACCCAGGCCCTCGTCACCAGCCGACTGGACTACAGAAACACCCTCTACGCCGGAACCACAGCCAAGCTACAGAAAAGACTCCAACGCATCCAGAACGCCTCCGCCGACTCATCCTGGACATCCCCCGACGCAGCCACATCTCTGGCCACCTGAAGGACCTACACTGGCTCCCCATCAACAAGAGGATCACGTTCAGGCTCCTCACCCACGCACACAAGTCTCTCCACGACCTGGGCCCTAAGCACCTCAACGACCGCCTGACCTTCTACACGCCCACCCGCCAGCTACGGTCTGCTAGCCTCGCCCGTGCCGCCGTACCACGCATCCGAAGAGCCACCGCCGGAGGCAGATCCTTCTCCTACCTGGCGGCCAAGACATGGAACTCCCTCCCCGTCCACCTTCGACTGACCCAGGACCACCTCGCCTTCAGGAGGCAACTCAAGACCTGGCTGTTCGAGCAGTAGCGAACCCCTTCCCCTAAGCGCCTTGAGACCCTCCCGGGTGAGTAGCGCGCTATACAAGTGTTGTGATTGATTGATTGATTGATTGATAGTCCACCGACTCATGGGCAGGGGACTTAGGGTTGCCCTCCATGACCAAGGTTAGAGGACCTCAGATAGGATGCTCAAAAAGAAGTTAAAACGGACTGAACCCTACTCCTTTCTGCAGTTTCTCTCTGTAATCAAACAACAGGCTTGGCAAGAGGAGATCCCACTTTCTCTTGAGGGTATCAGACAGAGTCCCCATCATGCTCTTTAAGGTCTTATTGAAGCGCTCCACCAAATCATTGGTCTAGAGGTGGTAAGCGGTGGAGAAGTGGTAAGTCACACCTATTTCTCTTCCCATATGACCTTCATGTAAGACAAGATGAAGTTGGTTCCTCTATCGATAATCACAGTCTGCGGAAATACAACCTTGGAAAAGAGCCCTAGCTACCACCTTGGCACTAGTGCTCCTCAAAGCCACCATCTCAGGGTACCTGGTGGCATAATCCACCACAAGAATGTATTTGTTGCCTGAGGATGATGGAGGGTCAGACGGACCAACTATATCAATACCCACCCTTTCAAAAGGTACCCCCATAACAGATAGGGGCACCAAAGGTGCTTTCGTCTGGCCACCAGACTTGCCGCTGGCCTGACAAACCAGACAGGTGCGGCAAAACTTCTCCACATCCTGACCAACTCCTGGCCAGTAAAACAGAGGTGCTAACCTGTCCTTTGTCTTTTTGATGCCCAAGTGACCAGCTAAGGGTACTTCATGGGCTAGCTGCAACAGGAAATTCCTGTGCGCCTGAGAAGCCTCCAACCTTCTGCTGGCTCTGGGTCAGTGGGCTCACTGTAAATGAGTCCATCTTCCCAAGCCACCTTGTGCCTTCCGACTACTCCAGTAGGGACCTGTTCCTAAGCAGTCTTCTACAGGCCAACAAGTGTAAGACACTCAGCCTGTGCCATATAAAACTCCTCAAAAGACTTGTCCCCTTACCACAAGCAGCTCCTGCAGCTCTGGCAGAGACCCAGACTCCAACACCTTATCCATCTCTGGATGCTCACCCCCCCTCTCCAGCTGGAGCAGGAGGTACAGACACCAGGACAGGTGCCTTCTCAGAATCGGCCCTTGGTTTTCGTTCTGGACTGTTAGAACTGGCACTATTGGCGTACATTTCCCCTTCATTTTTTGCCTTTGCCTCCTGTATTTTGCTGTGTGTTGGATTTCGTTTTGCTGGTCTAGATGCTTTGGACACTTTGCCACTTTGCCACTTTGCTGTTCAGGGCCAAAATGCAAGTGCTCCCTTTGTAAATTATTGTTATGGATTGGTGGTTCCATTATTGGCTGTTTGATTTACTAGTCAGTCCCTAGTACAGAGCACTGTGTGTGTTAATCAAATGTTGCTAGTGGGCTTGCAGCACTGAGTGGGCAGGGTGCTGTGTATGTGAAATGTAGGACATGCCCTGATATGTGTGTCATGTCCTGATAGTGAAATACTGCCAATTTTGTTTTTCACGATTGTAAGGCTATCTGTTCCCATAGGATAGAATGGGAGTTTGCTTATAGCCTCTTATAAGCATAACTACCCTGGGAAAAAGATGGGAAAATAAAGTTTGATATGCTTGAACTCAGAATGTTAAAATGCATCTTTTAGTGAGGGTGATTTTTACATTCTATGTTTGAAAATACCACTTTTAGAAAGTAGGTATTTTCTTGCTTAGCCATACAGTGTGCCTCTGCTAGGATGTGTATTGACTGTCAGTCTTTGGAGTGACAGGGGGTGGGTAGGTGCAGTGGCCCCAGAGAGTCTGGATGAGTCAGGGCTTGGCTGAATAGACCTGGATGGAATTTAGAGTAGGGGAAGAGATTTCTTTTCACCTGAATGGGCCTGGTCTGCCTTCCACAATGCTTTCTCCACCTCCTACCAGGAAGCTGCACCAGAGAGGACAGAACTGGTTTGACTGAGCGCAGAGCCTCTCTGCCACAGAGAACAAATGATTTTGTAGTAGAAAAAGATGGGCCCAGACCCCAGACTTTTAGATCACTTCTGTGAATTAAGAGGAACCTTTGCCAAGGAGAGAACCAGAGAAGCTGAGGAGAAATGCTGCCCCTGTGCTGTTTGCTGTATGGGGTTGACCTGCAGTGGCTACTTGCTGCCAAGGAAAGAAGAAAGGACTTTTCTGTTTGCTGTGTCCCCTGCTTGAGAAAGATCTCCAAGGGCTTGAAATTGAGCTTGCCTCCTGTTCTGAAGTCTCAGGGACACAAAGACATCACCACCAGCTCCCCTGAACTTCCTTGCTGCTAGTTCTGACCTGCTAAGAGGTGCCTGCTGTTGTTTTGGACCTCTGGAGGCTGTTTGCCACTGGGAGCTGGAAAAGTAACGCAACTTCAAGAAGCGCGACGCATCCGCTCCTGAAATCGTCCCAGCGCCTGCCCGCGGCTCGAGAAATCGCTGCACGCCACATCAAGTGCAAGGATCTCTGAAGTCCGTGATGACCGCACTGATTCCAATACAAGGCCTGTTCTGCGGCTGCAAGAACCGACGCATCATCCGGGGATCATCGCATTGAGGCACCAAGTGTGTCGCATCATTGGGGGATGCAGTAAGAAACCAACACATCACCTTCCCACGCAGCAGTAAGGAACCGAAGCATCATCTTCTCTCCGATAAGGAACCAACGCATCACCTCCCCTGCGCAGCAGTAAGGAACCGACGCGTCATCTCCCCCGGAGCAAGGACCCGATGCATCACCTTCCCTGATTGTAAAGAGCCAATGCATCACCTTCCCTGTGACCCTTTTTGTTTGTGTGCGTGACACATCCAAGGTACTTTGTATGAAAAGTGTTGCATCTGCAATCTGCTTTGAACTGACCTATTTCTACCATTTGAAAGTCTTATTTTTATTACTGTATTGTGGATTTTTTGTTGTTTGGTCTTGTTTTGGTTTAGATAAAGAATACCTATTTTTCTAAACTGGTGTGGTGTCCATTTGTAGTGTTTTCACTGTATTACTGTATGTGTTCACAAATGCTTTACACACTGCCTCTGAGATAACCCTGTCTGCTCGTGCCGAGCTACCAAGGGGATGAGAAGGGGTTATTTTAGAAGTGTATCTCCCTTACCCTGACTAGGAATAAGGGTCCCTACTTGGACAAAGCTACCTACCTCTGCCAACTAGCTACCCCCATTTCTAGCATGAATTACTCTCTTATAGTCTCTCTTTCGCTAGAGTGGTCCCCGCCTCACTAGGAAGCGGTTTAACAGTCTGTGCCCTACTGAGTACATCTAATGAAATCCAGGCCCTATAGGCCTCAGGGCCTGGTACTAACCCTGGTTCAACCTGATCATTCCACAGAGAGCGCCCAGCGCCCTGTTTCTCCTTCACCCCCATTTTGACCTTAGCCTTCTTGCCAATGACCTCTACCTCCACTCCATGTCATCACCGCTAGCTACGAGTCCATAACACTTGGAACCAGGGATGATCTCCTTGGGTTTGAGATATTTCCATTCAACCATAGTCCTGTGGGCACCAGTATCCCTCATGGTATGAACCTTCTTTCTATTGATACTTGTTACGCTCATATATCCCCTTGAGTTAGGGTGAATATGCTTAAAGGCTCCTAGGTCAAGTTTCCAGATGTCCCTGGTGCCTAAGTTAAACTCAGATGAGCCTCCCTTCAGGTCAGCTCCCACTGAAAGCCGCGCACTTGCTATCACAGGTGCCACTGGCACCGTGTCTTTCACTGGGGAGTCCGGCTTTAAGCGTACCTCTCAGTGACACATAGCATTTAACCACCTTGGGAGAGAAGGGATTCTTCCCTCTTTTCCCGTTCTGGTGATGACTAGAGGCCCCATTCCCTTTATACTCCTGTACTGGCTGAGAGCCTGGGGAACTGTACTGGCCCTTGCCCTCTGGTTTAGGGCCAGGCTGCTGGAAGTTCTTCTCCCCCTTGGGTTTGGAACTTTGTTGTTCCTGCCCCTTGTTCACTCTGTTGGCAAGCCACTTATCTTCCAACATTGCAAGTTATTTGGGATCCCTCTCAGCAAGGTCTGACAATTACTGTCTGAGTTGTTTAGAGTACTCCTCTCGGAGACGTGCTGCTATCATCACCTGATTTAGGGACTGGTAACCCTTTGCTTCCATCCTGTTCACCCACACATTCCAGTCTCTCACTATGTCATGGACCCTTTTCTCAAAAGGAACTCCATCCACCTTCTTGCTCTCATGGAGCTGCTGCAAGTGCTGAGCTAGTTTCAACCTAAACTGCCTAATCAAGGCATCTTCATGAACTCATATGCCAGACTGTCTTTCTCAGGCATCCTTTCAATGACTTCAGTCCCTTCCATTGGGAGGTGACTCAGTAAAGTTGCTGCTCTGGACTGATCATTCAGACTTTGAGCCATACATGCGATATCAAAAGCACACATCCAGCCCAGAATATTAGTGCCTGGGACATACATGAGTATCAACTCCTTTGGTATCTTGGTGGTGTTTTCCTTGCCCTGGGACCTTGAAGCGGACTCAACATCCAGAGAGCTAAGCCCTCAATCCACTGCTAACTTGAGCTTCTCTTTCTCCAGGGCTATCTTCTCTTTCTCCAATTCCCTATCTTTCTCTTTCACCTGCCTCTCCCTCTCCTTCTCCTTTCAAGCCCACTCTTCCTGTTTGACCCTTCAATGCTCCTCTTCTGCCTGGCGGGCCATCCTTGCCTTCTCCCTTTCAAAATCTCTTGCATTTTCCTCTGCTAAATCCTTAGTTTCCTGAGTTTCAGCTGGACTTTCAGGGTCTCTGCTAGGTCAGTCCCTTCTAAGGAGGCAAATCCTGGGACAGGGGAAAAGTTAGCTCTAGAGATAGAGGGAGATGAAAGTCTAGGGGCAGGTGTAGGGGAAGCCTGAACTGACAGACTTGGCAGGCTTGTGACAACAGTGCCCTCCACCTCCTGCATTACAGTGACCACTTCCTCAAAGCATGTTTATTTATAACAAGTGTTCCCTAGTTTCAGACCTTGGGACCTTCCTCCCCCTTTCAGCACACATATGCTTTAATTCCACGATAGTCAAGTTCTGCAGTTCACGTTCCTCTCCAATGTTATCCGACATTTTACATATAGCTTATGGGGGAAACATCCTTTAAAATGCAACTTTTACCACGCAGTGCCTTTACGACGCAACTTTTACAACGCAAACCATTACAACGCATTGCGCTGGGGGGCGCTCTAAGATAGGGAATAGGTTTAATTTACTATCCAACACCTTCCCTACTATCCACGGGGACTGGAGTTGGAATAGTAAATTAAACTAATCACTATCCAGCGCCCCAAAGCACTATGCGTTTTAAAGGCATGCGTTGTAAAAACAGCATTGTAAAGGCATGCGTTGTAATGTCATACATCCGCTTATGGGTATCTGCTGGACTTATCAACTGGCTTCAGTGTCCACTGAGCCTGAAGTGTAGTGTTCCAACACCGCTTCCTACCAATGTTAGACCCAGCTTCCTGGGCACTTGGGTTTCTGTGCTCCATTCACATCAACTGGAGTGTCGCCCGCTGGTGTCCTGGGGCCTCAGTACTGGTGGACGCAAAACTGAATAGTCAGGTACTCCTCTCCAGCACTTGACTCTCTCAGGGCAGAGAGACAGCGTATTCCAAGGCTTACTCAAGGAGGTGGGGTTAGACATTCAGAATACAGTGCACACCGTACTACCAGCGAGTAAAATCAATGCCCAATTAGTGATTTACTTTTTAAAAATAAAAGTACTTTAAACCCTTGGCCGCGGCGGTAATTCCGCTGGGGGCGAGGGGGGCCGCGCGGCGCTGCCATGCTCGTGACGGAACCACTCTGTCACGAGCCACGGGCGCGCTGTGCTTGTACCGGAGTGGTTCCATCACGGCCACGCCCCCTTAATAGAACGCTCCACGTAGGCGCGGAATCGCAGCAGCGTGGGCGTGGCGGCGCGCTGTGCGGAACCACTCCGTCACCAGCACAGCGCGTCCGTGGCTGGTGACGGAGTGGTTCCGTCACCAGCACATAAGGGGTTAATACACACAAGAGAATTATACTACACATAAAACTAGGATAAACAGTAAACACCAGATGTTTCTACATCCTCCGGGCCAGAGTTTGACCTCAAACAGTATTATAGCGCCTAGACGCTAAGCACTATAAAACAAACACAGTTAACATGGAAACACACAATTAGCAATACATATTACAGACCATGTTGCACAGGGCTGCTGTCATTGGCTAGAACCATGATACCAATCCTTGTATTGAAATGATATGGTTTCAGCATTTGATGTGAAGTCAAATGTTCTTGATCAGCCCTTTACCTGCCCCCCAAATAAACAGAAGTGCCCTCCTGTCCTGAGTGAGGACACTGCTCTAGTGGGGTCAGGGATCTGATCACATGTGCCTGATGTGTTGGCGCAGTTTACTGGAGTCCCACTTGTCCAGTAGCCACTGGCTGGTTGTAGGAGGGTAGTGGCTGGCTAGAGTGCCAGTATAACGTGATACACACAAGGAAGGCGTGGGCTTGTACCACAGGACAATCTTTGCCAGCTACAGATTGTAACTGAAAGTACCACACGGGATCCCACAGCACAGGGGAGGGATCTGGGCAAAGTGATCTCACCTTCAAGGACTGGGATCAAGCTTCCCTGCCTCCCTCTGCCTTCCTTGATGTGCTGCAAGCTTCCTTATCTTGAGCAGCTGTCTGCAATTTCCTTGTGTTCCCAAATGACCGCTTCACAAGTCTCATATGAACAGCTGGTCCTCCAACTGATGCTGACTGATGTCCTTGTTTCTCGCCAAACTGGCAAATTCCTTTGCAGCATAATCCACCAGTCATAGAGAAAACTTCCTCAAGTTCCAGATTTGGTGGGCAATCTTCTTATCCTGCCTTCATACCACGGGCCCTGGCTGGCTTCCTAGTATGGTCTCCTTGTTAGACTGTTTTGAACAAAAACTGACCACTAAGGCTAGACTTTTATCACCTATGATTGATAGGCTGATCCAGTTTGAGGGTCTGCTATGTTTGAATCCTGGTTCCCCCCCCGAATTGTGAAGTACATTTGTGGCATGTTCACCATGTGTTCAATGCGTGCAAAGGATGACTTACTGTCTTTCCCCAGACAGGCTCTCAGTGCCAGCCCAGGCTATTCCCAATAGAGGAATTTTAATTAACTCCAGAGCCAGGGTACCTGACCATCACACAACAGAAAGGCGGGAGGGCCCCCCTAGCAGAGTAAGTGTAGCTAAATCCAGAGAAGAGCGAGTGTCAATGCCCAGTCCACCAGTTTTCTCCAGGGAATAGTGAGGGGCACAGGGGAGATGGAAAGTCCAGCATAACAGCTCACATTACACACAATGGCTCAACTCCCCATCCTCCCCCAGTACACCCACTCGTTCGCAAACACATGTCCAAGTTAGACAAAGGCAACAGGATCACAGTCAAGTGAAACTGCATAGACTTGATCAGGAGGGTGGCAGTAACACACCCGAACACTTTGCCAGGGCCGGTTTTGGTTCTCAGTCCGGCCTTGCCCCCAGTGAAGCAACAACAGCAGAAGTTACCTAAATCTTTCTTGAACCCGAAGTGAGCAGGTACCCAGGGGAGGGCTAGTAGGGGGAAGAGGAAGGGGGGAGTTAGGGGGGGGGTCTTTACTTTCCATAAGTTAATTTGGTTATATGAAAATATTGCAATGTGCCTGACAAGGGTGAATGTTGACGCCGAGTTAGGAATATATTTCCATGTCTTTAAACAATTTAAACATGAAATCATCTATATTAAGTCTACACTAAAGAGGATGGTTTAATACTCTAAAAGTATCTAAAAAATCAGTTAAATGCAGAAAAAAAGGAAATGTGGGAAAGTACAGGAAGGTGTCAGAATTTCAGTAGCTCAGTCAAGAGTCTTCTTAGGACAGTGAAATGAGTGTTAGCCTAAGATACACTCTGCAAGAATCAAAGGAAGAAGCATAGAGACATAAATCTCTAAAAGTCCAAAGGAACATGGCGTAACCTCAGCCAGTGTGAACTCAAATTATTTCCATCAGAATCTCCAAAGTAACACCCCTCTGTGCGCATCATCAGGGGCTCCATAGTCCTTTACATTCTTACGTTATGAGCTGAAACTAATGATTTCTCCCAGTCCAGACATGGTAACTGTATTGTACTTGGTCACCTGTCAGTCTTTGCAACAGTACTGAATGGACACCTTCAGTGGATGCTCTGGCTCTACATGCTCCATGTCAAGGTCTTCTCAGGCTCTCTCTATCACTAGTATAGTGTTGCATTTAGTCTCAAACTAACAAACCATGTGAATGAACCTGCAAGGAAAAGACACGCAAACAGAAAACGAAAACAGCATTTTTGGCAGAAAGAAATACGACCTAGGTATGAACAGTTAACGCATTTAACTAATGGTGCACATTCATTATACATGTCCATATTCCACCACAAATGAATAGTACTGTCCGTACATTCGATTCAGGTTAAGGTTTCATAAATGTAAAATAACTTTGAGTATTAGCCTTGAAATGTAACTAAGAACTGCATTTGAATGCAAATATGAAACATTAATGCACACTTTACATAAGCCTTTGTTTCTAAAGTAAGTACATTTTAATAGTGTGAGGATAGTTTTCATCAGATTTCTAAGAAGTACATATCATTTAATACGGTCAAGGAACACAGTTTATATATGAGCCTCATATTCTACAGAGAATGCACTTCAATAGTGATGTCAAGTGCAATACTTTACATTTAATATCATTAGGACACACAAGTATTTAGTGCTAATGGCACATAGATATATATAGCATATTAATGATGTGTAAGTATGGAGCCAAAATTATGCTGCCCCAATTCTAAGTACCTATATCGAGGGTGATAACTTTGACCTACAACAATGTCACATCCAGCACATCACCAACTACTACACTGTCAAAGTAAAGATATATCACATAGATTCATCAACCCAAATTGCGATCGCAATAGCTGCGAATTAGCTATTGCGATCGCAATTCAATTAATCGCAATTCATGAAGTAAAACCAGACCAAATTGCGAATTCGCAAAACATATTTTGCGACTTCGCAAAGAAATTCGCAGAATCTAGGTGGAACCCCCTTTGCGAATCGGAAATTGCGAGTTCCCAACGAAACTGCGATTTTCTTTGCGAAATTGCAAAATATTCGCAAACCCAATGCATGAAAAATCGCAAATTGGGAAAAATCAAAAAATTCCCTATTTGCGAGCCGCAAATTAAGGAGAAGCCAAACCAGGTGGTAAACATGAAGTTAAAAAAAAATTACCCAAAAAAATTCCTAATTAGCCACAGGTGCGGTGCTGATCAAACACACTTAAGGAGACCCAGTAGGAGCATGCGGACATTCACAATGCCAAAACTCTACATGGTGGTTAGGCGGTGAAGGCTCCAGGCTGCAGCAAGGAACAGACGCGGGATCCAGGAGCGAATTTTCCGCCAGCGGATCACACTACTCAGCCAAACTGTGGAAGAAATCTACTCAAAGTACCGGCTGAATGGGGCAATGATTACAAAGCTCATCCGGGACCTTGACCCCCTGATGCAGCACCCAACAAGGAGGACCAATGCCGTGCCCACCCATGTCCAGGTCTTGTGCAGACTGCACCTCCTGGCCTCTGGAAGCTTCCAGGGGATAGTTGCCGGTTGCAGGGGGGATCTCCCAGAGCACCATGTCCCGCTGCCTAAGGAGTTTCCTGGAGGCCATGCTGACCCGGCTACACCATTACATCAAATTTCCAAACACCCAACAGGACTTGAATCAAACCAAGCTACAATTTTACAACATAGTACAATTCCCCCATGTAATTGGATGCATTGACTGTACCCACATCCACATCTGCCCACCCGCAGAGACTGAATACATGTACCGGAACCGCAAGTCCTACCACTCACTGGACATCCAGATGGTGTGCGACGCTAAGACAATCATCACCGACATAGTGGCACAATACCCAGGGAGCACGCATGACTCCTTCATATTCCGGCACAGCGGCATGCACACACGACTGGCCAGGGGAGACTATGGCGAAGGACACCTTCACATGCCAACAAACAGTACATCGAGACCATGTAGCTGCGCATGACAGGCACTCACCCTCTGCTCCTTTCATTCAGGTGACAGCGCATACGGCCTCCGTGAGTACCTCCTCACCCCATACCTCAACCCTGCCACACCACAGCAAAGGCGTTACAATGCTGCTCACATTCGCACTAGAAATTGCATTGAGCGGACATTTGGGCTTTTAAAGAGCCGTTTCCGCATTCACAAGACTGGTGGGGCCATCAAATACCAGCCTGAGGTCTGCTGCCGCATCGTGGCCGTGTGTGCAATACTCCACAACATTGTTACCAAGCGGAGAATACCTGTGGATATCTCTGTCAGTGAGTCGGAAGAGGACAACCGCCCACCTGCAAATGTGCATCATGCACGCTGGGAAAATCCTGCTGAAGGACACAGGCGCCGCAACCAAATCACAATGAACTGTTTCTAGTGGACTCTCTGTGATTTCGTGACCGGGTGGAGCCCTTTGGATTTGTTGCCATAGTGAGAGGAGACTCGGACCCATACCTCGCCGCACCCGCTTCGCGGGTGCCTCATCGCGGGTGCCGCATCGCGGTCTTGGACCTCTGAGGGAGCCGCTGTTGTCCGGGGAGCTGCGTGGGCTCACTGGGGGCGTGAGGGCTAGTTGGAAGAACGCGCCGAACGCTGCAGGGACTCCAAGTACCAGGAGTCCCTGCCTGACCCGACACACCTGGTCACCCGTTCGGCTGGAAGCCCCGCCCGCATGGCACAGTTAAATCTCCCCTGCAAACCACCGCATTTGGGACTCTCTGTGATTTCGTGACCGGGTGGAGCCCTTTGGATTTGTTGCCATAGTGAGAGGAGACTCGGACCCATACCTCGCCGCACCCGCAAAGCGGGTGCCGCATCGCGGGTGCCGCATCGCGGTCTTGAACCTCTGAGGGAGCCGCTGTTGTCCGGGGAGCTGCGTGTGCTCACTGGGGGCGTGAGGGCTAATTGGAAGAACGCGCCGAACGCTGCAGGGACTCCAAGTACCAGGAGTCCCTGCCTGACCCGACACACCTGGTCACGCGTTCGGCTGGAAGCCACGCCCTCTATCACCTCAGGCACTATTTAGTAGATCTCGATCACCGCAACGCGGGAGGGTGCGGGAGCGTCCCGGGAGAAGCCCGGGACAAGGGCGGGACCGTCTGTGGCCGTCCGGGGCCCGAAGAGGCCGGGACGGGCCACCCCTCTTACATTTGAGGCGGACTAGCATCAGAGACAATAGTAAGGAGGCTTCTGTATATTGCCAGGCACTGTTAAACCCGGCCATTTGTATAGTCACATTTGGGTAGAGAGCCCCGATAATATATACCAGGGGTGTAATATTGTACTATTATGATCAAAACTAACCCTAAAGTGTGCTCTGGGTCTGGGAGGGTTGGAACCTTAGACGCCTTTCTTAAATTAGCCAAAAGCGCAGTGGCAAAAGATTTTTGAACTTGTGGAGAAAAGGCGCTCGCTGGACCCATCTTGTCGCATTGTACCCCCAATATTAGTCCCAGAGACAATGGACAGCCTGACGGTCCCATCTGCCCTTGCACATCTCCCGCAGGCTACTAATGGGTCAGTCCTAGTTGATAGTTTATCTATTAGCTCGGCTCCACCTTCCCCATCTTCTGTTAGTAGTTTAGTTCCCTCGCCCCCGGTAACACGTAATAGGCAGCAGCGGGCCAGGCCGGTGAGCAAGACTAAGACTGTAACAGGTAAAAGAAAGGAGAGTAATGCTCCAAAAGGTAGTCAGCAACAAGCTAAACAACCTAGAAAATTAAATTCCTTATCTGGGTTGGGGGGGCAGCAAAATAAGGTTATACCCAATGTGTCTGAAAGCAGAACACCAGGTAGAAATGAGCAGTTGGTAAAAGAAGCAGGGGCCAATCAGGGATGCAATACGATCGAGCTAATGAGATTCATGGACGAAACCCTCAGGTCCCTTATCTTGCCATTAATGAATAAACTTGAGCAAATAGATGGTAGATTAAACGCCATTGAAAAACATCTCCTAGACTATAAAAGTCCACCACCGGAGAATGACTTAATAGCGGCTCATTCTCTGAATACAATCACAACTAGAGTAAACGACCTGGTGGACTCTATGATAACTTCTTTGCCTCCTGATACTGCCCAAACTGTAGCACCTACCACGACTTCCCCAGCTGTAGGTTCCAGGGAGGAAGCAAAACAAGGGCCTCGGGGGCCTGTAGGGAGACTAAGTCCACTGGCACAATCAACTAAAAACATTTTTTCACTGCACCTTCCCCCGGAGGCTTGCCCATATTCAGTAATTCTGGCAAATGTTCCGAAAACCCAGGATGGTCGCGAAGAACACTGGACCACGCTAAAAAACAAAGCCCTTCATTTCCTTTCCGCAAAAACTGTGCTGGGTGATCATTTGCACAATAATTTTAAAATGGTGAGAAGGGTACCAAGGGTGGGTAAATCCAAGAAAAGTATGGAGGGTGATTGTGTTGTGGTGAGTTTTAGATCCCCTAGATTGGTTAATGACATTTTGAGGCAGGCGGGATCAGCAAATATTCATCAAGATTATGTAAATGTTGTTCCGCTGCGTTTTTTTTACCCCCCTTAGAAATTTGGTGCTATTGGTGAAGATCAATCCAGTCGGGATAAACAGTTCCCCATATCGATTTAATTAAAACAAGCAATTAATATGAGCTGCTGAGCTCGCTGGACACTAACGACTGACTTACGGATGGAAATACCAGGGCATGGGGAAGGGCGTGTCCAGGCGATGCAAATAGAGGGGGCTTACCAGTGGAAACTGGGCCGCAAAGCCTGTTGGCACAGCTAACCACCTCCAGCGGGGGTAGGGGTGCAGACATAATAGAGACCAGGACCAAAGCATCTGAACCTTTTATAGGCGAAAATGGGTTGGAAACTGGCCATGTGGAAACCCTGGAATGTATTGGGTCTAGCGGGGGAACAGGGGAAGCTCAAGAAGTAGTAAGAGTTATCTCCTGGAACATAGCAGGTTTGGCATCCAAATTTAATAACACTGAGTGGCGCCACTATATTAGTGGCTACCAGATAATTAGCCTCCAGGAGACATGGGTGGTCGATAATAGTACCTTTCATATTCAAGGGTATAAATGTTTCTTCGTCCCGGCACAAAAATCCAGATCGGGCAGAGCCATGGGAGGATTATCCATATATGTAGACCTGAACCTTCAGGGCACATGGTCTAACACGGACTGGAGCTCGTACGCCATTCAAGCCGTACGATTTATGGGGAAGGGGTTTAGGTTGACCATGTTCAACGTTTACAACAATGGGGCGGGGGAGACTATAACACACTCGTAGGGGAACTGGATGACAGATTGGGCCAGGAAATTACAGTGAGGAAGGCGGCACATGAACCTGCTATACTGGTCATGGGAGACCTTAATTGCCACCTATGCCCGGCCCTAGTTCCAATAGACGCTGAATGGTCTCATTGCCCCGTGGAGAACGGGCCGCATTTTGTTCACACGCCGGAAGGTCTGGCCTTCAGCAAACTCCTTCACAACCATGATTTAGAGCACACAATCAATATGATGGTCGTGAGAGGGATGGCAGTCTACCACCGACATTTAAGGGCAGAGGGTGTTCCTCATTTATCAATTACATCCTAGTCTCTAGACTTTTAAAAAATAGAATCACTAGTGTAGGGATCAAATGGAGCACTTTTAGTGACCACAATCCCCGTGTATTAGAGTTGCTCTACTCGGTTGGCCCCAGAAGGAGACAGCATGGCACAACCATTGAGAAGGTAACGGACCAGGGTAGGCGACTGAGGTGGTCCAAAATAGATGGGGAAATCTTCTATAAATCCTTGATGGACACTGGTAAATCTGCCTTCGAGGATTGTCTAGATATGGCTGTACAAGGTTCTCCGTTACTTGCAGCATTTGGGCAGATTGCTAAGCTGATAGATGGACTGTTAAAAACAAGGGCGCCTACAAGGAATCATTGTCACCCACGATGGTTCGATCGAGATTGCTCACAGGCCTTAAGGGAGCTTAAAAGCAGTCTTAAAATTAGACCAAGGGACCCCCAACAAGTTGCACTGTGTAGGAATAAATATTAGAGTGAGACTAAGAGGAGGAAATTAGCCCTACAGGGGGAAGCATGGGCAGACTTAAGAGAAGGGGGGGAAAAAGGGACATGTCTGAATTCTGGAGAATTATTAATAGACCAAGTTTCCAGGAAAACAATGTCCCCGAAATAGGGACGAATATTCTGCCAGACCAGTGGGTTTCCCACTACAAGGGGCTGTATAATCATGAAGCAGGAACAACTGAAGAGCAGGTTGGGAAGACGTACCAGGGCTTACCTGTAGTTTTTTCCATTAAGGAGATTACTGCCGGAATTGAGGGTTTGACGAAAAACAAAGCCCCTGGCCCAGACGGGATCCCGCCCGATTTGTTTCTGAGCTGTGTGGAACTGTGGGCCCCCATAATGACTAGGGTTATAAACCCTGCCATTACCTGTGGTTTGCCGCCCTCATGGTCAATGGCCATAATCGTCCCCATCTTCAAGAAGGGCAACAGGGACGACCCCCAGTGTTATCGCCCTATTTCCCTGATTGATGTGTCTGCTAAACTCCTGGGTAGGGGGATCCTTAACCGATTGACTGAGTGGACCGAGGAAAACAACATCATTTCAGACACTCAGTACGGCTTTAGGATGGGGAGGTCCACCAGTGACCAATGTTTGAACCTCTATATGCTGACTGCCAAATACACCAAGGCCAGCAACGAAGCCATCTATATGGGGTTCATGGATTTGGCAGCTGCATTCGATCACATGAATAGGGATAAGCTCTGGGACATGATGTCCCTCATGGGGATTGAGGTTGGCCTAATTAACATTTTAAGGGAACTTCACAGTGACACTTCAGCAAAAGTCAGATACAATATGGAGGGTGGGTTGACTGAATCATTCCCTTGTATGAGCGGGGTTCGACAAGGCTGCATTCTCGCCCCGTTTTTATTCTCACTCTACATAAATAACTTAGAGCAGTTTCTGTTAAATTTAAGGACAGACTGTCCAAGAGTAGGGTCGCGTCATATCCCTGTTTTACTCTACGCGGATGACGCGGTCCTGCTTGCACGTACGCCAAAGAGTCTACAGATTTTGATTGACGGATTTGTCAACTTTATGGGTCCTTTAGATCTGTCCGTTAACCTGGGTAAATCATACGTGTTGTTGGCTGGCAATAAACCTTGCACCAAATCCACTTATACGATAGGAAGCCATAAAATAGAAGAGGTTAAAACATTTTCCTACCTAGGCTTACTATTCGATAGGTCTTTACAATTTAATTTCCTGGTAGAGGAGTGTTGTTGTAAAATGATTGCTACCAATGATGCTATTGCAAGTTATGGGAGGAATGTAGGTAGATGGTGCCCTGAACAGGTGATGAACCTTTATGGTTCTATATGCTGCTCCAAAGTCATCTATGGGGCAGAGGAATGGGGCTTTGCCAACATCTCGCAACTTCAGCGGGAAGAAAATAAATATTTAAGATCCATCCTGAAAGCCCCACCAAGCACCGCTGGCATAATAGCCCATAGGGAATTAGGGAGGCCATACCTCGAAGACCTGGTAAAGCTTAGACCTATAGTGGCTTGGTTAAAAATTTGGTCTAACCCCGAGGCGTCCCTGAGCAGGGAAATTTTAAATGATTGCCTAGGAAGAGAGAAATGTATGAGAATCCCATGGCTCAATTATGTAAAGACCACCTTAGAAGGTCTGGGCTACAAGAATCTCTTTACTGATCCGGCAGTAATTGTACCCCAGCATAAAGTGATCGTAAAGAAAGCTTTTCTAGCCCAGAAAACAACACAGAGAGCTGAGGCCGAAGGGTCAA
Source organism: Lissotriton helveticus (assembly GCF_964261635.1). NCBI lineage: Eukaryota > Metazoa > Chordata > Amphibia > Caudata > Salamandridae > Lissotriton > Lissotriton helveticus. The sequence continues at coordinate 1,481,194,213 of NC_136057.1, forward strand.
AAAAGACTATGAGGGCTCATAGTCTGGTTAAGAGCACCGAGGGAATGGAGCCATATTTGTACCTCATGCATAACGCCCAGGATAGGTTTTTAATGTGTCGTTTTAGGCTCAATTTATTACCGTATTTATTAGCGTCACCAGTAGGGTTTTTAACTACAATTGAGCAGAAGGGAACCTGCGGTTGTGACAATAGGTCTCCGCAGGATTCCCTTCATTTTGTATTGTTGTGTCCTTTTTACTCAATGCCTAGGCGTAGATTCTTGGTAAATATTTTAAAACAAGCTAAAATGAAACATGCTCGAGAGGCCTTAATCTACTTACAACAGGCATCTGACCCGTTGACATTGTGTTGCATCATGAATTTCATTAAAATGGCGGTCCGATTAAGGGTAACCAGAGGGGAGGAATGATTGTCAAGACTGTCATTGTATTTTTTTAGATTGTCTTTTTCTCTTTTATATGTATTAGATAGTATCACAAGCAGGATTCTGACAAAGATTTATTGGAATTTTAAATTGTGTATATATATACATATGTGCTTTTATGGTGATTTTTAATCATCGAATAAAGAATTCTTAACTAGTGCACACATTCCCCTCACACAACACTGCACCCATGCATGACAAATGTAATAATGACATGAGTCGGATTCACTTGAGACCATAAATTCTTATTGTTTTTTCACAATAATGGGTACTACAATTATTTTACATGTTTCATGCAAACTGTATTCCCTCATACAGCTCCATTATGGGTTAGAGGGCGTGCTTGTGTAATCAGCATGGCCCTGCTGGTAGAGTACAAAGTGTCACTGGCGCCTCCGGCTGGACGCACCCAGTCGCCTCTCAACGTCCTCCACGACACTATTGGACCGTGATGCAGCAGTGGGCCTGGTGCTGCGGCGGCGTTCCGATACCAGCGGCAAGGACAGGCTGCCGTGACTGGAAGTGCCCTCGCTGGCATCATCCCCCCCACCTGCTTGCCCATGGCCAGGCGCCTGCAGACTCTGCACAGCTGTTGTCACCTGTTCTAGGGTCGTTACGACATCCTGGCAGCATTGGACCATCTGCACCTGCATTGCTAGGGAGCGGCGCGAAAGTTGGGAGGTGGCATTTTGGCATTTTCTATTATGTGGTTGGATCTGGTGTAGGATGACAGGCGGGTCAGCAGCTGGCGGTGGCGGCGGCGGGTGATATCCTGCTGGGACACCAGGATCTGGCTGTTCTCACGGACAGCTGCGGTCATGTCCTGCATGCTTTCCGTGAGGTGGCCCACATTTCTCGCAGTCTTATGCAGCTGCAGGTGGATGGCTGCCAAGTGCCGTGCCTGCTTCTGGTGTACTGCAAGCATCCAGCGTTCGATGGCCAGCCCAGGATCCCGGACAGGTACCCCCCTGCCAGTGCGTGTTGCGACGTTGCGCTGCTGCCTCAGTCTACTGGGCTGTGATCGCACATTGACTGTGCGCCGTGTCTGCCTCCTGGGTGCTGGTGGTGTGGCCTGTACCACTGCCATGGGTGTCACTTGGGGTGGTTGCTGGGCACCTGTGGCTGCAGGGGTGGCCATGTCCACATGGGGAGGTGGTGGTACTTCTGCTGCTGGGTGAGATGGTCCGGGTCGTGGGGCAGGAGGACCCTCACCCTTGGTGTCCTCTGGGTTCTCCTCTATGTGTAGGGCCTCGCTGTCGGTGCTGGGTTGTTCAGATCCACTTGTGATGTAAATGGGTGCATGGTTAATGATATGTATCTTGCACATGGGATGTTGCTACATGCATGCAGGCTTGCTTTCCCTGACTGGCTTTAGGAATAACTTTCACTTGACAGGTCTGGCTGTGTGGGGGTATCCGGGCTTTGTGGTCACACTACAGGTACCACAATGCAGTAGGGCATTTCAGGTGTGCATGGCCTGCATTACTGGGGTTATCAGATGGCTTGCTCTGGAGTCATGGGCATTATTAGGGGACGGGGTCGCAGTCGCATGGCACTTACCTTGGGATCGTTGGGTGAGTCGGGAGGAGTCCAGCCGGGTGACCCCACGCAGGCTGCAGGATTTAGGGTGTCCTCCACAAGGTCTTCCAGTGGAGTGTTGGGTGCAACAGTGGGGTCTCCTCCTCCGGTGGAAAGTCGCTCCCCCAGCCTCTCAGCGATGCGTTCCTTGGCATGCCCTCTGAGGTCGTACCACCTCTTTTTTAGTTCATCGATGGAGCGCTGGGTCACTCCTACTGAGTTAACCTTTGCGCGGATGCGCAGCCAGCTGCGCCTCATGTCCGCCTTAGGCATCCTCCGGGACTCCTTTCCAAAAAGGCGATCATGGTCGTTAGTGACTCCCTCAATGAGGTACTCGAGTTCCTGCTCCGAAATTTTAATTTTCCTTTTCCTTCCTGGTGCACTGCTCCCTGCTGCTTCCTGGGACATTTTAATTAGGTTTTTGTGTCCTGGTGTAGTGCTGCAGGTGGTCTGTTGTGGTGCTCTGGCCAGTGCTGTTTCCACTTTCAGGCTCAGTGATCTGAATGAGGGAGGGAACTGCCTACTTCCTGGTTGTGATGTCATCAATGTGCTCGAAATGCGACTTCCTGTTTTTGCGATCTTGCAATTTGCTATTTCGGTAATTGCGAGTTCGCAATTTATACATACATATACATGCAATTAAAATGCGATTTTGCAAAATTCGCAATCGGCAATTGCGGCCGATTGCGAATCGCTTTTTTCCATCGCTTCTCATGATGCATACCATTCTGCGAATTCTAAATTGCAATTCGGTATTTTTTCGCAATTTAGAATTCTCAAAATGTATGCTTGATGCATCTGGGGGATAATTACTAATGATCAAGGTAAGTATATAATACATGGGATTCTGTAATCCCCGTACAAATGCCAGTATCTAATTCCTTTATAATCAGTGACACACTCAGTTGCCGATTAGACGTCGGCTGTTTACAGAAATTTAAAAAACATATTGCTTTTCTTTCTTCAGCTCAATTTTTTAGCTTACAATGACAAACAGAGAGAACAGGTTTATGTTTTTGCGCTTCCTAGACACTTTTTTTTAAACCTGACTTCTATTGAACTGTTTTTAATATTTGCAACAAATAGCTTACAGGTTCTTGTTGTGTTTAATTTTGCACCAGAGTTTTTATTTGTATTCTTCATGTTTGCAAACATGCTTGCTCTTTCATATGAAAGAGCTACACACCAATGTTTTAGGTGGTTTGTGGGAAAGATGGTGGTGTGACCATGTATTATATCACATAATGTACCCCCTGGCGTACATGATAAGGATATTGCAAGTCACCTAGGCATTCCATAACCTTAAAAAAGAACTCGGCCATCAGTCTCGTTCCCCTATATGGTTATGGAACTCCTCAGTGACTTGCGGTACCCTTATAATGTACGGCAGGGGGTACTTTATTCCATTTATAATTACTAATTTGACCTTTACTTACATAACAATATTGTGTAAGTCGATCTAGTGGTGTGATATAATTGTATTTCGATATTAATCATGTGATTTTTCAGTCACTTGATCTACAGAGGCAGATCTGCCGCCATGTTTGGTTAGCATTCTGCAAAAACACTATGTAAATGATGACCGTGGACTTTTGGGAAAAGGTGACTTTTGTGTCCATCATATATACTGGGATTCATGCCTTGCCCTAATATGTAACAAGTATTGGTAAAACTAATAGGTCTGACTTAATACTGAAAGTGCCTGGATGCATGAAACACACAAAAGGTGATGCAAGGAATGCTTGCAATTGTTCTTTTTTCATTTGTTGCCCTAAGCGGTATGGCTTTGGATCCCGTGTTGTCGATGACACTGGAGTCCTGTTATCCTGGCTGGCGAGAGGTGATACCCCGAAACAGGTTTTAGAATGCTTGTTTCAAGTCCAGGGAGGACCTGGCCTGGCAGTTCGGGCTGGACTGTTCCCAGGGGGGGTGAGGGGGGCGGGCAGGGTCAAGACTGATTTGCATTATTATTATTATTGTTATTTCACTTATAAAGCGCACAGCTACCCGACATGGCCTCCCGGTGCTAGACATGTGAAAGCAGACACAGCTAGACAAAGAAAAAAGGGCAGAGATCACAAAGGATACAAGAAAAAGAAATCAGACCAAGTCACTATGGCACTATCCCACTATGGCAAGTCACTTAGTGCATTTGGCTGGGTTCAAGCTGGAATGGCGTGGTGAGAAAAACAAATGATGGATTTAGGCCCAGATCTCCGTTCTAGGGGGTGAATGTTTGACATTGTTCACCATTCCTTTTTCATTTTACACGTGTCTGGACTCTGGAGGCTACCATTTCTGCAGCCACGTATCCATCTGTTAATGCACTCAATCACTCATCATCTGTGTACTCAGTCACTCAATTTTTGCATTCCTGCATCTATTTACCAGCCATTGGCTTATTCTTGCTTTCACCCACAGGTCAATCCACAACAGGACACAAACTCACTAATCAAATAGAAAACACTTTCAGTTATGATCCAGAATGATTGTTTTTGCCGCTAGTTTCTTAGTGTGTGAGTGTGTGTCCTAGAGTGTTTGGCTGGTAGTCTATAAATGGCGTGAGAGTGCTGTTATCAGTAGTGTGTGACTGCTAGTTCAAGAGTGGTGTGAGAGTGCTGTTGGTGATGTGAGACTATTAGTGAGTGTGAGAGTGCAGTCTGAAGTGTATGACTGCTAGACTTTGCGAGGTGTGAGAGTTCTCTCAGTAGTAAGAGATATACGAGGGTGGGGTGTGAGATGCTGGCAGTAGCGTTTGACTGCTTGTCTGTGAGTGTCAGTGCTTTTGTAGAGTGTCCTTAAAACACTTAAACAAGTTAAAACTTTAACTTAAAACGTGGATATTTGACAAGTAATCCTCCTCCCCTCCCTAAGCGCCTTGAGACCCTCTGGGTATGTAGTGCGCTATATAAATTCTCTGACTTGACTTGACTTGACTCCTTACCTTACTATTCCGCCCAAACTGAGCTCCCAGCACACTTATTTAGCTCTTAACACTCTGCGTATCAAGGCAGAGCAGTTCACGGCTTCCTCGGGGGTTGCTGTGCTTTAGAATCTCAGAACACTACAGTAACACCGAAATCAGTTTCCAGCGAGTGCCTTTGCTTTAAAAAAAGATACAGTAATTTAATTTCTTCACAGCTAAACATTTAACCTACAATTAAAAATGTACATAATAACAAAGTAGAGTAAAAGACACTTACCGCATCCAGCAGCTAGACAAGTAGGCTGAGAGACAAGCGCCTCCTGCAGGGGCTAGAATGACCTCTGCTGAACTCATGTCAAAGGTAGGGTAAAGATACCTCTCTCTCTCTGCGACTAAAATGAACCGAAGTTCCCCGGTCTCTGCAACGATGCTGGAGGCAGCACACCAGCTGTCACTGCGGATGTCACCCGTGTCCGGCGCACAGTCCGTGTCAGACGCCCGCCACAAATGAAACATGGCAGCCAACATGATGAGAGCGGGAAAGCAGGCGGGCGCGTGCACCAGGGCCTCGGTCTGGGCCGCACTGATGGATTACAAGACAAGGGCCGAAGTCAGGGTGCGCGTGCTGTCGCCACTTACACCTGTCACTACCTGACACGAGTCTATTGCTACTAACCTGGACCTTGTCACTACATTTCGCCACTAGGACTTGAGGCCACCAAGTGTTTAAATAGGCAGGTTCAGTCAGGTATTAAGTGCCCGCACTTCTTCAACTTGAATGTGAGAGTACTGTCACTTCTCAACAGGTGTGCAATACTGCTAGTGTGGGAGTTCATGCATGTAGTTGTAGCAAACAGTTACTCAGAAATAGTGAGTGTCTACGCCTGCAGATTGTAGTTAAGGGACAGGGTCTTACACTGTCAACTTGAGAGCTTTTAGCTACTGACACAAGTCTGTTGTTACTAACCCATTAACTAGTCACTATCATGGTAAGAGAATGTCGCAAGAAGCCCATGGCCTGACACTTTCAACACGTGAGCCTGTTATCACCAGCACCTGAGCGGGTCATCACTCGCACCAGTTTTGTTGCTGCTAACCTGTGAATCTGTCGCTATCATCGTATGAGCCTTTCACTACCAAGACCTGAGTCGGCGAGCATGTTGTTAGCAACATTTGAGCATACCACCATCAACAGGTGAGCCTGGCACTAGTAATGTGTAGTTCACTACCAGAATTTCAGTGTGCCACTAACAACATTTGGGCTTTCTCACTACCAACGTGTGACCCTGTCACTACCAGCCAGGGCATGGTGATCAATTGTGCAGCGGGTGAAGTAGCACCAGGCCCAGGGCTTCGAAGGGCCCACTGCACTCCAATTATTGATGCTTTGTCCTGTCGAAGTACGGCTCAGTGACCCATTTTCCTCGCTTGCGTTTCATTCCATGGTGAGCATGTGAGCTCATTGCCACCAGCACACGGACTTGTCCCTATCCCTATCTTCATGTAAGCTAGTCACTACAGAATCAGACTTTGTGAAGCCTGTTTCCCATCAACCTGATTTCATGTAATATTTCTGAGGTTTGTCTAACGTTTTTCAATACAAGAGGTTGTCCAATCAGCCCTCGGGAGCATGTTTTGAAAGCTCCAGACTCCATAATCACTAGATACCACTCTGAGATGCTCCCACTAAATCTGGAGGTAGTTTCAGCAATAACTTAAGATGAAACATTGAAGGAAGGTTTTACTAAATTCTACAGTGCTGTGTCGACGAAAAGAAAAACTTTGAAAAGCACAATATTTACACAGAAATGCGTGCCAATGATGTAATCAGCCGTATTCGTGGGGGAAAAATGTCATTTTAGTGTAACACTTCTTATTGTGCCATGGTGTAAATAGGAGAGATTGGCATCTTGCGTGAGATTTGTACTCGAGGAATACTCTCCAATACAAAATTCTATGTGCAGGCAACCATGCATGCGTAAGCCCTGTAAAATGTCCATTGTGTCACAGATATCACATGTTCCTGTGGAAATATAACATGATATTCCACTTGCCCATTGTTTGTGCGGGGTTTAATTTGGTGCTAGGTGTCAATGCAAAGAAAGCTCATGCTACTGTAGTAGATTTGGCTTTATTTGAAATCCAGGAGTGTTTGCACTGTTTTTCCAGTTACTCCTACTTTATATCGATCAGCAACGAAAAGGCAATTGGGGCAGTGCTCATGTCAACTTTATATTACAAAAAATCCTTTTGTTTATGAAAGTTGATTGGCATTGCCGTTAGTGCCACTTTGCTGTGGAGAAGTGTGGCTCAGGGGTTAGAGGCGGCAGACCCGGAAGCTGAGATCGGTCCTGGACCAGGGTTCAATTCCCTGCCTCGGTGGGTCTTGGGCTAAAAATTCCACGGACTCGATAATTCTCGCCCTGGTGCCTCCTCGACTCACGGGTTCACACTCTGCGACTCTGGGCAATAGCTTGCTTAATCTCCACAACGGCCCCTCGCGGTGGGATGCCTGACTTTCACCTTGTGGATACCCTGCTATCTCACAGGGGAATATCAGGAAGGGTTCCCTAAGCAAGCACCGGGAAACCCACTGCGGGTAGCTGTGCGCTATATAAGCTCAACTACATTTACATTTGCGTCATGAAGGGCCACTGAGCCTTACATGAGCAAAAATGAAAAGTAAATCTGTGCATGGGTACTGATATTGGCGGACCAGTGCCTGCCTGTGCTGTAAGTCTTTCTTCTCTCTCTATTCCTGAGCCTTCTTGCGTGTGTCTCAGCCAGGGCCTGGGACAGCCGGGGAGCATTGGGCAGTACCATAACACAACAAATGGGTACCCACCGTTCGCTTACAAGGTCTGGATCCCACACCATATTTTCTGGACAACTACTCACATTTATATTAAATGTAGGGATTGTAACTATTGTGGATGTTGAAAATCCTTTTTATAATGCAAAAGTGTGCACAAAGATTGAAGACGAATGGTTAGGCAGAGGTATTTCCTATGTTAAAAAATAAACGTAAACAGTATTGTGAAAACTTTAGGAGTTAATACCAAGTACAAAAGGCAAACCCCGGAAGTGCAGAACACTAATGGGCGAGAAGCAATGAGCCAAAATGTGATCAGTGCTTTTAAAAAGGGGACAAAATGCACCTTGAAGTAACTCCATGGAATGTTTTTATTCTAGTTCGATAAAGGGCAAGAACTTCTGATTTACTGCTATGTTCTTGTTTACAAATTCCAGTTAGTGCAGGCTGCATAATCCCGGATGGCTGGACGCTCTTTTAACTTCTTAGCCGCCACCCCCTGGAATAAGCTCCCTCACGATCTACGTACAGTGCCGGATTGACTAACTTTTAGAAAAGAATTGAATACATGGCTATATCCACTTTAGTCATATTAAATAGGAATCAGTTACTGATTCAGACTAGTGCTGGGATATCCCTCTGGGGAGGAGTTGTGCGCTTTACAAATACCAAAGAAAATGTCACAGTCTTATAGGCATGCTCTAAGTCAAAGTAGCTCAGCGGGCTAAGACTCCTGCTGCTGTACTCCAGGAAAAAGATGTATCGATATCCAGATAGTAAGGTGTAAAAGGATAGAGGTTCGTGCTTTCTCTCAAGCTATCTTCGGGCACTGCTTGTCTAGGGTTCACCAGCACCTGGGAACGTCCTTGAGCTCACAGGTGACAGATTCAATAACAGATTGACTTCAGAAGCATAGAACTGAATTGACCGGTTTGGTTATTTATTTATTTTTTTTAATTTATTTTTCTTCACCAAACTAAGCACAGTTTAACTTACACTAAGTACATTTTGACAATTACAGTATTTTACTTGATTTCTAATATATAAGTTCCATCTTTGGAGTATGCAATACAGATAATAATTTCAACCAAAATAATTTAACACCTTGTTTTAAACAGTGAGGGAATCTAACACAAACAATAAAGGAGGAAAACAGAACAAATAAAGGGAGATTAAATCCCCTCAATCTTCCCGATCCCCCCCTAGTCATCCTTTCTTTGCATCTCTTTCCATTTACTTAATGGCTCCCATATTCTTCTCCCCAAGCGTCTTCCTCTCCTCCCTTTTCGAGCATAGATATTTTTCTCTATATTGTATGCGTACAGCGTATTAGCCAACCAATTTTGCAATTTTGGGGGATTTTTATCTAGCCAAGCTCTGGCTATTGTCAGTCTGTAAACAGCCATTATTACAAACAAAAATTCTGCATACTGATCCTGCTCCCGCTCAGTCACTCCTAACATAATCCAAGATGGTGTAAGGGAAATCACAATACCCAAGGACCTTGCTAAAAAACCCTCTATCTCTTTAATCAATGTTTGTAGTTGGGGACATGTTGCAAAAATGTGTATGCTATCTGCTTCCAATGCATCGCAGCGGGGGCAATTAATTCCTGTATTCCCACCCCATTTTGCTATCCTTGCAGGCGTAAAATAAAGAAAATATAATGTTTTATAATGCTGAGACTGCAGAGGGGCTGCTCTTAATATTGTGCAGCCTAAGTTTAAAGAATCGAAAAACAAGTTGCTTTCAACTCCCAGTTTGTCTGCCCATTTCTTGCTAAATTTCTCTAGGTCATCCTGCTTTTCTTTCAGCAGAATTGCATAAAAGGACCTAATTGTGCAATCCCCCATCAGCTTTATTTTCTCCATTATTTCTATTTTATTAAAGCCTACTGGACCTCCCACTTTGTTTTTTAAAAAACTTCTAATCTGCAAGTACTTGAAAAAACCCCTGTTGTGTATACCATATGTATCTCGCAAATCTGAGAATTGCTTAAAACCATCCTGAGAGAACAAATCTCCTTTTTGCGTAATCCCACTTACTGCCCACACTGCCATTGTCTGATCAGAAAATATTTCCGCTGGGAGTGATCTGTTATTAATCAGGGAGACATATCTATTATACCTCCCCATCTTAACTTTCTTTAAAAAAGCATTCCATACCGTAACTGCCGTCATAACAGTTTTGAACCTGGTTCTCTTAAAGTAACTAAAATCTGTACATTTTAGAAAACAATTATAGGCATTTGACCCTAGTGCAACAGCATAAACCCCAGTAGACATATTGTGCATTCTTATATCATCAATGTTCCCCCCAATAAGTCCTTGTATATATTGCAAAACAGTAGCCATATAATATAAACGGAAATCTGGTGTACCCCAGCCCCCTTTTTCCCTAGGAAGTGTCATATATCTATAGGCCCTCCGGGTCTTACCGTGTGCCCAGATAAACCTATTACATAAAGCCTCTATACCGTTGAACCAACTGGCTTCAAACAACAAAGGTATAGCCCTAAAAAAGTACAGAAATTTAGGTAAAATCATCATCTTGATAATGTTTGTACAGCCGACCAATGACAAGTGTAGATTGTTCATTTTTTCCAGATCCTTTTTAACTTGAGCTATCAAAGGGCCCATGTTATTTTTAACAATCTTATCTACTTCTGCTGTGATTTGCACCCCTAGATAAGTTGCCGCTCCCGCCACTCTGTCATCATTACATATTACCCAGTGGTTTTTGACAATCTGAGTTTTAGTATTGTTCAGACTATAACCTGAAAACTGTCCAAATCGCACAGCTTCGTCTTCAATTGCCCTAATAGCAACTGTAGGTTTTGCAGTCAAAATGGCCACGTCGTCCGCATAAGCTAACGTCTTAAGTCTACAACCATTTAGAACTAGCGGTGGAATCTGATCATTGCTTTCCATCTTACGTATATAAGGATCAAGGTATAAAGCGAAAAGCAGAGGAGAAGAGGGACATCCCTGCCTTGTTCCTCTCTGGATATTAACTGCAGATGAATGTCCTCTGTTAACCCTTATCTTGGCCGTCGGGTTTATGTATAAGGTCTGCAGGGCCTTTATAAATCCTGCACCTATCCCGTTCCATCTCAAAACTTCCCACAGGTACCTCCAGGAGACCCTGCCAAATGCTTTTTCAGCGTCAAGAAACAGAGCTGCCATCGGATCTTTTAAAGTGCTTGCTACATCAAATGCCGTGATTACTAGTTTGGTATGTTGAGTTGTTCCCTTACCCGGAATAAACCCATGCTGAGAAGAAATTACCAGTGATTCGATTACCCTGGATAACCTTTTCGCCAGAATTTTGGAGAACACCTTGACATCTGCATTCATTAGAGTAATGGGGCGATAAGACCCCGGGACGTCTATGGGTTTGCCCTTTTTTGGTATTACAATAATATCTGCGCCACCCCATGATTCTGGAGCAGACTCGCCCTTTTGTGCTAGCAGCATCACATTAAACATTTCTTTTAGGAGAGAAGGTTGAAATATTTTGTAGAATTCTACCGGAATCTGGTCCGGACCAGATGCTTTCCCAGATGGTAAGTCCCTCAAAGCCTCCACCAATTCATCCAACTGCAGTATCTCTTCCAACCCCTTCCTGTCCGCCTCTGCTAACACTGGAGGCTCTATCTCACTTAGGTAAGTCCTTATATCCTCCTCTCTTTCCTGACCATCTAATGTATAAAGCTCCGTGTAAAATTGCTTGAATACCTCTCTGATCTGTTCCGCTTCCTTAACCCTAACTCCCTGAGAATTTTTAATCTCCTTTATATCAGTCATCCCATCCCTTTGCCTGGCTCGCACAGCCAATATGTGACCCACTCTTTCACTGAGTTCATAAACCTTTTCTTTATTTGCAATGTACCTCTCAACAGTCTTTTTCGCCATCCCGTCCATAACTTCGGCTTTAAGAGCAACTATTTTCAATAGTATCTGATCGATTGGAGAATGTGTATGTATGGCTATCATAAGTGCTTCCTCTGCTTCCATGATTAATTTATTAGCTTGTTCAGCTTTTGCCCTCAACATTCTTTGAGCCTTAATACATTCCTCAAGGTTTCCCCTCTTATTCCAGCTTTAAAAGCATCCCACACTATCCCTGGTGATGATGTACCTCTGTTTATCTCCCAGTATTCCTCAATCCACTTACTCATTCTTCCCCTATAGCACTGATCCTGGAGCAGCGTTCTATCAAAAGTCCATTGTCTTGGCTCTTTATTTCTCCTTTGCCCAGCTATTACAGTTAATACTAACGGGCTATGATCTGAGATGATCCTTGGTTCCCTATCTATTCTTGCTCTATCTATCAGTCCTCTCGTAATTAAAAAATAATCCAACCTAACCAATGTCTGATGAGGGGCTGAGAAAAAGGTGCTCCCATCTAGATTTGGGTGACAATTTAACCACGGATCTTCCAACGAGTTATTCATTACCATATCTGCTAAGGCTCTATAAGTCCTCTTTTTCCTCCCTGAATAATTCCTGCCAGGATCTAAAAAACTACTGTCTGCGTCATGTATGTTCAAATCACAGCAAAATATAATGGGCTCCGGCCATTGCGCCAGTTCTGTGTCTAAAAATTGGAAAATATCTGGATTGTCTCCTGTGGATCCATAGACCGAGACAATCGTAATAGTTTCCCCCCTGAAAATTAGTTCTGCTATGGCCCATCTACCCCACTGATCCTCCATCTTCCTCTTAACCTGCGTATCCTGTCTCCTACCCAAGATCGCCACCCCTCTCGTCTTTGTGTTTTGATTAGTTTTCGCTAGTACATTGAAACCAAGCTGGTCCAGTAAATAAGCCTTAGTGCCTTCAATGTGTGTTTCCTGGAGGCATACTAGGTCGGGATTTAGCGATTTTAGCAGGGCAGCAGTTTTAAGCCTTTTATTTAGCTCATTAAGTCCACAGATGTTTATTGAGACTATTCTACAAGTCATAACACTTCATAGTTTTTCCTACTTTCTGTATATACCTATGCCGACGGCATTCAATAAGCTTCATTGTTTCCTTACCTACATTTTGTATTACTGCATTATTGTGTAACTTGTCCCACACATCTTCTTTTAGTCTCCTACGTGTACTGTGCTTGTGACCACCTCCTACGTGCGTGTCTTTCCCCCCCCCACCTCCCCCCCTACCCCCCTCTGCCCCCTCCCTTTTGGATCCCCCCCCCCTTGCTACAGGCAAATAGGCCAATCCTGGCCTATGTGCAGCCCCTGTAGTCTGCAGTGTCGCTACTCTCTCCTATCCTGATCTCTCATCTGTTAAATATATCCGTGTATACTTTTTTTGTTTGATATTACCACTTACGGGGTTTTTGGTGGGCTATTTGCTGGGGTTTTTGGTGGAGTTCTGACTCTACTCTCCTTTCCTTTGTCTAACTCTGTGATCTCTGCCAGATACTCCGCTGCTCTTATCTCAGACGTGAACATCTTGGTGTACCCTTTCCTGATAACTTTCAATCTTGACGGGAACAACAGATAAGCTTCTGCACCTTGCTTTTGGAAGGGTACTATCATCTGCCTTAACTTCCACCTTCTTTCCACGGTGATGTGGCAGAAATCTGGTCTGGCAAAAAATGTATTTCCGTCAGCTGTCTTTCTGGAATCAGGCCTAGCTTTATCGATTATTTCTTGCCTTGCTAAAAAGTTCCCTAGAAAGACCAGCATTGCTCTTGGTAGTACATTCTCTTGCCCCCCCCGATTTTTTCTAACGAACAGAGGATACCTGTGGGCTCTTTGCACTTCTAGTTCCCAGTGCCATTTTGATTCTGGAAAGGCCTCTTTTAATACTTTAACCACATATCCTCTAGGATCCGGCCCCTCCCGCCCTTCCTCAAGCCCCAAAAGTCTTACATTGTTTCGCCTTTGGCGGTTTTCAAAACCTACTAACTTCCATTGTAGGTCTTCCACCACCTTTCCTTGTTCCATTTTAAAAGTCTGCCATTCTGTTACCTCATCTTCCACTCTGCTAGTCCTTTCTTCAACTTGAGTTACTCTCACCTCGACTTCTTCCTGCTTTCTATTTACTCTTCTCAGCGAAGCTTGAAGTTTTTTTGTGTCTCTTTTTGCTCTTCGGCTTTCTGCTCTTGCCTCGGACTGCATCTGCTTCAAAGTTCCAAATAGCATTTCAAGAGTTACATTTTGAGGTTTTGACCTCCCAACATTTTCCCCGTCATCCTGATCATTTTCCTGGTAAGTCTCTGATGTAGCAGAATAGTCCCACGACAATTTCTTATTCATACTATTTCTAGACCCTCTTCCGTCTCTTCTGACTCCAACCCTCTTTTTCTTCTTGGTCGCTAGATCCCTGGAGTCCTTGCTTGTGCCTGAGCCGGAAGACTGATCTGTGGAGCTCCCCCTTTCCTCATTTTCAAGTTCGCTAATATCTGTTGTGTCGGAGCCCTCATTGACTGAAAAAAATTCAGGGGAGCCTCCCCTCATGCCTCTCACTTCTCTCCCACTCTTACCATTGTCCCTGGCACTTGTTGATCTCCCAGGCTCTGGGTACTTCCCCAGCTCGGGTCGGGGTGTTGCAGAGATTTATTATTTAGTCCAATCTCCACACTTAACAGCGCGTCTAGCATTTGAGTATTATTGTGCCTCTCCAGCTGCTCTAGTGCATTACCCTCTGAGCCGGCTTTCTCTGTTCCCCCTTCGCTCACCGTCTTCACTCCAGTGCTCTGCGCCGCTTGCTGCGTGCTGTCTCCCGCAGCATTCGGTGGTTGCCCAGCAACCGGGACTTCGACGCTTGCGTCCTCGCGGTCTGCTAATTCCTCGGCACCAGCGTTCAGTTCGGGTGAAAGCCGCTGAGCTCCCGATTAAATCTGCGGTACCGTCGGATGTCCGCTCACTGCCCCAGATTGCCGAGGGTCAACCACCTGCAACTTAACCAACGGGGATGCTTTAGAGGTGAAGGATTCCGGTAAGGTCGACTGCCGCATCTGCTCCTTTGCAGTCAGCATTTGCACGCGATGGGTCTTCCCTTCTGGGTCCAGTGTTGACTCCCTTGCAGCCTTGGTCGCTGCTGAGCGGGTCTCTGGTTTTACTTCGTTTTTCTTTTCTTGTCTTTCAGTTTTCCTAAGCAGGGCGCTCTTAGAGGATCGATTAGAATGCTCCGTATGTTTTTTTACGGTAGTGACTGGCACCTTTGGGACTGCAACTTCTCTTGCTGCTGCGGAGCCTTTAATCGACCCAGATAACACTGGCCTGTCTTTTTCCTTATCTTTATCTTTGTCTTTATCCAGCTTACTTCTTTGCGACATTTTAAGGGGTACTTTGGCGCCGTTAATTAAACTTCTCCAACAGCTAATCCAAGTTTCCCCCGCTTTAGTTGAAAATCTCCTCAGTAAGCCTGGCCTGAATACTCCTGCCGCGATACAAGATATTAGATCTGCCAAGACCCACATCCCCGTATTCACGAGTCCTTTCGCATCCTAGGATAGGAGAGAGGAAAGTAAGCGACTGTCTTCTACAGAGCTACGGCGGCCATCTTGCCTCCTACAACGCCCTTGACCGGTTTGGTTATAAGGTGTTTTAGTGCCTCAAAGGTCTGGAGGTCCAAGCAAATTTGATGGAAACGGCAAAGTCTATTGGAAACCTCAAAGCCGTATATCTCAGGAACCACTGGTCGCAATAAAAAAAAATGTCATCAAAGGGTTCCTGCAATTTAAGAGGCATCTGAGGCAACCTAAACGGCCTGAAAAAGTGCCCAGATAGGATCCAAGGAGACCACAGTATCTACAGAGTGACACTGTAACATCCCCTTCCCCCTACGAGGGAGACCAACATCCGGGTACTGTCCTTGGTCCAGTGGCAGGTGGGGGATGCTGGGCAGAGCTTCACATGGTTCCCTGTGCGGACATAGATGTTCTTTTGGTGGTGCTGATAAGCCAGGGCCAACATTAGGGTGGTGCAGCTGGTGCCACCACACTGGGCGCCCAGATCAGGGGGGTGTTTTGAAATACCATATTTATTTAAAAACCCCTACTGCAGAGTTACTTGTGTCTCCAGCAATATTCAGGCTACAGTAAAACGTCAAGATAACTCTGGTGATTAATGTATCTGCTGGAGAGAGATGAAGTTTTGTCAGGTGTCAGATTTGACTCAAAATAAAGTAATGCAGATGGTTAGCATGCCTGCTGTAAAGAGCATGTACCATGCAGATCAAATAATTGTATTTTAACTAGATAACTCAGTGCGTTACTGCTTTTGTCAAGGAGATCCTTTTGTTACTTGCTGTTTATTAGTCACAGTCCTAACATAACACTGAGCTATGAACTGGCATCAAAGAGCTTCATACAAGGTGCAAGGTATAGGCTAGTACATTATGTTTCTTTCTTAGACTTTAATTGTCTTAATGCTGCTAAAAAGTGTTTGGGTAGAAATACATTCTTATTAGTACAGCCAACGCCAACCAGAGAGTTGATGACACTATTGAATGGTGGTAGTGAGGGAATCAGTAAAGAAGCAGGTCGTTCTGGGTGATGGGGTGCCAACAAAAGTTGTTGCACCTGGCACCAACAATGCTAAAGCCAGCAGTTGGAAATACTTATTTCTTACAGGAAGTTTAAACGCTTTGTCTGCTTTTGGCTGGAAATGCAGAAGCTTTCACTGAAGTTATCTAAAGTATACAACAGAACACAAATCAATAACGTGGATCAAGCAACATAACACAATTAAGACTTAATAGGGCACAAAAAAACTGTCAAAACAGAACTCAACTCAACAACCCCTGTACAACACATCACATTCCAATGGCGCAGCAAAAATAACAACAGAGTATGTCAGCACCACAACAAAATATCATAAAACAAACCTGCACAAACATTTGTGGCACACATTATCAACTCCAGAAGCCTGCTTTCACAATACCCTGGTAAAAGATGTTTGCCCACGCATTCATTATCTTACCATCAAGGAAATTAAATAGCACTAGTCAAAAATGATCTGTCATCTGGGCACTTGTTTCTTATTCACACCATTGCACTCAGGGCACTTTCTGCCTCTCCATTTGGTTCTCCAGCCAACAGGCAGGAAGCAGGCAAAGCTGAATCCAGCTTGGACCCAGCTTTAAGGGAGATGGGACATTCTACATTCTGAGGAGCACCAGGATGTATGTCCTGCAGTGCAAGTTCCGTTAAACGCTCTCCTGATGTATTGGACCAAAGGACTCAGAAAATATCAATTTCTGCTCATAGTTTGGCTGGAGTTGCTGGTTGTGAAATTTGAAACTGTTGGACTTTGGAAGGATTATATATACTATGCTGACTCCAATCAAAGCAACAGTAGAGGGGAGTGCTGGACTTTGGAGGGGTCAGATTTATTATTCCCACTCCTAAATTCCTTAAATAAAACATTTAATTATAGACAATAAAACAGAAAACCTATTTAAAAGAATACATATATTAATTAAATATATGACAAATACAATTATATTTAAAAAAATGTAAATATTACATTAGAAATGAAAAAATAAGATTTAAAAAATGTATACAAATATTTTAAATTAAAACACTTTCCTCCCTACTACCCTTAAAAAACAAACACAGACATGCTTTTTAAAGTATTAATAAAAATTATTTAAAAAAATGAAATATTATTATCAAAATAATTATTTAAAATAAAAAAAAATGTACAAGTAATTAACACAATTTACTAACTACACTGATAAACCCATTCACATTATCAAGAAACATTTTAAATGGCAATTCGTCAATTAATTTACATGATCAATGAAATCTTAAATTATATAAAAAATGAATTACAAATTACAAAGAATAATCTAGAGTAAGCAAAAATTCCCACTCTAATCCTATAAAAACCCAATAACTTGCTAATAAATTAACAATTTCTAATTACATAAAAAAAATGTTTAACTTACAAACTGTAAAAAAACAGATTAAAACAGATAATGCTACAATGCTAATAACATAATACTAAAATAACTAATATTTACAGACGAATTAATTAAAAAACAATATTTTACACATCTATATTAAGGAAAATAATATTGTATACAACTATATTTTAAAAAAACACATTAAATTACAAAAAACACAATAGGCCCGATTCACAAAGGTAAATTTACACTTTTGTGGGAGCTTACTCTTTTTCGGTATTCACAAACAAACAATTTAATAGTAACTTTACAACTGCAGAGTCTCTACATTCGGGTTGGAGAATGTGCGCTTTACAAATACACGTTATGTTATGTCATTCAGTGGCAAGAATCACCGTTTGACATACACTGTGCTTTAAAAATAAAGTAACATAACTTAGCAGCTGGAATGACAGAACAGTAAGGTGGTGGCCAACAGTGAAAACCAAAAAGTGCCTAGCACTTAAAACGTCTGGGATAGGACCTATGATGCACATAGAATAGTCTAACATTAAATAAAATGGTTGCTACACTTACTTCTCTCCAAGGAACAGGCTTTGTGATAGTCAAGACTAACGTAGACACCAAGGGGCTCGTTACGATGTCGGGCGGATTGCCCCCGCCAGGCTGGCGGTAGCCACCGCCGGCCTGGCGGGGGCAATCCGCCCGACATCCACTCCCGAATGCCCCCCGCCATATTAGTATGGCGGGGGGGGGACCACGGCGGATGGAAAGGCCGGAAAAGGATTAATATGGTGGCGGTGTGTCATAGACACCGCCAGCCATATTAGTATGGGCCAAATCGGATGCCTTTCCGTGGCGGCATCGGCATGCGGTCTTCACTCGGGGGCCCCCTGCGGGCCCCCAGAGTGAAGGAGGGGTGGGGGTTGCACACGGGGGTACCTGTGGTACCCCCCAGCATTTGCAAAACAAAACTTTGTTTATGCAAATGCGCGCATTAATTTTTAACATTGTGGCGGGCGGTGCAGTGAGTACCGCCCGCCACAATGTTAAAAATGGGGGATGCACCCGCCACTGTGGCGGGCGCATCCTAATGCAGACATCGGGACCCCCGCCCGCCATCCTAATGTGGCCCTTAGACTTCCATCAGAATTCCTAGAGACGATTGAATCTCTTACATATCTACCTATGGGACACGCAATTTAAGGGTCTCCATTTTTAACCCTTTCCGAGGGTGCCCAAGAAGGAGCCACCCTGAAGAGATTAGTGCGTGGAATAACCCAATGCCCGTCTCTTGCTCAGCACTGAAGAAGAGAAGCAGTACTCCTTAAAAAGCTCACCGTGAAGAGTTCCAAAAGCCACACCAACCAGTTGACGCAGAGAAAACAAAAGAGGACTTGGAAATAGCATGGCAAGTGACGTCAAGAACGTATGATTAACGTATCCTAGGAGGTGATCTGCAGTCAAGCTGCAGTGCTGTGCACCATGGACATTGCTCATTAGTGCTACGAAAAAGGTTACCTCTGTTTCTTTTCCTGTGTGTACTGCAGCTCAGGCAGTGACAATGCCATATTACTGATTTACACCATAAGCAGGTGCAGGGTTAGTGCTACATTAAGGCCACTGAAGGCAGCTGCTTTGTGGCGGCAACTCAAATTGCCAAGTGGCAGAATGCAACAAATGGCCTAAAAATGCCAATGTTTTTTTTTGTAACTTGTTTTTATTGTTGCATTAGCCAACATAAGGTTAAAGGATTCATCTGCCGGCGCGGCGTCAACATTCAGCCGCGGTCAGCCAATTACGCAACTTTTCTACACATAAAACTGGGCAATGTGGCATTTCTTCCATAAAAATAACACAGGCTTCACAAACAGGTAAGTAAGCAGGGGTACAGGCAGGGAACCCCACCTGGGGGGACAAAGAGGAACAGTGGTTGTAGTAGTCCCTGCCGTGGAGGTCGTTAGGATAGGGCCAGTGCAGGTCGTAGAATGGTGGTGTCGTGCAACTGGGGGGACAAAACTGTGGGGGGGAGCACGGTGGCAATAGCAGGAGTGTCGCCAGAAGGGATAGGAGTCGGGCGACGGGCTACAAGAGGGGTCCACAATATCCATGCACGTTGTGGCTGCGCCGTCAGTAGGCTAGGTCAACCTATGTGTGGGGCAGCCGGGCAGTCGGTGTGAGGGGGGGGGGGTCATGATGTCCCTAATAGGGCGCGTGGCGGCGGGACCTGGCACAGGCAGTACGGGAGTCAGCTAGGAGTCGCGGGTGCGCCCGGACGGGCGGACGGGGGGGTGGGGGAATGGGGGGTAGGTGTGGGTGGGGCACTAGCGCGCAGGGATTGCCGGAAGCTGTGGAGGAGCATGGCCCAGTCCATCGAAATGGGATGTTTACGTGCGCCCTTAGCTTCTTCCTCTCGAAGGGCATCCTCCTCGGCTGCCGCCCACTTACAAACCGCCCCTGACCATGCCGCTATGGGGGGGCCCTCCGGGGATCGCCAGTGCATGGCTATGCAGCGGTTCGCCAGTAGCAGTGCTAGGGATACAAAGCGCCTGTGTGCTGGGGCCCGTTTGGTAACGTGAAAGATGCCTAGCGCGCTAGCCTCCCATGAGGCCAGGGTCGTGAGGCCTGTGAGTTCCGTCAGTGAGTCATGTACCGTCTGCCACAGAGAGTGGAGGGTGGGGCAGCTCCAGAACATGTGTTGGAAGTCCGCAGCTGAGGAACGACATCTAGGGCACAGGAACGTCGTCGTGGGGTAGAACCGTTGCAGTCGCGCTGGGGTAAGGTATGCCCTGTGTAGTATGAAATATTGAATGTTTTTGAAGCGGGCGTTCCTAGAGACTCGTTTCGGGGCCTCGAGAGCCTTGGTCCACTCCGAGTCATGCAAAGCACGTCCGAGATCTACCTCCCATTTGGCTCGTAGGGTCGCCAGTGAGGCTTGTGATAGTTCTCGAACCGACTTATAGAGCCAAGTGACTAAGTGGCGCCCCACACCCATGAGTAGGGCAGTGTGTATGACTGGATGTGTGTCCGGTTCGCCGGACTGAAGATTGTGGTAGGGACGAAAGCCCTCAAGCAACTGTCGGTGTTTGAGGAATTGACCTGGGGGGAGTGCGTACTCGGCGGTCAGCTGGTCGAACGATTTCAACTGGCCGTCCACAAAAAGCGACTCCATGTCCGTGATGCCGCAGCGAGTCCACTCGGCCAACATGGGAGCCGAGAAATAGAGTTCCCGTCTGGGGCAGCCAACCAGAGGCAGCGACGGGGAGTACGGGACTCTCCCGGGGGAGATCCGATGTACCCGCATCATGCATTGACGCGCTATCGTAACCTGGAGGGGATATGTACGCCGCGGTTTGGTGCCCGGAAGAAGAAGGCGGAGAAGCTCCGGGTTTGTAATTCTACCAGTCGGAGTACTGGTTTCCTGGGTGTATCGGTCCGCAGTCCAATATGATAACCACTGGATCTGCGCCGCCAAGAAATATGATTCGAAGGAGGGAGCCCCCAGCCCCCCTTGTGATGTGGGGAGTTGGATGGTTTTCAAGGCCACTCTGTGCCGGCCCGAGCCCCAGACCAGGCTACTCAGGAGAGAGTTGAGGTCTCGGAAGAAGGACTTCGGCGGTATCACCGGTAGGTTGGTGAAATGGTAGAGGAGTCGGGGAAGCATCACCATTTTTGCTAGCGCTATCCGTCCTATCGGGGCAAGTGGGAGCTTGGTCCAGAAGGTGACCGTCTGGCGGAGGCTAGCCAGCATCCTGCGGTGATTCCCATCAAAGATGTCGGTCGGGGAGTGGTACAGACGGACGCCGAGGTAGCGGGGGGCCTCAGCGGACCATGCGAGTCTGTGGGGCCCTAATTGAATGTCTCGGGGTGGCAACTCGGGGTGAAAGGGGTAGATCGTGGATTTGTCCCAATTCACTCGAAGCCCCGAGGCGTCCGCAAATTCGGCAAGCGTCATTGCTATGGGAGCAAGATCTGTCTCAATGTCTCGGACGTAGATGAGAAGGTCATCCGCGTACATTGAAACGCAGTGCGTGGTGTCCGCAAGCGGAATGCCCCAGATTGCTCCCTCCTGCCGCAATCTGACCGCCAGTGGCTCGACGGCTAGGGCGAAGAGAAGAGGCGACAGGGGGCATCCTTGCCTAGTGCCCCGATGGATCTCGAATGCGGGTGAGATGTATTTCCCAATTCTCACACGCGACGTCAAATCGGTGTATAAGAGGCGTGTATATGCTGTAAGGCTAGGGCCCAAGTTGAGTCGGCGTAGGACCGAGAAAAGATATGGCCAGGTGAGGGTGTCGAACGCCTTCTCTAGATCCAGTATGAAGCAGGCGGCGCGAGGGAACCTGTCTCGCACCTGGTCCTGGATATGAAAGACCCGGCGGATGTTCTGTGAGGTATTCCTCCCTGGAACGAAGCCACATTGGTCAGGATGGACCAGTGGGCAAATGATCCGGGCGTATCTGTCCGCTAGGATTTTCCCCAGGATCTTACAATCCGCAGATAGAAGCGTGATGGGGCGATATGAGCCCATGAGACGCGGGTCTCTGTGGGGCTTTGGGAAGGTGACAATCACCGACTCACGCAATGAACGGGGGAGCACTCCTGCATCGAGTGCCGCCGTAAACACCTGGGTCAGGCGAGGGACCACCAGGGGGGAAAACGTCTGGTAGTATTCCAGTGGGAAGCCGTCCAAGCCTGGCGCCTTGTTACTAGATAAGGCTCGTAACGCCTGTGCGACATCTGAGGGTGTTATTTTGGCGTCGAGCGTGCGTTTGTCGGCGTCCGAGATCGCGGGCAATGGCAGCGGGTCAAGGAAATGGTCCACGAACGACAGAGAGGAGTGCGTCGGGGCGCCGTACACCCGTGCATAATAGCAGTGGAATGCCGAGAGGATATCAGCTTGGGACTGGACCAATGTTCCCTCCAGGTTGATAATGTCTGTGATTGGTTTGTTCTCGGTGTCTTGCCTCGCCATCCAGGCCAGTAACGCACCCGTTTTGTCCCTGTCTTTGTGGACTCTAGTGGCATAGGCTTTGAAATTGTATTTCCTAAGGCCGGCACAGGCCTCCTGGTAGGTGGACTTTGCCTCAGCTATATGTGTGGCGTGGTCTATTGAATCGTCCGATTGTTTAGTGAGTGCAGCTAGGCGTTGTTCCGTGGCCGTGAGTGTCTGTTCCAACGTGCGGCGGACCCCTGCGATCAGTTTGATGCATTCTCCCCGTGCCACCACCTTGAAAGCATCCCACTCCACTAGTGCCGATGTCGCTGTGTTTGTATTGTGTGTAAAATATTCCCGTATACTGTTTTGGTGTGAGTCCCTGAACACCTGATCCGTCAGGCAGTCCTTAGGGAGCCGCCAAGAGGGAACAGGGGGGTGTGGGGGACGCCAGGACAGGTGCAGTACATGGGCGTCATGGTCTGAGACAACTCGGCCCAGGTAGTCCGAGAAGACCAGTGTAGGGAGGATCGGGGCAGAGCACAAGAATCTGTCCAGCCGGACTCGGAGGTTGTGGGGTATGGAGTGGAAGGAATAAATGCGAGCCTGGGGGTAGAGGTGTCGCCATGCATCGGTGAGTGCCCAGTGTGCCGTCCAAGCCCTGAAAAGTTCCGCCTGCCGGGGGATTGGGGAGCGCGCAGGGGGGGGGTGTGAGCGGTCTAGTAAAGGATCCAACGTGCAGTTGTAGTCACCCCCTAAGACCCAGGGGACGTCGGTGAACTGGGCTAACACTCCCGTGAGGTGATCCCAAAATGTATCTTGTTCTGTATTGGGGGCATAAATGCTTCCTATAAGGATCCCCTGACCGTCTAGTAGACCCTCCAGTAGCTTATCTGCCGTCTTTGTCCACCACCCGCCTAAGTTCTCGGAAAGGGGTCCCCGGTCGAACCCAGACCAAGGCGCCGCGAGCAAATGCTGAATATGTCGTGGCGCAGAGGGTCCCCCGCCACTTGGACTGTAGCCGGCGTAATTCAGTAGCATTGATGTGCGTCTCCTGTAAGAGAGCAATATTAGACGACATGCGCTTTATGTAGGAGTAGACAGAATATCGTTTGCTGGGCGTGTGAAGGCCTCGTACATTGAGTGTGAGGATGCTAACATCCGGGCGTGAGGTCGTCATGACCATGGAATCGTGTGTGTGAGTCTAGCCCCCTTGTAACCCCCGAGGGAGCGTGATTGTGAGCATCGTGTAAGCTCCTGTGTGCCGTGCTTCCATAGGAACGATGGGGGAACTGTCGGGAAGAAACAGGTAAAAACCAAAGGTGGAAAACAGTCCCAATACAAGGGATATATCACCGGGGGTGGCATATCCAAACCAAAAGTCCCACTAGGGAGGAAATTAAGCAAAAGTTAGTGGGGGTGGCGGCGTGTGTCGTCGCTGGGCTGTGCGTCGATCGGGCTTCTGTAGGAGAAGTATCGATCGCACGTGTTCACACACATTCAATCCATCATGTAACCAACGGTTCACATACAACACAAAGAGCAGCCATTATAAGAGGATACAGTAGTGCGTATGTCTCTGCTCAGGAAGCGGTTCCAGGTTGCGTAATCAGGATAGCGTCCATCTCATGCGGAACAAGAAGAGGGGAAGAGATCGGGCCGAATCCCGACATAGTTCCGTCGCTGTCTCGGTCCTTCTCAGGGGTGAATAGGTGTGGCTGGCGTTCAAGGTCCGGAGCCAGGGGGGAGAGGTGCAGATCCGTTACCGCCTTCAGTGCGTCTCGTCGCTCCTTCATGATCTGCGTGAGGTCGGGAGAGCCTGATGGAGAGGAGGCTTGACTTTTGGACGAGCCCGTTTGGGTGCGCTTCGTACCTCGTTTTCTGGGTCGACGATGATCAACGGTTTGTCCTCTTGGGGGCCTGGCGTTGGGGATCAGCGGGCAGTGGCGTTCAGCCCAGTCCTGTGCCTCTTCCACGTCGGTGAAGAAAAGTGCCTTTCCATTGTGCAGCACCTTGAGGCGCGCTGGAAATAGCAATGAGTATTGCACAGCGTTCGCATGGAGGCGCCTTTTAACGTCCAGAAAGGTGGATCTCTGTTGTTGGACCTCTCGGGCATAGTCCGGAAACACCATGACTCGCTGGTCTTCCACCTGCAAGGGGCCCGCCGCCCGGGCCGCTCGGAGCACCGCATCTCGGTCTCGGAAGTGTAGGAACTTGGCCAGCATGGGGCGCGGAGGGAGGCCCGGTTTAGGCGCCCGGGCGGGGACCCTATGTGCCCTTTCGATGGAGAAGAACGCCGACCGTTCCGATTCTGGGGTGAAGGATCTTGTCCAGGACTCCATGTAGGTCAGAGGATCCGAGTTCTCGATTCCTTCCGGCAGTCCCAGGACGCGAATGTTGCATCTCCTCGAGCGCCCCTCCAAGTCCACTGTACGTTCCTCGAGAGTCGCCACCCGGCGTAGGATGTCCTGTATGTCCGTCGCTTGGGTCTTCACCTTGGGCAGTATCTCGGAGGCAACCCGCTCACCCTCCTTCACTCTGTCCGCCAGTTTACGGTGATCGTCGCGGATCAGGGTGATGTCAGTCGTCAGGACCCCCAACCGTTCTTCCATCGAAAGTCTGGATAGTTCAATGGCTGCCAACACCTGATCCAGCTTTGCCGACAGCGCTAAAAATGCCAATGTTGCTACTGAAAAGGAGTGCCCAAATTACAACATATTGTAGCTGGGCCTTCAAAAATCCATGCAACCTGGATCAGCGTGTGACAATAAGCCTACGGTGCGAGTGCATAAATTTTTTTTAAAGTGGTCAATCGTCCCTCTTTGTGGGTCTACCACACATACATACAAATCAAAATAAAAAAGAAACCTTTCTCGTCTTGCATGTGCCCGTTTTCAAAGTCACTTGTGAGTTTAAGTTTCAGGAACGACTTGTGTCATGGGTGATCATCCAGGTTGGGATTCACTCCACAACGAGGTAACATTACGCACCGATGAACCATACACCAGGGCACAGAGATGGGGATGGTTAGAAAACTTTGCCACACTCGCAAGTTTATGAGTTTGTGTTACTAACTAACTTGTTTCTAACCCATTCCAACCTGGAACTGGCTGGATGTTTCTTCTGGACTGGAATTGTGTTTCTTTACAGGTTGGAAATAATGCTGGACCACCACAGAATCTAGTAGAGATGTAGGGGGAGGGATCCTATATGTGGAAAATATTTTCCCCGTGGAGAGAACAAAAGAAAAATATTCAATTGTATCCATGTGTAGTCAACTTGTCACCATTAATTTACACTATGTACCATGAACACCATTTAGGGGTCGCCAAGGGTCACTACTGCGACCCCTAGCATGCCCCTTGTGACCCCGGCACTGCCTTAGTGACCCCTAGCGGCAGCAGTGGCAAAATCAGTGCCAGGAACAGAAGCAGCTCGTCCTTATGGACGTTGGTGGGGGGCTTTACTCTCCTTGTTTTTTTCAATTTTATATTATGCCAACAGTGAATAATATTACTTTATTCACTGTTAGTTTAAAAACAATGGAGTACACATAGCTGGAATATGACTTTCCCTGACAGCTGAGGTAAGTAAAAAACATACTTTTAAATGTGTGTATGTTGTGTGCGTGCTTGCAGTTTTGAGTGTGTTAATGTAAGAGTGTGTGTATGTGTAGGCTGATTGTGTGTGAGTGTTTGTATGTGTGAATACGTGTGTATGTGTACGAGTGTGTATGTGTAAGCATGTGTATGTGTGAGTGAAAGTGAAGGTCAAAGGGCATGTGAAGTCACTTGCATTACCCCAGGCTTTTTGGTGAATTGACGTCCATGCTGTGTAATCCAGAAATCTCAGAAATCTGCGCCCCTGTGAAGTAGCACACACGTGGGATTGCACAGTTTTTGTCAATCGGTCCCACTGTGGGCAGGTGGGTACCAACGTATCTTCCTCCTAAGCAGGGCCACTGGAATAATGCAATTGTACGGCGACTTTCGCATAATGATAGATCTGTCGCATTTGCCACATAATTCATCATCTGCCGCATAATTTGCAGATGTTAACAAATAAAATGTTTATTCTAACTCTAACGGTTTAAAACGTACTAATAATGTAGCACCACATAGTGCCTCACACTGAAAAGCCCTTTGCAAAGCTGTACTGCTCACCTTTTTAATTTCTTACTGCTTTTTTTGGGCATTAAAATGGCACTAATGAGGTGCAACCAATGTTCAGACAGGGTTACCAAGTTTAAAAATGCCGAAATAATGAATGTAATACTTTTACAAAATATGCCGCATAATTTGCTGATCTCTGCCGTATATTTCCAGGGGACCTGCTCTTATGTAGAATTTAAACTTTGCAGTTTGGAAAACACGTAGGATCAAAAAGATTTAACAGCAGATAAGCGTTACAACAATGTGAACGTTGCAGCAAGTGAGATGGTACATGCTTTACCGTATCAGAGATCTCAGATATGTCTTTCTAATGTTTCGGGAGCTGGGGGGGTCTCTCTTTTAGCAGATCTCGCCCGACCAAGGAATGTCAGCCCCCCACGTGTCTATTCTTGCACGTCGCCCTCGTGGGGAACAGTAGGGGGGGGCGGCTTCAGTCTCAGAAGTGCACCCCCCCATGGTGAATCTCTGTAGATGCCGGAAAAGCGAGATTTCTGCGGCCAGCCTGAGCATCCTGTGGGGGAGCAGGCGCAGGCGAAGGAGGTGGGGCGGCTGATGTGACAGACAGCTGACAAAACCCACAGCGAAGAGGGACCAGAGGCAACTGCGGGCATTTAAATGAAGAACAAACTGCGAGGGACGGAGGGATGTGCGGCGTGGAGAGGAGGGGGGAAAGGGGGGGTGTGAAGCTGAAAAGGAAGAGTTGAGGGAGCTGCGAATGAGACGTGAGGAAGAGGATTGGAAGAGGAATAGAGGGAAAGAGAGATTGGGGGAGGGGGGAAGTGAAGAGACAAGCAGGGGAGAGAAGGGTGAGATGTGAAGGAGCTAGAAAGGGGAAGGGTGGAAAGAAATGGTAGGTGTGAGTTTGAGATGATGGGAAGGTAGATCGAGATGGCAAAGGCGAGATGGAGTAGAAAAACTAGGTGTGCGAAAGGAGGCCAAGGCTGAAGAGGGGAGGGAAGGGAGAGCCCTGGAGGGGGGCAGAACGAGGTTGAGGTGGGGAAAAGAGGAGTGGAAGACATGGGACAGGAGAATAGAGATGCGAGGAGAATGAGTAAAAGGTTCCCCGAGCGGAAATTTGGGGGGGGGGGGTGAGAGCTTGAGAGCTGAAGGGGGGCAAAGAGGAGGGAAGAGATGAAGAGGAGAGTTGGGGAGATGCAATATAAACGAGAGACAAAGATAGAATAAATGGGAAGACAAAGGAGAAGTGCGGAAGTGAATGCGTGAGAGAGGCGGGATAGGAACAAGTGAAAGATGGGGAGGGAGGGAACAGAAGATGCAGAGGGAATGGGAGCCAGAAGGTAAAGAGGAGAGGGGAAGATAATACACCTCCATATAGCCTTCCATACACCATTCACTCTTTCTCGAGTGAATGGTGTATGGAAGGCTGAAAGAGAGAAGAAGAGGAGGGAAGCCTGGGAGGAGGGATAAAAGGGGTAGAGGGAAAGGTAGAGAGGCGTAGACGTGGGAAGAAGAAGAAAAGTAACCCAAGGAGACAAGAAGAGGGAATAAGAAAGGGCAGGGATAAGAAGGGTGAGTTAAAGACAGAGAAGGAAAGGTAGACAGACCCAGGGGGGAGAAAAGAGAAAATGCCCTGGTTACTTACCGGTAATCTTCATTACTCAGAGTAACGTCTTCCTCGCCACATGAGTTACGTAGTGAGCTTTAGTTCCACACCAGAACCCTCCAAAGCAAATTAGCATACTGTGCCTCCCATCCCTCCCCAACATGGCTGACCACCGTCACCCCTGCCCCAGTATAAGGCATAGGTCGACCCATCCCACTTCCTGTAGAACTACCAAGCCCCAAGAACCACATGAAGCTGTTAGCTAAACAGGAAGGGAAGGATGGGAACTCATGTTGCGAGGAAGACAATACTCGGAGTAATAAACATTACCGGTAAGTAACCGGGGCATTACCTCTTCATAAGTCTTCCTCACCACCAGAGTTACTCAGTGAGCTCATACCCAAGCCCAGCGGCGTCATGGAAACTCCCAAGAAACCTTAAACACAAAAGGGAGGTACCCTCAAAAATAAAACAGGTCCCTATTTCAGGATCTAAAGTATCACTAATGGGGCATTACCGTCTGCTATAGTAGACATATAGGAGGCAGTAAGTAATAGATACCTGAATATGGGTAAAACAACAGACCAAATTGACTAATCAAACGAATCCCAATACAAAACAATAAATAATAACTTTTGATGAAAAATACACAGAACGTCAGGGGAGCACTGTAGATTTCAATACACTAGAAAACTGGTTCCTATTAAAAGCATCAAATATTTATTATTAAAACAACACAAGGCTTAGCCCTGTACACAATACAGGAACAACACAATATACAATTCATTCGTAGAAAAACCAAAAAGTCGACGCAGCGTTTCGGTGCTTGTGTGGATATGACACCTTCTTCAGAACGGTTTTCTCTACAGAAAAGATACATAAATTAACAAGCATTTACAATGCAACGGTTTCGCCTTTGGAAAAGTTAGAGCTATTGGCATTGTAAATGACAACTTGACTTCCTTCCCTTTGCGTGCATTTCTCTGCCCTCATTTGTACCCCCTTATCATTACGATCTCCTAACCTGTCACGTTTTTAATGTTTTTGCCTTTTCTCTCCTTGCTCCCTGCCCTACCTTTCTCTGTTGCACTCTTTTATTTCTTGGCCATCTGTTCTCCCCACATGACTTCTGCTCTGACGATCCCTTCCAGTCTTCAAGCGCCCCCTTACTTCTTTCTGCTCTCATTTGACCTCCCATGAGCTCCCCAACATACTTTCTTCTAGAAACTGGTGCTTTGTGTGCCTTCCTATATACCTTTAGGCTCACAATTGTTGATTGGGTTCCATGTACCTGGGGATTCTCTCCTCCTCTCTGTGTCTGTTTATAGCTCGTTGCTTGTGCTTGCTGTCCTGCCCCCTCGTTCGTTGTGCTTGCTCTTCTGCCCTGCTATTGGCATTGTAAAAGACAATGTCATTTATTTATGTTTTAAAAAAAAACATAAATAAAAATAATGTCATGAGCAATGCCAATAGCTCTAACTTTAAAAATGCTGAGACCATTGCATTGTAAATGCTTGTTTTTTTTCTTTTTGGCAAATCCACTAGTTCTCCTTTGGTGACCGAGTTATAGTTTGCATGACTATTTTGCAATTTATGGATTGTTAATGTCAGTGGGATTTTTAGGCTTTAATTCACAATCATAACTGCACCGTGCGTGTTTTTGTGCGTTTCCAGTTTTTTTAATCAAAACTGTTTTTGGTGCGATAACCTAACCTTAACTTCACTTCAATCATTTTCATGAAACTTTACCAAAAATAGTTCATGTAACTAAAGTTGATAAAAAAAAAAGGCTTATACAAATTGATGAATACATATTGAAGGGGAGAGAAGGAATTCTAGAGCTGAGCAATAGGTTGTATTTGCCCTTCATATTCCCATAAGAGTATTTTGCCACACCATAGCTAAAAAACGCTTAAGTGAATGATTCCAAATTAGCACAGGCGCTAATTTTTTGTGTTCCTATATACATGAATAATTGGTTACCTCAATGAATATTCAGAATCGCTGGCCTTTGACCTACAGAGATTGTCGGGTATCGAATGTCAGATACAGTCTACTCTTCCACTGTCACTAACGACAGTTGCTGACCTCCATGTGCTTTTTCTCATATGTAGCAAATAAAAAAGATGCTGACCGTTGATACCATTTAGGCTGTAATCTTTAAGCTCTTTCATATATATAATACCTTAGCAACCAGCCCGCCTCTCTGATGGATTTGTGTTGGGGAAAGCTAATAAAATCCCCAGATTCAAATTTAGTTTTGTACTACTTTTGTCAATGCCAATCCGTCAGCTCGCCTTGAAGGCTTGGAAATAATGGATGGGAACTGAATGTTGTTACACCAGGATGTTTAGTGATGTCATCTGATGCCTCTTCCGGCATCGATACAAAGCCAGCGTACCACTAACAGCAGTCTGAAAGCTTTGAAGTTTCCGTATCCAGTGGGATCCTTGGGATTATTCTACAGGTAAGAAATCTGCAGGTAGACCGAGCAACCACCAGATAGGTCGTTACCACAGGCATGTAACTTTTTCTTCACATACTCACAATACACATGTTATAGGGGGAGTCTAGGGTAACCGCTGTGCACCTTACAAAGTAAATTGAGAATAGTACTCCTAAATTGACAACAAATGGTTATGCTGAACAAAATAGAACACATGTTGCAATGATTCCCATTTGCAACAAGAGTAGGAGGCCGAGTCTGCGAAGCTACTGACACTGCAGTGAGCCAGGCAGAGGAATAGGGAAGGAGCTGGGGCTGTAATGAGCCATACATAAATCGGGGGATCCAAACGACTGAAGTGCGCAGACCGCAGGCCTATGGTGTATGTGTTGGAGGGTGGAAGCAAAATGTGAATAATGCAGAAACAGACCAATGGATGAAAGGAACTATCCCAAAGGTCTTATAAGTACATTAAATATGAGAGGGTAGCGAAAGCACACGGACTACGGAGGGTAGGCAGAGCACATGGACAAGGAAGGGTGGGCAGGAGAGGGTAAAGAAAGCACACGGGCAACAGAGGGTGGGCAGAAGAGGGTAGGGAGAGCACTTGGACAACGGAGGGTGGGCAGGAGATGGAGGGGAGAGCACATGGACAACGAAGGGTGGGCAGGAGAGGGTAAAGAAAGCACACTGGCAACAGAGGGTGTGCAGGAGAGGGTAAGGAGAGCACATGGACAACGAAGGGTGGGCAGGAGATGGAGGGGAGAGCACATGGACAATGAAGCGTGGGCAGGAGAGGGTAAAGAAAGCATACTGGCAACAGGGTGGGCAGGAGAGAGCAGGGAGAGCACAAGGACAACGGGGGGTGGGCAGGGGAGGGTAAAGAAAGCACACTGGCAACAGAGGGTGGGCAGGAGAGGGTAAGGAGAGCACATGGACAACGAAGGGTGGGCAGGAGAGGGTGAGGAGAGCACATGGAAAATGAAGAGTGGGCATGAGAGGGTAAAGAAAGCACACTGGCAACAGAGGGTTGGCATGAGAGGGTAGGGAGAGCACATGGACAATGAAGGGTAGGCAGGAGATGGGTAGGGAGAGCACATGGACAACGGAGGGTGGGCAGGAGAGGGTAAAGAAAGCACACGGGCAACAGAGGGCGGGGAGAGCACACGGACAATGGAGGGTGGGCAGGAGAGGGTAGGGAGAGCACATGTACAACGAAGGGTGGGCAGGAGAGGGAAAAGAAAGCACATGTCAACAGAGGGTGGGCAGGAGAGGGTATGGAGAGCACATGGACAATGGAAGGGGGGCAGGAGAGGGTATGGAGAGCACATGGACAATGGAGGGTGGGCAGGAGAGGGTAAAGAAAGCACACGGGCAATAGAGGGTGGGCAGGAGAGGGTATGGAGAGCACATGGACAATGGAGGGTGGGCAGGAGAGGGTAAAGAAAGCACACGGGCAATAGAGGGTGGGCAGGAGAGGGTGGGGAGAGCACACGGACATCGGAGGGTGGGCAGGAAAGGGTAAAGAAAGCACACGTCAACAGAGGGTGGGCAAGAGAGGGTATGGAGAGCACATGGACAATGGAGGGTGGGCAGGAGAGGGTAAAGAAAGCACACGGGCAATAGAGGGTGGGCAGGAGAGGGTGGGGAGAGCACACGGACATCGGAGGGTGGGCAGGAGAGGGTAAAGAAAGCACACGTCAACAGAGGGTGGGCAAGAGAGGGTATGGAGAGCACATGGACAATGGAGGGTGGGCAGGAGAGGGTAAAGAAAGCACACGGGCAATAGAGGGTGGGCAGGAGAGGGTGGGGAGAGCACACGGACATCGGAGGGTGGGCAGGAGAGGGTAAAGAAAGCACACGGGCAATAGCTACCATAATTAATTTCTTTTTAAAGACACGTAAGCGTTCAGATTTCGAGGGCAATTTAACTTTGAAGTTTTAACTACTGGTTCTGAGTAACCTGCGAGGTTGGGTTTCCATTTGAGAGAGGGGTTTGTGTAGGTTGAGATCTTTTTGTGACTGTACTACACACACACGCTGCAGGAGTAAATGTAACTCACTCTACCGTCTTCTTCCCGTTAGAACTGGGTGGGTGTGCCACACAACAACAGTACACTTGGGAACTGTGGCAAAATGAGCATTCTCCGCCTGCAGAGAGTTGTGAATGTAGCCGTGACTCCCTGATGTGCAGTATTGCACACTCACGTACATGAAGTATGAAGGCACCCCCGTTTGACGTGTTGCA
This sequence comes from Lissotriton helveticus, assembly GCF_964261635.1. Classification (NCBI taxonomy): domain Eukaryota; kingdom Metazoa; phylum Chordata; class Amphibia; order Caudata; family Salamandridae; genus Lissotriton; species Lissotriton helveticus. The sequence continues at coordinate 1,481,227,189 of NC_136057.1, forward strand.
CACACGCCGCCCATAGACTAGTACCCTCCCCCATCATAATGAGTGTCGCCCGCTTGCCGTGAGCCGCACCCTGCCAAGGAAGGAGTCCGCTCCCTCTAACGCTACACACACACACACACTTTCCATTCGAGTATAAACTAGCTTTATTCGGCGTGTTATAAACATGCCCCACTCGTGTCCAGGCACTGACTGACAGAGAAGCTTCCTGTCCTCGCAGCAGACCCATCCCGCCCCACACGGGCGAGCCCCGTGCCTCTCACACAGCGCCCCGTGTTGCAAGGCAGTGTCAGAGCCGAGCGTTTCCTCAAAGGGTTAATCATAATTGCAGGGCGGGGAGACACAGCCTGTCGAGAGGCACCGACCAGGAGCACTCTCTGTACCTTCCTCCCAAGCCACTGCCTGCCAGGCCGCCGCTGGAGCTCTGCCGCGCCACGGAACCGGAGCCCAGGAGAGCCCATCCACCCGACCTGAACCAGCACCATCTCCACATCGGAGGAAGTGGACGGACTCGGGGGCGTCTACCGCCCCCAATATGGCTGTAAGTTTGGGGGACGGGGAACTGGGGAGGGCGGGTGGCTTTACTGGACCTAATAAGGGAAACGATAAACACAGTGGAGTTGAGTGTCCACCCATTATTTGTTTATTTGATATTGCACCCCTCGCCCACCAACACATCCTAGAATGGGAGGAACTGTTCCTGTGAGCCCCGTTTTGCTGCATTTCACCGCCAGCCCCCGGATTCGGAGTATCGCCGGAACCCCAGGAAAAGGGCGGGTTGGCAAGAGTTGCTCACTGGAAAAGGCTTCCCAAAACTGCTGCCGCCGGAGTGCAGACGCTTTGGTGCCTAGAGAGGAATTGTTTTTACTGCATTTCCCTGCGTGTCCCACGGCAAAGGGCAGCCGTGCAGGAGGGGCAGGTCTCGACGTGTCTCTCGGTCAAACTTTTCAACCTGTGAAGTTATATTTAACAAGCCGAGCAACCTCGCAAAATGCATTTGAGGACACATACACTTGTACCAGAAGTTGTAACATAAACAGGGGCACGGCGGCAGCCACCTTACCGTTCTGCTCCTTGACGCTGCTGGTGTCCAGCTTGCTGCGGAGGTCGGATTCCGCCTGGGATCCAAGTAGCCAATAAAACAAGGTCATTTTGGGATTCGGGGGTGTTTCCCGCCCTCTCCCCTTCCCATTGGCTGGAAGGTAAAATTCCAGCCAATGGGAAGAGGAGAGGGCGGGACTTAAAAAAACACACGGAAACGCCCCCGAATCGCGTTTTCACGGGGAAAGCGTGATTGACAGCCAATCTCTTCCAATGGCTAGCCTCCATTTATGGAGCTAGCCAATGGGAGACAGAGGCGGGACCAAAGCCCCATATCTAGGACATAAGATTTCGCCCTGGGCGGAGCAACTGCTACGCAGTTGCAACGGCCAGGTCGAAACCTAAAAACTACATAGTAAACAGGCTCACAACTAATACTGACGTAAAAATATTTTATAATTAAAAACAGTGCGGTCTAGGTATCTGAAAAATACATTATCTATCATTTCTCATATATGTGAAGCAATTGAAATAAACATTGGCTAACATATTACACCTTAAGGACAACTTTATATGTAGCGATTACATTTTCTCATGTATTTATTTATTTATTTGCGGGTTTGTATAGCGCTAGGAATAAACTCCCGGAGGAGTATCTCCGCGCTCAAAGACAGCCGGCAAGCATAGATCAGGACAATGACACTGGTACTCTATAAGCATATGGGTTAATTAAATATTTTTAACTTTAAGAGGGCAAGCTTCAGCTAATTTTGCTTGAACAAAAAAGTTTTCAATTGTTTTCTAAAGAGGAGATGGTCGGAACACTGTCTCAATAAGAGTGGAAGAGCGTTCCATAAGATAGGACCCACCACTGACAGAGCCTTACCACCCAGTCTTGAGGTACTGGGTTTTTCAGAACCGGTACCGAACCGGTAACCCAGTGGTGTCAGGGTACACACCCAAAGACCTCAAGTACTTTCCTGATTTAGACCACAGAAACTCAGAGTCTTCTAGGTGAAGTCAAGGATCGATTTATTGGCTGCAACCAAGTAACAGGTCCTAGAAGTACAACAGCACGGGATGTATATTCTCAGGAGACTGCTCAATCTTACAAAGCCAGGCTTCTCTTTTTATACAAAATATTCAGCTCCAGGCAAACATTCTTACATTTACAGTAGACTATTCACTTATTTTTACTACAAAGAAAAAGCAGGGTCATGATGACAAGCCCACATTCCAATTTGTTCAGCCCACAATAAATTACCCGGCAAGGCCCAACATTTTCATCAGATATCGGTGTACCCCCAATAAAAACGGGCACCTCCTCATCATAAAGCAAGTGAGAGAAAAGAGCAGGGACAGGTGTGAGCAAGATTAGGCAGGGTGTGTGTGCGATGAAAAGGGTTTATGGCATGTTGTGCCTTGATGCTATCTCATTCGGCCACTGGGAGAGGAACTGACCAAACAGGTTCGGCCTGGGGCAATGGTTTCAGCTTGCTCAGGTCAGAGAAAAGTCAATTAAGGTGTACGTGTCCTTTGGAATCGAATTTAGCTGTATTATAAGCCTATGTGAGGGCAACCCACAAAATGGCTGCCGTACACAAAATGGAAGCCAAGGGTTCAAGACGAAAATGACGATTTCGAGGTGAAATCGTTACTGGAATATGACGAAAATGCTTGTACATAGTGTACTAGCCATTCTTGGTATTTTGATATAAAAATCGTCATGCTATGATGAAGTTTTATTCACAAGTCCAGAATTTTCAGAACTACAAACCCTCCTTTTGCCCTTACATAGGCAATTAACCTATCCTCATGCTAATCTGAGTCCAGGTCTATATTCCTAAAGTCATTGAGATGTTGCTGTAACATCATTCTATTACTTAGTTCGTCTTTTGATACAGGTTTCCTTACACATGATGTAGCACAGAGGCCACATATTGCAGGAGCACACTGCACGCATAGACAGAACAGGAAAAGAATGGCTAAGACCATCCCAATGACCATCAGAATTTTCCATCCCCAGGCGGATATCAGTTCCCAGAACCATCCCATTAAAGACCAATCTCCTTTATCCACATGAATAGATTCGGAAATCTTATGCAGTTTGGAGATGGCCTGGTACACTGTTGGAGCGTTATCTGGAATGAAAACACAGCAACTTGATTGAATCAATCTACATACCCCACCTCGGTCTGCAAGTATGACATCTAAGGGCACCGGCAGTTTCAACCACGGTGGATTCAACCACCCTTGTCAATTGCCTTATGTTCCTGCTGTTACCCATGGGTCCCCAAAACGGCAGAAAACCCTTTACGAAGTCCCCAAATTCTTGTCCTGCAGTGTCTTCTTCGCTGAAGACACCTCTAACTATTCTTGTCTTGTGGTAATCTGCCGCCGCTGTGTAGGTGGGAGGCAGCAGGAACGAAACAAAACATGTGCCCGAAAAGTCAGGGGGCAACCATGTATAGGCTCTATCATGGCAGATGAAATAGGTACCCTTAGCTGCTAAGAACGGAGGGGAAGTCTGAGATGCAAAAACATATGTTTCAGTGCAGATGCTTTTCCCTAGCTGAGCTCTGGGATTCTTGCCAGTACCTTGCAGACACAGGTGACCCTGTTGGGGTACAATCCAAATCGGGGAAGATCTCTTAGCTTGCTGTTTCTCACTCAGAGTAGCTCCATATCCGGTCACGTTCCATCCTATGTATACTAGTGTCTCATCTCTAGGGATAGTTTCGTAGGAGATATCTTCCTTAATCATGTCTACTATACCCTTAACTAGAGCACTATTCTTAGGATTGTCTTCCACAGAACGTAGGGGGTAGACTTCATGTGCATAGATGAACATTGTTCTGTATGCCCACACAGAACCATTGTGGCTGAGAGGCAGGACCAGATAAGGGATACCTTTATCCGTTGTGTGAGGCATAAGACCACACACCCAACAGTTAAGTCGTGTTCATTACAAATTGGTGTTGGTGCAAGAGCTGAACAAAGGAGTTATTAATAAACTCTAATCTCCTAGCGGATTCGTGTTCAGGAAGGGGTTGAAAAGAGTGTGGGGAAACAGTAGAAGGAGGAGGTATAGGCGATGTAGTGGGTGCAAATGTTACTCGAAAAGAGAATAAAACATAACCTATAAAAAATATCATCACACTGAATAACATGAAAATGCACAATATCAAAAAGCTTTTCTTTGTCATTATTTTACGTATCCTGGCTTTAAAGTTCATTGTTTTGGCAGGTCTCTCCATCTCGAAAATCTCCATCCTCTCTAAAGTGCTGCCCGCGATGGGAGGTTGTTTCTGCTAAGGAATGCTTCTGTCAGTCTAGGGCAACTCCCTTGGACCAACCAGAACTGTCGACCTAACGTCGTCAGCTGCACCCCAAAGACTTTGGGCAATCGCGGCCCTAGCAGCGGAACCCGGATGGCGGTTCGAAAAACAAAAATAAGCAAGTTTCTCAGATGGGAGAGCTGCGCTTTCAAAAATAGTACTTGGAGGAGAAAAAATAATTTTATTTGTCCATAGGTCTCGGCCTCAAATTGTATCTTTGCTTTCTAGGTATGGTATGATCTCGGAAAAGGAGTTCAGGCTCTGTAGTGTCCAATGGATTTGACGGTGATACAGCTGGTTGCAAAATGTTGTCGCTCTCTTTTTCAGTAAGTGTTCCTTTTATACGTGCATCACTGAAAGGCAGAAAACGTGGCACGGTTTCAGTCTCTGAGTCGGCGACACCCTCCTGGACCCACCGGTCATATGGCAGAGGCAGAGGGATCCGCTTGCAGTGGATCCCGTGGATCCAGTTTTTCTTCCCCTCCACTCGAACAGCTGATCTTGTGGAAAGAAGAACGAGGTGCGGTCCGGTCCACTTTGGCTGGTCGTTCTTGGTTCGCTGGAAATTCTTCACGAGAACCCAAGATCCAGGGTCGATCTGATGACCTGGAGTTTCAGAGACCGGAGGCAGGGTGTCATGGACCTGTTGGTGTAAAACACGCAATTTAGCCGTCAATTCGTACAAATAATCAAGCAAAACAGGGTGTTCTATTTCACTGAACTTAGTGGGCCTTGGCACTCCCCATATGTTGGCCGGGCGGCCAAAAACTATCTCATAAGGACTAAGTCCCACTCGCGAATGCACAGTCATTCTGGTGGATAGGAGTGCTAAAGGGAGAGCGTCAGGCCATTTAAGACCAGAACTCGCTTGAATTTTGGCTAGTTTTAACTTAAGTGTACCATTATAACATTCTACTAGTCCAGCTGATTGGGGGTGATTTGCAGCGTGAAACTTCTGATGAATGCCTAGCCCTTCGCATACTTTCTTCATCACTCGACCCACAAATTGACTTCCATTGTCACTCCAGACCATTCTAGGCATTCCGAACCTGGGGAAGAACTCTTTCACAAGGGCTTTAGCTGTGGATAAGGCAGTGTTGTCTTTTAGGGGATAGGCTTCCACCCATCTTGAAAAGGCACAAACAACAACGAGTACGTATTTTAAATTGTTGCACCTCTCCATGTGGATGAAATCTAGCTGCAAAACCTCAAACGGATACGTAGGAGGCGCAAAATGACCAGCTGGAGTTGGGGTTCCCCTACCAGGATTGTGTTTCAGACACACCATGCAATTCTTGACGACATTCTCTGCACACTTAGGAATTCCTGAATTTTGCCATACTGGAGCCAACAACTTGCAAATCCCTTTCACGCTGATATGAGCCATTCCATGAGCCATTGTAACCACTGCAAGCACATACGCATCGGGTAACAACCATCTCTGATGCTCTGACAATTCAACCCAACAACCATTTGCATCCATTTTACCCGTACTTTCTCTCCACATGTTCAACTCTTTCTCTGTAGCCTCAGCTTGAATAGACTTCACACTCTCATTCTGCTGCTTGAGCTGAATTATGTGGAATACGTGCAGCTTCAACAATTGTATGCAAAGTCGTGACAGCATATGCTGCAGTCGTGTCACTATTCGGGAGCTTGAAGCATGAACCATCCACCCATAATGTACCATCACATTCAGCAAGAGGAGTATCTAGGAGATCTATTCTCCCTTTCGTTTCTTCTTCTGTTCTAAGAAAACAATCATGCTGTTCAGAAGCATCTAGTTCCTCTACAATTGGCAACAACGTAGCTGGGTTGAGAGTGTTGCATCTTTTTATGTGCACATGACTTGCTAACAAGGTTAATTCGTAACCTGACAATCGAGCACTAGTTAAGTGCTGTGTCTTGGTTCTGTTTAACAACGTGTCCACTGCATGTGGGACCATCACAACTAACATGTTATTCATCACTAGACCGGCAGACTGTCGAATAGAAACAGCTGCTGCAGCTGTTGCTCTTAAACAACTTGGCAATGCTTTAGCTACCGGATCCAAAGTCGACGAAAAATATGCACATGGACGCTGCTTGTCTCCAAACAACTGTGTCAACACTGACAATGCACAACCTTGTTTCTCATGGACATACAATGTAAAGGGCTTACTGTAGTTGGGGGTACCCAACACAGGAGCCGAACATAATGCTGTGCGCAATTCAGAAAAACTTTTCTGACACTCTTCAGACCAAGGAACGGGATTGGGTGTATCTTTACACGTTAATGCCACCAAAGGTTTGGCTAATAACAAAAAATTTGGTATCCATTGCCTGCAATATGATGTAATGCCCAAGAAAGCACGCACTTCTCTCTGTGTTCTTGGCACACTCAATTTCGCTATTGCCTGAATTCTTTCTGGGGTCAATTTCCTTCCCTCCTTCGATAAGAGATGACCTAAGTAGGTCACTTCTTGTCGACAATATTGCAATTTTGAGAGAGACACTTTGTGATGCAAATCACACAAATGACGCAACAATGACAACGTGGCTTCTTTACATATTTCCTCAGTATCTGCAGCAACAAGCAAATCATCAACATACTGAATGAGGGTAGCGCCATCAGGTAATACAATCGTATCAAGCTGTGTTTTTAAAGCTTGACTATATATTGATGGACTTTCACAATAGCCCTGTGGAGCGCGTTTAAAGTGGAAGCTTCGTCCTCCTAAACTGAAGCCAAAAATATCCCTACTCTCCTCAGTAATCGGGATGCTGAAGAAAGCATTCTTCAAGTCAATCACCGAAAACCAGGTGGCAGAAGCTGGAATCATAGTCAATAGGGCAGTAATGTCAGGAACAACTGGAAATTGTGGCACAACTATTTTATTCACCTCTCTAAGATCAATCACAAATCTGTAAACAGGTGGCTGGGAAGGGTCAGTTCGTTTCAAAACAGGCAGAACAGGACTATTGCAAACGTTGCCTCTTGCCTCTTCAATCACATCTTTTTCAATCAGATCGTAAATGATCGCTAGCAAAGCTTTTTCACCTTCACTAGAAATGTTATATTGGGGAATGCGTGGCATTTTAACATTGGCTTTCAATGTTACAACATATGGTGGTATTTCCAAAAGACCCACATCATTAGGACCAGTAGCCCAAAGAATATTAAGGAGAAATGACAATTCTGTCGGAAGTTTATCCCTTGACAAATACATTGGAGAAACCACTTTCTTACCCAGTGTGAGTTGTACTCCTGAAGGAGAACAGTACAAAGTCGCAATCAATCTTTTTAACAGATCTAATCCTAACAAGTTTTTACCACAACCTGTTGTCAGAATAAGGGGTGCTTCGAATTCACAAGGTCCAACAGAAAGGGACAAAGGGTCAGAAATCGGATTTCTAACTGGGGCGCCAGAAAAACCTACTGATACATACGTTTCGCCAGACAAAGGTGCGCCAGGGAGTTTTGAGTGCATAATAGAACTCTTTGTAGCACCAGTATCCAACAGAAAAGGCTCTGACACACCTGATGTAATCACCTCAACGTAAGGTCCACTCTGATCTACTGGAACTGAAACAACTCCCTCTCTTTGTCTATGGCTGTCCTAGCAATCATTACCGTCCATATTCTCATCTTCTGCATAGTAATCATCAGCATCACTCATTTAACACGGCTTTTGCAGAGTCCTAAATCGAACAGCTGGAGGAGCGAGGCAGACGTTGTTTACAGTGGCCGGTGCTTAATTTGAGCTGGTGGTGGTTACGATGGGGTCACCGACACTCATTTTTGGGTACCGGTACTTATTTTTCAGCATCAGATATTTGCCAAGCGCAAGAGGGAAAAACAGATCGACAAGACGGAGTAAGAAAAAGAGGGCCAACCCGTCAGAGTCAGAAAGCAGGAACCTGCAACTAGGGCCGGTGCTTTGCAATATCTGACATATCCCCATCGTATTGAGTGTTATGAAGTTAGCAGGCTAGTGGTTGTGGGTGGAGCCCAGGGGTGGACAGGAAGAGGAGGGGACGGACAAGGGAAGAGGCAGTTAGAGTAAGGACTGGGTTGAGACAGGTTGCAAATAATAAAGCTCCTTAATATAAGAACCTGTGTCCGTGGTTCTTTGTAGCACGATGCATAGTACTGAGCCGTCCTACCAGACGCGTTATTCTGCTGATCAAACCTATTCATCGAATTTTGAGGTGGAAGAGACTGTGTGTTCTGGGGGAAATTTCCACGTCCTCTACCTCTAGATGCTTGTTGAACACCTCGACCTCTTACACCAGAAGCACCATTTGCACGCTGTAATAAAATAGGACAACTATACTTGAAATGACCCTCTTCCTTACAATATGAACACTGATTGGGGCCTACAGGGACACGTGGTTGAGTATACTCAACTCTTTGCGAGTTCCTCTGATACTGTTGAGGCTGCTGATAGTTATTCTGATAGTTACTCTGAGCACCACTATTTTGACCACCACGTGGCGGATATGCTTGTTGTAACAAGACCTTCGTTTTCAACTCTTTAGTTTTCTTCTCTGCTCTATCTTTCTCATCTTTATCTCGATTTTCGTGATATTGTGCAGTAGCCAATATCTGTGCTGAAGAGGAAACTGCCCAAGAACTCTCTGAATCTTTCAACTTTTTACACAACTCGGGAAGCAGATTATGCACAAATTTATCGACGAACAATCGCTGACCACCTTCTGTGCTCATATCTTGACCACTGTGGTCGACAAAAGTTTCTTCAAACCTGGTGAAGAAATCTGAGACCGTTTCATCTTTCTTCTGCTTACATGCAGACAACTTATCCCAATTTACACGCATTGCAGGCATTATCGTTTTCATATAATCAATGATCTTACCAGGGAGTTCTGCTACTAAAGGCTCAGGTTTAGCACCACCAATTTGTAGGGCATCTGCAGCAGCAATATTAGCCCATGAGTCACCCAACTCCTGATCATGATCTGCATTACGAATCTTTCCCCATAAAGGCTGTGGGACAACGTTCCCAAACAACATGTCTATATCTGCTAAATTCATGATACATGACCCAGCAGTCTGTGACAACTCTTTGTAATACCCTGCGGGATTTTTACGGGGATCAGGCAATGTCTGTTTAAGGGCCAAAACTTCAGCTCGCTTCCATGGGACATGAACCCACACACGCTGAAAGTGTGGCAGAATAGGTGGGACAGCATTCGCGTTCCCTTCCCTCCATTGTGGGGGAACTTCTCTCATGGGATACTGTCTCACCTTCTTTTTAACCGAGGAATCAGACTCAAACAACGTCTTGGAAACACCTTCAGTCCTAAGCGACAACAACGTCGCAACTGCTTTCTTAACATCTGAACCCACAATTGCGCCTTTTGAAAACTCGAACCGTACATGGCTCAACTCAGAAGGATTAGAGTCCAAATCATTTTCCTCTAAATCTTCACACAGGAAAACACACATTTTCTCAAAAACGTATCTCTGCTTTGATGTTTCCCACTGGGTGAAGACATCCATAACACATTCTAAATCATATTTTTCCGGGTCAGCAACCCATTTATGTGCCAAACAATTCAACGCTTCCTTCTCCCTAGAATCAGGCAGTTGACTACGCAATTGCTTGCGCTCTGTGTCAGGAGTTACACTTGTTGCACCAAAGAGAGGATGCAAAAAACTAGCGACAGTACTAGCCACTCTCTGACGAACAGAAGGAGAAGTCGATGAAAAGACAAGAGGGAAAGCAGGGTGAGACAAGGCAGATGCAGAGGCAGCGTCAGGAGAAGTACCAGGAGTGGTAGTCTATATAGTAGTCAAAGTTGTAGGAAGTATAGGAGGAGCAGATGTAAAAGTTGGTGGCCCTTGAGGAGGCTGCACCGGAGGAGCAGGAGCCAACTGAAGAACAGCTGATGGGTGCTGTAGGGGAGCAGGAGGCAATGCAACCACGGGTTGCGCAACTAAAGGTTTGCTGCATCTTGCTGAAGAGGTGGCAAAACTGGGTAGAAACACAGCGTTGCTCTCGCACACATATAACATAGGGTTTGCCACTGGTAAGTGATTAATTCAAACACAACAACAGTATCATAAAAGGACAGATGCAGAAACTTGGAAGTGTGTCTTAAGGTAGGTCGTTTTAATCGGTCCACAATCAGCTGACACGTGTTTCGTCGTGTGGGTATAGTTCACAACGACTCTTCAGGGCTGATGACAGAAAAAACGATATGTGTATAGATTTCATTGAAACAATTATTATTACAGCACTTTACCAAGTCAAAATTGTGACTTTTTTGTGACTGTTCAAAACCCCCATGCCGTGCCGTTCATCCTTTAGAATTCAAGGTGTGAGAGGGTATTATATGTGACTCAAGTGACTGTTTTAAAACAAAAAGGGCGTCAGAGCTGTATTAATACGTTCACAGGATAACATGTCGTATGTCTATTTCATATTATGGACTTATGTACCGCCACATATCTAGGAGTGGTAGGTGCTGTATAACAAACATTAAAAGCAAACGGTATATTTAAAAGCAAAGTCTCAAAGTAAATGTATATCAAATAATATTATGTGAGCTGCATGCAGGAAAACCTAGTGCATGCAGAAGAATCCAGAAGGAAAGTGAACATCACCAGAAATAGCGCTACACGGAAGAGAAAGCCTACCTTGTGGCTAGCCTGCACGTGAGCAGTTTGAGTAGAGTGAAAATCGTGTGGATGTCAATCTGTCAGAATGACAAGACAGCATTATAAGAGGGCAGAAAATTTCCTAAGGAGAATCTTTTGTCATTGCAGAGGAAGGGGTCGAGAATAAAACTTACCAGGTGTTCACTGGGAGTCGGTCAATTATGTAGAATGCAGGGCAAGTGTGTATGCCTCTGTTAATAGTAAAGATCGTCGAGTAGAAGGTGCTCTCCGTATGCTGTATAAAAAACCGGTGTATGGAATAAGTGTCTACCATATGCTAATACGCTATTACAATTTCTAACGAAAAACATACAACCCCTGTGTCACCATACAGGTAAGATAAAATACACACTGTACCTTAATACATGTGTGTATTAGGCCGTAACCGGGAGGGGATCCATTAAAAGTACATTCTTTGTCCTCTGGACGGTTGTATCGCACAATCCTGGTGATTTACTCTATCAATTGAATTAAAGAAAAGTTTGTTATGGTTAACGTGTCAGTCATTCTAAGCTGTTTCTTTACTAATTCAAAGCCCGTTATCACAAACTACTATCTACTAGATAGACAACGGGTGGTCGGGGAGAGCGATCTTACCTCGTACGTGGTATCCCTCCTCCGTAGTTTCCCGGTCGCCGTTTTCCAGTGAACGGACACGTGACCCGGAAACAGGAAGTTTATTTAAGTCATTGCGACAAGAAATGCTAGAACGTAAACGAGACTATGGGTCCACCATGTTGGGTGGTGTTCTGGTTCTATATGTCATTGTAAGTGTTCACACTCGCAGGTTGAAATAAGGGTTTTAGCGAAAAGGAGAAAACGGCGTTATTTGTACTTATATTCACGAAATAATAGAGGCAATTCCCATGATTGTGTGGTGGAAATTATCTGTCTTATGTTTCATTACCCCTATGTTGGTATTCCATCAACAAAGGAGATATGTCTGTTTCGAGAAAGTCAGTAAACAGACGTTTTCCTGGTGGATGTGTTTATCACGTGTCATGTATCGAGTCTAAAGAGTTCATAACTCAACCTGTCCAGACCGATGATATGTTCGTCAAAATAACGGACAAGTTAGGTGCTCGTGTTTGTATTGTCGTAATTAAAAGAATACATAGAAAAATAGATCGAAAAGTTGGAATGCAAACATGCAGTTTGTGGTCACGTGATTATCACAGTACATGATATTTCCATATTTACAGATACAAATATTTCTTTCTGTTTTTTGTGTGAGAATTGTGATATCATGCAATATAGAGGTGCTTAATGATGTCATTTGGTGAGTGGGTTACAAACATTAAAATTTTCTTTGTGACATGAGGCATGGTTTATACATCACCGTATTCTCCTAATCTAAGTCCAGAGAGATCTACATGAAACACATTATTATCGTATTCCTCTATCCATATTTACCCTTGCGCATCAACATTCTTTGGATCATTCAATATAATCTCTATTAGAATCTCATATGTACAATGCATAGTGGATCCCTGAAAATTGTTTAAGAAATCAATCACCCAAGAAGAATTGCATCTCAGGGTCATAATTGAGCCCGTGTTCCACGCACTGTAAGCGCATGATCCACATGGCTTCCCTTCTTCTCAATGTTAGTTCCCTGTTGCCACCTCTAATATTCACGTCTTTCGGTAGAGTTACACCTACCTAATTAACTACCTTCGATCACTGATCATTATGGATAGAGCTAAGGCAGCTGCAGATTTATTTGACAATTTAGCTAAAGGCATGCCCACACATCAAGCCTCAGCTACTACAGGTCCTAAACACACTGAGGGTCTCAGAGATAAGTTTATCAAATTGGAAAAACTTAAAAAACAAGAAAATTCCCGTTGGTGGGATGGAACCACTCTTAAACACTACATCAGACTGAAACAAATACCAAGGGGACTACGCTCCCAAGTCTCTCCTACTTATGACGATCTAGATCTAGATCTGATGACTAAATGGGAAGACACGCTCAATCACAATTCCATGACACTCATGGACATCTTGATCGAAAGTGCTGAGCGAAAACAGTCAAACTACAATTAGAGATCTCCATTCTAGAACAAGAAATAAAGGATCTTAACCTACCCGAAGCCACAGTTAAGAATTACACCTTGCTAGATGATATTCTACTGACACATCAAGCAGAGATTAAGAACAGGAAGGCACGTCAGATTAAGCGAGATGAGGCTGATTATAGAGATGGAAGGGTCTACACCTTTGATTGTAAATACGACTCCATGATCCCTAGAAATAGGCAAGGGTCACAAACAGGCAGATCCACCACCTCCACTTCGGTGAACTCTAGCAACAACTCACTGAGTCTTACAGGGCTTAGTGAAACTGAAAATGAATCCCCAGAGAGCACCAATACCAACATTACACACACGCCTTTTTTATTAGAAATGCAACGTATCAGGAAGGGCAACAGAATTCCACCTTCAAGAGGCGTCATCGACCCAAAACCCATAGGGGCAAACGCCTCAGCAAACGAGGATTATCGAAAGAAATTGAGGTCAGGAACACAGAGGAATTAACTGAAGTGAATGAACAAGTACAGGTCATCAACCTTTCCTCATTCCCTTTAACAGATGATATGATTTCTTTACTTTGCAAAGGCCTAAGTTTCAATCCATATGCTACTGGGGATATTTGTCAGGCTAAAATTGATGTCTTTAAATTTGTACGTAATCTCAAATTAAAGAAATACTTTGCGGGACAACAAAATCCCACCAATCATTTGAAGAATATTCCTCATGTATTCGACAATGAATCACTAACTATTAAAGACGTGCAAACAACACACTTGCTTCTTTCTTTAACAGATGTAGAAGAAAGTCCCTACGACATGGAAAGACTATTAGAAGAACTAGATGTGGAAACTGAATATGGCTTAAATAGTGGTCTTAAATGTAAATCAAAATGGACTCCCACTCTACCAGGGGGCAACGCAATTGACAATTTCCACAGACATGTTCAGGAAGATTTGAATAGATTTAACATCAACAATCTAGACATGAAATTCAAATACAAAGACAACTTGACCAAAGGGGAACGCTCAGCATTGTCGACTTTAAGCAACAACTCTAGCATTATTATCAGAGAGGCAGACAAAGGGGGCAATATTGTAGTTATGAACCTCACAGACTATAATAACGAGATACAGAGCCAATTAAGTGATGCTTCTTGTTATGAACCATTGTCCCAGAACCCCATGGGTCCCCTTACAATCTTGATCAATGATCTTTTACTAAACTGGAAACAATCAGGTCTTCTGGACAACGATGAATACCTTTACCTCAAAGTCTCCAGACCCACGTTTCCTTGGTTATACACCTTACCCAAGGTTCATAAAAACCTCCCTTTTCCCCCGGGCAGACCAATAGTTTTGGGTATAGGAGGTCCCACGGAGAGACTGGCGGAGTATGTTGATTTCTTCCTGGGTCCTCTAGTGAAAAATCTACCTTCTCACATACAGGACTCTAAGCATATACTGGGTATTATGGCTGATATAGAATGGCAACAGGGCACCACTCTGGTAACTATGGATGTGGTGTCTCTGTACACTAGCATAAATCCTAAACTAGGAATGGAAGCTATTAGCAAATCACTAGCCAACAGACCAGCTTCGTTGTGGGCTCACACTAAAATGCTGGTGAATATGATGGACATCATTCTAAATAACAATTGCTTTATCTTTGACCGGGATCCACTATGCATTGTACATATGAGATTCTAATAGAGATTATATTGAATGATCCAAAGAATGTTGATGCGCAAGGGTAAATATGGATAGAGGAATACGATAATAATGTGTTTCATGTAGATCTCTCTGGACTTAGATTAGGAGAATACGGTGATGTATAAACCATGCCTCATGTCACAAAGAAAATTTTAATGTTTGTAACCCACTCACCAAATGACATCATTAAGCACCTCTATATTGCATGATATCACAATTCTCACACAAAAAACAGAAAGAAATATTTGTATCTGTAAATATGGAAATATCATGTACTGTGATAATCACGTGACCACAAACTGCATGTTTGCATTCCAACTTTTCGATCTATTTTTCTATATATTCTTTTAATTACGACAATACAAACACGAGCACCTAACTTGTCCGTTAGTTTGACGAACATATCATCGGTCTGGACAGGTTGAGTTATGAACTCTTTAGACTCGATACATGACACGTGATAAACACATCCACCAGGAAAACGTCTGTTTACTGACTTTCTCGAAACAGACATATCTCTTTTGTTGATGGAATACCAACATAGGGGTAATGAAACATAAGACAGATAATTTCCACCACACAATCATGGGAATTGCCTCTATTATTTCGTGAATATAAGTACAAATAACGCCGTTTTCTCCTTTTCGCTAAAACCCTTATTTCAACCTGCGAGTGTGAACACTTACAATGACATATAGAACGAGAACACCACCCAACATGGTGGACCCATAGTCTCGTTTACGTTCTAGCATTTCTTGTCGCAATGACTTAAATAAACTTCCTGTTTCCGGGTCACGTGTCCGTTCACTGGAAAACGGCGACCGGGAAACTACGGAGGAGGGATACCACGTACGAGGTAAGATCGCTCTCCCCAACCACCCGTTGTCTATCTAGTAGATAGTAGTTCGTGATAACGGGCTTTGAATTAGTAAAGAAACAGCTTAGAATGACTGACACGTTGACCATAACGAACTTTTCTTTAATTCAATTGATAGAGTAAATCGCCAGGATTGTGCGATACAACCGTCCAGAGGACGAAGAATGTACTTTTAATAGATCCCCTCCCGGTTACGGCCTAATACACACACGTATTAAGGTACAGTGTGTATTTTATCTTACCTGTATGGTGACACAGGGGTTGTATGTTTTTCGTTAGAAATTGTAATAGCGTATTAGCATATGGTAGACACCTATTCCATACACCGGTTTTTTATACAGCATACGGAGAGCACCTTCTACTCGACGATCTTTACTATTAACAGAGGCATACACACTTGCCCTGCATTCTACATAATTGACCGACTCCCAGTGAACACCTGGTAAGTTTTATTCTCGACCCCTTCCTCTGCAATGACAAAAGATTCTCCTTAGAAAATTTTCTGCCCTCTTATAATGCTGTCTTGTCATTCTGACAGATTGACATCCACACGATTTTCACTCTACTCAAACTGCTCACGTGCAGGCTAGCCACAAGGTATGCTTTCTCTTCCGTGTAGCGCTATTTCTGGTGATGTTCACTTTCCTTCTGGATTCTTCTGCATGCACTAGGTTTTCCTGCATGCAGCTCACATAATATTATTTGATATACATTTACTTTGAGACTTTGCTTTTAAATATACGGTTTGCTTTTAATGTTTGTTATACAGCACCTACCACTCCTAGATATGTGGCGGTACATAAGTCCATAATATGAAATAGACATACGACATGTTATCCTGTGAACGTATTAATACAGCTCTGACGCCCTTTTTGTTTTAAAACAGTCACTTGAGTCACATATAATACCCTCTCACACCTTGAATTCTAAAGGATGAACGGCACGGCATGGGGGTTTTGAACAGTCACAAAAAAGTCACAATTTTGACTTGGTAAAGTGCTGTAATAATAATTGTTTCAATGAAATCTATACACATATCGTTTTTTCTGTCATCAGCCCTGAAGAGTCGTTGTGAACTATACCCACACGACGAAACACGTGTCGGCTGATTGTGGACCGATTAAAACGACCTACCTTAAGACACACTTCCAAGTTTCTGCATCTGTCCTTTTATGATACTGTTGTTGTGTTTGAATTAATCACTTACCAGTGGCAAACCCTATGTTATATGTGTGTTTCAGTTCAGTTCAGTGGGATTCGTTGAATTTCGCAATTGAGCGGTTAGGGGCTTCTCCGCTCGCTCTTAACGCACCAAACCACCACTAAGTTATCAACACTTTGAGACGTACACACTAGGTAGAGCACCTCATCCTTACTGAGTTGTTTTGAAAAACCCTCTTCGCTGCGCAAAACTGGGTAGCATTTATCTATTACCATTTTACGTTGCCTGTGCAACTGCTCACTCATCTGTTCTTCTTCATTGTCTTTAAACTGCATAGCAGCTTGCATTATCGAAATACCCCTTTCTCTCTTATTTTTCTTTGCTAATTTAATTTCCTTCTGTTTGGCTTCCTTACGCCATAGGCGGAAAGAGTCAAACATCGCCGGCCGGGCTTTCTTCTTAAAAAGTTTAACTTCGAGGCTATCTAAGATTTCTGTATCAAAGCTACCATATTCGGGCCATTTTAAAACACCATCTTTTCTGGTGTATTTGATCCACACTTCATTATATGTGATGGGGCCTACTCCATGTTTCACATACAATTCATAAGTTGGAGTTCAAATCGGAGGAACCGGACACGAGTCCTCCAATCGGGAGTCCCTATTACAACCAAGACAAAACAAATTTCCAAGTCTGCTAAGACCAGGCATCTTCGCTCTCTAGTCTAGCTTCACACTTCAAAGGATTATCGATTACGATATTTCTCGTGAATACACGAGTCCTTTGGCTTTGGCACTTGCAAGTTCCAAACAAAGTGATCCCAAGGGGATACCCAAACTAAGACCAACTAAGGACTGGGAGACGCTCCACTTATACTTAACTGAGATATCGATGACGTCACCAGAAGACTCGTCTATCGTTTCGCTCTACCAAACTTCAAGGGTCCAAATCAGGGCGATAGCCAGGGCAGCGTCCTTTGTAGTCGTCGGGAAGCGGGGAACCTCGCAGCAAAGACTTTCGGACCACGTCGACAGGCAGGGGTCGATGAAGTGGTTGGCCTTCCTCCAGAATTTTCACACGAAGCTCCTCACGAACCTCTGGCTGGACCGGTACCGCTGGTATCGCCCCGCGTTGGGTGCCAACTGAGGTACTGGGTTTTTCAGAACCGGTACCAAACCGGTAACCCAGTGGTGTCAGGGTACACACCCAAAGACCTCAAGTACTTTCCTGATTTAGACCACAGAAACTCAGAGTCTTCTAGGTGAAGTCAAGGATCGATTTATTGGCTGCAACCAAGTAACAGGTCCTAGAAGTACAACAACACGGGATGTATATTCTCAGGAGACTGCTCAATCTTACAAAGCCAGGCTTCTCTTTTTATACAAAATATTCAGCTCCAGGCAAACATTCTTACATTTACAGTAGACTATTCACATATTTTTACTACAAAGAAAAAGCAGAGTCATGATGACAAGCCCACATTCCAATTTGTTCAGCCCACAATAAATTACCTGGCAAGGCCCAACATTTCCATCAGATATCGGTGTACCCCCAATAAAAACGGGCACCTCCTCATCATAAAGCAAGTGAGAGAAAAGAGCAGGGACAGGTGTGAGCAAGATTAGGCAGGGTGTGTGTGCGATGAAAAGGGTTTATGGCATGTTGTGCCTTGATGCTATCTTATTCGGCCACTGGGAGAGGAACTGACCAAACAGGTTCGGCCTGGGGCAATGGTTTCAGCTTGCTCAGGTCAGAGAAAAGTCAATTAAGGTGTACGTGTCCTTTGGAATCGAATTTAGCTGTATTATAAGCCTATGTGAGGGCAACCCACAAAATGGCTGCCGTACACAAAATAGAAGCCAAGGGTTCAAGACGAAAACGACGATTTCGAGGTGAAATCGTTACTGGAATATGACAAAAATGCTTGTACATAGTGTACTAGCCATTCTCGGTATTTTGATATAAAAATCGTCATGCTATGATGAAGTTTTATTCACGAGTCCAGAATTTTCAGAACTACAGTCTAGTCCTGCTGAGCTTGGGTAACCTCAGCAGCAACTGCTCACTTGACCTGAGTGTGCGTGTAGGGACGTATGCTACAAATTTATTAGCCAAATAGGCCGGTCCCAAGTCATGTAAACCTTTATGTATAATACAACAGGTCTTAAAATTCACTCTTTGGCGTATGGACAACCAATGAAGTTCATCCAACAGTGGTTTGGATGGAGATCTGGGGGTGGCATGTATGTATAATCTTCAACTAATGTCACTTCAAACTGTTTGAAGTGACATTCTGTGTATTTTTCATCATAAGGTATTATTTATTGTTTTGTATTGGGATTCGTTTAATAAGTCAATTTGGTCTGTTGTTTTACCCATATTCAGGTATCTGTTACTTACTAACTCCCAAGAAACCACAGACAACGGGAGAAGGCAAAACTGCCGGTTGGATCCCAAAAACAACCAAAACGGTTGGACAACATCCAAGAAGAAGCGCAGAAGGTGCAACAACAAAAGCTGGCAGAGCCAGCCCCAAGAATTGCTGCAGCAAAGCCCCCTGCAGAAAGCTCAACACCACCCAGTAGGGAACCAAGATCACGAGCGGGGGGGACCAGGAAGCGGCCCACAGAGAACCGCAGTAGGAAAATCTGAGAACGAGGCCCAGGAGACAGACAAACCCCTGGTAGACCAACCCAGCACCCAGGCAGACACCCCAGAACACAGGGCAACCTCGGCCACACAGAAAGACAGCCAAATCCAACCACCCAGGCGGGGAGAGAAGGTTCATAGCCGGAACCGGACAGAACCAACAGTGACCAACAAGAAGACAGCAGCATAAAGATGTAGGTCGTTCCAAATACAGCAACACCGCTCGGCGGATAACTAACAGCGAGAGAGCAGAATCCAGCCCACACCCAACAACCGGAGGGAAAGGAGGAAACACAACCTACTAGGACCGAATGACAACCGAGGGGACCGTGGGCAGAATGCCAGGATCCGGATGTAACACAATACGGTCCGGCAGGACCAGCAAGAATGGAGGAGAGCGCAGAAAGGAACCCAGCTCCTCAAGCCGACCAGCAGAAACGAAGGCCACCAAATCACTACTATCATGGTGAGGAACCAGAAGGCCACGGACCCCAGGGGTGTAAACGGACCCCCCAGGAGGGATCACAACCCCTACGGAACATCCCAGGATGATGCAAGTCAAAAAGCCCTAGGACACTGCAGGAAACAACCCTGAAGCAACCCGCAGCACCCAGCACTGCCAGGCGGTCTCCCATTCAAGCACTAACCTGGTCCGTAGAGTATGTAAATACCCAGAATTTTTGGGAATTGAACACAGATCCTACAGAGTAAGAGGCTGAGGCATCAACCACTATGCCACAAGGACCCTCCCAACAGAAGACGGCAGAACGCCTGCAAGGACATCCTAGAAAACACGCCATATACGGTAGCACTCACCTATTTTAGAGTAATTGCAGCGCAGGTATCTAAATTGTTGTGGGGTAATAAACCGGCACGTATTGCGCAGGCTAAGCTAGTGCGTAGCTGGTATGATGGCGGAATAGCGCTCCCTGATGTACAACTTTATTATTGGGCAGCACAGCTGACGGTAATTAATCAATGGATCCATCTTCTGCGATCGGACCCGGCACTTCAAGCAGATAGTGCGCAATTGGGCATGGGGGATATGTTGGCTCCACTCAATGAATAAAAATGGTGACAACACAGTTTGGGCCGCTACGACACACCCTTGGTCTGTGGCATACAGCTCAGGCGCGACTGGGATGGCGAGGTGTGATAACTCGACTCTCTCTATTGTGGGATGTGAAGCGACTGGGGAAACTCAGACAAAGTAAGGGTTTTGAGCACTGGGACACTATCGGGATATCGACTGTTGGTGACATGTGGCAGAAAGGGGAGGTGATTCCCTTCGAGCAGTTAAGACAAACATACGGAATGGCCCCCTCGGAATGTTTTAGATATACACAAATACGACATGCCCTGATGACAGTATTGCCGGCAGGCTCAGAGGTCCCAGAAGCGTCCCCCTTATACGATAGATTGTTAACGGACTACATGCCGAAGAAGGCGACTTCTCTCACCTATCGCAAACTTGTAAATAACTTGCCTGACCCAGTGGGACCCCTAAGAGACAACTGGAGACATGACCTTGGCGAAATGGATGATACAGAATGGAAGGAAGCGTTAGCGTCCCCAAGGGAGGTGGGTATACCCTCAAGACTCAGGTTGGTGCAACTGCGCATATTACACCGCTCCTACTACACTAGGCACACCCTACACAAGATAGGGAGGGTGGAGCATACCTTCTGCCTGAGGGGTTGTGCGGAGGAAGGTACCTTTTACCACACCATATGGGATTGTCCCAAAATAGCAGATGGAGGTGCCGACCTTAGTGGCACGGAGCAAAGATATGGATGCAGCCATGATTGCAGAGAACGATATATCGTACTAGAGGTTGCCCAAAAAAGTGGAATACAATGTGGGGGGCATGGAATACATATAGGGGTGAGCATTATGATCCCTTTTCGGACCAAGAGGACAGTGATTCGGAGCCAGAGGAGGTCTAAAGACACAATATTGGAGAAAGGGCAGAGGGTCTCAACTGCTGTAAGATCGCTGGTTTTGAACTTGGGGAAAACTACAAATGTGTCCAAAAACATTGTGAGATGCTGTACTGCATGTTTATGTTTTGAATTTATAAATTGTATGATTTACATGAAAATGAATAAAAAGTAAAAAAATAAAAAAACTAGCTGAATAGCCGGTGTTAGATATACACACATGCAACACCCCAGTGGGTAAATAATCAACTCTGCTAGGCCAGAAGTCCCATATTCAAGGCCCGGGTTCAACCAGCTATGGTATAAAGCCCCAGTGGGCATAAACAATTATTGCACCCAATCCATAGCAGCACCTGCCTAATGGGCATTCCCTGCGCATAACAAATGTCAGGCTAGCCAGCCTGGAAAAAGAAAATATCATATCGCGCCTGGTCAATCCAGCCCCAGTGGGCATAGTCAACCACTCTAGCTCCTCTGGGTTAATAGATATTTGTAGCTCCCATGCCTTCCACTCATCATTTCTACACAGGTCTTTCAGTCTGTAACAAAACAATAAAACAAAACATTATTTGTCATGTAATACACCATACAACATAGTGCAACTGAAACCTAGGTGAGGTAAAACATAGTACATAAATCTTACCCATTCTACTGACATTTTTGGATCTTAAAAAACAATAATTTATCTGTACATGCTGGTAGTAGCATACTGGGACAACACATTCGCTAATTCTGCCCAAATAGACTGACATCTCTTCATCTCCGTTATGGCCTGTTGGGGCTATAGTCCTGTACTGAATTATTATTTTAGATTCGAGGCGTCTCAAGTCCTGGACTCTATTACCACCTCGTTCTTGTATGGGAATTGTTTCAAGTACACAAAAGGTCAATAAACTAATATTCTGTTTGTGATGACTTTTAAAGTGCCTCGCTATTGGGTACTTTTTGTCTTCATTTCTGATTGCGCGTAGATGTTCTAAAACATGCTTTTTAGCTTTGTGGATTGTGCTGCCTATATAGGATTTGTTGCAAGGGCATTTCAAAGCATATACAACATGATCTGTATTGCAAGATAAATGTTTTTCAATTGTGTATGGTTTACAGTCCCTTGATAATTTAATCTCCTTGCAGTTTTTACTATATTTACAGGCCTTGCTGTAGTGTTGTTCCTATATTCCAAATAGGCTCTGCGCATTGGAATAATATACACTATAGATTTGACATAGGACTGAGGTCAGTATTTCTCTATCGAGTATACTAAACTTAATTGTGTGTGCCAGCTAACTCAGAGGTCACTAGAAACTTTCTCGAATAAACAAGAAGGGATTAGTCCATGACAACAGCATAAACATGATTACTTTGTTTCCCCTAGATCTGGAATGGTGCAGAGCGGGAATATCGTCGTTAAAATATCGACTAACCTTAATATCGCCGCAGAAATATCGACAAGAAGAAATATCGATGACAAAAATATAGTTTGACAAGAATATCGACAGACAGGTAAGTAATATCGTTAACATTAAAATAGTTGTAATAAATATCGTTTACAAAAACATAGTTTACAAAAATATCGTTTTTTAAATAATAATAAGTAATTAAGTGTTTTTAATGAGTATTGGTTGTCAAAGTAGTATTTTTTGTAGTATTTTATTAGTTAATACCGTATTTTATGTTGAATTTAGTGTTAATAGTTCCGTAGCGGGTTGTGGGTTTATAGGGGAGTAGGGTGGGAAGTAATTTAAATATAATAAAATAATTGATTAATTAATGTGTTAATTGAATATAAATAGTGTAATAAATAATAGTTAATTAATTTCAATTAGTTAATTGATTAATAATTATGTAAATTATGTTAATTGTTTAATTAATTTTAGGTGTGTGTAGTTGAATTTTTAAGTGAAAAAGTAGTGAATTAATTACATTTTAATTGAATAATTATTTAATTAATGATTAATTAAATAAAAATAAAGATTTGTTAATTTTTAAACATTGTAAATATATTTAGTAATTTTTACCCCTACACTATCCAACGCTTTCCCTACTGTTAATGAAAAAGTGTAGTTAATTTGTTTTCAATAGTCAAAAAATAAAAGTAATGTAATGTATTTTGTTAATAGTACTTATATTTATTTAATATTGAATGTAATTTTAATTAATTTAAAAAGTCGATATTTTTTACATCGATATTTATTACAACGATATTTTTGAGTCGATATTTATGTACTTACCCGTTTAGGTATAGGGTGTCGATATTTTTGTAAACGATATTTTTACAACTATATTTTTGTCAACTATATTTTTGTAATCGATATTTCAACACCCTACCATCTGGAATAATATCTTCAGAGTCGTGGAAACAATAGATAACTATTTCACTCAGTCAATCGTGCATGCTTTGTTTCTACAGAGTTGCAGAGAAATAGAGAGATGGGCGTTTCAATAAAAGGGTTTATTGAACAGTCTTATTTCTCATGCACGAGATATGAACTGCTACAATCGTTAGCAAGATTGCGAAGTATAATGCGTACAATGTAAACAGTAATATAAAATAATACTGTAATAGCATTGTCTGTTGCTATAACATATATAAAATACATACATAAATAACACAGGCTAAAATACTCAACTGGTGCTTCTAAAATACGCCTACCCCAATGTACCTAACCTAGGTCTAGTACCAGGGAAGAAGTAGGTGCTGTTTAGCATAAGTTTTAGTTCTGCCAAGAATTGCCAAAAGTTTCTCTAGTTTCCAATCAGCTCCATACCTTAGAATGAGATAGGTTGGTATCTCTTTCACAGGACCCGATTTCCCAACACCCCGCAAGGGGAGTCAGAAACAATGGAGCTGGATTCTTGGCAGGAGGATGTCAGCGTCTTGTCAGTGCGTCAGCTGAAGAGTTTGCTTCCTTCGGCACTTGCTGTAGCGAGCTGCGTCGTGCAAGTAGGTAGTCGAACTGCACCGAACCACACCGTGCTTTGCCATAGCAAGTGAAGGTATAGTTACACCTCGAAGGTGCTTAGGAATGCCAGTATTGACGTGAAAGTCGGGCATATGAACATCATGAATGAACCCCTAAGGAACAGTTGTTCATGCATAATAATGAGTTCTTGGAGAAATCAATATCCAGGCAAGGGGAAGTCCGAAACGGCTTAAGAGTCTGGTTTTCCAAGAAATCGTTGTGACGTAGATGAACGGATGGAAGTAGCCATGCCTGTATTTGGGTAGCATGGGCTATGCCTAAATAAGGACTGGATTTCTATGCCTATATAAGGGCAATGTGAATTATACCTATATAAGGGCATGAATCGGGCAATTAATTCGGAATCTATAATCAAACACAACACCCACTCCACTTTCTTATGTACGACGTTACTAAATACTAAACATGTTTGAACATATCTAAAACATATCTACACATGAAGTGTGAAAAACCCACCCGAAATACATAAAAATGCATTTGAACTGGTTGTACACCCATGAAAGCAATGTTTCATTCTAAGCATATATTAACATTCGAATGCTAAATGAATGAAGCATGAAAATATACATTTATGAAATGGCTCGTAAATACAGAAGAAAAAAGGCCAAAACCATTTGATGTCAGGTTACATAACACTGTTTGTTTGTGGACAAGATCAAATATTGTCTCTTGGAAGCGCTCAAAGAATTTTTGTTCTCTATTAATAGTTCTACCTTAAGCAGATTACTTGTGCCAAAAAATGAAAAATACAAATTTGGAAAAGAAAAGATTATTCATAGAAAAAAGTTCCTTGTTTTCAAAAAATGAAGGTCAAATTCAAAGTCCCTCAGGACACTGTGTGCTCAAAAGTCAGTGTTAGTGCTTGGAGAAAACATGAAATCTTCTAGGTCTGTAAAAAAGTTGTCTATCATTGTAGGTGACAGTTGGATTACCTCGTTTAGAAGATTAACCGCACATAGACGTGAAGCATCGCCTTCAGCATTGGTCGTATTAGCAATGTTCGAATCAGTTGTTACCTGCGTGCCTGTAGTTTCCTCTTGTACCTCAATATCAGCATTTTGTGTCTGTGAGATCTCAATGAATGCTGTCAGCAGAATTGGTAGCCGCTGGGGACAACACAGAGCATGGGCCGTTACCGGGTCCAGCAAAGTATCAACATCTGTTGGCATGACTGATGGTGTAGTGTAGTTCCTATATTCCCAATCGGCTCTGCACATTGGAATAATATACACTATAGTTTTCACATAGAACTAAGGTCAGTATGTCTCTATCGAGTATATTAAACTTAATTATTTGCGCCGACTAGCTCACAGGTCACTAAAAACTTTCTCGAATAAACAAGAAGGGATTAGTTTCTGACAACCTCATAAACATGACAACTTTGTTTCCCTAGGACTGGAACAAAATCTTCAGATTCGTGGAAACAATAGATAACTATTTCACTTAGTCAATCGTGCATGCTACGTTTCAACAGAGTTGCAGAGAAATAGTGAGACGGGCGTTTTCAATAAAAGGGTTTATTGAACAGTCTTCTTTCTCATGCGAGAGAGCTGAACTGCTATAATCATTAGACACAATGCAAAGTAAAATGAGTACAGCGAGGACAGTAATATAAAATAATACTGTAATAGCATGGTCTGTTGCTATGACATATATAAAAATACAGGCTAAAAATACTCAACTGGTGCTTCTAAAATATGCCTACCCCAATGTACCTAACCTAGGTTTAGTACCAGGGAAGAAGTAAGTGCTGCTTAGCATACGGTTTAGTTCTGTTAAGAATTGCCAAAGGTTTCTCTAGGTTCTAATCAGCTCTGTACCTTAGAATGAAAGAGGTTGGTATCTCTGTCTCGGGACTCAATTTCCCAACACCCCGCAAGGGGAGTCAGAAACACTGGAGCTGGATTCTCGGCAGGAGGATGCCAGCTTCTTGTCAGTGCATCAGCTGGAAAGTCGGCTTCCTTCGGCACTTGCTGTAGCAAGCTGCGACGTGCAAGTAGGTAGTCGAACTGCACCTAACCACACCGTGCTTTGCCATAGCAAGTTAAGGTATATTTATACCTTGACAGTGTTTAGTAATGCGAGTTTTGACGTAAAGTCGGGCATATGAACATCATGGATGAACCCCTAAGGAATAGATGTTCATGCATAATAAATGAGTTGTTGGAGAAATCAATATTCAAGCAAGGGGAAGTACTTAACAGCTTAAGAGTCTGGTTTTCCTAGAACTCGTTGTGACGTAGATGAACGGATGGAAGTAGCCATGCCTGTATTTTGGTAGCATGGACTATGCCTAAATAAAGACTGGATTTCTATACCTATTTAGGGCAACGAAAATTGTACCTATATAAGGGCATGAATCGGGAAAATGCATACGGAATCTAAATCGATACACAACACCCACTCTACTTTCTTATGTACAACGTTGCTAAATTATAAACATGTTACACATATCTAAAACATAGCTACACATGAAGTGTGAAAAATCCACCCGAAATACATAAAAATGCATTTGAACTGGTTGTACACATAAAAGATGCATTGGTGCTGTATGCATTAAAGCAATGTTTTATTCTAAGCCTATATTCACATTTTGAAATGCTAAATGAATGAATCATGAAAATATACATTTATGAAATGGCTCGTAAATACAGAAGAAAAAAGCCGAAACCATTTCATGTCAGATTACATAAACTGTTTGGGGACAAGGTCAAATATTGTCTCTGGAAGTATTCAAAGAATTATTCTCCTATATGAATAGTTCTACTTTAAACAGATTACTTGTGCCAAAAATGAAAAATACAAATTTTGAAAAAAAAAATGTAATCATAGGAAAAATAGTCCCAAAGTTTGAACTTTGTTTTGGAAAAATGAAGGTCAGATTCAAAGTCTCTCAGAAACTGTGTGCTCAAAAGTCAGTGTTAGTGCTTGGAGAAATCATGAAATCTTTTAAGTCTGTAAAAAAGTTGTCTATCATTGTAGGTGACCGTTGGATTACCTCGTTTAGAAGATTAACCGCACATAGATGTGAAGCATCGCCTTCAGCATTGGTCGCATTTGCAATGTTCGAATTGGTTGGTACCTGTGTGCCTGTAGTTTCCTCTTGTGCATCAGCATTTTGCGTCTGTGAGATCTCAATGAATGCCATCATCAGAATTGGTAGCCGCTGGGGACAACATTGCGCATGGGCCGTTACCGGGTTCAGCAAAGTATCAACATCCGTTGGCATGACTGATGGGAATGTTAGACAGATGTCTAGCACGCATTCTTCTCTGCATAGCAGGCAGCGTAGAAAAGGTAAGATGCAATCTTGCCAGATTGGTCTGAATGACAGAAACCATGTGGTATTCAATTCTCATAAACGAGTTAATCCCAAAATTTGGACCATACGCTCACGACACTTCATCTCCAATAGAACTCTCTCTATGGAGCTTAGAGTGGCGCTGGGGATTTGGCTTGCCATATCGTAGCAGAAGGAGCAAAAATAGTATCCCCGCAACGAGTCCCAAAAGGAGGGGCAGTCTGCCAAACACAGAGTGCACGAAGTTTGGAAATATTCCGAGGACTGCTTGAAAAGGGGCTAACAGTCCAGAACATACGTTCTTAAATAGATGTACAATACCGCTCGTATCAGACATGCTTAAGATACGACTTAACATTTCTGAGACATGTATAGGGCAGTTTGTAGTTAAGAGGGCATGTATCTGAGCAGAATTCCTTTCGACTTACAGATCATAGGTCTCTTTGGCCGAGGTTAGTGGCACAGTTTTTTGCAAAAGAATGGCTTTCATTCTGCTTAAAGTATCAATTCATATAGAAGAGATGTTCAGTGAAGGCCATAAAGGCGACTCCCTGTATGTCTTGGTTTTAGGAAACAATACTTACATAGAGCAAGTGACCCTGGCTGTCACAGTTACTAGATATGGTATGCCTGGCAACATTCCACAGCAGCTGTGATCATTCAACATGAGGTAACTTCCATTTGAAAGTTGTCCAAAAATTGGATCAATCACTGCAGTTGGTGAACCTTGCAGGTGGCAGGATAAATTGTTGAGGAACCATCGCAGGCCCCGTGTAAGTTTATACCCTGACAAAGGAGAGAACCGCTTAGTGCGTTTTCACAGTTTTTAGCACTATGAAACACTTCTCTTCCCCCAATCCAACATCTGTGTGTGTATGGTAATTCCCAGGTTGTCTTGATGTATTCTTTACCCACCCTTTCATATGTGCCTGCTGGTATGTGTTTTAGATATTACTGAAAATGGAAAATTGTAACAGGCAAAGTGATTGTTCCATGTATATTCCATTCAGTAGCTGGCTTTTCAGTGACTGTAAATGGCAATCTTTCCAGTTTTTCCATGCTCAGCACCGTATGGTCTGCTCCCCTTTGTGCCAGTTTGACCTGTTTATCAGTGAGATTGAATTCTGAAAACAGTGACGTGGTATTTATAAAACGCCAAGGCACATAGCCTGAACGAAGATTTTGCAACGTCCAGCCTAATAGCATAATAGAACATAATTGCGACTGACCATGTTGCAACATGACCAAGTCCTGTTCCATGATGTCTATGGCAGAAGACACTATGCTGTCCAATGAATATATCCTGGACGACAGAGTTGTTAACCCATTGTTAACCACAGAGAGAGTTTTCTCTAAGTGAATACGATCAATTTGTCGTATTCTTTCTGCAGTCTCTGCTTGCGTAATCTTCCATGCTTCATTATAAGCAGCATAGATACCGGCATATATAAAACGTTTATGACACGGTTTTCTTGGTCCTAGCAAGAATTCCCTAAGATCAGCGCTATCTTTAAGTAAAGATAAGTGTTGCTTTACATCCTTAAGTGTAGATCTCTGTAGCCAATCAAGGCGGAGCTTCCCTACACTCTATGTTGTTAAAATTCCAGGATGCTGTCTTTGAACATATGTTGGGTCTGGCCTATTGAATGTGAAACCCTGCGTTCTATTCAGGAATCTATCTTGACAGTTGTTTGTGTCTGTGGGCCAGATCAACCATTTTTCCAATCTGGATCTGTTCTGTTGTGATGCAAAATAATAGTATGTACGTCGACCTCCCCCTCTGAAGTGTCTTCACTGTCAGGTGTAGGTGTAGGTGTTGACGGATTGTTCATGTCTTTAATCTTGGCTAACCAAAGGCAAGATGTCTGTTGGACAGTGTCATTCAAAAACATAATTTGCTCAGGGATTATACAGGCTCTAAACAAAGCTTCTATACCCTGTACTTGCCAATCTTTTGTACCCCAGACAGGCCTTGCTGGGATGGTCAGTTTTCCTTCAGTGGTGGTTGGCTTCAGGAACACGTTGCTTTGTTTTGTTCTTATTTCATTTAAGTCCTCAAAAACAGCCAAACGGTCTTTGATATCAAATGTTTTTTGGTCTACCACTGAAGTCTGACAATTAAGGTCCGCTACTAACATTCTGGTCCCAAAAAGGACTTCATATGGAGTGATATCCCCTAGAGAACTTCTTGGCAAGTTGTTAAGACTACGTTGGACACTTATTAGATGTTTGACCCACCCGTCACCCGAGCCTAATACCCTAGCTGTTATAGATTGCTTTATGTCATGTTTTTTTCTCTCCACAACTGAATTTCCCTCAGGATGGAATAGACTAGAATACTGCAATGCAACGCCCAAACTGGTCATGGCCTCCTTGTAAGCTTGAGAGCTAAACGCAGGACCCTGGTCAGAATGTAGCGTGCCAACTGCGTATGTGCTGATAAAGACTCGCAAACCTTTTATAACAGTTCGGACATCAGCCGAGCGTTGAGGCCACATCCAAATGAATCTTGTCCATGAATCCACTGCGACCATGATATATTTAGAGTTACCATCCCTCTGTAAGGGACCGCAGTGGTCCAGGTAAACAAAAGCTAATGGTTTATCTGAAATTAGCAGGGGTGTCTGTGCAGGACGTTTCACAGTAGACACGTTCATCTTCTGGCATATTTCACATTCAAAAACATAATTTCTGGTTTGTTTCCTCATGCGCAGCCACCAGTATCTCTGTTTTAATAATGATACAGTGGCGGAAACACCTGCATGTGCAGAGGCGAGCCCTTAATGTGCTGCTAAAATTAGTCCTAATCTATGTTCCATGTTTGGAATTACCCTATTCCCACTCCAGGAATTCGAGGAAACTGAACTTTGTTCGCATCAGTTATATATGAGTATTTGAGTGGAAACCTTTTAGGTAACGTTTTTCCACTGTCTTTGCTAGAAGCATTGACAGACAGCATTATTTTGCTGTCTATTTTAGTTTTTGAACAAGTGATTGCAGCTACGGAAGCTATTTGTACAGCTGCCTTCTGCGGCTTCATCAGCCAATGAATTCCCTTCAACGTGAACGCCATCACGTTGATGACTCAGCGTATGTATCACATGAGTGTTTTGTAGTCCTTCTCGTAATTGAACTACGTGTTCCCAAAGCGTTTTATGCTTGATTGTGCCACGTTTTGCATCTTTGAAACAGCTTTGAAACCAGTTTTGCAAGTATTCATTGTAAGATTGAACACAATAAAAAGAATCGCACACTATGAGTGTGGGGAATTCGCGATCCGTATTCTCAAGTGCCATCTTGAATGCTTGTAGTTCAGCTCGCTGAGCTGTACAACCTCCTAGAGATTGAGTTTTAGTGGCCATTGGTCTAAATTTGCCATCGTGCCCACTATAGGCTTGTTTACCCGATGTAGCGGGTTGAGCTAATCCGTCAGTATAAATTATACATTCATACTGGTCTAGAGGCAGAATTTCAGTAGGCAGAGGACATTCTTGTTCATATTGTAGGAATGTTTGTGTTTTCAAATAAGGGTAAAAAATGTATTCAACGTCTTTCTCAGCAAGAGAATTAACCCATTGTATCCATCTCGGATGTAAAGCTTTAGCATTTGGTATGCTTGCTTTTGTCACTGCTTCTAAGGCAGGTACAGGAGTTACGACCATTATGCGTTTTCCCTATGCCAGGGCTCTTTCTTATGCTACTGCAGTTTGAACCGCTGTCAGATTTTTTTCTGCTGAAGTGAATTTAATTTCAGCTTGTGTATAAAATGTGATTTGTAAGCTATTGGTACTTTTTCACCTTCGTTAAAGGTCAGGTATGTGAATCCGCATTTTCCTGGGATGACACAGATCACTAGATTGCGAACGTTTTCACGTGTCTGTAACTGTTTTTTAGCTAACATGTCTGTTTGGACTGAACGCAGAATTTCTGTGCGTGTGAAACCGCATTGACGCGGAATTATTTGGATCACTAAGTTGCATAAATTTACGCTTGTCTGTAAATGTTTAGTTGCTAACATGTCTGTTTGCAATGAACGCAACATTTCTGTGTGTTTTTGTGTCCAATTTACTGTTTTGAAATCAGGTTTGATTAATTCGTAGAGAGGTTTAACCCTTTCTGCGTAGTTCAGAATGTAAGTTTACCGAAATTTAAGAATCCTAGAATCGACTGTAAGTTTTTCAGCGTATTTGGACTATGGGGCAGCGCACATTTCTCTAGAAAGTTGTCTGCCATGCTTTTGCCTTCACTTGATAACTCATGCCCTAGAGATAGGACGTTGAGATGGGAAATTCTAGATTTTCTGAAATTGAATTTGTAACCCTCAGATGCGAATACAAGTATAATGGTGTTCACTCTGTTCAAGTGCCTATCCAAGTCATCATCTGTCAGATAGATGTCATCTACATATGATGATGCTTCATCATCATAAGTTTGTAGTAACTCTGTTACTCTTGATGAGTATAACCCAGGACTGTTCTTGAATCCCTGAGGAGACGACAGAAGTGACTCTGTGTCCCCATAATTGAGAAAGTGGTCAAATACCTACTTTCTGGTGCAATGTTTTGACAGAAGAAACGGTTAGAAATATCTAATGTGGTTTTATATTTTTTACGTACAACGTTATTCATTAGTGCTGTACTGTGTGCATTTTGCACTGCAAATGTTTTGCAACAAGAATTTAGATGTCTGTAATCCAATACTAGACGATATGTCTTGTCTGGTTTGGATACAGGAAAAAAAGGATTGTTCATTGACGAGGTGCATGTTTCAATCACCCCTTGGTATTCAAGTTGATCTAAGATCTCCCAGACCTGTTGTTTTTAAGCTTCTTGCTTGATTGGGTACTGCCTTTGTGCAGTTGGTTGATTTTTTAATTGGATTTTATGGTAAGGCGAGTCCTCATCCCGTCCTACGTGATTTTTGTATAATGCTGGGGCTTGGGCAACTGCCCATTTCCTGGCATAAGTATACTTTAAATGTATTGGAATATGGTTAGAGAAGGCTGGCATAATGATGTCTTCGCCATGTGGGCACTCCCTGACAAATTGTGGTGACCAGTCTTGTTCAGCTAGAAGAATGTCATAACCCTTAGAAAGTCGCTCCCAAAAGAGTGCTTTTATTTTTCTCGGTATGTCTCTCTCCATCCGGAGTGTTATTTCATATAACCTATGTGGAGAGCTAACCCTGGTATCTGTAGTTTCAACTTGAATGAATTCATTCAAGTCCACTCTCTCCAGAAGATCCTTCAGGTTCTGGCGAGCTATGGTGACTTCTGCCGCGCTGTCCTACATTGTCTGAGACAAAAAAAGTGTTACCATATGACAATGGTAACATCCCTGTTTGTGGGCACACCTTTTGGGTTCCTGAAAATCAAGACTCCTTAGATTTTATCTTCATCAGTATACGGTTTATTGAAAAGTTCATCAATTATAGTATTTCCATATATATTCCTGTATTCAACTCATAATAGCTTCAATGTGCTCCAATGCATTTCGGGCACGGCGGCCCTTCGTCTGGGAGCTCTATAATGTAAAGTATAACTTATCAACCATGTGGCATAACATCAATTTTCAGCTTGCACGAAAATATAATCAAATAGCATCACGATAACCATGCATTATAGGTAAATAAAGCAAGCGTGTAAAAACCTTCAATGTGTAGAGAATCGATATCAACATTATATAACAGTATGCAAATGTTTGGAACGCCGACGTTAAAAATCCGTCAGTGCGCCCTAGTTAGTAAAGGTGCACGAAGTGGGTATGTGCAATATTGGTGTAGGGAAGTGACTTTCATGATAATAAGAAAGTCATGCATAAAGCATAACGTCACAAAGTTTAAAGCGGATAAGTGCGATATTGGTGATAATTAATATGAGAATGTCATGCATTAAACGTAACGTCACAGGAATCAAAAGGTTAAAAAGGCTTACTGTGAATCAATGTGCATTCAAACTCGGCGTGTTCTGAAAAACACATAAGGATCTATCAATCCCCGTCCCAACCGCGGGTTATAATGAACAGTGATATGGCGTTTTAAAGCAGCCCGGTAAATATCATTCCAAAAACATACTCAGAGCGTCGGTATAAACCGCATCTCAAGGGGGGTCTGCAGCGGATGTGTTGAGGGTTTGCCGATTAGCTCGGTAGAACTATAATGTCAGGCGTAAGAAACATGGTGGGCTTAGATTTTCTTTTCTGGCCTCTTCCTTTTGGAATGTACTCCCTTTAGAGTTTAGGTTTACTGCTTCCTATCCTCACTTCGGGTCCCTTCTCAAAACCCATCTGTTTCGTAAAGCACACGGCGAATTCCCCCCTTGATCTATCTCCACACGCTCACAGCGCCAAGAAACCGTCTGGTGGAAGCTGCGCTTTACAAATTCTTTTACAGAACAATGTTTGTATTATATGCAGGCATATTGACATGGTGAAATGACTAGGATGACAACAGCATCAAAGAGGGACAAGTGCAACCCTCTAGGGTGGCGGCCATGTTAGAGTGTATAACAAGACGATACCTATCTCAATAAAGGTGAAGTGAATAAAGTAAAATAAAATGAAAATGAAATGGGATGAAATGAATGTTAGTGTGTAAACATAATAACATTAATATGTTAGGTTATGTTATGTTATGTTATCCGGATTTGTGGAGCGCACAGATGCCCCAGCAAAGGGGTGCCCTGGCGCTAATAGGACAGAAAACCGGACAGAAGCAATACCAGGGACATAAACACAACAACACTAGGAATCCAAAGGAAAGAGGAAAGTTTTAACAGCCTTCATGAAGGCCAAGAGTCCATCAATCGCACGGATATGGATGGGAAGAGAATTCCATAGCCTAGCAGCAAGCACTCTAAAGGAGCGGCCGCCGGTCCTAGACCTCTTGAAGCGCGGAACTGTAGCCAGATGTAATCCTGAGGACCTCAGAGACCGTGTGGGCGCATATGGAGAGATGAGATGCTCCAGAATCTGATGGGACGAGTGTTTCAGGATTTTAAACGAGAGGCAAAGAGACTTAAACTTAATTCTCTGAGCAACAGGAAGCCAATGGAGCTTATGAATAGTTTTTTTGGCCGAACAGAATCTTGGTAAGCCTACCAGATGCCTGGCGGCAGCGTTCTGAACGCGCTGAAGTCTAGAAAGTTCAGCCTGATTAGCTCCGAGCAAAAGAGAGCTCGCGTAATCCAACCTAGACAGAATCGTAACTTGTACTATAAGCTGTCTGGTAGGAGCATCAAAGAATTTAAAAATGGATCTGAGCCTACGAAGAGTCCCGAAACACGTGGCGGCAACTTTTTTAGTATGAGTAACAAAACTAAGTTTGGAATCAAGCCAGACCCCTAGATTTTTAACCTCGGTAGCAGGGATGGGGATTGGACCGAGCTCAGATGGCCACCAATTGTCACCCCAGAGATGACTCTGCTTACCAACGATGAGCACCTTGGTTTTTTTGGCGTTCAATTGAAGGTAGTTATCTGTCATCCAGTGGGCCACTGAGATGAATCCCTCACGGAACTTAGCCGCCTCAAGATCGGAGGCCCCACTTATTGCAACCGCCAGCTGCGTGTCGTCAGCGTAGGATACCATAGTCAGGTTCCAGCGCTTGGCGACAGCAGCCAACGGCTGCACATAGAGGTTGAATAAAGTGGGGCTAAGAGCCGAGCCCTGCGGAACTCCCTGGACAATAGGATAAGGTTTAGATTCGAAAGGAGGAGTGGCAACCTTGAAGGTACGACCAGATAGAAAAGATCGAAACCATTCAAGTTCCACGTTGTCGACACCTGCCTCAACCAAACGCTGTAATAAAATAGCGTGGGAGACTGTGTCGAACGCGGCACTGAGATCAAGAAGCACCAGTGCCGCAGTATGACCAGAATCTACCAATGTTCGTAGGTGTTCAACCATTGAGAGTAGCGCAGTCTCGGTACTGTGGCCGAGCCGAAACCCATTCTGCGAAGGATCTAGTATATTGGCAGAATGGAGATGATTAGATAGGATGGTATTGACATGGGCCTCGGTCAGTTTGGCTACCCACGGGAGAAGGGAGATGGGACGATAATTCTCCAATTTCAGTGGGTCCAGGGCAGGTTTTTTTAAGATGGGAATCACCTGAGCCTGTTTCCAACTACCAGGGACAGAGCCTAAAGACAAAGATAAATTAATAAGATCACGTAGAGGAGGGAGGCAGAATGGAGCAGATTCTCTAAATTGGGCAGGACGTAGAGGATCCATTGGAGAACCTGATTTAACTTTCACTACAAGTTTATTAAATTCTTCCATCGAAAGCTCTGAGAGATAAGTCAAGGACATGGTTGTTTTCGGAGCAGATTCCTGTTTCTCCAATGACACGGTAGAACCGGGAAAGGAGCGGTAAATGGCCTCCACCTTTTCAACAAAAAAAGCGGCCAGATCCTCACAGTGGGAGGAGGAGAAGATCTCAGCAACTGGGGCCCTACTGGCTGTGAGATCCTTAAGCACCTTGAATATTAGTTTAGTCGGGTTAGTGCTGGTACTAAATTCAAGAGAAAAGTAGGCAGCACGTGCCTTACAGATCGCTCTATGGTACTTCTTAATCCTAGCGAGGTACTGAGTTTTCCTTTCAGGCTGATATGACTTACGCCAGGCTCTTTCAGCTTGTTTACAAGATTTTTTAGGAGCCGAAGTGAGTCATCGTACCAGGGGCTGGATTCGGCGCGCCGATGCTTACTCTCAGCAATTGGAATCAACCTGTCTAAGGCTTTAATCAGCCAGTTACAAAAGAGATCGTAGCCAGACTCAGCATCAGTAAAGGGGCCCGGAGGATAAAGACTAAGAAGCTGATGAAAATCGGCCAATTTTTTCCTAGGACGTCTGAGAGTAACAGGAATAGGGGCTCTAAGGGGGGAATCACTGAGCATAAGGTGCAGCTCTATTAAATGGTGATCAGTCCAGGCCATAGGCCTCGGGGGCAGCACCTTAGCCATAGTTAGGTTTGTAAAAAACGGATCCAAAATATGACCACCAACATGGGTGTGGTGATTAACTAGCTGAAATAGCTGGAGAGCCTCCAAATCGGCGAGAGTACCACTAGCCGCAGGGGAACGGGGGGAGTCAAAGTGGAGATTTAAATCACCCACAATGCTAAAATTGGCAGCTCTTAAAGCCAATGAGCTGACTGCGTCAGGAAGAGCTGCCCTAAACGCAGCGTCCGGACCCGGAGGCCGGTAGATAAGCAGGCCAGAAAAAGTAAAATGGTGGCTGACAGAGACACAGAAATGGGCACTTTCGCAGTCAACTATGTCCATAGCCTTCCATACACATGGGTAGCAAGATTTAACAGCAGCCGCAATGCCACCACCTCTCGAGTTACGGTTGAGGACAAATATCGAGTACTCAGAAGGGAGTGCCAGATTAACTGCCGCCAAAGCTTCCTCATGTAACCATGTTTCTGACATAAATAGGGCTAGGATAAGGCTACTCTCTGCTGCGTGTTACCGCTCTGCTCCAAGCGCTGTGAATTTTTAAATGCCCGTTTTTCCATTTACTTTGATTTTTATTTTAAGTAAACCTTGTTTTTAAAACAATTGCCCACATACTTGCATTTAAACTGGGTCCTCACCGCGATTTAGCGGGTCTTTTGTCTGCTCCTCGTCACCCTTGCCGCCATCTTAGGGGTTAGAAAGGGACGCTTGAGGCCAGTGCAGGTTAGCGCTCCAGCAGTCAGGTTGACTGGACTGAGGCTAGCGTGAAGCGCGCAGTATACTTAAGAGCTGGCTAGAGGTAAGGTCAGCCTTGATAAGGCTACTCTCTGCTGCGTGTTACCGCTCTGCTCCAAGCGCTGTGAATTTTTAAATGCCCGTTTTTCCATTTACTTTGATTTTTATTTTAAGTAAACCTTGTTTTTAAAACAATTGCCCACATACTTGCATTTAAACTGGGTCCTCACCGCGATTTAGCGGGTCTTTTGTCTGCTCCTCGTCACCCTTGCCTCCATCTTAGGGGTTAGAAAGGGACGCTTGAGGCCAGTGCAGGTTAGCGCTCCAGCAGTCAGGTTGACTGGACTGAGGCTAGCGTGAAGCGCGCAGTATACTTAAGAGTTGGCTAGAGGTAAGGTCAGCCTTGATAAAGCTACTCTCTGCTGCGTGTTACCGCTCTGCTCCAAGCGCTGTGAATTTTAAATGCCCGTTTTTCCATTTACTTTGATTTTTATTTTAAGTAAACCTTGTTTTTAAAACAATTGCCCACATACTTGCATTTAAACTGGGTCCTCACCGCGATTTAGCGGGTCTTTTGTCTGCTCCTCGTCACCCTTGCCTCCATCTTAGGGGTTAGAAAGGGACGCTTGAGGCCAGTGCAGGTTAGCGCTCCAGCAGTCAGGTTGACTAGCCTGAGCCCTATATTAACGCAGGGATGCTAGCGCACGGCGCATGCGCACGGCGTGTGTGCCGCAGTAACGCCGGAGTCACGCCAGAGTCCAGCCCGTCTGCGCCCGTCCGCGCTACGGACGAGCTGGACGAGGGGACGTCCAACGGTCTCGGGACCCATCCCAGGCGGTTTTCATATCCTCTTCAGGTTTTGTTAGATCTGAAACCTGGGCGATTACCCTGCCATCACACGTTTCCCCCTGAGGCGGTACGATCGGCCTCCATCTGTGGATGCTGCAGGTCATACCGTATTGATGTTGGCCCCCATGCGCATATACTAACCCAACCCCCCTGGCAGATCATCTTTCAGACACTACCAGAGAGCTTGGGTACCTGATCAACGCCAGATCGTTGATCAGGAATAATGTTTCGTTTAAGGATTTTGTGGAGGTATATAACCCCTCCTGGGTCTTTATAACGGAAACTTGGGCTAAAGAATCCTCGGGGCCGGACCTCGTCGAAGCGGTCCCAGATGGTTATACTTTGGTCAGGCTGGATAGAGTGGGACGTGTCGGTGGAGGGCTTGGCATCCTGCATAAGGACTCCTATTCGTGTCATACGACGCCCTTATCTGTTCCGGGTGAGGCTATTCAGGCTTTACATTTTTCCATCAACGCACCCCACTCCATCCCGTTTAAGGGGGTGCTTATTTATAGATCCCCTGGGCCTAGAGCGGATTTATCTCATCATCTGCTTACTATTCTGGAACCATATTTTGGATCCGAGTCAGTCACAGTTCTGGGAGACATGAATTTCCACTTGGAAAATCTCGAGTAAATGACACCAAATGCCTCCTAGATACCTTATCGGCCTGTGGTTTGCAACAACTAGTCAAGGGTGCCACTCATCAGGCGGGCCATACCTTGGACGGAGTTTTCACAAATGATAGAAGGCTGTCAGTGGAAGCACCTTTGGCGCTCTCCTGGTCAGATCACTTCGCCGTCCCTCTGTTATTGGAGATGATCCCTACCAATAACATACCAAAGGGTCCCAGCAAAATGGAACTTAAGCGGAATCTGAGGAAGGTGACCAATGATTCTCTGGCACCTTTAACCTCTACCCTTCTAACTTTAAGAGATGAGGACATTGATTCCGCGGTGCAGAGGTTCGAAGATGTTACCTCCGCAGCGCTGGATGTGCTTGCACCTCTCTCTTTGCGCTACAATGCTAGAAAAAGGCCTTCGGCCCCTTGGTATGTTGAATCCCTAAGGCTTTTGAGACAAGCCTGTAGAAGGCGGGAACGGTGTTGGAGATCTAGTGGGAGCATGCAGGATAGAGAATCTCACAAAAATCTTTTGAGGGAATACAGGACGGAGCTCATTAGAGTCAAACAAGAATACTTTTCAAATCTTACTGGGGCTCTTACTTCATCAAAAGAGCTCTTCAACATCGTCGACTCTTTAATTACCCTGAAGACTCCTGATCCTGTTACTAACTCACAGCAGCTGTGTGATAACATAGCTGAATTCTTTCAGGATAAAATCGACGATATTGTCGCGACTCTTGAGCTCCAAAGGATCTCTGTATCTCCACCTGTCCTTCTTGTTCCCCAGACCTCCCTCGATACTGAACCAGTCGGACATGCAAGTTCGAGCTCGCTGTCTACTTTTCCTCCACTTTCTTTACAGGAACTGGAAGTCCTGTTGAGTAAGACTAAATCTGGCTCGCCCCTCGATCCCTGTCCTCTCCATATTTTTAACCAATGCAAGGAGACCCTCTTGCCCCCGCTACTTCAAATAATGAACAAGGCCTTAAGCGAAGGTAATTTCCCTTCCCAATGGAAGAAAGCGGTTGTGAAGCCGCTCTTGAAGAAGCCGTCATTGGACCCAGAAGTGCTGAAAAACTTCCGCCCCATTTCGCTGCTCCCAGCCCCCGCTAAGATGCTGGAAATCCACCTACACCAGCACCTTTCTTCCTTTCTGGAGACCGCCGGTCTCTTGGATCACTCGCAGCATGGCTTCCGGAGGGGTCATAGCACGGAATCCGCCCTTACCGTGGTGCTTGATAACATCCGCACCACGGTTGATAGGGGCGGAAGTACGTTGCTGATCCTTCTGGATCTCACAGCTGCTTTTGATACCCTGTCTCCCCTCGTCTTAACATCTTGTCTAAGGGAGATAGGGGTGGAGGGGCAGGCGTTAAGCTTGTTAGCCTCCTTCCTGGACCGGAGGGAACAGAGAGTGAAGCTGGGAGAGTTCCTATCTCCATCCCTGCCGCTGAATTGGGGGGTCCCACAGGGGTCGGCGTTAAGCCCGACCCTGTTTAACATCTATGTGACCCCCCTGGCCAGGCTTATTAGATCTTTTGGGATGGAGGTAGTATCCTACGCCGATGATACGCAGATCCTACTGTCTCTCGCCGAGTCTGTCAGCTCCTCTGCCTCCAAGTTTAGACTCTGCATGGAGGCAGTCGCCCTCTGGATGATTAACAATTCACTGCGGCTAAATGGCGAAAAGACAGAGATCCTCGTATTCGGCGAGAAGGATGACATCTGGTCGGCGGAATGGTGGCCGGAATCTCTGGGGACCTGCCCGGCTCCAACGCGGGCAGCACGAAATCTGGGGGTCATGATTGATCCCTCCCTTGACATGGCTCTTCAAGTAAGGCGGACCATATCTACCTGCTGGGGCATCATTGCAATCTTGCGCAAAATCAAATACTATCTATCTGTGCAAGCTCGAAAACAGACGGTCGTGGCCTTGATAACATCTAGGCTCGACTATTGCAATGCCTTGTATGCCGGGGCCAATAAAGGTCTGCTGCGAGGTCTCCAATCGGTGCAAAACGCTGCGGCGAAGTTTGTCCTGGATCTCCCAAAAAGGTCGTCTGCGACCGCTGCCAGGAAATCCCTACACTGGCTCCCAATTGAGGCTAGGATCTCATTTAAAGTGCTATGCCTGGCATACGGTGCGTTAAACAAGAAGGAGACCGGAGACATAAAAAACCTCCTCTCTTTGTATTCACCTGAAAGGAACCTCCGCTCCTCGTCGAAACTGCTCCTCACTGTACCTCGGGTGCGCAGAGCCAAATGGGGAGGCAGAGCTTTTTCTAACCTGGCCCCAAGATGGTGGAATATAGTTCCCCTGGAGATCAGGAGCCTACCTTCAATGCCTTCTTTCAGAAGGGCTTTAAAAACTTGGCTCTTTGGCAGAGCATATCCTTAGCCTTGGGTTTTAGCCTTTGTCTCTTTTCTGATTTTCTTTGTAGGCGCCTTGATGCCTTTGGGCAAAGTTGCGCGTTTATACATTTATTTTCAATTCAATTCAATTCAAAAAGAATATCAGGAGTCTCCTCCGTTAATAGATTATAGATGTCCAGATGGTGTTTAACCAGTGATCTCACATTGAGATGGCACACCTTAAAGTCATAAAGGCCCTGAGATTTCACCTGAGGGGAACCAGTAATATCTGGACCTCCTAAGGGAACTATCCTATGGGCAAGTGTAGGGGCCGGGGATGTAAGATGAAAAGCGCACCAGGGGCACTGAAAAGGGCCGCAAAGAGGATGTAAAGAAGTATAGGTGCAGGGCAGCGGAAAGTAGCGTAGACGGAGCAGCTCGGCTCTAGAATACATTCTTACAGACATGAGTCGAATACAACACAAAGGAGAGAAAGCTATAGAGCCCTGCCCTAGCACTAACTTAGCGCTGACGAGCGCAGACGGGCAGGACTCTGGCATGACTCAGGCGCAGTGAAGGCGCGACCGCTGCGCGTCACCGCTGCGCGCTAAGGGGCAGGTTAAAGTAGGCCGGGCGGGAGACAGCTGCACCACTAGAGCGCTCGGTAAGGCGCCTCCAGAACGGCACAACCACACCCAAGATGGCGGCGAAACCAAACAAGCTAAGAACCCACAGACCCGAACCCGCTAAGCAGCGGTGCTTCAACAATTAAAGTGCAGGTGAGGGGCAAGAAGACCCAGGTAAAATCAGGGAATAAAAAATAAAATCAACAGCGATACAAAAACGGGCAGTTTTTAAAAGCGAGTAGCGCAGCCTGCAGAGTAGCGTTGCAGCGTGCGAGTCCTCAACACACTAGTGCTCGGGCACCATGTCCTGGCTAACCCCCTAGAGGACTGGACTAAAGTAGGGCGGGCGGGAGACAGCCGCACCACTAGAGCGCTCGGTAAGGCGCCTCCAGAACGGCACAACCACACCCAAGATGGCGGCGAAACCAAACAAGCTAAGAACCCACAGACCTGAACCCGCTAAGCAGCGGTGCTTCAACAATTAAAGTGCAGGTGAGGGGCAAGAAGACCCAGGTAAAATCAGGGAATAAAAAATAAAATCAACAGAGATACAAAAACGGGCAGTTTTTAAAAGCGAGTAGCGCAGCCTGCAGAGTAGCGTTGCAGCGTGCGAGTCCTCAACACACTAGTGCTCGGGCACCATATAATAAAATAAAATATAATGTATAAGGTGCAGTAGCCACTGCACTAAGAAGTCTTTTGTATAAGACACAAGAAACCTCATCGAGGTATATTTAGAGAAAACATGGAAATTCAAGACGGTCATTTAGTCCAAACGGCTTCATGGTTTGCAATTTAAAAACCATGACATTTCTCGTTTTAATAGGTATTTGTTGTTAT
The DNA here is from genome assembly GCF_964261635.1 of Lissotriton helveticus. Lineage (NCBI taxonomy): Eukaryota > Metazoa > Chordata > Amphibia > Caudata > Salamandridae > Lissotriton > Lissotriton helveticus. The sequence continues at coordinate 1,481,269,870 of NC_136057.1, forward strand.
CCATGTTGTCTCTTTTATTCACAACTTCCAAAACCATAAACTTTAGTTGTGAAATATTATGTCGTGCCTCATTGAAATGGATTGCGATGCTGGATTTGATGTTTTTTGTGCGTATGTTCGATTTATGTTCATTTATACGAGTCTTAATCTTGCGTTCGGTCTTACCAATGTATGGCTTCCCACACGGGCATTTTATGAGATACACTACGTTGGCTGTATCGCATGTGGCGTTTACTTGCAGTTTTATGTTGTGACCTTTCATTGGGTGAGTGACTGTATTTCCACGAATGATATTATGGCAGTTGTTGCAGTTCAAACAAGGTTTAGTACCTTTTGCTTGACCTAGTTTAATCGTTTTTTTGGCAAGCAGTTCTTTAATATTAGCATGTCTGGTGTGTGCAAAGATCAGCGGATCTTTGAAAGCTATACCAAAGTCCAGTTCCATGCTTAGAATAGGCCAGTGTTTAAGAATAATTCTCTTGTATGTTGCACTCATTGCAACCATGAGTGCAACCAGGGAGTGCACCAACCTACCAATTGTATTGTCATTTCTACATTGTTTGAGCCCATTCTCGGTTCGTGAGTTGTGTCCTCAAGATCCTCGGCATGTCTGACTTTTAGACCTGCTACTTTCTTTTTGGTGAATTGAGTGTAGGAGAGTAGGGTCTGCTTCCTATGATTACCCCCACTTTTGCTGTGTTTCACTGGTTGTTTGACTTTAGTCTGGCTGTGGCCCTGCTACTCAGGACCACAGCCTAGCTGTTCTCTCTCTAAATTGATCCCATGTACATTTGGTACATACCACATTGGTTACTGAGTTATCTTGTGAGCCCCTAGTATATGGTACCTTAGGTATCAAGGACATAGGCACCCCAGAGGCCTACCAGGGGCTGAAGCATGTATTATGCCACCCCTGGGAGGCCTTCCAAAATGGTAACACAGGTCTACACTTGCAGCCTGGGCAAGGTGGTGTAAGCACCCCTTACTGGGATATAGTATACCTATACCCACCATTTAAAACAGACACATATTAACCTATAAGTCACTCCTATGGCAGGCCTTGACAATCCTGAAGGCAGAGTGCTTGGTTTTGTGTTAGAGGGTGCCCTAGCATGAGCTGAGCCCCTCTGCGGCTTTTGGAATCCCTTTCTCATAGCTGTTCTGTGATATGGCCATACCATATACTCTTAAGTGCATTATAATCCTCGCTGTTAATGCGAACTTTGGTTTAGCTTTATAAAAACATGTCGTGTTTGGTGTCAAACACTTTGGAATACTACCCCCCCGCCAGTTCTGACGGCGGGGGTAGCATTCCAACCTTCTAGAGGGAGAAGACATGTACACACTGGTAGGTATACCCGGTTAAAGTTTTACAGAGCCTCAGCATGACAAAATGGATGCTGCTGCCACAGACACGAGTCTGACCTCCTGCTGCTGGATGAAACTCTGGCAGGGGAGGCCTGGACAATAAGTTTCCTGTCCAGGGAGGTGCAAGCACCTCTCCAGACAGGCTTTAGTGTATTTGAATGCTTTTGAGACACTGCCTGGGGCACACAATGTGCTCCATGCATTTCCCAGTGCAAACCGGTTGCTGGGGCACTCAGCCCCAGCTCTGGCGTGAAACTGGACAAAGGGGAAGGGGTGTAACCACCCCCTCCCCAGTTCCTCCCATAGGTGGGACACTAGAGTTAGTCCATCCCCTAAACTTAGTATAAGTATAGGAGCCCAGTCTCTAGGACTTAAGATTACCCTGGACGAAACTCTGAAGATGAAATCCTGGACCTTCAACATTCCATATCGACTGGAAGATGGGAGAAATCTCCCTTGGGGTCAAGGAGTGACCCCCCTGTCCAAACAGGCACCTAAGAGCATCTTGCCAGTCTGCATTTTCGATGCTCCTGCCGGATCCCAAAGAATCTGTCACACAGGACATGACTTCCAGACTTCTCTGAGGCCGACACGAGATCCCAGCAAAGCTAAGACCCGCAGCCATCATGAGAGACGTGGGACCGGAACTCCTGGACATCCTGCAATTTTGCAACTGCACCTACTTCCCGATATTTCCTGAAGTTGTGCATTGGGCTATTTGTTGCCCTTGCCCCAAGCACCTTTTTCACCAAAGCTGAGAGGCCTAGACTCCACGAGTGTCCTGTGAGTCCACTTTCTTCATTGCAGCTTGAAGCTTCTTTGCGATCCCTAGTCCGTTGGTTAGTGGGTCCCCACAAAGGACAGTCCTTTGTTTCTTGAGCTTTCCTGGTTGCGCCAGATGTGCTCTGACTCCCCTCCAAAGGGTGAGGCCCTCAGACCTTGCTGGTCTGCACCAAAGCCAATCTTGTCATCTTGCTTGGGTTGCTGTTGACAAGGCTTGTTGGGTCGAATCCGGATACCAATGTTGCAGCACTTTACATCCTTTGGGGGTCAGCTCAAATCCAGCTCCTGGTTGTTGTTGACACCTCCTGCTCCTCGTGGCTGAAGAGTCAAGCTTCACCTACTCCACCTTAAAGCACCTGACATCAGCTGGCATCTTCCTGTCGCCATCCTGGTCACTGGCTAGTGACCCAGACTCTGTCCCCTCTGCTTTCAGGTCCTTTAGAGCTCCAATCCACCCTTGGATTCATCCGGACACTTTTCCTCTGGTTGCATGCAGCACTTCTTCGCAGCTTTCCATTGGAATCAACGACGAAACCCGACACCAAAAGACACCTATGCACCCGACTTCCCTGGGTGAGGTAACATGAGTACTCCGGTGCTCCTGTGGGTCTTGACTCTTGAATTGTCTAAGTCTAAAGGGGTTCCAACGTAGTTCACTTCGAAGTGTCCTTAATCTTTAAAATTGTAACGTGCTTTTCCTCCATAGAAGTCAATTGTGATTCACCGCTGTGTTTAGACACTGCACACGTCCCCGTGGGTCTCCTGCGTCCCTACCTTGGGTGGTTCCTGGTTGCCCCAGCGATTTTACAGGCCCTAGGCCTCACTTCTATCCCTCACGTGGTTCTTATACCACTATTTTAGTATATGGTTTGTGAGGCCCCTAGGGCATAACGTATACTGTGCTATTTATGGTGTGCTATTTATAGTTCTTGTATTGTACTTTGGCCTCTAGCCTCATAAAGAGACTAGAGGGGTGTGTTTAGAAGAAATACATATATATTTGATATATACCTTGTGTGGTGTACTTTCATTTGATCATTCAAGAGATTATATACTGGTAAAACAAGCTGCTTTACATTCCTTCAAGACTTAGACTGAAGGATGCTCTCCACAGCTACCACTAGGATAGCTTTCTATAAAGGTTGTCTTAAACCTACCATCAATAAGGGTTGTTTGGACCGGCGCAAGGTGCCCACTAGAATAGTGGACATCATATGCCAGGCCAACTTCTCACATTGAGGTTTCTTGTATTTCTGAATGTGTTGTTCGTCTTTGGACTTCATGAGTTCTTCTTTGTTTTCTGACCGTCCTCTTCTTTCCTATTTCTGTGACGAAGTCTGAAAGGTACGAGAGGAACGTGTATCAGTATCTTGATATCTATCAGGTTTTTTCAAATTATCCCTATTCCTGAGGTTATACCTCCTTTGAAAGGGCTCCTTTTGAGGAGACTTACCACTGGAGTGAGAACGTTTCTCTTTAGAAGTTTGTTTGCTGGGGGGCGTAGCTTGGACGCTGCAGCGAAATGGCGGGTCCTGCGTGAGCTCCGCTTAACCGTGGACCTCATTTCTATCTTCGAGCCGTTTTCACGCTGTCTCCGTTTCCTGAAGTTTTGCTGTCGAAAGATGCAGCGCATACTTTGGTGGCATTTTCGGCATCTTTCTGTGTTGGACGCCTGAGTCGCGGAGTGTTGCTGCTTTCTCCTCGGCATAACGCGGGCGGTCGCCATTTTGGGGCGCCGCATTCGCGTTTTCTCCTCACACAGAGGTAATTTCAGCAGACCTTATGTTTTCTTCTGGCCCCTATCATTGACACTTGTTTGACCTGCATATTGTATTCATTTGGCTTCCTGCATTATTTTTGTGGTGGATGTTTCCTCAGACTTGTGGATTTTGAACAGTTCTTCTCCTCCAGACAGATGTGGTTGACTACTGTTTTAACTTGCTGTGCATACTATTCTATGGTACTGTCTTTTTCCTGTCATATTTTTGAGGAATGTTTCTAGTGTCATTTTATTTGCATACTTTCGCTTCAAGAGCGCTCTGGGATGTCAGTACTCTTCAACATTAACTCCAAAGTTAGTAGGGCTTACTACAACTATTGACGTTAATAATTTGATTTCCTGTTTTTTTTTTTTCATCAACGAGTTGGACTTCAATACAGTATACTTTGCCTCCACTGACATGACTTCTGTTTATTGAGCTGATCACTAACATTAATGTTTTTTTCTTGAGGGACTTTACTTGTGCATTCTATGAGTTTTTAACTCACATTTGCATTTATTTCAATTTCCAATTTTGCTGTATCAGTCTTCTGGAATCTCCACCGAGCCCTATTGCTATTTCTACTATTATGGCTAACGACTCACACTCTGCCAGGTTCGTCGTCACGGGCACAAAACCTAAGCGACAAAAAAATGATCCACCGTCTCCTATTCATTCCTCTCAGAACCCTGTCCTGGACTCTATCCAGGGAGAAGTACGGGTCTTCAGCCTTTTATGACGGCAACAAATGAAAAATGTAATCAAATTGAGGAGAGATGGATTATTATGGAGAGTAAAATGCTGGACTTAGAACAACGTGTTGGCGTCCTACAGGATATCTCCACAAAGATTCCAATATTAGAGCAGGAAATACATAAATTGAAAATCCACACAGAGGATTTGGAAAATCGTAATCGTCGTAACAACCTACGCCTTTACGGTTTACCGGAAAATGTTGAGGGCTCCAACATGGTACTCTTTCTTCAAAAATTTCTTCCAGAGCTCCTTGATCTTCCGTCTTCAAATACTGTCCTCAATATCCAAAGAGCACATCGCTTGGGCCGTCTTACATCTAATCCTGCGAAACCACGTGGTATCATTATGCTATTCCTGGAATTTACTGAATTGATGTCTGTCCTGAGAGCTGTGAAACCTAAACGTCGTCCTATTTGGTCTGGTCATAACATCTTCATCTCGCAAGACATCTCCAATGCAACCAACGCACGTCGAAAGGAGTTTCTAGCAATGCACCCTCAGATGAGACATCTTAATATTCAATATGGAATATTTCATCCATGTCTCTGCAAGATTACTCATGATGGGCGTTCACGATCCTTCGATGATCCTGAGAAATTAAAACTTTTTCTTCACTCCTTTTCTTCCTCCGGAATGGATACTAATGTGTGATTTTCCTGGTTTGCTCCTCTCTTTTTCTCCTTATATGAGTAGCTTATTAACTATCTTTTTCAATTCATATGTTTTCTTTTTCTTGCAGTCTCTTTGCCATATTTTTTCTCTCTTATTGTGGCTCATGTTTTTCTATATTTCTTAATTTTCCTTTTGAGATCCGCTTCGCCCTGCGTCACCATGCTCTCCCCTCATTGTTTTTTCTTTTCTCTACAGATCTGGATGTTTTGCCCTGATCTGTTTGTTCACTTCTTTCTCTGTCCTCTTTGTCTTTTTCTTTCTCTTTTTTCATCTTCTGCTCTATTCCTTTTTTCATATTCTTATGCTTATTTTATCTCTGTCTTCTCATCATTCTCATTTGTCCTTGTTTTTCTATTAATGTTCCTTGGTATTGTGGGAATCACTGCAGCTCGTTCTATATGTAATTGTTTCTTGTGGTGTGTTTTTTCTTATAGTTATACCCTTGAAGTGTATCGACTCCAACTGTGTTATACCCATCCCTCCATTATGTGTAACCTTGTTACGTACGTGGAATGTCGTGTGGTCTTGGGAATCCAGTCAAAAGGTACTTTCTCATTTATCTAAACTCAATTCACAGATTTCCTTTCTTCAGGAAACTCACTGTACGGATGTGGAATCTCTTAAGTTGAAACGGCAATGGGTGGGTCAAGTTGTTTTTTTGTTAACAAAAAACGGGGTGTTGCGATCTTATTCCATAAAGCTTTGTCAGTACAAATTGTATCTACACAAAATGATGATGAGGGACGATGGGTAATGGCAAAGATTGAGATACAAAGTAAAACAATAGTCTTATTGAATATTTATGGTCCTGTCACGCCTGACCCTAAATTCTGGAATGGTATTAAAATTCTTCTCTCTTCAATTAATTGCCCCAATGTCATTGTTGCTGGTGACTTCAACCAATGGTTGGATCCTTTTTCTGACAGATTATCCAAATGTAAATTTCAACCTGACAAAACTCATAAAGCTTTTCAATCGACCATTGCCTCTCGCTCCTTATACGATGTTTGGAAGACTTGTAATCCTCATTTACGTGAATTTACTTTTTTTTCTAATGTACATCACACCCGTTCTAGGATTGATTATATTTTGGTAAGTAAATCCTTACTCCCTTCACTCCAACATTCTGAAATTGGGTCAATTTTTATTTCGGATCATGCCCCTGTTCATGCTGTTTTGGACTTTTCACTCACTTCCTTGTAGTGTAGTTCCTATTATCCCAATAGGCTCTGCGCATTGGAATAATACCTCCAATAGTATAGACCTAGACCAGACGTTAACTAGGTCTTCTACTGTCGATATTAGACTTAAAGTTTTGGGTTTGCCAGCTAGCTCAGAGTTCACTAGAAACTTTCTCGAATAGGCAAGGAGGAGTTGAACCTCCCTGGATAGACAAGAAGGGATTTAGTTTCTGACAACCATAGAACATGACAACTTTGCTCTCCCCTAATCAAGAGTGTATCTCTAGAGTCGTGTGAAAACAAAAGACAACTTATTTTACTCAGTCAGTACGTGCATTCTTAGTTTCACCAGATTGTAGAGAAAAGGAAGAGACGGGCGTGTTCAATAAAAGATGTTATTTATTGATCAGTCTCTTTTCTCGTACAAGAGAAATGGATCGATATTATTGCAATACTTATGGTTAAGTAAAGTAAATACAATAAAAGCAGAATTATAAAATAATACTGTAAAAACATTGATATGGTTTCTAAGCCATACGTTATTTAAAATGGACAGAATAGATACATACACATATACATTTAACTAATCGTACTCAACTGGTGCTTCTAACCACGCCTACCCCAGTGTACCTGACCTAAGCCTAATACGTGGGCGGGGATAGAAAGTAGTAGTTTAAGTTAAGTTTGTTTTGCCAAGTGACTGACTCAAGAATTCTCTGCAAGGGGTTATTCAGTTCTGTACCTTGAATCTAGGATGGTTGAGGGATGGTATCTCTCGTCTGAGGTCTCGATATTCCAAGCTGCCTGCGAGGGCTGCTCGGAAGCGCCGGAGCTGGATTTCTGGGCAGGAGAAAGCAGCGTATCGTTCTCAGCGCGTCAGGAAGGCGGGGCAGCTAGTGGGCTTTGCTCTCTGCTGGGCTTCGGCAAGTCTCGCTGCTCCGATCTCGTCACCACCGCGTGTGTTTGCTTAAGGCAATATCGGTAATATTTATACCTGTAAGGTGCCGAGATTGACGTAAGGATGGACATAGATACGTCAATAAGGATGTCATACGAGCTGGTCGTTAGCACATTCTTTTACTGAAGTTCTTTGAGAAATCAAAACAATGGCCGCAGGGATTTTCCCAGGTTGTCATAGGTTTGATTTGTTTTGAGAACTCCGTATGCCTTATCAGGGGCTGGAGGAATATTGCTTGTCTAATTAGATGGCAAGCGTTATGACCTAATCAGATAACGCGTTCCTGTGCCGTGGTCTGGCGTAATCAGATAACGGTTTCTGCATCATGGGATGGCTGCTAGTTAACTCGTTAACCAGAATAGGGTCAGGAATAGGGGGATCGATACAGAACCTATAGGAATACATCACACCCACTCCACGCTAACTATGGCCATATTTACGAATCTAGGCATAGTAAAACATACTGTAGAGTATCGTGTATACCTTACCACCCCAAAATACATATAATGCATTTCGAAATTATGTAATGTACGGGAAAAATAAAATAGCCATATGTACTATATGCACTTAAGCAGTAGACTAATGCTAAATTAATCACGCATGTATACATTATTAGTAATCGAATATGAGAATTACACATGAAATGGCTCTTAACCCCTTCGACGCTCATGACGAGCTGGGCTCGTCATGGCGTAGCCTCCTCGCACGCTCATGACGAGCCCAGCTCGTCACGTAAAGTGCGATTTTAAAAAACCAAGCGTACGGGCGGAATTCCGCCCGCACGCATGCGGTTAATACAGAAGAAAAGTTCGAGACCACTTCATCACAGTTCAAAAATATTTATAAACATACCAGCGGGCAGCTAATGTCTATGAAGTTTCTAAAAACAGAAATTAGTTCTCTAAGAATAGTTCTTACTTTAAGCAGAAGAAAAGTGTCCCGTAAAATGTAAAACATTTTGGGGCTGCTAAAAAAATTGCTGTCCGTGGACTGGAGGAAAAGTTGATCTTGCTACTTTATTATTAAAGTTGAAGGCCAAATTCAAGGTGTCGGGAACGCCGTGTGCTAGCTTGTTCAAGAGTCATTATTTCTGCTCTGGTGAGAACATCATATCATTGAGACTGCCGAAAAAGCTGTCAACAGCTTCCTGTGAGAGTTCCACTAACTCGGAAAAGGACGTAACCATGCATTCATGTGCATGATTGTCTCCATTGACGTTTTGAGTAGTATTGCTGACAGAAGGTTGTACCTGATCGATGCTGCTTTCATCTTGATCTTCACTACCCCTTAATCGTAGTGGTGAAGTTTCCACGAATGCCGTCATCAGGATTGGCAGCCGTTGAGGGCAGCACAATGCATGAGCCTTTACCGGACCCAACAGTGTTTCTGCATCCATTGGTGCATCCGATTGTAGCGTCAGACAGGTGTCCAACACGCATTCTTCTCCGCACAGCATGCACCTTAATACAGGTAAAACACATCTTTGCCATATCGGCCGAAATGAAAGAAACCAAGTCATGTTCAGGTCTCTAAGCCGGGTTAGTCCCAGGATTTTTGATATCCGGTCCCGGTATCCAATGGCTCGGATTATTTCTTCCCTTGTCGCAGGTGTTTTGTCTGTGACATGGTTTGCCATAACGAAATATAAGGACTAAGAATAGGATTCCTGCAATTAGTCCCAAAATGAGGGGAACTCCTCCAAAAATCGAATGGACGAAGTCTGGAAAAATACCCAGTATGGCTTTGAATGGTGTTAATGCCATCGAAAATACTGTCTTAAATACATTTGAGACTCCACTGGTATCAGAAATATTTAAGATTTCATTCAGGATTTCTGCGAAATGTATGGGGGAATTAGTTGATAACAATGAGTGAATCTCTGCAGTCGTCCTTGCGACTAGGAGATCATACGTTTCTTTTGATGACGTGAGCCTGGTCGGCGTCTGAAGAAGCACTGTTTTCATTCTGCTTAAAGTATCAACTCGAATAGAAGTAATTTTCAAGTTAGGCCATGCCCTTGCCTCCCTGTCTGGAAAAGAGCTGGGGAACAATAAGCGTCCACAGCACATGACCTTCGCAATCGTACTGAGATAAGGAACCCCGGGCTGTAGACTAGAACATCTGTGATCCACAATTAGAATGTAACTCCCGTTATAGAGTCTTTTAAAGAATGGTTCTATTTCTGTTGCAGGTGTGCCTAGCTGGTGACATGAAAGGTTATTTGAGTTCCCTTCACAGGCTCCATGCAAACTAATTCCATTACACAGAAGTGTACCGCTTAGTGACATTGCACAATTATTGCCACTAAGAAACACTTTCTGTCCTTTATTACTGACACATGCATGTGAATAGGGCAAGTTCCATGTTGTCTTAATGTACCCTTTTCCCAATTTTTCGTACATGCCAGCCTGTATATATTTTTGGCAGTATTGAAACCTGAAAGTAGATATCGGAATATTAATTATCCCATGTATTATCCATTCAATGACAGGTCGTTCTGACATTGTCAATGGTAATCTCTCGAGTTTCTCAATGCTCAGGATTGTATAATCAGCACCCTTCTGTGCCATACTGATCTGTTTATCAGTAAGGTTAAAGATATTGAATAGTGACGTTGTGTTGATTAAACGCCAAGGCACATAGCCTGAACGCAGATTTTGTAACGTCCAGCCAAGCTGTACAATAGAACGCAATTGAGACTGACCGTGTTGTAACCACAGTAAGTCTTGCGATATTATGTCGATTGCTGATGACACAATGCTGTCCAATGAAAAGATTCTGGAGGACAGAGTCATTAACCCATTGTCCACTACAGAAAGCGATTTTTCCAAATTAATACGGTCAATTTCCCGTATACTTTCTGCTGTCTCAATTTGAGTTATCTTCCAGGCCTCGTTGTAAGCTGCATATATAGAGGCTGCTATGAAGCGTTTTTGACGCTGTTTGCGCGGTCCCATAATGAAATCACGCAAGTCAGCACCATCAGTAAGTAAAGTTAGGTGTTGCTTAATTTCTGTCAGTGTGGAAGTTTTTAGCCATTGAAGGCAGAGTTTGCCCACACTTTAGGTGGTGATTATCCCTGGGTGTTGTCTTTGGGAATATCTAGGGTCTGGCCTGGTCAATGTGAAGCCCTGTGTTTTGTTCAGGAATCTGTCTTGACAGTTATTAGTATCTGTGGGCCAGATCAACCATTGTTTCCAATCAGGATTTGTTCTGTTTTGGTTTAATACATAGTTTACGTCTATCTCTTCATCTGCAGAGTTATTGCTGTTCATTGTTGGTTTTGGAATAGACGGTTTATTTAAGTCTTTGATTTTGGCTAATCCAAGACAGGTAGTTTGTTGAATAGTTTCATTCAAGAATATAATTTGTTCTGGGATCATGCAGGCTCTAAACAATGATTCTATACCTTGTACTTGCCATTCTTTTGTACCCCAAACACTTTTTACTTCAACATTTTTGTCCCAATAATCAAAACCAAATGTATTCATTTGTTCAAAAAAATGAGTCCGAATATATCAATTTTGTGTTTGTAAGCATGGTTTTTGTTCCTGTCTTATTTGACAGAAAATGTTTCAGCATTACTTGTGTTGAACCCTGAAAAGTATGAATATTTGTCATAAAAGGTTCTTGAGCTTCCTTTTGGAGGGGTTGCACAACGTTCCCATTGATTATAATTTAAAACATTTCTAGGTTGTGCTGATTTATGTAAAAAATGGTTACCATAGTGGTTGTAGCAGTACATACTATCATAATTAGATGAACCCTGCAAATAATCATGTTTGGTAAATTTAGCAGACATCACTAGATCAGACATCATGTTATTAATACTTTCAAAGTCCCAATCATCAGCAAATGAGTTTGGTTTTACAAAGTCACTCAACGAGATCTTGATTTGGTGTGGATATTTGAGGATCTCAACCGGACCATAAATTTCATGGTCAGTATTGTCCCATGCTACCCCACCCGGTATAGGATTGGCTGTGAAATTGACTGAAGAAAGTTCTCTTTTCTTGACGTGTGAAGACGTGTGTGGCTTGAGGATCAAGTTGATTTTCTGGCTTGCTGTGTCCATTTTAGCATATTTTCCCTCAATGAAGCGTCCCAAACATAGTATCATGATGAGCCAAAGTATCAGGATAAATACACCAAAGGACACCCAAAATTCAATCCACGGAGAAATCAGATAGGTTTCTTTCAGCTGTTTCAAAAGTTCCTTAGCTTTATCTTTAAAAGTTTTTGTTGATGGCTGTGTCTTTGATTCACTTAGATCTTCAGAGGAATCATTGAAGTTTATGAAGTAGCCGGATGCTGTTCTGTCTATTGTTCCAATTGCTTCAGGATTACTGTTTCTTGCAGCTTCAGCATAATCATTTGTTACTTCATTGTAGGTTGGTGTGTCTCTACTAAATGTTTTTATTTGGGTTTTCAGAGGTGTGAGTTCCATTGCATTGTTGCATATTCCTTGTTGTTGTTCTGTAGGCGTTTCGAATGTGATTAGCCTTTTAGTTAGCACCTCTGTACTTGTAGCAAACCTCGGTGTTCTACTACTTATCGGGAGTCCACTTGGCCTACTGTTTGTTATCGGCCACATGATTGTGGTTTTACCAGGTCGATGGATACAACTCGGTTCTCCTTTTTTACCAGCAAGTGGCGGTAGTACAACTGATCTCGTCCCGTTGATGGACAAGACAGGAACTGCTTTTCTGTAAGAAGGCCCAAATTCCTTCTTTACCGCGATCTTTTCTCTGACTAGATCCCCAATTTTTGGAATCCAGACAGGTCTTGCTGGGACAGGTGGTGGTTCTTCAGTGGTTGTTGGCTGCTGTTTCAACTTTATGTTGCTCAGGTCTTTTCTTGTTTCGTTTAAGTCCTGTAAAATAGCCAAACGATCTTTGATATCAAAGCTTTTTTCTTTCACCACTGAAGTCTGACTGTCAAGATCTAAGACTAGCATCCTAGTCCCAAACAGTAATTCGTATGGACTGAATCCCCTCAGAGAATTTCTTGGCAAGTTGTTTAGACTACGTTGGACACTTATTAGATGTTTGACCCACCCAGCTCCCGAACCTAATACCTTTGCTGTTATAGATTGCTTTATGCCTTGGTTTTTTCTTTACACCATCCCGTATCCCTCAGGAAGGAAGTGAGAAGAATCCCGCTTCGCTATGCTCATTTGGCCGTGCTTTCCCACAAGCTTGAGGGCTAAAGTGAAAACATTGGTCAAACGTAGCATGCTCCTAGCGTATATGCCATTTAGACTCGCAAATCTTTGTATAACAGTCCCGACGTCAGCCGAGTGCTGGGGTCTACATTTATAAGTGGAAACTAGTCTTTATTTGTTAATGGGACGCATTATTTACACTTGTTTCACTGATTATTGTTTAGCCCTTATTGCGTGAAACGCCATGGTATTACCCCGTTCCTCTCGCCGCTGCGATCTCTGTTGCAGCCCGGGCATTTTTTTACAAAAATGTGAGGATGCAGGCTCATCCCTGGCCACCAGTACACTGATTGTAGTTCTTCCAGAGAATCTTTTAGTTTGAGGTGTCTGAGACCCTCGCCCATATGTGCGTCTGCTATTAACAAAGTTCTCCTGTCCTTGTTTGGAATTACTCTATCCCCCACTCCAGGGATTCGAGCAAAAGGAACGGAGTTCGCATCGATTATGTATGTATATTTGAGTGGATAACTGATCGGTAACGCTGAGCAGTCGCCTTTTGATGACGTTTTCACCGCCAGCATTGTTTCACCGTCAATGTATTTTACTGCACGCTTTTTTCTAGCTACGGAAGCCGATTCAGTTGCTACCGCTGTGGCTTTCTCAGCCAATGAATTCCCTGCAACGTGAACGCCATCACGTTGATGACTCAGTGTATGTATCACGTGAGTCTTTGGTAGTTCTTTTTTTAACAGAACTATTTGTTCCCAAAGCAGTTTTTGCTTTATTGTTGCACCTGTGTCATCTTTGTAACCGTTTTGAATCCATTTCTGTAAATCGCTGTTATATGATTTGACGCAGTAATACGAATCGGACACTATGAGTGTCGGGAATTCGCGATCTGCATTATCTAGCGCCATTTTCAATGCTATTATTTCAGTCTGTTGTTCTGAATTAGTTTCTACTGAGTGTGTTTTTGTTAATAGAGGTCTTAGTATACCTCCGCGCCACACTTCTTTTGTAATCTCACATGTGGGGTTGTATGCTTGTTCTCCCCAAACGGATGGTTGAGCATGTCCGTCTGTATAGATTACACAAGCGTACTGTCGTAATGGCAGAATGTCGATTGGCAGAGGGAATATTCTTTCATATTCTAGATATTTTAGTTCCTCTAGTTCTGGATCAAAGTAGTATTTTACTTTGTCCATTGTAATGGAATTCACCCATTGTATCCATTCCGGATTCAATGCTGTTGTTGGTAAATTACACGGGGTTGTTAATGCCTCAAAGGCTGATTCTGCTGTTCTGACTGTGATGTGTCTACCGTCAGCTTTATCTTTTTCTCTAGCTATTGCGGTCTGAACTGCATGAACAATGTTTCCTTTAATGCTGAATTTCTTTTCAGCTTCTGTGTACAAGTGTGATTTGAATGCAATTGGTACCTTTTCTCCCTCATTAGAAGTCAGGTATGTGAATCCGCATCTTCCTGGGATGACTGGAATCACAAGGTTGCGTGTGTTATCACGTGTTTCTAATTTTGTTTTAATTAACATATCTGTTTGTAAGGATCTCAGAATTTCTGTGTGTTTTTGAGTCCAATTGTTTTTTTTTAAATCTGGTTTTATTAGATCATAAAGGGGTTTGACCCTTTCTGCGTAATTTGCAATGTATGTTCTTCCGAAATTTAGGAAACCTAGAATTGACTGTAGGTTTTTTAGTGTTCTAGGTGCTTGGAGTACGGCACATTTCTCTAGGAAATTGTCAGCCAGGCTTTTGCCTTCACTTGATAATTCATATCCTAAGAATAGGACTGTTAGATGGGCAATTCTAGATTTTTTAAAGTTGAATTTGTAACCCTCTGCCGCGAACCCAAGTATTATGGTGTTCACTCTCTTCAAGTGAGTATCCAAGTCATCATTTGTTAGGTATATGTCATCGACATAAGATAATGCTTCGTCATCATATGTTTGTAGTAACTCTGTTACTCTCGCTGAGAATACTCCTGGGCTGTTCTTGTACCCCTGGGGTAACCGACAGAATTCTTTTTGAGCGCCATTTATTGAGAACGCTGATAAGTATCTGCTCTCTGGTGCTATATTTTGACAAAAGAATCCATTAGAGATGTCTAAAGTTGTTTTATATTTTTTGCGCACTATGTTATTCATTAGTGCAGCACTATGCGAGTTTTGTACTGCAAAAGTTTTGCAACATGAGTTAAGGTGTCTGTAATCCAAAACTAGACGATATGAATTGTCTGGTTTAGAGACAGGAAACAAAGGGTTGTTCATTTGTGAGGTGCAAGTTTCAATCACCCCCTGGTATTCTAGTTGATCTAGAATTTCTTTTACCTGTTTTTTAGCTTCTTGCTTGATTGGATACTGCCTTTGTGCAGTAGGTTGTGATTTTAACTGGATTTTGTGAGGAGGAGACTCCTCATCCCATCCTACATGATTTTTATATAAAGCAGGAGCTTGAGCTACTGCCCACTTTTTTGCAAGTGTATATTTTTTATGAATTGGAATATGATTTGAGAAGGCAGGCATAATTATTTCTTCGCCATGTGGGCACTCCCTGACAAACTCTGGTGACCAATCTTTTTCAGCTAGAAGGATGTCATAGCCCTTGGAGAGATTATCCCAAAAAAGGCCCCTTATTTTCCTAGTCTTATCCCCTTCTATACGTAAAGTTATTTCATATATTTTGTGAGGTTTGCTAACTCTGGTGTCTGCAGTTTCCACCTGAATGTATTCATTCGTGTCCACTGTCTCCAGATGATTCATAAGGACTTTGCGCGCTATGCTCACTTCTGCTGCGCTGTCTAGCATTGTCTGAGCCCACTCTCCGTTTTTCAGCTGTGTCCTCAGTATTCTCGGCATTGTTGAATACTTTAATACTGGCTACCTTCTTTTTTGGAAACTGTAATTTTTTATTTGGATGAGCAGGTTCCTTGTCTTTGGACTTGACGTGCCCTTCCCTGGGTTCCGATCGTCCTCTTCTTTCCGATTTCTGCGAGGAAGTCTGAAAAGATTGAGAGGGACGTGTATCAAAATCTTGATATCTATCCGGTTTCTTTATGTTATCCCTATTTCTAAGGTTGTATTTTTTCACAGAGGGCTCCCTTTGGGGAGACTTGGGTCCTTGGTCCGGAGATCTTTCTCTCCGCCGAGGAGACCTTCCTCTGGACTGTAATCTCTTTTCTTTTGGATTGGATTGTTTGTTTCCATCCCAGTTCTTCTTTTGACTGTTTAGATTATTTTTAATAAATATTTTTTCAGGACTTTCAATTAGTTGGGGTTTTACTGGTATTCCACCCAAACTATCTCTACCTAGTTCTTCATAGGATTTTTCTATAATTCTGGCAATTTCAGCTGGTTGGTCTGCTATATCTGTCTCTTTTAACCTCTGGCGGATCGCCACATTCGCTGCTTCTCCTTTTATGTTGGCTAGTAATATTGCCGAGACCTGCTTGAAGTCTTTTAGTAATTTCATACCAAGAGTTAAAGCGGGTTCTGGACTGTATTCGTCTTGAATTTGTTTTAGCACATCTGGTATTACCGACATGGATGGTACACCATGTGTTTTTGTGTAAATGGAAGCAAAGACTGTACCCCAAGTGTCACAGTCCTCCACGTGTGGTGCGATTCCCATTGGAAGACAGATAGTCAGAATCCTGTGTTTATCCACAGGGGTGGTGTCTGGAAACACCGCCTCTATTTGGGTGATTTTTTGTGCTAACCAGAATGGTATTTGTTCCCGTTTAGCTGGTACTTTACCTAGGCAGGACTGTATGTTCTGTGGTGTAATTTTATTTGTGTTCCCCTGATGTGGGGTCAGCTGTGGAATTTTAACTACAGGTTGGATGGTTGAAGTCCGCATTACATATTGGACTAGTTGTCTATATATTTTAATTAATTGTTTTAGTTGTACTAAAACATCTGCTGCAGACATTCTTTCGATGTCTGGATGTGGTGTGTATCCGGCTAGGACCGGCCACGTTGCTCCTGGTCTACCTAGTGGACCGAGCCTGGTGATGTGATTATTATGTTTTAGGACGCCATTAAACAAGAGCAGGTGCTCTTGAAATTTTAGTGGTACCTCCACTTCCTCGAAAGGAGTGTAGGTATCCGGAGGTTCCTCTATTTTATAACAGTGGAACTCCTTTGTTACATCATTTGCTGCTGGAAAGTTTATCCATGAATAGAATACCTCTGTCTGCCGATATTCGTGTGCCTCAATTACGAATATGACTGTACCACCTCTTGGTGTCAGTCCATTTTCTATAAGTTTTAACGTTATAGATCTTCTTATGTTGACCGGGATGAGTATTATATCCGGGTCTGCTTCTTGCATAGTATTATCAGCTTCTATTACTTCAGCTGCTACTCTAGCTCTCTCTCTTTCATCATCACTTTCTGGCATTTTACTGTCAGGAAGGTTATTCTGTTTGTTTGCAGATCAGGTTTCTTGTGGAAACAAAGATGAGATGCACAATATTTTGGAACAGTGTATCCTTCAACGTTGATTGAACCAAGAACCATACATAGGAGTTCCCTCCTGCGAGGTTTGGCGGATTTTACCTCTCACCCACTCCAGACGTCTTTGGAGTATTATGGGAAAAAAGGGGTCTGAGTGAAAAAGCACGACTGAGTTGCTCTAAAGTCTTGCGTTAGTTTTATCGCCTATCAAAACACGTTGGGCGCCATGTAGTGTAGTTCCTATTATCCCAATAGGCTCTGCGCATTGGAATAATACCTCCAATAGTATAGACCTAGACCAGACGTTAACTAGGTCTTCTACTGTCGATATTAGACTTAAAGTTTTGGGTTTGCCAGCTAGCTCAGAGTTCACTAGAAACTTTCTCGAATAGGCAAGGAGGAGTTGAACCTCCCTGGATAGACAAGAAGGGATTTAGTTTCTGACAACCATAGAACATGACAACTTTGCTCTCCCCTAATCAAGAGTGTATCTCTAGAGTCGTGTGAAAACAAAAGACAACTTATTTTACTCAGTCAGTACGTGCATTCTTAGTTTCACCAGATTGTAGAGAAAAGGAAGAGACGGGCGTGTTCAATAAAAGATGTTATTTATTGATCAGTCTCTTTTCTCGTACAAGAGAAATGGATCGATATTATTGCAATACTTATGGTTAAGTAAAGTGCATACAATAAAAGCAGAATTATAAAATAATACTGTAAAAACATTGATATGATTTCTAAGCCATACGTTATTTAAAATGGACAGAATAGATACATACACATATACATTTAACTAATCGTACTCAACTGGTGCTTCTAACCACGCCTACCCCAGTGTACCTGACCTAAGCCTAATACATGGGCGGGGATAGAAAGTAGTAGTTTAAGTTAAGTTTGTTTTGCCAAGTGACTGACTCAAGAATTCTCTGCAAGGGGTTATTCAGTTCTGTACCTTGAATCTAGGATGGTTGAGGGATGGTATCTCTCGTCTGAGGTCTTGATATTCCAAGCTGCCTGCGAGGGCTGCTCGGAAGCGCCGGAGCTGGATTTCTCGGCAGGAGAAAGCAGCGTCTCATTCTCAGCGCGTCAGGAAGGCGGGGCAGCTAGTGGGCTTCGCTCTCTGCTGGGCTTCGGCAAGTCTCGCTGCTCCGATCTCGTCACCACCGCATGTGTTTGCTTAAGGCAATATCGGTAATATTTATACCTGTAAGGTGCCGAGATTGACGTAAGGATGGACATAGATACGTCAATAAGGATGTCATATGAGCTGGTCGTTAGCACATTCTTTTACTGAAGTTCTTTGAGAAATCAAAACAATGGCCGCAGGGATGTTCCCAGGTTGTCATAGGTTTGATTTGTTTTGAGAACTCCGTATGCCTTATCAGGGGCTGGAGGAATATTGCTTGTCTAATTAGATGGCAAGCGTTATGACCTAATCAGATAACGCGTTCCTGTGCCGTGGTCTGGCGTAATCAGATAACGGTTTCTGCATCATGGGATGGCTGCTAGTTAACTCGTTAACCAGAATAGGGTCAGGAATAGGGGGATCGATACAGAACCTATAGGAATACATCACATCCTCTCAATTTAGTCGATGGAAACTTAATACTTTTTTATTATCAGACACCATTTTTATTAAGGAAGCTTCTTCTTTCAATAATGATTTTTTTATTATTAATAACCCACTGGATACCTCTGTTTCTAATACCTGGGATGCTTTTAAAGCTGCATTCCGTGCCTTGACTATTTCTTATGTCTTGAAAAAGAAGAAATCCAACAAGAAGAAATACGAAGGATAGTTTGTTTAGAAAGAACCAGGAAAGAAGACAAAAAAGACAAAACAAATTAACCTATGAGGATACTACGGATCAAGGGAGCAATACTGAACAGATCAGACACAGACCCAGGACTATTCTTTTACAAGACGCTACTGGCTCGGCCTCTAGACCATGTCCTTCCGGAGAATCCAAAACATTTATGATCTCACAACCCGAACTTTGGGATGGTAGGAGGTCACAATCAGAACCTTCTTTGGGTGACATTTTAAAATCAATTAAGAATCTTAAAGAAGACATGAAGCAGGATAATAAAAAAAACTACACCGTCGTTCACACTGCCATTCAGAAGCTTCAAGGGGCAGTACAAACAGTGGGAGCTACATGTCTTGAAATTTCGGATAGGATGGTATAAATGGAAACACGAATGGAAAATATCGAACAAGATGTATCGGCTCTACAAACATTGGGGAAAGAACAGGATGGTATTGTTAAAGATTTAACGCAGAAGATGGAAGACCAGGAGAACAGAGCGAGACATAATAATTTACGTTTTTTGGGGATACCTGAGAATGCAGAGGGGAATGATCCCTGGGGCTTCATGATAGCACTTTTGAAAGATTCATTTCCAGAGTTACATATGTGGGACTTTACTAAAGAAATACAAAGGGCCCACCGCTTTCCCATGACTCTCTCTAAAAAATCTCTGACAACTGTACAATATCCTCGGGCATTCCTGGTTAAGTTTGGTAATTTCCTACTTCGCGAATCAATTTTTGATTTAGCTCGCCCTACCAGCAAAAGAGAATACAAGGGCTTCTCATTTTTTTGTAGACCGGATTTCGCTCATGCAATTGTGGAAAGAAGGTGGAGGCTGAGACAATGAATTTCTCCATTTGAATCAAAGGGTGCCACTGTTTATCTACAGAACCCGGCACGATTAAAAATCATAATTAATGGCACTACGAGAATCTTCTCCAGCGAAGTACAGGCAGAAGTGTATTTAAAAGAAATCACCAAGGCAGACAAAAGCAAGAATAATAAGTAGATTACTTATTTACAGTCACACACAAAACCGTTGCACCGATTCTGACTGTTATTAATTTGTTTTTCCGAGTAATAACAGATGCTAACCAAACACACGATGATAAAGATTCAGGAAGGCACAGGGGTTTAGGCGAGTGGCCGCCTAGAGCTACCAATCACACTGGTGCCCATAACCTGGTCCAATTTGAACCAGGTAGCCTCAGTAAGGGGTAGTGGGGGGTGGGATGGCCTAAAGGGAGGGTACAGCTTGTTTTTTAAAGGGGCACTAGGGGGAATAGTGTGGGGGTGGGGGTACAGGCATGAAATTAAGTCAGAAAATGTGGAATTTATAAGAACTTATTTGCTTGGGGAAAGTGGCATTGTCAGATCCTTTTTTGTGTGTTTCAATGAGTAAAATAAAAATATTAACAATTAATATTTGTGGATTAAATGACCCTAAAAACGGCAAAGAACTGCAATGTACCTCAATGCAATTGGAGCGGAAATAGTTTGCGTTCAGGAAACTCATGTTGAAGCATCTCAAAAATTGATTCTAAAAACTTTAGGCTATAGGGTGATCACGGCAACAAGTCAGGCAAATAAAACACGGGGAGTAGCCATTTTGGCACGCGGTAGTGGTCTTCAATTTGGTAAATCAATGGCTGATAATATTGGAAGATGGGCCTTTACCGAATGTCAATATGGTACAGGGAAACAATTAACCATCTGTTCGGTTTATGGCTGCGTAGATGATGATCCTGCTCCTTTTATATTGTTGAACAATGAGCTGGCACACTGGCCATTACCATTAATTATCTGCGGTGACTTTAACCTGAATCTTCCAGCAGATTGGGGGCAAGGGGCAACCAATTTTATTTATCAAGGAAGGAAACCGAGAGTGTATAAAGCCCTTGACATGGTATTATTGATTATTGGTATTATTGATTGCCGGCAAATGCACTTTTCAAATAATCCAGGTTTCACTTTTTTTTCTAATCCATATCACAAATTTGCGAGACTAGATTATATATTTGCTACACAGTCTATAGCCACAAACTGCACTATAGATAAATTGCCGAAAGTCTTGTCGGATCATAGCCCTTTAATCATAGGTATTGATATAGGCAAGATACAATCGAATCATAAGAGCTGGACTTTTGAAAGGGCTTTACTGCTTAACGAAGAATATTGTCAGCAAATAGAAAAATGGATCGCAGAATTTTTAGAATTTAAAATTGGCAGTGCCCCACTGAAAATCGTTTGGGATACTCTTAAAGCAGGAATTAGAGGAGAAACTATTAGATTTTCTATCAAAAGCAACCAAAATTAAAAATTGGTAATAAAAACTCTGCAAAATAAATTAGTTAAGAAAGAGGAAGATTTGGTAAGGGCAATTCAGGGAAATACTAACGCGGACAAAGCATTAAGAGAAGTAATCATCACCAAAAAACAAATTGTAGAAATTTTTACATCTAAAGCAATTTGTAAAGCCCCTCAAAATAAGGAAAAGGTGTACGAGCTTGGTGGAAAAGTGGGGCATCAATTGGCTGTTCTACAAGGCAGGATCATACCGATAATACAATTAAAGAGATCAGAGACCCTGCGAAAGGCCTCATTAAAGATACTGACTTAATCAGAGCAGCATTTAAAAGATATTATGAGGAGTTATACACTGAGACTTGTAAAACCCAATCACAAATAGAGGAATATCTGGATTCAGTAACATGGTCAGCACTTTCCCCAATGGATCTAGATACTCTGGCGGAGAAACCTCAATGGGTTGATATACTTTTATCAATACATAGTATGTCACCTGGTAAAGCAGCCGGGCTTGATGGTATTCCATCAGAATTTTATGCCAGGTTTAGTAAACAACTGAAAGGGATTTTCACTAAGCTATTGACCCAAGTGTTTCAGGGTGGTCAACCACCAGGGTCTTGGGCACAGGCAAAGATTATTGTATTCCCTAAGAAGAATAATGATCCGACCGAGTTAGGGGCTTACCGCCCGACCACCCTAATTAATAACGACTCTAAAATGTATTCTAAATTACTGGCCAGTCGGCTTGCTCCACTAATTCATAAAATCATTTCAGTTAGGCAACATGGTTTTGTTCCAGTCCGGTCAACCATCGCGCACATCCAAAGGGTTATCACACTCTTTGATATAGCCAAAGTTGCGGGGGACCCTATTTTTTTTTTTTTTTAAGACCAGCGGTCCCAAACTTTATTTAGTTTCACAGAGGAGTTAAGCAGTAGTCATACAATGTCATAACAATGAAGCATTACTACAAACGGCATTCGGCCAGCAGTACACAATGACATGTCAATCATATATGAGTGAAAATAAACAATAGCCAGTGGAGATGCATTAGTGCGCAAGTGGCAGTGCCAGGAAATGGCTCGTGCTGCAGTGCTCGCGGCTCGTAGCACTGCGTAAGGACCAGAGTGGTCATGAAATCCAACAGTCATTGTTTTAAGTTGTGTTCCCCGTTTAGCACAGTAGTGAGCAAGGGCAGGATCATAACCCCCATCGTCACATGGGTCGCTGGATTTCCGCTTACTGTACTTGGAAGCATTCAGCTGGCATTGCGTGCTACGGAAATGGGGAGGGGGGGATCAAGCATCGGCGTGAGTACAGCAGCAACAATCTCTGCGTCAACCAAAAGATATAACTAGGAAGTAAAAGAAGAGGGGGAGGGAGAAACATTTCAACAACTGTTGGACTAGTGCTTGTGCGTGTGGGAGTGAATCTAGAACCCTAGCTATGAGTGGTGCACCCTATATGGGCTGCGTAGGAGCGGGGGTAATTGAGGATGTGGTGTCGCTGCGGCTGCAGGGCGGTGGAGGGGGGGGGCGGTGGGGGGGGAAGGGCCGCGGCGAGGAGCGGCAGGGGACATCTCTCGTTGTGGAGGGTCACAGCAGTCGGGGCAGGTAGTGGGGGGGGACGGAGGGGGGGGGCACGGACAGCAATTAACTGGGCCCTCTCTAGTCCGCGTCGGGATGGTATTCTATACCGACCTGGGCGCACGCCCGGTGGTACGCGATCAGGGTAGCGTCCCAGTCTTGGGCGATCGGATATTTCCGTAGGCCAGCGGTCTCCTCTCTGTGTAGAGACACACTCTCCGCACAGGCCCAGTTGCCAAGAGAGCGACGCCAGTCCGCAGGGCGCGGTGGGGCGGCACTTTTCCACCGTTTCGTGATGAGGCGTTTAGCCGTAATGAGGCCTAAGTCCCAAAAGCGCGCCCGTAGCTTGGTCTGCTTGGCCCTCTTGTAGAGTCCCAGTAGGCATACTTCCCACGTCTTGGGGAGAGTCGCGCCCGTGGCTGCCATCAGCGTGTCAGCGACCGCTGACCAGTACGGGGCGAGGTGGGCGCAACTCCAGAGTGCGTGCAGGAAGTCCGAGTCTAGGAGGCCGCATCGGGGACACGCCGATGAAGTGAGTCCGAAATAGCGATTCAGCTTGTCAGGAGACAAATACGCGCGGTGGATGATATAATATTGGATGGTTTTAAACCGCGCGTTGCGGGGAATATTTCTAGCGCCCGCTAATATCGCGGCCCACTGCTTATCCGTCCAGTCGGAGCCCCGGTCGGTCGCCCACTTCTCCCTCAGTCTTTGGGAGGAGAATTGGGTATGGCTGTGCAGTGCCTGCGCCAGCCAGTGTACTATATGAGACCCATCGCCCATCACGTGTAGGTACTGGATGAGTAGATGGGTGGGCGGTTCTTGGCTCATGTCACCCCATGCCTTCGTCAGCTCATGGAGGAGTCTAGCGTGCGCCAGGAACTGACCCACTGGCAGCTCGGTATCCGCGGCCAGGGTCTCGAAGGGCAACAGCACTCCGTCGCTATATAGGCCACTCAGGTCGTCTAAGTCTGCCGCAGTCCAGCTGCGTAGCTCAGTCGAGGACAGAATGCCAGTGCCCAGGGGAGTCCCTAGTAGAGGTAGGTTCGGAGCATAGGGCACTGTATCCCTGGTGAGTCTGAGGGCCCGTGCAAAGCACCGCTTCGCGAGCGCCACATGGACTTGTGTGGGGCGTCGCCCCTGCGTTAGGGGGTGGAAGAGTGTCAGCACCTGTGCGAGGGACAGGGTGGTGTCGGCCGTGGCCGTGTCTATCAGGTTCCTGCCGCCCAGCCAGTAAGCGAACCATTGTAGCTGGGCTGCTAAGTAATATAGCTCCTGGTTGGGGACAGCCAGGCCTCCAGCGTCCGTGGCCGCGTATAGGGTCCTTAACGCTACCCGGGGTCTCCCTTTGTTCCAAATGAGGCGCCTGGTGAGAGTTTCCAGCTCTCTGAATATGTGCGTTGGCACATACACTGGCAGGTTGGCAAAATAACAAAGGAGCCGGGGGAGCATTATCATTTTGGTTAGCGCCACTCTGGCTGGCACATTCAGTGGGAGGGAGTTCCAGAACGTGACCTGGGCCGTGAGCGAGGATATAGCCCTCACCAGGTTGCCCTCCAGGAGATCCACTGGGTCACGGTATATCAAGATCCCTAGGTACCTGAACACCGTCGGGTGCCACCGGAGCGTCACCCCCATCATGCGTACCTCACATTGCGGCATCTCGCTACTGAATGCGTAGGTTCCCGATTTGGCCCAGTTAACGTGGAGCCCCGACATGTCTCCGAACGTTCGGAAGATGTCTGTGATTGCCTCGGGTATGCGCGTGAGATCTCTGATGTACAGTAATAGATCGTCGGCATACAGAGACACCGAGTGTGTGCCGTCCGCCAGTGGTATGCCCCATGTGACGCCGGAGGTGCGGAGCAGTTCCGCCAACGGCTCCATTGCCAAGGCGAATATCATAGGTGAGAGGGGGCAGCCCTGCCTGGTACCCCGCCCTATGCGGATCCTGTCAGAGAACAACCGTCCAGTCCGGACGCGTACCTCGGGCGCTTGATAGAGGAGCCCCACCATCTGGATATAGGTTTCGCCTAGTTCATATTTCTCGAGGACTCGGAGGAGGTACGGCCATTCCACTGAGTCAAACGCCTTTTCAAGATCGAGCACGATACACCCCGACCGTGGCCAGGTGGGGGTCGCAGACCGTTGGATCTTAAAAAAATGGCGTAGATTGTAGGACGTACTCCGGGTGGGCACAAAGCCATTTTGATCAGTGTGTACCAGTGTGGGGACCAGCGGTGCAAGCCTCCGAGCTAGCGTCGCTGCCAATATTTTGTAATCGGTGTTGAGGAGCGCCAGTGGTCTGTATGAGCCGAGTTCGTTCGCATCTCTACCCGGTTTCAGCAGAGAGACCACGTTAGCTTCGTTTAGGGACGCCGGGAGTTCAGCATCTTCCAATGCCGCCTTATACATTCTCAGCAGTTCCGGTATTAACACCAGTGAGTAGGCTTTATAGAACTCTGCCGGGAGTCCATCGGGGCCTGGTGCTTTGCTATTGGAGAGGGAGAAAATCACTTCCCGTAATTCCTCACCGGTGAGCGCAGCGCCCAGCTCAGTCTGGTGGGCAGCAGTAGCTGTTGGGAGCCGCAGAGTCGTCAGATAGTCCGTGATCTCCACCACAGTGGCCCGCAGCCGCGAGCTATACAGGGACCTGTAATGTGACGTAAACGCCTCATGGATCTGTGTCTGGGTGTAGACCTCGACACCCTGGGTCGTGCGGATCGACAGGACCGACGCGGAATGCGTGTCTTGTCGTATCAGCCAGGACAGCAGCCTGCCAGGTTTATCCCCCGTGCTGTGTGTGCGCGCGGAGTGCGCTGCGAAATTAACGTTCTTTAGGCGCTCCATCAATACAGCGTGATCCGCCCTGGCCGAAATCAGTTGGGAGTCATCGCCTCTCGTCGCCTCCCGCTCTTTATCTAGTAGCGCCTCCTCCGCTCTTACCAGATCCCTCTCCACCTGGCCTCGCAGGCCCGCCTGCACACCAAGGCAGCCTCCCCGGGTAACCGCCTTAAAGGCGTCCCACTCGGTCCTCGGGGAGGAGGTCGAGTCGTTGTTGTCTTCGAAATATTGTATGATTCTCCTGGACATCTCCTCCCGGAATGGTGTGTCGAGTAGGAGATCTGGTTGCAAGCGCCATGTGGGCACGGGTGGACGTGGGTGCCTCCTTCCATATACCAGTGTGTGCGGGTTATGGTCCGAGTGCGTCCGACCCAGGTAGTCTGCGTCTGTCACGGAGGGAATCAGGTCACGGGACAGCATGTATCTATCTAACCTGACATGTAGTGAGTGGGCTCCCGAGTAATAGGAATACACCCGGGCGGTGGGATTTCTGACTCGCCAGGCATCCTGTAAGTTCCATTGTGTTGCCCAATCAAGTAGGGCTCTGGAAGTTGCCTGCGCTGGAGCAATTGCTGCTGGGGGGGACGAGCGGTCAAGGGAAACATCTAGTACGCAGTTGTAATCCCCACCCATCACCAATGGTACGTCCGGCCAGGGCGCAATTACTGCCGACAAGCGCGCGAAGAATTTCCCCTGCTCCACATTAGGTGCGTAAATGGAGGCTATGACAATCTGCTGCCCGTCTAGTCTGCCCTGTATGAAGACATAGCGCCCCTCAGTGTCGATATTGCTATGTGTGAGTGCAAATGGAACCCCGGGCCTAACCCAGATCAGGGTCCCCCGTGCAAACGCTGAAAAGGTTGTGGCGAATATCTGCCCCCTCCACCTGCGGCGAAGTGCGGCTACCTCAGTGGCGACCAGGTGTGTCTCCTGTAGTAGTGCAATCTGGACCTGATGTCTCCTAAGGTATGAGTACACCTGGTATCTACATGAGGGTGTGTGCATGCCCCTGACATTCCAGGTACAAAATTTAACCGTAGCCATCACAGTGTTCATTGCGCCCAAGCACCCGTCCCCCCCTCCCCGGTCCCCAGCCCGCCCCACCCACACACGCACAGCAGCCGCGAACAGTGACCATTTTTTCCCCTCGCCCTCTTCCACAGACCCAGGGATGCACGCTGTAACACTCCAGTGTCAACACTAGTCTCAAAAGGAAGAACTTTAACAGAAACTTAATACCAAAAGGGCAACAACAGAACAAGTCGTCGTCCAAACGCTCTATCGAGCTTAATCAATCCGTTAGTTCAATGGGGGGATGACGAAGTTCAGCACTTGGGTGGAACAAGTTAGTTCAAATCGCCAGGAGAGCCGTGGCGGCTCCCCACCACGGGCAGTGTTTCAAAGGGCACCAAAAAGTCAGTGGCAATGTCCGCAGACAGGTCAGAGTTCCCAATGTTACTGGTCTCGGATAGCCCGCCCCAGGGGGGGGGGGATCCCATCAATTATTCCCTCGGGGGGGGCACTCACCTCCAGGGGTCCGTCCACCCCGCCAGATTTATTGTTCCCGGTGGTGTGCCAGTGGAACCGCTCCGGCTCCTCTCCCGGTGTCACGGCGGTTCCGTGACGGGCCGGCAGGCGAGGGGTTCGGGTGTAGAGCTTAGATCCCGGAGATGGGACTGGACGCAGCTGCCGGGGTCTCCAGAAGTGCCGATGTGGATCTCCGATTGGGTCAGCTTTGGAAGTGAAGAAACTGTACCAAAATGCCAGTTGCAGTGGCCTAGCCAGGGCTAGGCCGATGAGGGTTGCTTATACTATCTGATCCGATGTTTGGGGTGTGACATCCGGTAGGCCCTCTGTATTCGGGTCATCTGGCAGTCCGTACATGAAGTCGTCGTCTTCGCTCCCGCGTGATCTTGGGCTTGCGTTGGAAATCAGGATGGGTGATTGTGACCCGCTGATCTCAGCTGCTATTCGGATGGCCTCTCGTTGTGCAGACTGCATTTGCTCTGGAGTGGGGCCAATTTCCGCACCCTCGAGGCGTGTCGTTGTCTCCGCCTGCGTGTACCTCGGTTTCGGCGTTGCTCCTTCGGCGCGGGTTCGTAGTTCGCATCTACTCCCGAATCCAGCCAGGCCGCCGCCGCCTCTGGAGTATCGAAGAAGTGGGTTTTGTCCTGTGCCACCATTCTGAGGCGTGCTGGGAACAGCAAGGAGTACTTGAGAGCCAGGCGTCTGAGCCGTTGTTTCACCTCGAGGAACGATTGACGTCGGCGTTGGACTTGTATGGTATAGTCAGGGAAGAACATCACCTTGGCGTTGTCTACCTGTACGTCCGACAGTTTCCGCGTCTCGCGGAGAATGGCATCCCGGTCACGGTAGTTCAACACCCGCATGAGCATTGGCCTCGGGTTGGAGCCCTCCGGGGGTGGACGGGATGGTACCCTGTGCGCTCTTTCCACCACAAAGTGTGGTGACAGTGTGCCTTCCGGCAGTAGCTCTCTGAGCCAGGTCTCCATATGTTCCGCTGTCTCCCTCCGTTCCCATCGTTCCGGCAGGCCTACGATGCGTACATTGTTTCTTCTGGCCCGTCCTTCTGCATCCTCTGCTCTATCCTCGAGGAACTCCACCCGGTTGAGCAAGTCACGGACGTGCTTATCCGTCTGCGCCAGCTTGGGTGTGGCCTCTGCCATCGTTTGTTCCAAGGTCGTGGTGCGGTCGGACAGTTTCTTGTGATCCGCTCGAAGGAGCGTCAGGTCCACAGCCACCTTATCGATCCTGTTCTCTAGTGACGTACGGGTTAGCTGCATGGACTCCTCTAGGCGTTCCATGGCCGCCAGCATAGTGTCCAGTTTGGAGGCGGTTTGGTCAGTCTCTTTGTTCTTCGCCATCTTTCCTTTGCTCAGAGTCCCACCGGTGCCGGTCTTTGCTCTGGTCCCCCCTGACATGTGGGTGGTCGCACAGGTAGGTAGCCGAGCGGGCAGGCTCTCGCGATGAACACTGTTGGGGCCTGTGCGCGCTGGCCTCTTCTGGTCAGGTAGTCTGCTCCGCCCGTGCCGGGTGGCGTGTGGGCCGCGAGGCAGGAGGGGGGGAGCACTGCACCGCAGGACTACAGGATTTGGTGCTACGGCACCGACTGGGGAGGACAAGACAGCAGTCCTTTGTCTGACACGAAAATCCCCAAGTGTATCAGCCGTCACTGCGAATGTCTCTAATGCAAAGGACCTCTCGGCTGCGCCTTGCGGTGGTTTTCCAGGTTGTGCCATCTGGTCCCTCCGGTTGCATCTGTCCTGCGGGCCTGGGAAGGCACGCTCCGCCTGGCGATCCCAGACGCCACCAAGCGTTGTGTGGGGGCACCGTAAAGTTCAGTACCGGGGTGGCTGAAGCGGAGTGTGCGGGGCTGCTCTGGGTTCTCACCCGCGGGGGCCTGGGAGGTCCCCCTAGTGTAGGGCCGATTGTCAGATGGGCCGCCTCAACGTGGCCGCAGTTTGCGCGTCGTGTGGGCCGGGCTCCTCGGTATTAGACGGGTCCGGCGTTGACCAGTGCCTATTTCTGGGCAGTGGGCGGGTACAGGTATCCTGGAGATAGGGCCTCACAGCCCCCGTTGCTGGTCGTTCAGGCCCAGGGGCGATGTCGACAGTGTGGGTCTCCACACAGTGGAGCACGATCGTCCTCCGGCGTCCGCCAGGTTTGTCGGGAAGTCTCCAGCGCCGGCAGGTGAGGTAGGTCAGTGGCACAGGGCGCTGTGGGCCAGTGTGGCGTGCCTGCTTGCAACCTCTGGGATCCCTGAGCAGAGGGTTCGCCGGGGGGGTATCGGGCGTGGCGATGCGGTCACCACCCCCTTGCTGGGCCTGTCTCTAGGCGGTGGGTGAGTGTGGGGGCCCGGGGGGCAGAGCGGGCCAGCCCTCGCTGTAGCCTGCCGGGAACCAGGGGTAGCGCTGTCCGAGTGGGCCCATAAACGGTCGAGTGCAATCCCTCTCCGGCGCTCACAGGGCCTGGCAGGATGTCCCCAGTTGCAGGTTGGCAGGGTGGGCCGATGTCGCAGCCCAATGCGAGCCAGGTCGTTATGCCTTACCGTCGTGTCTGGGGCCCCTGCGTAGCTGGAGCGCGGGGGGGCAGCCGGTGTTACGGCGCGATCTCCTTCCCCCACTTGATTGCGCCGGGGAGTGCACACGTGTTGCGGCCCACCTCGCTGGGCTGGATCCCCGGCCTCAGGTAGATGGGGTCGCCGACCGGAAGTGAGCCCTGGGCGGGCAGCTGCCGCGGCAGTCGACGGTCGGAGGGTCAGGTACTCCGATCCGTCTGAAAAGTGCTGTGGTGGCTGATCCGGTCCCCGGGTGCACTCGGTTCAAGTTTGGGCCCGGTGGCACAGGAAATGTAGGAGAAATAGCCCGTGGAAGGGGAGCTTCGCTTGGAGCTCAGCCCGGGCACGTCTTCTCACATCGCGTACTTGGCCACGCCCCCGTTGCGGGGGACCCTATGGCCCTTATATTGCTAGACGCTAAAAAAGCGTTCGATAGGGTCTCTTGGCAACATTTATTGACAGCTATGTCAAGGAGTGGGATAGGGGAAACATTTATTAAGGTAATATGTATGTTATATGTTAAACCGGAAACAACAGTTATGATAAATGGTGTGGCATTGGATAATTTTAAAGTGACCAGAGGGACAAGGCAGGGTTGTCCCTGTTCTCCCCTATTATTTGCCATATTCATAGATCCTTTTATTCGGAAACTGGAGCAAAATCAAGCTATAAGACCAATGGTGACCCCCAATGGAGCAACTAAAACATTGGCCTATGCTGATGATATTGCTATAACAACAACTAATCCAGAGGAAGCCATTAAATTAATTGAACAAGAGGCCTGGAATTTTGGGGCAGTTTCGGGTTATAAACTGAACTCAAATAAAACTCAAATTGTAATTAATAACCAACTTAAATATTGTGATAATAGGGTAGTAACTAATGCAGTTTATCTTGGAATTAATATTACCTCAAATCTCGATAACCTGGTTAAAATTAATCTTAATCCACTGCTGAAACAAACGGATCAATCTTTGAAAAAACTGCACAAATTACAGCTAACCATTATTGGAAGATGTAATCTTATTAAAATTGTGTTTTTTCCAAAATTCCTATACTTTTTTAGATCCATATGCCTAATGTTTGATCAATAAATCTTTAAAGAATTTGATGGAATATTTTCTCGTTTCATTTGGGGACATAGTAAATCACGTAGAGCCATTAAATTAATCAATCTCCCCAAAGATAGGGGAGGACTTGCCCTTCCAAATTTTAAACTTTATTGGTGGGCGACTTTTCTTAATTATAGCAGAGCACTTTTTTTATTTATTTTTTTTTGGGCTTTTATAACGCGCTCTGTTACTAAAAAAATTGTATCCTGGCGCGAAGAAGGGGGAAGAAGAGGTAGAGGAAGATCCTATACATTGATGTTAAAAAGATAGGTCTTCAATCCTTTCTTGAACAGAGTAATGGAAGGAGCTGTTCTTAGCTGTTGTGGGAGGGTGTTCCATGCTCTCGCCGCTCGGACTGAGATGGATTGGCCGCCAAGCCTGCTGTATTTGAATTTTGGAACATTCATTTGGTGTAAATTAGCTGATCTAAGGGGGCGGTTGGGAACATATAGGGAAAATCTTTTTCTTAAGGACACAGGACCGGCTTGATGGACAGCTCGGAAGGCAAGGACCAGGATTTTAAATAAAATCCTGTGAGCAACCGGGAGCCAGTGTAGGGTACGGAGAGATTGACGGACACTTGAGCTTTTTGGAATGTTAAACAAAAGCCGTACAGCGGCATTTTGTATAACCTGGAGACGATGGACCAGATAAGCAGGAAGGCCGCAGAAGAGGCCATTTGCGTAATCTAATCTGGATAATATCAGAGCACGGATGACGGTCTCTTTGGCCGCTCTCGGGAGAAGTGGAAAGAACCTGCGTAAAGTTTTAAGTGTAGCAAAGCAGGTCCCGGCACTCTTAACCCCAAGCTCGCTATCAGAAGAATTGAGTGGGGTCCCAACTCCACAGGAACTTATTCTAGGTGTAGAGACGCAAAATCATCTTTGGCGTTTGATATATGATTGCCACTTTAAAAGGTTCGGTTTAAAACCCTAAAGGGTATTTATATTGCATGGGGTAATATTCGTAAAATTCTCGGGATTGGTAGATTTTCGCATTATACAACCATATATCGAAATCATAACCTCCCTGAGATTTTTTCCGATCCATGCATGGAACGGTAGGTCAGGCTTGGCATCACGACATTTGGTTCATTTTACAACTCTGTCGGGTTTTGTACATTTGATCTGTTAAAAAAGAGATTTGGTCTGGATCATCGTGATTTTTTTAAATACCTACAAATTAGAGATTTCATTTTAAAAAAGGGTGGTGGTAACTCCGCATTTTGAAAAATACAATTAATGGAAACGATTATACAAAATAATACAATTACAATTGGGGAAATTTATACTAATCTGATTACCATGCTACCTGATGATTTGGATAAACATATCCAAATTTGGCAGGATCAATTAGAGATTCCTGAATCCGTTATTCAGATGGGTTTCGATCAGTGTCAATCAATCTTAGTCTCAACAAAACTACAGGCACAATACTACAAGACCTTTTTTCAACTTTATTATACGCCTAAAAAAATAGCTAAGTGGAGTACAGGCAAGGGGACTCAATCTCCGCGATGCTCATCACCAGAAGCGGATTTAATACACATGTTAGCAACTTGCAGGGAACTTTTTATTATAAAACAGGAGATATCCACTTTTCTTTCTAAAATCTTTCAAGATAAGATAGAGATAACCACGGCCGAAATCGTAATTGGGGCAAGTGCTGACTCACGGCCACCGCATGTAAGGGGCTTGATATATGTGGCAATGGCTGTATTTCGAATTTGTCTTGCATCAGCTTGGCTTGAGGCATATCCGCCTACATTCCAACAGTGGCAAACACGCTTACTGGCGACTTATAGCTTGGAAACTGCAATATATAAACGTATGGGTCGAAACAAGAAGAAGTTAGGATTTGAAATTTGGAACCCCTTAGCACAATGGATTGAACATACGGGTTAAATAAGTATGTATAGGATGTAACTACTTTCTTCTTAGATCTGTACAAACCATAGTTTTGTTTAAATTGTGTTCTCATTCTGACGTATGCTTATAATTATGTTTATGTTTATATATTTATTTAATTTTCATGCCTGTGCTAGGGAGGGGTGGGGGTGGGGGGATGGGTTGCTGGATTAATGTAAAACATCAATAAAGACTGTTTAAAAAAAAAAAGAAGAAATACGAAGACCAGTTACATAAACTTAAAGACTTGGAACATGTATATTTTACTTCTCGATCACCATCTGCCCTTCATGATTTGATAACAGCAAAATCTGAGCTTAATAAATTGGCAACTTCTGAAGCATGTAATATCTTGCCCAAAATTAAATCCAAATACCATGGAGGCCAGAATAAAGCAGGTAGAATGTTAGCTAACTATTTAAAAATTAAAACGGAACGTAAAAATATTGGTCCTATCCTTAATGAATCTACTAACAAGTTAGTTTCATCTGATGAGGACATTGCTGAGGTATTTCATGAATACTATAAATCTCTTTACTCTGAGGATGCTTTTCCCTCCTCTCCAAATTTAAACACATTTTTTTCAGGCCTCCCTTCCCCACCATCCCTTCCTGATGAATTCCTCGAGCTAGAAAAAGACATCACTCTCCATGAGGTAACTAATGCTATTAAATCTTTAAAAAAATCTAAAGCCCCAGGGCCTGATGGTCTAACTGTGGAATTTTACAATACCTTTAACTCCATTTTTGTCCCTAAACTCCTTGAACTTTTTAATTCCTTTATTGAGGACGCTAGGGCATCCGGATCTTTTATGGATGCCTTAATTGGTATAATACCCAAACCTGATAAAGATCATTCTTACTGTAAAAACTTTTGTCATTAATCAATTATGATTGTAAAATTTTTGCTAAAATTCTTGCTTCCAGACTTGAAAATATCATTCCTCTTTTGATAAAAACTGATCAAGTTGGGTTTGTGAAGGGCAGATTGGCATCTGATAATGCTCGGATGTTTGCTAACATAATTTCATATGGAAAAAAATACAAATCCCCCCTTGCAGCCATGTCTTTAGATGCTGAAAAAGCATTTGACCGTATTAATTGGCAGTTCATGTTCCACACCCTCCAATGGTATGACTTTGGGCCCACTTTTATTTCGTATATTAAGCTTTTATATTCCTGCCATCGAGCCATAATTTTTGTTAATAATAATTGTTCAATTTTTTTTTCCTTATCCAGAGGTACTGCCCCCTTTCCCCTTTATTATTTATACTATGTCTTGAGCCTTTATTTAGAACGTATTCGTACTAACTCTCTAATTGCTGGTTTTATGCATAATTCTGTAGAAACTAAACTCTCTGCTTATGCAGATGATATATTCATCTATATGTCTAACCCTGTTGAATCTCTCCCTCATTTTATGAATGAAGTCCGATTATACTCTAGTATCTCTGGTTACAAACTTAATCTCTCAAAAACAGAAGTTTTACCCTTAAACTCTATATGCTATCAATTTATGTTTACTGATTCTAATTTTGCTTGGTGCCCTTTAAAGATTAAATACCTTAGTATTTGGTTTTCATCATCCTTAAAAGATACAATTAAGTTCACGTTTCATACACTATCTGACAAAAATCCAATCGCTCCTCCTTACTTGGTCACCCCTGTACCTTTCTTGGTGGGGCAGGTTAGATACCATTAAAATGATGAGTGTGCCACATGATTTATATACATTGTCTATGCTTCCTGTAAGAATTCCAAATGTTTATTTTTCACAAATTAACTCTATCTGTACAAAACTCTTATGGAATAATAAACACCCTAGGATTGCTTTAAGCAAACTCATTCGACCTAAAGAAGAGGGTGGTGTGCGCTTCCCAAACTTTAAAGGTTATCATTCAGCTTTTTTGATTAGACAATCATTTGCACTAGCCTATGATTTTATGTCTATTCCCATCCCAAGATGGATCCTTTTTGAACGTTCCGTCCTAAAGGATTTTTCTTTTCAGCATACAGTCGTTATGTCAAACTGTACCTTTTTATCCTCTAATCCTGTTTTAAAATATTCCCAAACTTTATTATACAATACATTTTTTAAGGACTTTACCCCACTTCAGTGTTTTTTGTCCTCTACTGTATGGTATAATACATTTCTCAAATATAAAGGCAAATCCTTTTACTACAAGTATTGGAAAGAAAAGGGCATTATTTTTGTACACCAGCTACTACACAATTACTCTATTGTTCCTTTTCATACATTGCAAACGTGTTATCAATTGCCTGACTCTTTTCTTCCTGAATATATTATTATTGCTAATGCCATACAATCTTATCTAGCCACTTTTTCCCTTCCTCCTCACACACCGTCTATCACACCAACTACTCCTCTTTACATCTTATTTTCATTTCACAGACCCAAAGCTGCTCTTATATATAAGTTATTGTTATCTGATGTTATTTAAAGACCTAAATCCCATATTGAGATTGCCTGGGAAACTGATTTGTCCGTCTCTTTTCCTATCTCAACCTGGGATAAAGTGTGCTCAAAGTTATTCAAAGTTTCCGCTGCTGCTCGTAAAACCCAATCTTTGTATTTTATTTACCATAGAGCTCTTATCACTCCTGTTAGTATTTTCAAACTTTCCCCAGGTTCTTCTCCATTATGCTGGTCATGTTCCAATTAACCGTGTACGTTAAAACATCAAATTTATGATTGTTCTAATGTTTTATTCTTTTGGAAATCTATTTGGAATACTTGCATGCCTATATTTAAACGTAATGTTCCTATAACATTACAGAATATTTTTCTAGGTTTCTTTTTCACCTGATGTGAATGTTGCATCTTCTGTTTCCAGTATATTTGACATGTTTATTGCATTAGCTTTTAAAGTTATTTTATCGTCTTGGAAAGATAACTCTAAAATATCTCTACTGACATGGTGAAATTTCATCTGTGATGAACGTAGGATTTCTACTGTTTCCTCTTCTTCTCTTTCTCAAAAAATTAAATCTGATCTTCTTTGGCTCCCTTTTACTACCTATCTTTCCTCTCACTCCTCTATACATTAATCCTTCTCTCTCTATATATATATATGTCTTCCTCACTCCTTTCTTTCCCTTCCTATCCTTTTCCTTTTTCTGTCTCTCCTCCTCTCTTTCTCTTTCTTTTTCTTTCTCTCTACTCTTTTCTGTTTCTCTTCTTTTCTCCTTATAAGGTTGCTCTTTCATCACATGTTTTTTGCCTGATTGTTTTATTTTATTATATAGTATATGTTATGTTATGGCTTCTACCTCTCTTATGTATTCAAAAACTTAATAAAAACTTCTTAAACGAAATAAAAAAGAAGTTTGTTTGCTATTTTCCCACTTATTTTTAGAAGTAGTAGGAGTGTTTTTAGTGAAGACCTTTTCAGGACTAACAGACAGTTGGGGTTTCACTGGTTTCCCACCCAGACTGTATCTGCCTAATTCTTCATAGGAATTTTCAATTATTCTGGACAGTTCTTGTGGTTGCTCAGTTACATTAAATTCCCTTTATTTTTGGCGGATCGCCACTGATGCTGCTTCTCCTTTAATATTAGCTAATATTATTGCTGAGACCTGTTTGAAATCTTTTAGTAGTTTCATACCCAAATTTAAGGCAGGCTCTGCCCCGTATTCATTTTGAAACTGTTTCAAGACATCAGGTATTACCGCCATAGATGGAATACCATGGGGTCGATTCCGATTCGGGAAAAAAAACGTCCGTACGATTTGTATCCGGAGCCCTCTCCGTACGAATCCTACCCGTCCGTCTGAGTCGCCAAGTACGATCCGCATTCCGAGAATCCGTCCGAATCGTCGCGATCCGTACGTATTGCAAGGCTGAAACTGTGAACCGTACGACTCGTACACATACCGTACGACTCGTACACATGCCGTACGTCACGACGAGTACGATCCGGACCGGAGTATGAGGACGCGATTCGTACGGTCCACATCAGGTAAGGGCGAGTCATATGGAAAAGCACACAAATATATACACACCGTACGGTCCGTACCCCCCATGATCACAGGGGTACGCATCGTACCCCTGCGATCATGGGGTGTACGAGCCGTACCTCATTGTACGATGGGTGTACGAGCCGTACCCCATTGTACGATCGGTGTACGTGCCGTACACCGATCGTACGATGGGTGTACGAGCCGTACCCCCATTGTACGATCGGTGTACGAGCTGTACACCGATCGTACAATGGGGGTACCGCACGTACACCGATCGTACGATGGGTGTACGGCTCGTACACCCATCGTACAATGGGGTACGGCACGTACACCGATCGTACAATGGGGTACGGCACGTACACCGATCATACAATGGGGGTACGGCACGTACACCGATCGTACGATGGGTGTACGGCTCGTACACCCATCGTACAATGGGGTACGGCACGTACACCGATCGTACAATGGGGTACGGCACGTACACCGATCGTACAATGGGGGTACGGCACGTACACCCCATGATCGCAGGGGTACGGTGCATACCCCTGCGATCATCGGGGGTACGAGCCATACCCGGGGGGCCGTTCCGTACCTGTTTCGGCGCAAACTCTGCTTTTACGGCTGTTTTCATCTCCCGTAGAAAAAAAAAACCCGGAGTATGAGGACGCGATTCGTACGGTCCACATCAGGTAAGGGCGAGTCATATGGAAAAGCACACAAATATATACACACCGTAAGGTCCGTACCCCCCATGATCACAGGGGTACGCATCGTACCCCTGCGATCATGGGGTGTACGAGCCGTACCTCATTGTACGATGGGTGTACGAGCAGTA
Source organism: Lissotriton helveticus (assembly GCF_964261635.1). Taxonomy (NCBI): domain Eukaryota; kingdom Metazoa; phylum Chordata; class Amphibia; order Caudata; family Salamandridae; genus Lissotriton; species Lissotriton helveticus. Next base: position 1,481,307,450 of record NC_136057.1, read on the forward strand.
CCCCATTGTACGATCGGTGTACGTGCCGTACACCGATCGTACGATGGGTGTACGAGCCGTACCCCCATTGTACGATCGGTGTACGAGCTGTACACCGATCGTACAATGGGGTACCACACGTACACCGATCGTACGATGGGTGTACGGCTCGTACACCCATCGTACAATGGGGTACGGCACGTACACCGATCGTACAATGGGGTACGGCACGTACACCGATCATACAATGGGGGTACGGCACGTACACCGATCGTACGATGGGTGTACGGCTCTTACACCCATCGTACAATGGGGTACGGCACGTACACCGATCGTACAATGGGGTACGGCACGTACACCGATCGTACAATGGGGGTACGGCACGTACACCCCATGATCGCAGGGGTACGGTGCATACCCCTGCGATCATCGGGGGTACGAGCCATACCCGGGGGGCCGTTCCGTACCTGTTTCGGCGCAAACTCTGCTTTTACGGCTGTTTTCATCTCCCGTAGAAAAAGGGTTGTACGGAGTGTCGTCAACACGGATCGTACTTCCTGGTTTGGAAATGGCTGCCAATTTACGTACGGACATGGCGTACAGCGTCGGCCGGAGTCAATCCGTATGTACTTTTTATTTGTACGGTGTTTGGTACGAATCGTACGGAGTGGCGCTTTGGGTTAGGATCGTACTTGCTAGTTCGTACGGGGACGTTGTAGGTGTACGATTCGTACGGGGAAAAGGCTCTGTACAGCTAATCGGAGCGCTTTTTACCGGATCGGAATCGACCCCCATGTGTTTTAGAGTAGATCGCAGCGAAGACTGTACCCCAAGTGTTGCAGTCCTCCAGATGTGGTGCGATCCCCATTGGTAAACAGATTGTTAAAATCCTGTGTTTCTCATGAGGGGTAGTATTAGGAAACACCGCTTCGATCTGAGTCATTTTTTGAGCTATCCAGAATGGAATTTGTTCCCATTTTCCTGGTGAAGGGTATGTCGTGGAATCATTATTGCTGACTGGACTGTAAGAGTCCGCATGACATATTGAACCAATTGTCTATAGATTTTGATTAACTCTTTGATTAACTCTTTGAGTTGAGCTAGTAATGCCACATCTGTCATGTCATTAATGTCAGGATGTGGTGTATAGCTAGCTAAAACCAGCCATTTGGCTCCTGGTCTACCTAGTGGACCGAGCCTGATAATGTGATTTAATGTTTTAGGGTGCCTTTAAACCAGAGCTCATGCTCCTGGTATGTGAGTGGAATTTCCATATCCTCGAAAGGAATATATTCCTCTGGTGGTTCATCTTCTCTGTAGAAATGAAACACGTGTGTTACTGGATTTGCTTCAGGGAAGACTATCCATGAATAGAATACCTCTGTCTGGTGATATATTCATGTGCCTCTATCACAAAAATTGTCTTACCACCTCTTGATGATAGGCCATGTTTTAGATATTTTATAGTGATGGCTTACCTTAAATTTAGAGGGATTGCTATAGCATCGTCGTCGGTTTCTTGGAAACCTGTTAAGTTATAAGCTGATCCGGCTAGGTCGCCTGCAGCTCTACCGGTTTCGGTATTATCGTCGCTATCCGGCACTTTGTTGACTGAAAGTTTGCAGAGCAAGTTTCAAGGAAACAAAGATAAGGTGCACAATATTGTGGCACACTGTATCCTTCAACGTTGAACAAACCAAAAAGCTAATACATAGGATTTTTCGTCCTACTCAGCTATGGCGGATATTATCCCCCACCCACTCCAGATGTCTATTAGAGTTTTATGAGCAGGGGGTCTCTGAGAAAAGCACAACTGAGTTACTTCAGTATCTAGTGTTAAATTAGGGCCTTACCAAACCGTTGGGCGCCATGTAGTGTAGTTCCTATATTCCCAATAGGCTCTGCGCATTGGAATAATATACAGTATAGTTTTGACATAGGACTGAGGTCAGTATGTCTCTATCGAGTATATTAAACTTAATTGTGTGTGCCGACAAGCTCAGAGGTTACTAGAAACTTTCTCGAATAAACAAGAAGGGATTAGTTTCTGACAACCGCATAAACATGACAACTTTGTTTCCCTAGGACTGGAACAAATATCTTCAGAGTCATGCAAACAATAGATAACTATTTTACTCAGTTATTCGTGCACGCTTCGTTTCTACAGAGTTGCAGAGAAATAGTGAGACGGGTGTTTTCAATAAAAGGGTTTATTGAACAGTCTTCTTTCTCATGCAAGAGAGGTGAACTGCTACAATCGTTAGACAGAATGCAAAGTATGATGCGTACAGCGAGAACAGTAGTATAAAATAATACTCTATTAGCATTGTCTGTTGCTATGAGATACATAAAAATACATACATAAATAACACAGGCTAAAAATACTCAACTGGTGCTTCTAAAATACGCCTAACCCAATGTACCTAACCTAGGTCTAGTACCAGGGAAGAAGTAAGTGCTGCTTAGCATAAGTTTTAGTTCTGCCAAGAATTGCCAAAGGTTTCTCTAGGTTCTAGGCAGCTCCATACGTTAGAATGAAAGAGGTTGGTATCTCTGTCTCAGGACTCGATTTCCCAACACCCCGCAAGGGGAGTCAGAAACACTGGAGCTAGATTCTTGGCAGGAGGATGTCAGCTTCTTGTCAGTGCGTCAGCTGGAGAGTCGGCTTCCTTTGGCACTTGCTGTAGCGAGCTGCATCGTGCAAGTAGGTAGTTCAACTGCACCGAACCACACCGTACTTTGCCATAGCAAGTGAAGGTATCTTGAAGGTGTTTAGGAATGCCAGCTTTGACGTAAAGTCAGGCATGTGAACGTCATGGATGAACCCCTAAGGAATAGATGTTCATGCATAATAAATTAGTTCTTGGAGAAATCAATATTCAAGCAAGGGTAAGTCCCTAACAGCTTAAGAGTCTGGTTTTCCTAGAACTCGTTGTGACGTAGATGAACCGATGGAAGTAGCCATGCCTGTATTTGGCTAGCATGGGCTATGCCTAAATAAGGACTGGATTTCTATGCCTATATAAGGGCAATGTGAATTATACCTATATAAGGGCATGAACAGGGAAATTCATTCGGAATCTATAATCGAACACAACATTGCCTTTTCAACTAACGAAAAACCCTTGTATATTTTATTTTCACCTGGGGATGTCACCAGTGTTCTACAAATGGTATCTTTTAAAGATTTTGCTTTTCTAAAAGTTATTTGCGGAAAAGCTTCAATGCTTTCAGCAAGATCTTTGTCTGTTTTCAACACTGGCCAGAACTTCTCAAGTCCCTTTCTGACTTGTTTGTCCTGATTGTGGAAAGTAGTGATGAAGCTAATCTTTTGTTCTGGTTCATCAATGGGTGAACTCTTGGGTGTCAACAATTCTGTTCTCAACCTTTTCTCTACCTCTCGGCTCGCTTTCTTCACCATTCAACGGGTATAACCTCTTTCCAAAAACCTATTCATCATGAGACATTCTTCTAATCTAAAGCCTTCTTCTGAGCTACAATTACGTTTTGCACAAAGTAATTCACCCAGCGGAATACTCCTAATCAGGCTTTCTGGGTGACAACTTTGGGCATGCAGCAAGCTGTTGCCCACTGATTTTTTGCTAAATAAACCACTTTGCAATTTATTGTTGTCAACAGTCAAATTGGCTAGTAAATGTCAAATTCACATGATTATCGTTAAGTCTCTTAACCAGCCGATTAGCCTCGTTCTCATCACCATGCCAGACAATAGAAATATTGTGTATGTACCTGACCCACATAATAACCTTCTCAGAAAAAACTTCTAGATTGTATACCACATGCTCCTCTCAGTACTCCAAGTAGAGACCTGCAAAGCTAGTAGCAAAGCAGGTCCCCATTGCTGTTCCGAGGGTCTGTCTAAAGATTTTACCATCAAATGTGAAGAAATTCTGTGTGAGACAGGTGTGCATCATATCCATTAACATCTCTGTATGGAAAAGGTATGACACAGATCAGTTTTTTAGAAAATAACGGCATGCTTGTAGGCCTGAATCATGAGGTATGCACTTATACAGGCTGTTTACGTCAAGACAGAGTAAAGAATATTAATTCTTCCATACTATATTCTTAAAACACCTAAGGAAGTCTCCCGTGTCTTTGATAAATGACTGCAGACCTTGTAACCAAAGGCTGAAGGAGGAAATCTACATATCTCGATGTGTTCTCAGGGCAGCTTCCTCATGAGGAGACAATGGGTCTCCCTGGTGGATTCTGGCTGTGTTTGTGAACCTGGGGCAGTAGGTATAGAGCTGATAGTTTAGGGAATTTACAGGCCAGGAAATTAAATTCTTCCCATTCGAGCAGGCCCCTATCTCTCCACTCACATAGTTGTGCTTGGTACAAATTTGTGTATTTCTCATGTTTCAAACAATCACTCGATTCACATTTTCAACATCCTTCAGTTGTTTCATCCCTTCTTCAATATACATTGCCCTTGATAACAACTACTTTGCCTCCATTATCGGATTTTTTATTACAATCAATTGATCTTTTCTTAAATTGCCATTAGCCTCAATTTGGGCTTTGCTCATGTTACTCTTACTATACCATCTTTTCTGTGACAGGCTTAAAAATTCCTGTGTTACTCCTTTCTCAAAAATGTCTATTGCGTCGTTGTTGATCTGTGGTAGAAAAATAGATTTGGGTCTAAATCCACTTTTGACACAAATCCAGTCGGGTGTCATCATTGATAAGATTGATAAATGGATCCTGGATAAAACCAGGTCTCCCCTCAAGGTTATGCATATCTATTTAGCAATTCAATATCACCGATGTTGATATTACTTGGTATCTCTCTCACATCTCCTGTGTTATCAGTTTTTTTTGTCGCATACAATTTCTTTATTCTCAGTTTTCTTGTAAAATGAAAAAAGTCAATTCTGCTTTGAGTATAGTTAAAATTGTTAGAAGGGCGGTACACGACTCACGTCAATGTATTTTTGAAGTATTGTTGGCTCTCACCATTTATTCTGCCCATGTTTCAAAGATTTCCAAAGTTAATTGGTGATTTATTGGCACTGCTGGTAGGTGCATTTGCTTCAATAGTGTCAGCAGTTTTTCAATTTTCCAACATTTTTCCTGCTACCTCACAGCGTTTCATGTTTCTTGCCAGAGCCAACTTAATGATTTACACACACAAATTAGATGTGTCCGCTTGCAAACTCCTTTTATAACTCAATAGTTTACTTAAAAAGGAAGCCGTCTGCCTCATATCTGTTCCACAGCATGTGTCATGAAAGTATTGTATGTCTGTTATATGCAGACTGTTTATGTTTAAATGAAACGGTTCGCCATAGCAGTGAAAGTAAAAAATGTTCAAAACTTTATTGTAAGCACAGCACAAGCGCACAAGCCCAATTCCGACTCTGCCGGTATTCAATGTCCCAGTATAAGCATTATTCTTTCACACTCATCTGAAATACTTTTGTTGAAATACTGTATTCATTTTTCTTGTACACTACACAATTTACGCAAAATTTGTTATGAAGTCTAGTAACTTGCAATGAACATTGTAGTCTGTTCACTGTGCTTAGCACTGTGGCACGTGCAGATTTATTTAAATCACTTCACAAACGCAACAAAAGTTACTCGTGAACAAGGGGCGGCAGTCCTGAAACTCATAGAGTTGTTGTCAGAGGAGAAATAAAATCCACTTTTGCAAACGATTGGAGTCCATGGCTTGCTGTGTACAAAAGAGGAGAACAGCGGTGCGATCATATATATATATATATATATATATATATATATATATATATATATATATATATATATATATATATATATATATATATATATAAGTAAATAATCATGAAATCATCAATGTGAAATAGCATATACGAACATTAGTTATGTTATTTTCTGATGAGAATATTCAAAAAGCATTATGAGGTTAAAGAAAGACTTTGAAACCGGAAGTCTGTTATTCATGTCGTCTAAATGCACTGTCACTTTAAAATGTGGGGAAAATGCTCTGACATGTCATGTGATCAAGGGCTTTCGAGCCCGAAACACATCATGGCGGCATTCTAGCACTAAAAATAAAAACTTGCACGAAGAAAGTTGGAGTCTGTTGGCCCAGGGTGACAAACACCAGAGGAGGCAGAGGAGGAACATCAAGCGCCGGGAGAGCTGCAGAGCAAGGCGCAAGCAAAATCTCTTGTACTCAACCAACGGTCAACAAAAAAACGATGAAAAGAAAAAGAAATTGGCGGAAGCAGTAAATCAAAGAGAGGCCAATTCCAACACCATAGTAAATCTCTCACAAATCAATCTAAGTGATGCAGAAAAACAAATCCTCTTGTTAGGTTTATCCTTTTGTCCCGAGTCGAACTTTAATTACACACAGACCAGGGTGGATGTTTATAAATACATAAGAAAACTGAAATTAAAGAAATTTCACAGTTTAAGATCAGCCAATACTGAATCATCTACCCCATGTTCAACAAATCAGGACATTGTGCATCCTTTATTGGTATCAGATGTGAATGTAATTTGCGACATGCATGCCCTACAGGATGATGTGTCACCAACACTCGACACACAATCAATAGATCAAATCCTGGAAAACCAGCTAATCCAAGTGAATGCTACAGGCAATACCAGCTTCAAACCGAAGTCAACTTTTGTCCCGATTCTACCAAGGGACTCCATAGATATATTTAATGAAAACATTTTGGTAGAATTAAAGAAATTAAACTACAAAATACAGGCAAAAACCAAACATCAAAAAGCGCGCCAGCACCAATACCATCAGTTGATCAAAAAATTACAAACAAATGACTCCCTAGTCATAAGAAACTCAGACAAAGGAGGAAATGTGGTGCTCTGGCCAAGGACTTTGTACTTAGAAGAAGCACTTGCGCAACTCAACGATCGAACATGCTATAAAATCAGCAACAAGGTAACAACGGTGGCAGCTCAGAATGAACTGTTTAAACGTTTGCTAGCATGGAAAAGTACAGGTCTATTAAATCAAGATGAATACAAATTCATGAAAAAAGATTATCCAGTCACACCCGTGATTTACCTAATTCCTAAAATACATAAGAATATCAGCAAACCACCGGGCCGACCGATAATCTCTGCAAAGCAAAACCTGTTAGAAAATGTATCCATTTATATTGACTCATTTTTACAGGACTACGTGAAAGCCCTACCATTGTTTATCAAGGACACTACAGACTTCTTAAAATCCGTACAAAAGTGTCATTGGTGTAAAGACTATCTGCTTATAACTATAGATGTATCAAATCTATACACTAGCATACACCATAAAGATGGTTTGAGAGCATTACAACACTTTTTGGATAGGCGACCAATCCAATATCGCAACCATAACAAGATGTTGATGAGTTTAACTGAATTTTGTTTAAATAACAACTACTTCCTATTCCAGACCCAATTTTACCAACAAGTGAGAGTCGAGGTTATGGGGGCAAGTTTTTCCCCAAGTTATGCCTGCCTCCACTTGGGGTGGTGGGAAGAGATGATTGTCAACATTTTGTATGAAGAAATACTATCAGTCATGTAATCAAATGGGTCAGATACATAGATGATCTGTTCCTGATATGGCGAGGTGACAGATCAAGTGCAGAAGCTTTTATTGCCAATTTAAACAAAATGACATCAATTTACATCTTACTTATAACATCAGTAATCAATCTGCCTTTTTCCTAGATGTGGAGGTATTGGTCATTAATGATCAATTGGAAACACGCTTATTCCGCAAACCCACAGCAGGAAACACCCTATTGCACACATCTAGTTTGCATCCTAAGCACACAATAAATAGTATCACCTACGGGGAATTGCTTCATATGCGTAGGCTGTGCAGCAGAGAACAAGATCTCTTGCAGGCACAAATGGAATGCAAGGGTCGCTTCTTAGCCAGAGGGTATTCCTCCGCAACCATAGATGCAGCAATTCGCAAATCCAACTAACTAAGTAGGGAAGACCTTTTGTCCAAAACCAAATTAAAATCTGGTCTTAAGCCAACAGCAGAGTTCAGCAATCCTAGACTCATTCTGACTTACAGTAAACAGAGAGAGGATATATGCCGAATTATAAGGAAAAACTGGCATATAATTCGTAAAGATTCCTCAATAGGTGAATTAACCCCCAAAAATCCGATCATTACATATAGAAGGGCCACTTCAACTAGTGATTATTTAGTAAAGAGTAGCCCTGAGATTGTTGCTAGCAAGAATTGGCTTTCAAGTCAAAAAGGATAAAAAAAAAATGTCAGACTTGCAAAGCTTGCAAGTTAGGCATTAACAGAAGCTCATATGTACCCCGTTTAGGACAACTCCCACTCCAATTACTATGAGTTTGACCTGTAAAACTGAATACACCATCTATGTGTTGGAGTGCTCGTGTGGACTAAAGTACATTGGCAGTACTAAACTGCCAGTCCATAAGAGAGTCCTCCAACACATGAGAGCCAACACCTACTTTGACCCAAGCTATCCAGTGGCCCGCCACTTCAGGGAAGTCCACAACAGCCAGTTATCAGATCATAAATATTTTGTGGTGGATTCTATACCTTCCCTAAGACGAGGAGGTAATAGGGAGGCCAACTTGAGAAAACTTGAAACTCATTACATCTTGGAGTTCGATAGTAAAAGTCCTAATGGCCTCAATACCACAGAGGACTTGTACACATGGCTCTAACAGGTCAATCCGAGGGAATATATCCGGCACTACTGTAAAAGTTTAAGTGCACAAACACTTTTTACAGTTTTACATAGATAGTTAACTGCCTAAAATAATGTAAAAAACATATATGATTATTCAGAATAAAACATAGGTGACTATCCATGGTTTTTACATTATGCCCATCCTCTTTTAGCTTTTTCCACTGAAAAAATTCCTTTCTGTTTTCCAAAAATTGAAAAAACAACAAGCACTATATCACTTTAACGGTGTTAATTTTGCACAGCACTAAGGCACTTTAAAATTTGAATATATGTATTTGGAAGCACTGATTTTAGGCATCGTCTTAGACGACTGTTGTTTCTGTTTGGATACAATGATAGGATATGTGTGATATGTGTGATAACACCTTTTAGAAAATTGTGAAACGTTGGTTTTAAAAATGCAAATATCAGCAGATTTTACCAATGTTATTAATACATTTTTCTGTTTGGACTTTTAAGGTATTTATTATATTGATGGGCCAGAACGAATATAATCTTTGGCTTTTAAAAATTAAATATTATATATTTATCATACCTGTGAACCAGAAATAACACTATTATCCTGTATTTAAACAGCTATTAAGTAAATAATCATGAAATCATCAATGTGAAATAGCATATACGAACATTTGTTGTGTTATTTTCTGATGAGAATATTCACAAAGCATTATGTGGTTAAAAGAAAGACTTTGAAATCGGAAGTTTGTTATTCATGTCATCTAAATGCACTGTCACTTTAAAATGTGGGGAAAAATGCTCTGACATGTCATGTGATCAAGCACTTACGAGCCCTAAACGCGTCATGGTGGCATTCTAGCACTAAAAATAAAACTTGCACGAAGAAAGTTGGAGTCCGTTTTACTTTTTTGCAAGCTGGTGGAGTAAAGGCTGTAAATAGGAAAATGGAAAACATATATCTACTTTTGGAAGTGAAGAGGATTTTACACCAAAAAAGAAAAAGAAAAAACCCCTGCATTGTTTGGGACCTGGTGGTTTGAAAGTTTACAGTCACATACACAAAAACACCCAGACCACAGGATCAAGGGCATGTGCATAAAAATACATTGTAAGATTCAGACATTTATTTTAATCGTACAGAGACTATCCAGTAGAAGACTATGTAGCCGCACTTACTGTTAAGACTGTGGGGGCTTTGACTGCTGTACCTTTCCTTGTTACTGGGCACTCGGGGGCTCCTTACGCTGCTGGTCCTCTCGCCGCCGCTCCCTACCACCCGAGCAGGCAACTGAGAAGAGGACCACAAGACCCAGGCTCCTTAGCGGCTCCCCAGCGGCGGAAGTCACCACGCCACCTGTGCGCCCAGAGGCACTTGAAATACCGGACAGCCCCGGCGGAGCGGGTGTTACCGCACTTACTGTTAAGACTGTGGGGGCTTTGACTGCTGTACCTTTCCTTGTTGCTTGGGACTCGGGGGCTCCTTACGCTGCTGGTCCTCTCGCCGTCGCTCCCTACCACCCGAGCAGGCCGCCGAGAAGAGGACCACAAGACCCAGGCTCCTTAGCGGCTTCCCAGCAGCGGAAGTCACCACGCCACCTGTGCGCCCGGAGGCGCTTGAAATATCGGACAGCCCCCGCGTCGCGGGCCTGCGTGCGGGCCCGCGCCGGGCTAAGCCCGGGCAAAGGGCGGGCCGTCTTTGGCCGTTAGTGGACGGAGGAGGACGGGATTGGCCACCCCCCTTTCATTTCCCGAGGAGCCATCTACCAATAAAGCAACACCCCAAAAGGTACAGTAGCTATTGGGATTTAAATTCCTTGTTGCAAGCAATGCAGTAAGAAGTAATTGGATAAATAGGAGGTGGCATTGCTGTTGTGATTAGGTCTCTGCTGCTTTTCTATATATTTACAATCTGAGACTTCCATCTACAGAATGAGTAATCGGGGGGAAAAAGTAAAAATACCAGCCACATGATCAAATACTAAGCTGCAGGAAGCAGAATCCCAGCCCCTACCCACTTTGACTGCAATTGACAAGATGCTGCAACAAACAATCGGTGTAGTGGCTACTGCCATTGAGAATACTGAGAGAAGGCTATCAATACCACCAACACTATACATTCAAAACCAGGGAGGTGATATCACAACCACCATGACTGATGCTCTTGAGGCAAATTCATACTTGACATCGTCGTATGTAGATTTGCCCTGTAGCCAGATACCAATAGAGACTTCAATAGATGTTCAGGATTCTCCGATCATCTTGACCTCCCCCTCTCCTGCGTTAACGCTGGATGCACGCAAACCACACCCCAGGAAAAAGAAAGAAAACATTCCAAAAAATCCGGGCAAAAATAATATGGCAAATCACAACTTGGTGACCCCGACTGCTAACTCATCGTACCCGACACCAGGAATACCGTGCTGGGTCACCAACATGGTGGCCGACCTACAAACATGTCTGGAGCGGACTATTGTCGCTCAACTTAAACCCTTGGTGTCGAAACTTGATAAACTTATCTCCACCGTAAACAGCAAGGGTGCAGGGAAAATAGTGCCAGCCAAGCCACCGGGAAGTGCTGTACCTTCTGTGGGTGACTCCACCCTTAAAAATACCCCTAGAGGTGGGGCAGCCGGGGAAAAAAATCCCATTGCACAGACTAATAATGCAGGAGCTTCACCAAACATCCAAAAGCCAGCACACGCTCCACCTCACTCGCTGCCCAGTACCATTATCCACGACCAAGCCCAACGAGTAGCGGGAAATCTGACAATTGCCAGAGACAAAGCCACCCCAATGACTAACGAGGGCAAAAAGGGGGGTAAAACCACCTCATCGGAGAAAAGGAACATAACACCAAGAGCTATTTTTTATCAGCTACCAACAATAAATTTACCCCCAGAAGCCCAACCGTATGTGGTAGCACTTGCAGGAGTTCCATCCCTAAGTGAGGGGAAAAGATAAAAGGAGAATGAGTTAAAAAACAAGTGCATTCAATGGCTTAGTGTAAATAGACCCCTGCCACCGAATGTTTCAGGCGAAATACTGTCGGCTAGAAGAGTAGGCTGGATTGGGAGGGGACCAAAGACAGTAGCAGGAGATATCATAATTTTGAACTTCAGGGACACCTCTGCTGTAGAATATATCTGCAACGCCCCACTTTATAGACTAAACACCCAAATATGTCCATTACATCTTTCATATTTCTACCCTACTCCTAGTTTGGAACCGTCCCACCCCAAAAGAGCACATTACAACAGGGGTTGTCAGCTTCCATCGCACAGATTACCAAATGGGCGATTAACTAGGGAGGGTATGTCTTTGTATAGCCCCCTTTTTGCGCTTTAACCACATTGGAATAGGTTCAGCGTGTTGGAAGAGGTGGACTGACTCAGATCTAAGGGAAACCCCCCTCCACAAGATACTAATGAAATCCCTAGAAGGGCAGGGGTAACAGAGGAAAACGACCCATCATCCATCCCCAGGGAGGAGTTAATAACCCACTTGTCTTCTAGGGAGAAGATTAGTGATAAGGGGAACAAGGAAGTAAATGACCCTGAAAAAATAGTAGAAGGATGTATAAAACTGGTTTCCTGGAACATAGCAGGGCTAAAAAATAAATTGCTTACCCCGGAGTGGGCCGTTTTTATGGCGACACACGACATCTGCCTGATGCAAGAGACCTGAGCACTGGAGGAGAGCACAAGCCCGACCTTTGCAACCTATGATGTTCTGGCAGTGTCTACAGGCAAAGGTTGTCCATCGGGTGGGTTATCTATTTGGATAGGCTCTCATTTGGGTATCCAGGCGACTCAAATCCAAACAAATTCCCGGGATATCCAGTGTGTTTTGTTAAAACCTCCAAGTAAACCTCAAGTAGCTATAATAAATATCTACTCGAGGCCATCGAGGAACGGGCAAGAATCAAATACAATTAAAGCCCTTAATTCCTTTATCCTTGCGCTAGACCCCTCCATTGCAATAATTCTCGGCGGTGATTTCAACTGCCAATTTGAGCCGCTGGGGACCCTGGAGCTGGGTGAACAAGATGAAGTGGATGCATTGTGGCATATCCTCGAGCCTAATATCACTCCAGTCAGGGCATGGACCCCGTTAGCGCTACAAATAAAATCTTTCACCCTTGCAACGTCCCTGCGGGCGTGCAATGGAAGAATGGACCCCGACCGCCCAGGCACAGCCACGTTTAATAGGGCAAACAAGATTTCCATCATTGACTATGTTATGGTGGAAGCGAAAAATTGGGATAAGCTGACGGAATTTAGGGTTGTGCAAAGGCATGATAGTGACCACAATGCCCTGATTTTAACTTTCAAACCCGGGTCTTTTGGTCTAACAAATCCTGTCCCTAACCCTGACATGGAGTTCCCTCCATTTATGGTGTCTAATAATAGAAGGAGGGATAAATGGCCTCACTTAGTAGAGTCACCCACATAGCTTGCAAAATTATATCAGCTCGCAATTCCTTTTATATCCCAGATGGGTGACTCGACTTCTGGGCAGCATGCAGTAGATACACATAGGCAGTTAGCAGTGGCGTTGGGTGAAGTGTTCCACCCTGTAAGTAGAAGTAAGCGGCGCGGTACTAAGACGCATCTCTGGTTTGATGATGCCTGCAAGAAATTAAAAAAGGAGCTCCGTGCGGCAATCAAAGCCAAAGATAAAGCGAACATCAGGGCAATTAGACTGTCATACAAAAAGGAGATCATCAGGGGTAAGAGAGAGTGGGAGGAAGCCAGGTGGGAAGAACTGAGAGGTGCCCTCCTGGAAAAGGATTCCAAATTATTTTGGGCAATAGTAAGCTGTGGCGCGAGAGAGGGAGGAGAAACTCTCCTACCAAATATCGCCGCCTCAGTTTGGGAGGCGCACTTTGCAGCGCTTTACACAAGTCTCGAGATTGGTACTCTTCAATATACAAACAGGGCCCGGATACCAGAGTCAGATAGTGCCCTTGGGACCCCATTGGCCACAAACCCCCCGCACGAGTGTCGACTGCGGGGGGCCTTGGGCTTGGGCTACCATACGGCCCACTGGGACACTGGAGAGAGGACGGGCTCTGGAAATATTGAGAGCATCTCACTTAAGGAAGTGGAATCTGCGGTTGCTAGGCTGCTACCGAATAAAGCCCCAGGTCTCGATAGGCTACCAGGCGACCTTTTCCGATCCCAGCCAAAAATCTGGGCACCGTACCTTGCTGTATTGTTTAATGCGGTCCTTGGGGGAGCTAAGCTCCCGGACTCTTGGGCGGGCGCTGAGATCGTCCCCATTTTTAAAAAGGGATGCCCTCTAGTTCCATCGAACTACAGGCCGATTAGCCTTCTGGATACTACCCAGAAACTAATGGGCCGGATCCTCCTGGACAGAATATTGGGATGGATGGAGGAGTTAGAAATATTAACCACCCTCCAGGCCGGTTTTAGATCTGGAATCTCGACCCTGGAACAAATTTTTAGGCTGCAGGTCCTTTTCTGGAAGACAGTAAAAGTAGAGGGTGGCAGCCTCTACCTTGTCTTCGTAGACCTGCGGGCCGCTTTCGACCTTGTGCCCAGGGAGAGTCTATGGAGGTTCTTGAAAGAACTTGGCCTCCCGCCCTATTTACTAGATGTCCTGAAGCGTTTCCATGCAGGGAACTATGCCCAGGTGAGATGTGGGAAGAACGGAAAATTATCAGCCCGTTTCCCCGTAACTAGGGGTGTACGACAGGGCTGCGCCCTGGCCCCTATGCTCTTCAGTCTTTACATCAACGGCTTGGTGGGGGAATTAGCTAGTGTTAGGGATAGTGATGCCCCGTGGTTGGCCACAGGTCGGGTGCCCGCTCTGATGTTCGCAGATGATACTCTGTTGTTGTCGCGAACATCAACGGGCATCCAGCGGGTTCTGGACGGGTTTGTTTCCTTTTGTACCTCGAGGGGCCTGGAGATAAACTTGGAGAAGACCAAGTTCATGATCTTCGGTCCCCCGAGGCGCACCCGCCCGAGCCCCGTGCTAAATGGTACCCCGCTTGAACGGGTGAGAACTTTTGTTTACCTGGGCGTCACCCTGACTGAAGATTTTGGTTGGGGTCCACAGGTATCTAAATCCACCCTGAGGCTTTCGCAGATTGTAGGGGGTATAGGCAAGTTTAAAAAAACAACCCAATTCAAGCCAGTTGCCCCTCCCCTCGAGATCTATGGTGCCCAAGCTAAGCCAACTGTGATGTATGCCGCAGAACTCTGGGGTTATACGAATACGCAAAGCCTCCTCAAGGTGGAGCAGGCCTTCATGAGGAACTTGGTGGGTCTTCCCCAGAGTACCCCGCTCGTACCCCTGAGATTAGATCTAGGTCTAGAGTCCATTACAGAACTGATAGCCGCTCGACCTCTCCTGTATTGGAGAAGGCTCTGGACAGTACCGGAGCTAGTGGATTATAGAGCCGAATTTTCTGTAGTTTGGGAGCGGTTGAAGAGCAAGAATACACCTTGGTTATTACACATTAAAGCCCTTGCATATAACATTGGCCTGCCCCAACTATGGGAGACCCCCGAGGTGAGCTGCCCAGCGGTACAGAGAAAAGAGCTGTTGGACTCTTTGAGACATTACAACCTTAGTTTGCTATACAGCTCGACAACCATGGGCAGACTGACTATAGAATTTCTCCCGATAAAACTCGCACCCAAGAGGGAGGAATTCCTGGACCTAATACAGCCTTCACTAGCAAAAAAACTGTACACTCAATTAAGACATGGCTGTTTGCCCATTGGGGCATTGACTTGTACATGGGCTGGACAAGAAGACGGAATCTGTCCAGCTTGTAAAAGCAGTAAAGAAGACATCGTCCATGCTCTGTTCTTCTGCCCAGCATATAGTAAAATACGGAGATGCTGGCTGGCACCACTGTGCAGAAATTTGGGACTAAAACAATGTGCACAAGCCTGCAGAATCTTAAGACATGACACCTCCCCCCTTATTGTGTTCTCGGTTTCCCGCTTCCTTTATGGTACGTGGCGCAGAAGGTCTACCCTGATTAACTGTGATAAACTCTATTGATCGCTACCTCTTTCTTTTTTGATAACTTACTGTTTAATAATTTTTTAACTCAATGTTCTTACCTATTTATGCATTTTATCTTAGCGCATGTATGTATTTTATCTGCACTTTTATGGTCTATGACCGAAATAAAGTTATCAAATGAATGACTATGTAGCAGCACTCAGCGTTCAATATGAAGGTAAACACCCAGGCTATCTGTTGAACAAAAACCAGCTATGTACTCAACTTCATAATTCCCAAAGTTAGAAACTTAAACCATAACACAGACAAACATGATGATATCAAAAATAGTATTTTTTAATAAAAACAAAGATAAATCTATACAATGTAAATATACAGTTATAATGAATTGTTGATAAAAAAATGATAAATTTCCTAATTAAAGAAAACATAAATTTAAAACATGTTAGAAAGACAGTGATACAAGTCCTTTCTACAGTTACTGTGGCTGTTAGGTTTGAGTCAACGCGTTTCGACACGTCGTGGTGTCTTCCTCAGGACAGTTATACTTTCAGCCAATATGTCTGACTACGATTTTTCTTCAAGACTTGTCAGTCAATATCTTCAATTAAAACCAGAGTGATTGAGGCACCGTTATTTTCATTCCCTAAAAATCGGCATGCGAGACCTTAATCTTAAGGGTTCACTGCTCCCATCTCAATCAGGCTGTATTTCCACTATACTGTGGTTTCCTTCAATAAAACGAGTTTCTTCTAGGCTGTGGATAAAGCCAACTTATTAGAGAAATGGAAACTTCGAATTTGTAGATTAAAAACCCATCGGGCGGTAACTTGATAATTTTCAGCCCAAATCCGTAGTGCCTTTTAAAAAGTTCAAGCTCCCTGCGTAGAGCGGCAACTTAAAAGATTCTTGTTTCCAACAAACGGACCGTTAGGGGTTCCCGCTTGTCTAAAGACAGCGCTGTCTGAAAAGCGGGACTCCTCGCTTCTTCCCTCTTCACTGTGTGGACCAATAGGTAATGGTAATGCGCGTTCACTTGTAGACGGGCTCTATTTTATTAACAATTAGAGTACCTTACTCGCGCTCTTTCTCCCTCTGGGGATGGTCCAATCAGCGGGCGGCTTGTAACGGCAGGAATCGGAGGGCCCGTCTACAAGTGAACGCGCATTACCATTACCTATTGGTCCACACAGTGAAGAGGGAAGAAGCGAGGAGTCCCGCTTTTCAGACAGCGCTGTCTTTAGACAAGCGGGAACCCCTAACGGTCCATTTGTTGGAAACAAGAATCTTTTAAGTTGCCGCTCTACGCAGGGAGCTTGAACTTTTTAAAAGGCACTACGGATTTGGGCTGAAAATTATCAAGTTACCGCCCGATGGGTTTTTAATCTACAAATTCGAAGTTTCCATTTCTCTAATAAGTTGGCTTTATCCACAGCCTAGAAGAAACTCGTTTTATTGAAGGAAACCACAGTATAGTGGAAATACAGCCTGATTGAGATGGGAGCAGTGAACCCTTAAGATTAAGGTCTCACATGCCGATTTTTAGGGAATGAAAATAACGGTGCCTCAATCACTCTGGTTTTAATTGAAGATATTGACTGACAAGTCTTGAAGAAAAATCGTAGTCAGACATATTGGCTGAAAGTATAACTGTCCTGAGGAAGACACCACGACGTGTCGAAACGCGTTGACTCAAACCTAACAGCCACAGTAACTGTAGAAAGGACTTGTATCACTGTCTTTCTAACATGTTTTAAATTTATGTTTTCTTTAATTAGGAAATTTATCATTTTTTTATCAACAATTCATTATAACTGTATATTTACATTGTATAGATTTATCTTTGTTTTTATTAAAAAATACTATTTTTGATATCATCATGTTTGTCTGTGTTATGGTTTAAGTTTCTAACTTTGGGAATTATGTAGTTGAGTACATAGCTGGTTTTTGTTCAACAGATAGCCTGGGTGTTTACCTTCATATTGTATGTTTTCCCTGACCCAGGATTCTTATCCTTACCAGGGGGCCCTTGTTACTTCACAAAACGCAGCACTCAGCGTTAACATGCAGATTTGCAAATCTCCATGATGAACTGAATCAAAGACCAAATAGTAGTGCATGCTGCGAATCCTGGTGTTCAGGATAGTTTGTGAGCTAAAGGAGAGGCATTCTACAGGATGTGTTTGAAATTGTTGAAAGAGATTAATTGACGGTAAGAGGTGCTAAAGCCGTCATTTCAGAGAAGAACGATAAAACAGCTGAAGACAAAGATAAAAGTGTTGTATCGGAAGTCAACACTAAAAAATGAACAAGAATGCAAGGAGCACAGGTTATAAAAAAGATATGAGAAAAACAAGTAAGTTACAGATCTAAGCACATTAATGGGAAAGTGTTACAGGTTTGGTAACAATGGACATCTGGGTAATGACAAAAGGTGGCCAGCATGCAATCCAAAATGTTCAGGTGTGGTTTGGTGGGTCATTTTTTGAAGTATGTAGGAGGAAAAAATGAAAGAGTGTAAAAAATACCTGCACCCAGCTCATACACGGATTCAGATGATGAAGAAGATGATATATATATATATATATATATATATATATATATATGTGTGTGTGTGCTGAGTGAGGATGTGTTGTGTGTGGGTATGCAAGAAAAGAAACCACAATGTGAAATTTCAATGGGTGGAGTATTGATATCTATTGTAGGGATCACTGACAGAATATGGACAGTCACAATATCGAGATGACAAAATATCGAGGTAAAAATATCGACTGCCAAAATATCGACTTCCTATCTTCAAACAGGTAAGTACAAAAATATCGACTCCAAAATATCGAGTGTAAAAAATATAGACTGTCAAAATATCGATTTTTTTAAATGTCTTAAAAGTAATTTAAAAGTAATATAATAATAAATAAAATTATTTTTAACTTATTTAAAATACTTAAATAAACGTAATATTAAAATATAATTAATATAACTTTAAAAAATGTAATTTATTTTTAATACATATATAATTAACTGAAAAAAATAAAGATTTTCAGCGGCTGCTGAATTGGAAAAGAGTCTGTCTCTCTCGTGTTTTGTGAACGCCATTGGGAAGTCGGCGTTGAGAGTGGAATCAGGATATATATATATATATATATATATATATATATATATATATATATATATACATATTATTAACAAAACATATACAATATTTGTACCGTAGGATAGCAAGAGCTTTAAATTTACTGTAACGTCTCCAGTGAGTGCAACAGAAGGGAAAGCGTTGGATAGCGTAGGGGTAAAAATTACTATTCCCACTCCAGAGAGTGCAACAGTAGGGAAAGCATTGGATAGCGTAGGGGTTAAAATTACTATTCCCACTCCAGAGAGTGCAACAGTAGGGAAAGCGTTGGATAGCGTAGGGGTAAAAATTACTATTCCCACTCCAGAGAGTGCAACAGTAGGGAAAGCGTTGGATAGCGTAGGGGTAAAAATTACTATTCCCACTCCAGAGAGTGCAACAGTAGGGAAAGCATTGGATAGCGTAGGGGTTAAAATTACTATTCCTACTCCAGAGAGTGCAACAGTAGGGAAAGCGTTGGATAGCGTAGGGGTAAACATTACTATTCCCACTCCACAGAGTGCAACAGTAGGGAAAGCGTTGGATAGCGTAAGGGTAAAAATTACTATTCCCACTCCAGAGAGTGCAACAGTAGGGAGAGCATTGGATAGCGTAGGGGTAAAAATTACTATTCCCACTCCAGAGAGTGCAACAGTAGGGAAAACGTTGGATAGTGTAGGGGTAAAAATTACTATTCCCACTCCAGAGAGTGCAACTGTAGGGAAAGAGTTGGATAGGGTAGGGGTAAAAATTACTATTCCCACTCCAGCGAGTGCAACAGTAGGGAAAGCGTTGGATAGCGTAGGGGTAAAACTTACTATTCCCACTCCAGAGAGTGCAACAGTAGGGAAAGCGTTGGATAGCGTAGGGGTAAAAATTACTATTCCCACTCCAGAGAGAGCAACAGTAGGGAAAGCGTTGGATAGCGTAGGGGTTAAAATTACTATTCCCACTCCAGTGAGTGCTATAGTAGGGAAAGCGAATACTTCATATATAAATATAAATAACAAATAGTAATACCAATTACAAATTAATTAAAATATTTTACAATTGTTTAAAATATATTAAATAATTATTTATAAATACAAATTAAAATTATGTAATTATAAAAATTACCTACTAATACTAATTAATTACCTATTAACAATAAATTAATTTACAATTTAAAATTAATCAATTAATTTTATTTACCAATTATATTTGAAATTAACATATTTATCAATTAATCTATTAAAATGATTTACCAATTATATTTTAATTAATTACCAATTATTATTTAATTAACAATTAATTCAAATGAATTAACAATAAATAAATTAACATATTTAATTATTTATAATTAAATTACTTCCCACCCTATTCCTCTATAAACCCACAACCCGCTACAGAAAATAATTTATTAAAATTAACATATTTATCAATTAATCAATTATAATTAATTACCAATTATATTTTAATTCATTACCAATTAATAATTAATTAACAATTATTTCTAAATAAATAAATTAACTTATTTAATTAAATATAATTAAATTACTTCCCACCCTATTCCCCTATAAACCCACAACCCGCTACAGAATTATATTACACAAAAAATAAAAAATAATATTAACTTACCTTTAATTCGATATTTTTGTTGTCTATATTATGTCTAGTCGATATTATGTCAATTCTATATTTTTTACTCGATATTGTGTCTAGTCGATATTAAAAACTCGATATTTTGACTCTATACCCTATTTTAGCTGACTCCAGATCACCATATATTATAGTGAGTAAAGATATATGGAACAAGAAATTTGCTTCAGTCTTTGGAGACATCTTGGATCCATCTGGTATAACACCCAACATTTTCGCTGATGAAAGTAGTGATATGGTGTGTGTGAGAGAATTTCTCTTCCATTTTAAAGACAGAAAGGCAACGTGGAAATTATACATGTCAGTTGTAGGACCATCAGTTTGGGAATGGCGCGACCAGGGAGATTTGGGCATTGTATTATGAGCAGTAAATTTTAAAGTCATACCCTGAAATTCTTTCGGGCGCTACTGACAAATTAAAAGGGGTTCAACACAAGATTCTGCTAAAACCAGGAGCTGTGCTACGGGTGCACAAAGTTAGAAACATACCACTGGATTTGATGGAAGAAGTTGAACGTGAGTTTGAAAAGTTATATGTGGCTGGAGTGATCGAGATTGTGGAAGCGTCAGAATGGGTTTCACCATTGGTGGGTGCAAGGAAGGCCAATGGCAAACTGAAATTATGTGTGCACTTAAGGGAACTGAACATGAACATCATAGTTGACCAGTTTCCTCTGCCTAAGATAAGAGAAATCTTGGCTGTGACTAAAGAAATTAAATAGTTACTATAGACTGGACAGCAGTCTATCATCAGGTTCTCTTGCACCCTGGTGTAGAAATATTATCACTTTTGTTCCTCCATTTGGGTGTTTTAGATTTGGAAGAGTACCATTTGGATGGGCATCAGCATTAGCAATGTTTCAGAGGTTAATGATTGAGCTGTTGAAGGGCATAAACATTTTATGTTTTTCCAAGATAAAATTTTTATTAACGGAAAAACAAAGAGTGATCTTGATCATGCTGCCACAAAAGTAATGTGAGATATAAAAGGGGGTGGTGATGGACGGAGCATCTGAATCAATCAAACACTCACACCCAGTCAAAAGATCTGGGTTTAATCCATCACCGTTCTTTAGCCCACACTGCCACCCCAGTTCAGACATGGCTATATGCAAATCAGTCTGACCCTGTGCCTCATGGGAACAGTCCAGCCCGAACTGCCAAGCCATGTCTTCCCTGGACCGAAAACAAGCTTCCGAGGACTGGTTTCTGGCATTCCAGCCGTCTTCAGCCCGGCTTGCTTGAATCCAGTGGCAAAGTGAGCAAGGGACTCACGTCTGAGCATACCCTGCCACACTTATGGCGGCCAAAAGCAGTACAAAAAGGGGTGGTGATGGACGGGGCATCTGAATCAATTAAACACTCACACCCAGTCAAAAGATCTGGGTTTAATCCATCACCGTTCTTTAGCCCACTCTGCCACCCCAGTTCAGACAGCAGAATAATTATAGACGAAAATTAATACTATATTCAGAATGTCCAGCCGGACAATCAATTTAATAATGTAATATATCCAAAAACATATTTGAGAACATCAATATAGTGGGACACAATCCTGTATCCTATAGGGAACATGACATATACAAAACACACAAGGACATTTCAGGCAAGACAGGTGTAGTTGGTTAAATGTGAATTCTATTAAGCTTAGTACAAACGGTAAATGCACTTTTTTACACAGTGGATTAATGTGCAAGCTGTTTCAAATGGGTCAACGACGTTTCGATCACAGGCCCCACTGTTGCTAATGCCAGGACACCTATGATAAACCGTGACTCCACCAGGGGCAACAGAGAACATCGCCAATTGGTGGAAGAGGGTCCAGTGACATTGACACAGCGGGGCATAGAGGAACCTGATAAGCATACGAATACACTAGTGCATATTGACTTGCCTCCGGAGTCAGTCCCTTTTGTGGTTGTTTTGGCAGGGGTCCATGGTCCAGCCGAGGGTAGTTCAGAATCATTTACTGTGTTAAAGAATAAAACAGTCCACTGGCTGAATATTAGTAGACCGTTACCCCTAAATGTACGCAGAAAAATTCTGTTTGTCTGCAGAGTAAGTTGGGTAGGGTGGAGAAAGAAAGACATCCCAGGAAATTGTGTAATAGTCAATTTTGGGGATAGACGGACAGTCACACATATCTTCGAGGGACCACGACAAATTTCGAGTACGTCCATTCGGGCACTTGATCTTGGCTATTTTTACCCTGTCACGACAAATGGGGAGTCGCCTAGGTACCATCAAGGGACTTGGGAGGGACGCCCTATACATAGAAACCACCCTACTAATAGTATTGGGTTGGCTGGCATGGGTACTGTATATAATATTCCAGTGAGAAACAGATATAGTGCCCTGGATATATTTGACTGACTGGCTCCAAACTCTTTAATTCATCCCACCGCCACTAATCATTCCCGCGTCTCTCCACCAAGCCCGGGGGTCGATCCTACAGGACAATTACTGGAGCGTAGGGGGAATACGGGGTGCGACGACATTGCAAGGGGAAGCCTGCCTGGTCCTGGGGAGGATGTGGATAACACGGTTGCTGGTATCACATCCATCATTGTAATAGCTGAGGACGAGGAACCACATCCCCAAACCCCCTTGATCACTATTGATAGCTCATGATTGGTAGTAAATCTTGTGAGAAGTTGGCCTGTTATATGATGTTCACTATTCTAGTGAGCACCTTGCACCAGTCCAAACAACCCTTATGGTGATGGTTGTAAAGTCAACCTTATAGACCAGCTATCCTAGTGGTAGCATGGACAAAAGCAGTCTTAGGCTAAATCAAGAGGGCATGTGAAGCCAGCTGTTTTACCATATGCAATCCTTTTAATACCAAATGAAAGGACCCCACAAAAGTTATATATTCAAAATATATATGTATGTATTTCTAAAACAACCCTCTGTACTCTTTATGAGGACAGAAGCACAAGCGTATAACAAATAACTTAATATAGCATACAATAAGTTGCACAAATATGGATAGGCCCTGGTGGCCCGCTAAACCATATACTAAAATAGTGGAATAAGAACCATGTCACGAACAATGGTAAGGCCTAGGGCCTTGGGAATCTCTGGGGATACACTGTACTAACAATAGTTAGGGAGCAGGAGGCCCACAGGATGCGGGTGCAGTATCTAAATGCACACGCGTGCACACATAGAAGTCAATGGGTGCGTAAAGTTAGAAAGTTAAAGAGTTAGGAGTCTTCCGACTGGACTAGAACTAAACCACTTGAAACTAGGAGAGTAAACCTACACAGGAGCATCGCAGTGCTCGCGTTACCTCACCCACAGGAAGCGGGTGCATAGGTGTCAAAGTGTGTCAGGTTGCATCGTGGAGTTCTATGGAGCCTTGGAGAAAAGATGCTGCAGGCGACCAGGAGAGAAGAGTCCGGTTGGATCCAAGGGTGAATCGAAGATGAAGAGTACCTGAAAGCAGAGGGGACAGAGTCTGGGTCACTAGCCAGTGACCAGGAAGGAACCAGGAAGGAACCCGGCAATGTCAGGCTGGGCACGGACTGTCCCACAAAGGCTCTCGCTGATGGCGGTGTCGGTTCTCGATTCGGAATCAACAGGACTTGGCAAATGCAACCCACGCAGGAATCAAAGATGGCTTCTGGATCAGACCAGCAGGGTCTGATGGGCTGCTCCTTTTCAGGGGAGCAAGGGCCAGTCTGGAGCAATCAGACCAGCATTGGAAATTCAAAATTTTGTCGTCGCAGAGGCCACTAGCCAAGGAACAAGTGACCGGACAGACGCGTGAAGCAGGAACATGCAAAAGGGCCCCACGCAGCACTCGGTGAGTGTGGAGAGGTGATCTTCGGTGCAGTTGGTGCTCGGGGCTGGGGCTTCTCAATCCCCAATGCACAACTTCGAGGGTGCCTCAGAAGTTGCACGGAAAGCAATTCGCTGGCTTTCCAAGATGGCCGGTCCCACGTCTCGCGTCGCCTCCATGGGTCTCAGCTTTGCTGTGGCTGTGGATCGGGTCGAAGGAAGTCTGAAAGTCTGGGTCTTGTCAGGCTCTGTGTTCAAGCTCCGGCTAGAGCAACGACAAAGAAAACCGTTGAGCGCTTGATGGTGCCTGCTTGCACAGGGTGGTCACTCCTTGACCACAAAGGAGATTCTTCAGTCTTTCTACGTCGAGTAGGATGTCGAAGGGTCCAGAGTTTCATATCAGAGGGGGACTTTTACCGGCACTATTGGTGTGAAGCCGCCACCTGGTTAATCGCGCCAGGAGGTGCTTAAAAAAACGCGCCATTTACGGTGGAGTGGGGACTTTTACCGGCACTATTGGCGTTTGCCTTTGCTGCCCCTTACTTGTTTTACTGGGGATTTCCTGACTTGGAGGCTACATCTTTCCTCTGCTCTGGTCTCGCTGCCCGGGCCACTGTTGTTGCTCTCCCCCCGCCGCCGCAATTAGTACCATCCTCCTGCGGCCGCTGTGTGGGGGGGGGACCGGTGAGTGCGTGCAAGGAACTACCACTCCCAGCCTGCAACGCAGCCGGAAGCCGCCACCCGGTTAATCGCGCCACGAGGCGCTTAAAAAACTGCGCCATTTACCGCCACGTGGGAGCGTCCCGGGAGAAGCCCGGGACAAGGGCGAGACCGTCTGTGGCCGTCCGGGGCCGGAGGAGGCCGGGCCGGGCCCACTCACTTCCATCGCGGAGATCCCCGCCAGAAACATTTAATTGTGAGGTGCGAGACATTCTATAATTATCCAGTACTAATTACTGTCACAGGGTTTGTTTGCCTTAACTTATACGTATTGCTGGGATATGGCTAAAGTGTGTCCTGGGGCTGGGGGGGGGGGCTCTGGACGCCTTTTTGAAACGGGCAGAATCGGTTGTGGCCAAGGAAATAGAACTTGTGGAAAGGAGGTTATCTCTGGACCCATCTTGCCCAACCGCTCTCCCGATTCTAATGTCTGAGGTGCCGCCATGCCCCGTTAGTCTTTCCGATTCCCATGATCCCCCTGTCACCACAAATGGGTGTGTCCTGGATGTCAGCCTGTCGATCTCCTTGGACACTATGCCCAGCCCCCTGCCTTCACCCCCCGCAACACGCACTAGGCAGATACGGGCCAAGCAAACTGTTAGTACTAGAGCTACATCAGGGAAGAGAAAGGCTAATAACCCACCCAAAGGGAGTAGCCAACAAGCTAAACAGCCTAGGAAGAAAAATATTGCATCTGGGTCGGCTAGGATGTGAGTGATACAAACTTAGACCCAGGCGGTAGAGCAGAAGGGGAAAATGGTTACCAGTTACAGGGTACGGAAAACACTAGGGGGGACATAATGTGTGAGTTTATGAAGATGATGGACGAATGGCTTAAAGCCTTTATGTCCCCAGTAATGGATAAACTTGGTCAAATTGATTGTAGGCTTAGCGCTATTGAAAAACTAATGCCATGCCAATTAGCTCCAGTTGGCGGGGTTAATACACATGTAGCGCACTCATTGAACACCCTCACAACCACAGTTACTGACTTGGTAGATTCTATGATTCCTCCAGTATCTCTAGATGTGGTACCGTCTATTCCACCGATTGCCACCGGAACCAATCCTGTAATTAAGTTAGGCCCTAGGGGCCCTGTGGGGAGATTAAGTCCCCCACCTCAGGCATCCTTGAGAGAGTCATTTTTGCACCTCCCCCCTGAGGCTAGCCCCTAATCTATAATCTTGGCCAATGTCCCCAAAATAGAGGATGGTAGGGACGAACATTGGTCCTCTCTTAAAAACAAGGACCTTTACTTCCTATCTAACAATACAGTGTATGGGGAACATCTGTCTAACAATTTTAAGATGGTTAGAAGGGTTCCATGGGTGGGTAAAAGCAGGAAGTCTATGAGGGGCGACTGTGTTGTTGTCAGCTTCGGCTGTCCTAAACTGGTGGATCACATTCTTAGGCAGGCAGGATCAGCTAGGATCCACCAAGATTATGTCAATGTACTCCCACTGGGCTTTTTTTATCCCCCCCGAAATGGAGCAGCCATCGACAAGGGAGAGCATTTTACTCACCACGCCCCTCTCCTCACTCCGGTAGCTCTGAGCAATAGATATGAGGCTCTAAGCTTGCTGGAAGCTAATGACTGACTTAGCGCTGGAATCTCCCCAATCCGTGGATAGCTCAGCCAGTGAATGAGCATAGACCGTGCCCGCTTACTGATTATTGGCTAAGGAACTCTAATATTTCCACTTTAACTGCTGGTATGACCACCACCGATTTAGGGGATACTAATGCTGTTTTTGAGGATGTGGGACACCACATAAGTAGAGATGACGGGGCGCCTGTGGTAGAGGGTTTTGCTCATCCCACATTGAGAGAAATAGACCATAATATTACATCAGTAGTTTCTTGGAATGTGGCTGGTTTTAAGAACAAGGCTACCTCTACAGAATGGCTGTCATTCCTGGACGGGAGGGATTTGGTGCTCCTCCAAGAAACCTGGTTAATTTCCCCTGAGTATAGACCTGGTTTTCTTACTTTTAGTGTATCCGCGATTCCAGGCAATCGTGGACGAGCCAAAGGGGGTCTACTAACGTGGGTTAGGCAAGATAGTAGATATCGTGTTCGTCAATTGGAATCTAAAAGCAGTGATATCCTACTAATTCTAATTTCTGGTCCGGACTCCACAGACCTTTATGTTTCTAATGTATATTCAAGGGGCATGCAGGGGGGAAATCATCCAAAACCATCGATGAATTGGAAACCCTTCTGGTTTTGTACTCCAACAAAGGGATTATCATTGTAGCGGGAGATTTCAATTGTTGCTTTGAACCGCTGGATGATAATGATGTCGACCTCACTTTGAAAGAAGATAGAACTTGGAATATCCCTCCGCTTGATCTACTGCCAATTAAAAAATGGTCAGAAGCTGCTCTTCAGCTCAAGGTTTTGTGCGTTGGCTTTGGACTAAGAGCAGCTAACGGTAGATTAGCCTCGGATAAACATGGGGCCTCTACCTTTAATACCGGTTTGCGAAAAAGTCGCATTGACTATGTCTTACCAATAAAGAGAATTGGTCCAAACTTAGAGGACATGGCGGTAGTAGAAAGGGCCGAAAGTGATCATGACCCGCTTTGTCTTACGTTTCATCTGTGTAAGCAATCCAGGGATGATACTCCTTGTGATAAGGTTGATATCGCGGTAACAAATGATGGTAGGCGAATTAGATGGGCCAAATGCGTACAGAGCGAGGCAAACCTAGCAGAAATGAGGGTGTTAACCTTAAAGGCGACAAGGGACCTACAAAATTGTGTAGATCGAGAGGGGGATGGTGCTGATCTTAACCCGACCCATATACATTTTTTTAACGAACTTAGGGTATTCTTTCTTTTGTCCTTGTTTTTCTATTAATGTTCCTTGGTATTGTGGGAATCACTGCAGCTCGTTCTATATGTAATTGTTTCTTGTGGTGTGTTTTTTCTTATAGTTATACCCTTGAAGTGTATCGACTCCAACTGTGTTATACCCTCCCATCCCTCCATTATGTGTAACCTTGTTACGTGGAATGTCTGTGGTCTTGGGAATCCAGTCAAAAGGCAAAAGGTACTTTCTCATTTATCTAAACTCAATTCACAGATTTCCTTTCTTCAGGAAACTCACTGTACGGATGTGGAATCTCTTAAGTTGAAACGGCAATGGGTGGGTCAAGTTGTTTTTTTGTTAACAAAAAACGGGGTGTTGCGATCTTATTCCATAAAGCTTTGTCAGTACAAATTGTATCTACACAAATGATGATGAGGGACGATGGGTAATGGCAAAGATTGAGATACAAAGTAAAACAATAGTCTTATTGAATATTTATGGTCCTGTCACGCCTGACCCTAAATTCTGGAATGGTATTAAAATTCTTCTCTCTTCAATTAATTGCCCCAATGTCATTGTTGCTGGTGACTTCAACCAATGGTTGGATCCTTTTTCTGACAGATTATCCAAATGTAAATTTCAACCTGACAAAACTCATAAAGCTTTTCAATCTGCCATTGCCTCTCGCTCCTTATACGTTGTTTGGAAGACTTGTAATCCTCATTTACGTGAATTTACTTTTTTTTCTAATGTACATCACACCCGTTCTAGGATTGATTATATTTTGGTAAGTAAATCCTTACTCCCTTCACTCCAACATTCTGAAATTGGGTCAATTTTTATTTCGGATCATGCCCCTGTTCATGCTGTTTTGGACTTTTCACTCACTTCCTCTCAATTTAGTCGATGGAAACGTAATACTTTTTTATTATCAGACACCATTTTTATTAAGGAAGCTTCTTCTTTCATTAATGATTTTTTTATTATTAATAACCCACTGGATACCTCTGTTTCTAATACCTGGGATGCTTTTAAAGCTGCTTTCCGTGCCTTGACTATTACTTATGTCTTGAAAAAGAAGAAATCCAACAAGAAGAAATACGAAGGATAGTTTGTTTAGAAAGAACCAGGAAAGAAGAAAAAGAAGAGAAAACAAATTAACCTATGAGGATACTACGGATCAAGGGAGCAATACTGAACAGATCAGACACAGACCCAGGACTATTCTTTTACAAGACGCTACTGGCTCGGCCTCTAGACCATGTCCTTCCGGAGAATCCAAAACATTTATGATCTCACAACCCGAACTTTGGGATGGTAGGAGGTCACAATCAGAACCTTCTTTGGGTGACATTTTAAAATCAATTAAGAATCTTAAAGAAGACATGAAGCAGGATAATAAAAAAAACTACACCGTCGTTCACACTGCCATTCAGAAGCTTCAAGGGGCAGTACAAACAGTGGGAGCTACATGTCTTGAAATTTCGGATAGGATGGTATAAATGGAAACACGAATGGAAAATATCGAACAAGATGTATCGGCTCTACAAACATTGGGGAAAGAACAGGATGGTATTGTTAAAGATTTAACGCAGAAGATGGAACACCAGGAGAACAGAGCGAGACATAATAATTTACGTTTTTTGGGGATACCTGAGAATGCAGAGGGGAATGATCCCAGGGGCTTCATGATAGCACTTTTGAAAGATTCATTTCCAGAGTTACATATGTGGGACTTTACTAAAGAAATACAAAGGGCCCACCGCTTTCCCATGACTCTCTCTAAAAAATCTCTGACAACTGTACAATATCCTCGGGCATTCCTGGTTAATTTTGGTAACTTCCTACTTCGCGAATCAATTTTTGATTTAGCCCGCCCTACCAGCAAAAGAGAATACAAGGGCTTCTCATTTTTTTGTAGACCGGATTTCGCTCATGCAATTGTGGAAAGAAGGTGGAGGCTGAGACAATGAATTTCTCCATTTGAATCAAAGGGTGCCACTGTTTATCTACAGAACCCGGCACGATTAAAAATCATAATTAATGGCACTACGAGAATCTTCTCCAGCGAAGTACAGGCAGAAGTGTATTTAAAAGAAATCACCAAGGCAGACAAAAGCAAGAATAATAAGTAGATTACTTATTTACAGTCACACACAAAACCGTTGCACTGATTCTGACTGTTATTAATTTGTTTTTCCGAGTAATAACAGATGCTAACCAAACACACGATGATAAAGATTCAGGAAGGCACAGGGGTTTAGACGAGTGGCCGCCAAGAGCTACCAATCACACTGGTGCCCATAACCTGGTCCAATTTGAACCAGGTAGCCTCAGTAAGGGGTAGTGGGGGGTGGGATGGCCTAAAGGGAGGGTACAGCTTGTTTTTTAAAGGGGCACTAGGGGGAATAGTGTGGGGGTGGGGGTACAGGCATGAAATTAAGTCAGAAAATGTGGAATTTATAAGAACTTATTTGCTTGGGGAAAGTGGCATTGTCAGATCCTTTTTTGTGTGTTTCAATGAGTAAAATAAAAATATTAACAATTAATATTTGTGGATTAAATGACCCTAAAAACGGCAAAGAACTGCAATGTACCTCAATGCAATTGGAGCGGAAATAGTTTGCGTTCAGGAAACTCATGTTGAAGCATCTCAAAAATTGATTCTAAAAACTTTAGGCTATAGGGTGATCACGGCAACAAGTCAGGCAAATAAAACACGGGGAGTAGCCATTTTGGCACGCGGTAGTGGTCTTCAATTTGGTAAATCAATGGCTGATAATATTGGAAGATGGGCCTTTACCGAATGTCAATATGGTACAGGGAAACAATTAACCATCTGTTCGGTTTATGGCTGCGTAGATGATGATCCTGCTCCTTTTATATTGTTGAACAATGAGCTGGCACACTGGCCATTACCATTAATTATCTGCGGTGACTTTAACCTGAATCTTCCAGCAGATTGGGGGCAAGGGCCAACCAATTTTATTTATCAAGGAAGGAAACCGAGAGTGTATAAAGCCCTTGACATGGTATTATTGATTATTGGTATTATTGATTGCCGGCAAATGCACTTTTCAAATAATCCAGGTTTCACTTTTTTTTCTAATCCATATCACAAATTTGCGAGACTAGATTATATATTTGCTACACAGTCTATAGCCACAAACTGCACTATAGATAAATTGCCGAAAGTCTTGTCGGATCATAGCCCTTTAATCATAGGTATTGATATAGGCAAGATACAATCGAATCATAAGAGCTGGACTTTTGAAAGGGCTTTACTGCTTAACGAAGAATATTGTCAGCAAATAGAAAAATGGATCGCAGAATTTTTAGAATTTAAAATTGGTAGTGCCCCACTGAAAATCGTTTGGGATACTCTTAAAGCAGGAATTAGAGGAGAAACTATTAGATTTTCTATCAAAAGCAACCAAAATGAAAAATTGTTAATAAAAACTCTGCAAAATAAATTAGTTAAGAAAGAGGAAGATTTGGTAAGGGCAATTCAGGGAAATACTAACGCGGACAAAGCGTTAAGATAAGTAATCATCACCAAAAAACAAATTGTAGAAATTTTTACATCTAAAGCAATTTGTAAAGCCCCTCAAAATAAGGAAAAGGTGTATGAGCTTGGTGGAAAAGTGGGGCATCAATTAGCTGTTCGTACAAGGCAGGATCATACCGATAATACAATTAAAGAGATCAGAGACCCTGCGAAAGGCCTCATTAAAGATACTGACTTAATCAGAGCAGCATTTAAAAGATATTATGAGGAGTTATACACTGAGACTTGTAAAACCCAATCACAAATAGAGGAATATCTGGATTCAGTAACATGGTCAGCACTTTCTCCAATGGATCTAGATACTCTGGCGGAGAAACCTCAATGGGTTGATATACTTTTATCAATACATAGTTTGTCACCTGGTAAAGCAGCCAGGCTTGATGGTATTCCATCAGAATTTTATGCCAGGTTTAGTAAACAACTGAAAGGGATTTTCACTAAGCTATTGACCCAAGTGTTTCAGGGTGGTCAACCACCAGGGTCTTGGGCACAGGCAAAGATTATTGTATTCCCTAAGAAGAATAATGATCCGACCGAGTTAGGGGCTTACCGCCCGACCACCCTAATTAATAACGACTCTAAAATGTATTCTAAATTACTGGCCAGTCGGCTTGCTCCACTAATTCATAAAATCATTTC
The DNA here is from genome assembly GCF_964261635.1 of Lissotriton helveticus. Lineage (NCBI taxonomy): Eukaryota > Metazoa > Chordata > Amphibia > Caudata > Salamandridae > Lissotriton > Lissotriton helveticus. Next base: position 1,481,339,386 of record NC_136057.1, read on the forward strand.
AGTTAGGCAACATGGTTTTGTTCCAGGCCGGTCAACCATCGCGCACATCCAAAGGGTTATCACACTCTTTGATATAGCCGAAGTTGCGGGGGACCCTATGGCCCTTATATTGCTAGATGCTAAAAAAGCGTTCGATAGGGTCTCTTGGCAACATTTATTGACAGCTATGTCAAGGAGTGGGATAGGGGAAACATTTATTAAGGTAATATGTATGTTATATGTTAAACCGGAAACAACAGTTATGATAAATGGTGTGGCATTGGATAATTTTAAAGTGACCAGAGGGACAAGGCAGGGTTGTCCCTGTTCTCCCCTATTATTTGCCCTATTCATAGATCCTTTTATTCGGAAACTGGAGCAAAATCAAGCTATAAGACCAATGGTGACCCCCAATGGAGCAACTAAAACATTGGCCTATGCTGATGATATTGCTATAACAACAACTAATCCAGAGGAAGCCATTAAATTAATTGAAAAATAGGCCGGGAATTTTGGGGCAGTTTCGGGTTATAAACTGAACTCAAATAAAACTCAAATTGTAATTAATAACCAACTTAAATATTGTGATAATAGGGTAGTAACTAATGCAGTTTATCTTGGAATTAATATTACCTCAAATCTCGATAACCTGGTTAAAATTAATCTTAATCCACTGCTGAAACAAACGGATCAAGCTTTGAAGAAACTGCACAAATTACAGCTAACCATTATTGGAAGATATAATCTTATTAAAGTGGTATTTTTTCCAAAATTCCTAAACTTTTTTAGATCCATATGCCTAATGTTTGATCAATAAATCTTTAAAGAAATTGATGGAATATTTTCTCGTTTCATTTGGGGATATAGTAAATCACGTAGAGCCATTAAATTAATCAATCTCCCCAAAGATAGGGGAGGACTTGCCCTTCCAAATTTTAAACTTTATTGGTGGGCGACTTTTCTTAATTATAGCAGAGCACTCTTAACCCCAAGCTCGCTATCAGAAGAATTGAGTGGGGTCCCAACTCCACAGGAACCTATTCTAGGTGTAGAGACGCGAAATCATCTTTGGCGTTTGATATATGATTGCCACTTTAAAAGGTTCGGTTTAAAACCCTAAAGGGTATTTATATTGCATGGGTTAATATACGTAAAATTCTCGGGATTGGTAGATTTTCGCATTATACAACCATATATCGAAATCATAACCTCCCTGAGATTTTTTCCGATCCATGCATGGAACGGTAGGTCAGGCTTGGCATCACGACATTTGGTTCATTTTACAACTCTGTCGGGTTTTGTACATTTGATCTGTTAAAAAAGAGATTTGGTCTGGATCATCGTGATTTTTTTAAATACCTACAAATGAGAGATTTAATTTTAAAAAAGGGTGGTGGCAACTCCGCATTTCGAAAAATACAATTAATGGAAACGATTATACAAAATAATACAATTACAATTGGGGAAATTTATACTAATCTGATTACCATGCTACCTGATGATTTGGATAAACATATCCAAATTTGGCAGGATCAATTAGAGATCCCTGAATCCGTTATTCAGATGGGTTTCGATCAGTGTCAATCAATCTTAGTCTCAACAAAACTACAGGCACAATACTACAAGACCTTTTTTCAACTTTATTATACGCCTAAAAAAATAGCTAAGTGGAGTACAGGCAAGGGGACTCAATCTCCGCGATGCTCATCACCAGAAGCGGATTTAATACACATGTTAGCAACTTGCAGGGAACTTTTAATTATAAAACAGGAGATATCCACTTTTCTTTCTAAAATCTTTCAAGATAAGATAGAGATAACCACCGTCGAAATCGTAATTGGGGCAAGTGCTGACTCACGGCCACCGCATGTAGGGGGCTTGATATATGTGGCAATGGCTGTATTTCGAATTTGTCTTGCATCAGCTTGGCTTGATGCATATCCGCCTACATTCCAACAGTGGCAAACACGCTTACTGGCGACTTATAGCTTGGAAACTGCAATATATAAACGTATGGGTCGAAACAAGAAGAAGTTAGGATTTGAAATTTGGAACCCCTTAGCACAATGGATTGAACATACGGGTTAAATAAGTATGTATAGGATGTAACTACTTTCTTCTTAGATCTGTACAAACCATAGTTTTGTTTAAATTGTGTTCTCATTCTGACGTATGCTTATAATTATGTTTATGTTTATATATTTATTTTATTTTCATGCCTGTGCTAGGGAGGGGTGGGGGTGGGGGGATGGCTTGCTGGATTAATGTAAAACATCAATAAAGACTGTTTAAAAAAAAAGAAGAAATACGAAGACCAGTTACATAAACTTAAAGACTTGGAACATGTATATTTTACTTCTCGATCACCATCTGCCCTTCATGATTTGATAACAGCAAAATCTGAGCTTAATAAATTGGCAACTTCTGAAGCATGTAATATCTTGCTCAAAATTAAATCCAAATACCATGGAGGCCAGAATAAAGCAGGTAGAATGTTAGCTAACTATTTAAAAATTAAAACGGAACGTAAAAATATTGGTCCTATCCTTAATGAATCTACTAACAAGTTAGTTTCATCTGATGAGGACATTGCTGAGGTATTTCATGAATACTATAAATCTCTTTACTCTGAGGATACTTTTCCCTCCTCTCCAAATTTAAACACATTTTTTTCAGGCCTCCCTTCCCCACCATCCCTTCCTGATGAATTCCTCGAGCTAGAAAAAGACATCACTCTCCATGAGGTAACTAATGCTATTAAATCTTTAAAAAAATCTAAAGCCCCAGGGCCTGATGATCCAACTGTGGAATTTTACAATACCTTTAACTCCATTTTTGTCCCTAAACTCCTTGAACTTTTTAATTCCTTTATTGAGGACGCTAGGGCACTAGGATCTTTTATGGATGCCTTAATTGTTATAATACCCAAACCTGATAAAGATCATTCTTACTGTAAAAACTTTTGTCATTAATCAATTATGATTGTAAAATTTTTGCTTAAATTCTTGCTTCCAGACTTGAAAATATCATTCCTCTTTTGATAAAAACTGATCAAGTTGGGTTTGTGAAGGGCAGATTGGCATCTGATAATGCTCGGATGTTTGCTAACATAATTTCATATGGAAAAAAATACAAATCCCCCCTTGCAGCCATGTCTTTAGATGCTGAAAAAGCATTTGACCGTATTAATTGGCAGTTCATGTTCCACACCCTCCAATGGTATGACTTTGGGCCCACTTTTATTTCGTATATTAAGCTTTTATATTCCTGCCATCGAGCCATAATTTTTGTTAATAATAATTGTTCCATTTTTTTTTCCTTATCCAGAGGTACTGCTCCCTTTCCCCTTTATTATTTATACTATGTCTTGAGCCTTATTTAGAACGTATTCGTACTAACTCTCTATTTGCTGGTTTTATGCATAATTCTGTAGAAACTAAACTCTCTGCTTATGCAGATGATATATTCATCTATATGTCTAACCCTGTTGAATCTCTCCCTCATTTAATGAATGAAGTCCGATTATACTCTAGTATCTCTGGTTACAAACTTAATCTCTCAAAAACAGAAGTTTTACCCTTAAACTCTATATGCTATCAATGTATGTTTACTGATTCTAATTTTGCTTGGTGCCCTTTAAAGATTAAATACCTTGGTATTTGGTTTTCATCATACTTAAAAGATACAATTAAGTTCACGTTTCATACACTATCTGACAAAAATCCAATCGCTCCTCCTTACTTGGTCACCCCTGTACCTTTCTTGGTGGGGCAGGTTAGATACCATTAAAATGATGATTGTGCCACATGATTTATATACATTGTCTATGCTTCCTGTAAGAATTCCAAATGTTTATTTTTCACAAATTAACTCTATCTGTACAAAACTCTTATGGAATAATAAACACCCTAGGATTGCTTTAAGCAAACTCATTCGACCTAAAGAAGAGGGTGGTGTGCGCTTCCCAAACTTTAAAGGTTATCATTCAGCTTTTTTGATTAGACAATCATTTGCACTAGCCTATGATTTTATGTCTATTCCCATCCCAAGATGGATCCTTTTTGAACGTTCCGTCCTAAAGGATTTTTCTTTTCAGCATACAGTCGTTATGTCAAACTGTACCTTTTTATCCTCTAATCCTGTTTTAAAATATTCCCAGACTTTATTATACAATACATTTTTTAAGGACTTTACCCCACTTCAGTGTTTTTTGTCCTCTACTGTATGGTATAATACATTTCTCAAATATAAAGGCAAATCCTTTTACTACAAGTATTGGAAAGAAAATGGCATTATTTTTGTACACCAGCTACTACACAATTACTCTATTGTTCCTTTTCATACATTGCAAACGTGTTATCAATTGCCTGACTCTTTTCCTCCTGAATATAATATTATTGCTAATGCCATACAATCTTATCTAGCCACTTTTTCCCTTCCTCCTCACACACCGTCTATCACACCAACTACTCCTCTTTACATCTTATTTTCATTTCACAGACCCAAAGCTGCTCTTATATATAAGTTATTGTTATCTGATGTTATTTAAAGACCTAAATCCCATAGTGAGATTGCCTGGGAAACTGATTTGTCCGTCTCTTTTCCTATCTCAACCTGGGATAAAGTGTGGTCAAAGTTATTCAAAGTTTCCGCTGCTGCTCGTAAAACCCAATCTTTGTATTTTATTTACCATAGAGCTCTTATCACTCCTGTTAGTATTTTCAACCTTTCCCCAGGTTCTTCTCCATTATGTTGGTCATGTTCCAATTAACCGTGTACGTTAAACCATCAAATTTATGATTGTTCTAATGTTTTATTCTTTTGGAAATCTATTTGGAATACTTACATGCCTATTTTTAAACTTAATGTTCCTTTAACATTACAGAATATTTTTCTAGGTTCTTTGTCACCTGATGTGAATGTTGACTCTTCTGTTTCCAGATTATTTGACATGTTTATTGCATTAGCTTTTAAAGTTATTTTATCGTCTTGGAAAGATAACTCTAAAATATCTCTACTGACATGGTGGAATTTCATCTGTGATGAACATAGGATTTCTACTGTTTCCTCTTCTTCTCTTTCTCAAAAAATTAAATCTGATCTTCTTTGGCTCCCTTTTACTACCTATCTTTCCTCTCACTCCTCTATACATTAATCCTTCTCTCTCTATATATATATATGTCTTCCTCACTCCTTTCTTTCCCTTCCTATCCTTTTCCTTTTTCTGTCTCTCCTCTTCTCTTTCTCTTTCTTTTCCATTCTCTCTACTCTTTTCTGTTTCTCTTCTTTTCTCCTTATAAGGTTGCTCTTTCATCACATGTTTTTTGCCTGATTGTTTTATTTTATTATATAGTATATGTTATGTTATGGCTTCTACCTCTCTTATGTATTCAAAAACTTAATAAAAACTTCTTAAACGAAAAAAAAAGAAGTTTGTTTGCTATTTTCCCACTTATTTTTAGAAGTAGTAGGAGTGTTTTTAGTGAAGTCCTTTTCAGGACTTTCAGACAGTTGGGGTTTCACTGGTTTCCCACCCAGACTGTATCTGCCTAATTCTTCATAGGAATTTTCAATTATTCTGGCCAGTTCTTGTGGTTGCTCAGTTACATTAAATTCCCTTTATTTTTGGCGGATCGCCACTGATGCTGCTTCTCCTTTAATATTAGCTAATATTATTGCTGAGACCTGTTTGAAATCTTTTAGTAGTTTCATACCCAAATTTAAGGCAGGCTCTGCCCCGTATTCATTTTGAAACTGTTTCAAGACATCAGGTATTACCGCCATAGATGGAATACCATGGGGTCGATTCCGATTCGGGAAAAAAAACGTCCGTACGATTTGTATCCCGAGCCCTCTCCATACGAATCGTACCCGTCCATCCGAGTCGCCAAGTACGATCCGCATTCCGTGAATCCATCCGAATCGTCGCGATCCGTACGTATTGCAAGGCTGAAACTGTGAACGGTACGACTCGTACACATACCGTACGACTCGTACACATGCCGTACGACCCGACGAGTACGATCCAGACCGGAGTATGAAGACGCGATTCGTACGGTCCACGTCAGGTAAGGGCGAGTCATATGGAAAAGCACACAAATATATACACACCGTACGGTCCGTACCCCCCATGATCGCAGGGGTACGCACCGTACCCCTGCGATCATGGGGTGTACGAGCCGTACCCCATTGTACGATGGGTGTACGAGCCGTACCCCCATTGTACGATCGGTGTACGAGCTGTACACCGATCGTACAATGGGGGTACGGCACGTACACCGATCGTACGATGGGTGTACGGCTCGTACACCCATCGTACAATGGGGTACGGCACGTACACTGATCGTACAATGGGGTACGGCACGTACACCGATCGTACAATGGGGGTACGGCTCATACACCCCATGATCGCAGGGGTACGGTGCATACCCCTGCGATCATCGGGGGTACGAGCCGTACCCGGGGGGCCGTTCTGTACCTGTTTTGGCGCAAACTCTGCTTTTACGGCTGTTTTCAGCTCCCGTAGAAAAAGGGTCATACATCTGTGTCGTCAACACGGATCGTACTTCCTGGTTCGGAAATGGCTGCCAATTTACATACGGACGTGGCGTACAGCGTCGGCCGGAGTGAATCCGTATGTACTTTTTATTTGTACGGTGTTTGGTACGAATCGTACGGAGTGGCGCTTTCGGTTAGGATCGTACTTGCTAGTTCGTACGGGGACGTTGTAGGTGTACGATTCGTACGGGGAAAAGGCTCCGTACAGCTAATCGGAGCGCTTTTTACCGGATCGGAATCGACCCCCATGTGTTTTAGAGTAGATCGCAGCGAAGACTGTACCCCAAGTGTTGCAGTCCTCCAGATGTGGTGCGATCCCCATTGGTAAACAGATTGTTAAAATCCTGTGTTTCTCATGAGGGGTAGTATTAGGAAACACCGCTTCGATCTGAGTCATTTTTTGAGCTATCCAGAATGGAATTTGTTCCCATTTTGCTGGTGAAGGGTATGTCGTGGAATCATTATTGCTGACTGGACTGTAAGAGTCTGCATGACATATTGAACCAATTGTCTATAGATTTTGATTAACTCTTTGAGTTGAGCTAGTAAAGCCACATCTGTCATGTCATTAATGTCAGGATGTGGTGTATAGCTAGCTAAAACTAGCCATTTGGCTCCTGGTCTACCTAGTGGACCGAGCCTGATAATGTGATTTAATGTTTTAGGGTGCCTTTAAACCAGTGCCTTTAAACCAGAGCTCATGCTCCTGGTATGTGAGTGGAATTTCCATATCCTCGAAAGGAATATATTCCTCTGGTGGTTCATCTTCTTTGTAGAAATGAAACACATGTGTTACTGGATTTGCTTCAGGGAAGACTATTCATGAATAGAATACCTCTGTCTGGTGATATATTCATGTGCCTCTATCACAAAAATTGTCTTACCACCGCTTGATGATAGGCCATGTTTTAGATATTTTATAGTGATGGCTTACCTTAAATTTAGAGGGATTGCTATAGCATCGTCGTCGGTTTCTTGGAAACCTGTTAAGTTATAAGCTGATGCGGCTAGGTCGCCTGCAGCTCTACCGGTTTTGGTATTATCGACGCTATCCGGCACTTTGTTGACTGAAAGTTTGAAGAGCAAGTTTCAAGGAAACAAAGATAAGGTGCACAATATTTTGGCACACTGTATCCTTCAACGTTGAACAAACCAAAAAGTTAATACATAGGATTTTTCGTCCTACTCAGCTATGGCGGATATTATCCCTCACCCACTCCAGATGTCTATTGGAGTTTTATGAGCAGGGGGTCTCTGAGAAAAGCACAACTGAGTTACTTCAGTATTTAGTGTTAAATTAGGGCCTTACCAAACCGTTGGGCGCCATGTAGTGTAGTTCCTATTTTCCCAATAGGCTCTGCGCATTGGAATAATATACAGTATAGTTTTGACATAGGACTGAGGTCAGTATGTCTCTATCGAGTATATTAAACTTAATTGTGTGTGCCGACAAGCTCAGAGGTCACTAGAAACTTTCTCGAATAAACAAGAAGGGATTAGTTTCTGACAACCGCATAAACATGACAACTTTGTTTCCCTAGGACTGGAACAAATATCTTCAGAGTCATGCAAACAATAGATAACTATTTTACTCAGTTATTCGTGCACGCTTCGTTTCTACAGAGTTGCAGAGAAATAGTGAGACGGGTGTTTTCAATAAAAGGGTTTATTGAACAGTCTTCTTTCTCATGCAAGAGAGGTGAACTGCTACAATCGTTAGACAGAATGCAAAGTATGATGCGTACAGCGAGAACAGTAGTATAAAATAATACTCTATTAGCATTGTCTGTTGCTATGAGATACATAAAAATACATACATAAATAACACAGGCTAAAAATACTCAACTGGTGCTTCTAAAATGCGCCTAACCCAATGTACCTAACCTAGGTCTAGTACCAGGGAAGAAGTAAGTGCTGCTTAGCATAAGTTTTAGTTCTACCAAGAATTGCCAAAGGTTTCTCTAGGTTCTAGGCAGCTCCATACGTTAGAATGAAAGAGGTTGGTATCTCTGTCTCAGGACTCGATTTCCTAACACCCCGCAAGGGGAGTCAGAAACACTGGAACTAGATTCTTGGCAGGAGGATGTCAGCTTCTTGTCAGTGCGTCAGCTGGAGAGTCGGCTTCCTTTGGCACTTGCTGTAGCGAGCTGCGTCGTGCAAGTAGGTAGTTGAACTGCACCGAACCACACCGTACTTTGCCATAGCAAGTGAAGGTATCTTGAAGGTGTTTAGGAATGCCAGCTTTGACGTAAAGTCGGGCATGTGAACGTCATGGATGAACCCCTAAGGAATAGATGTTCATGCATAATAAATGAGTTCTTGGAGAAATCAATATTCAAGCAAGGGTAAGTCCCTAACAGCTTAAGAGTCTGGTTTTCCTAGAACTCGTTGTGATGTAGATGAACCGATGGAAGTAGCCATGCCTGTATTTGGGTAGCATGGGCTATGCCTAAATAAGGACTGGATTTCTATGCCTATATAAGGGCAATGTGAATTATACCTATATAAGGGCATGAACAGGGAAATTCATTCGGAATCTATAATCGAACACAACATTGCCTTTTCAACTAACGAAAAACCCTTGTATATTTTATTTTCACCTGGGGATGTCACCAGTGTTCTACAAATGGTATCTTTTAAAGATTTTGCTTTTCTAAAAGTTATTTGCGGAAAAGCTTCAATGCTTTCAGCAAGATCTTTGTCTGTTTTCAACACTGGCCAGAACTTCTCAAGTCCCTTTCTGACTTGTTTGGCCTGATTGTGGAAAGTAGTGATGAAGCTAATCTTTTGTTCTGGTTCATCAATGGGTGAACTCTTGGGTGTCAACAATTCTGTTCTCAACCTTTTCTCTACCTCTCGGCTCGCTTTCTTCACCATTCAACGGGTATAACCTCTTTCCAAAAACCTATTCATCATGAGACATTCTTCTAATCTAAAGCCTTCTTCTGAGCTACAATTACGTTTTGCACAAAGTAATTCACCCAGCAGAATACTCCTAATCAGGCTTTCTGGGTGACAACTTTGGGCATGCAGCAAGCTGTTGCCCACTGATTTTTTGCTAAATAAACCACTTTGCAATTTATTGTTGTCAACAGTCAAATTGGCTAGTAAATGTCAAATTCACATGATTATCGTTAAGTCTCTTAACCAGCCGATTAGCCTCGTTCTCATCACCATGCCAGACAATAGAAATATTGTGTATGTACCTGAGCCACATAATAACCTTCTCAGAAAAAACTTCTAGATTGTATACCACATGCTCCTCTCAGTACTCCAAGTAGAGACCTGCAAAGATAGTAGCAAAGCAGGTCCCCATTGCTGTTCCGAGGGTCTAAAGATTTTACCATCAAATGTGAAGAAATTCTGTGTGAGACAGGTGTGCATCATATCCATTAACATCTCTGTATGGAAAAGGTATGACACAGATCCGTTTTTTAGAAAATAACGGCATGCTTGTAGGCCTGAATCATGAGGTATGCACTTATACAGGCTGTTTACGTCAAGACAGAGTAAAGAATATTCATTCTTCCATACTATATTCTTAAAACACCTAAGGAAGTCTCCCGTGTCTTTGATAAATGACTGCAGACCTTGTAACCAAAGGCTGAAGGAGGAAATCTACATATCTCGATGTGTTCTCAAGGCAGCTTCCTCATGAGGAGACAATGGGTCTCCCTGGTGGATTCTGGCTGTGTTTGTGAACCTGGGGCAGTAGGTATAGAGCTGATAGTTTAGGGAATTTACAGGCCAGGAAATTAAATTCTTCCCATTCGAGCAGGCCCCTATCTCTCCACTCACATAGTTGTGCTTGGTACAAATTTGGGGATTTCTCATGTTTCAAACAATCACTCGATTCACATTTTCAACATCCTTCAGTTGTTTCATCCCTTCTTCAATATACATTGCCCTTGATAACAACTACTTTGCCTCCATTATCGGATTTTTTATTACAATCAATTGATCTTTTCTTAAATTGCCATTAGCCTCAATTTGGGCTTTGCTCGTGTTACTCTTACTATACCATCTTTTCTGTGACAGGCTTAAAAAATCCTGTGTTACTCCTTTCTCAAAAATGTCTATTGCGTCGTTGTTGATCTGTGGTAGAAAAATAGATTTGGGTCTAAATCCACTTTTGACACAAATCCAGTCGGGTGTCATCATTGATAAGATTGATAAATGGATCCTGGATAAAACCAGGTCTCCCCTCAAGGTTATGCATATCTATTTAGCAATTCAATATCACCGATGTTGATATTACTCGGTATCTCTCTCACATCTCCTGTGTTATCAGTTATTGTTGTCGCATACAATTTCTTTATTCTCAGTTTTCTTGTAAAATGAAAAAAGTCAATTCTGCTTTGAGTATAGTTAAAATTATTAGAGGGGCGGTACACGACTCACGTCAATGTATTTTTGAAGTATTGTTGGCTCTCACCATTTATTCTGCTCATGTTTCAAAGATTTCCAAAGTTTATTTGGTGATTTATTGGCACTGCTGGTAGGTGCATTTGCTTCAATAGTGTCAGCAGTTTTTCAATTTTCCAACATTTTTCCTGCTACCTCACAGCGTTTCATGTTTCTTGCCAGAGCCATCTTAATGATTTACACACACAAATTAGATGTGTCCGCTTGCAAACTCCTTTTATAACTCAATAGTTTACTTAAAAAGGAAGCCGTCTGCCTCATATCTGTTCCACAGCATGTGTCATGAAAGTATTGTATGTCTGTTATATGCAGACTGTTTATGTTTAAATGAAACGGTTCGCCATAGCAGTGAAAGTAAAAAATGTTCAAAACTTTATTGTAAGCACAGCACAAGCGCACAAGCCCAATTCCGACTCTGCCGGTATTCAATGTCCCAGTATAAGCATTATTCTTTCACACTCATCTGAAATACTTTTGTTGAAATACTGTATTCATTTTTCTTGTACACTACACAATTTACGCAAAATTTGTTATGAAGTGAAGTAACTTGTAATGAACATTGTAGTCTGTTCACTGTGCTTAGCACTGTGGCACGTGCAGATTTATTTAAATCACTTCACAAACGCAACAAAAGTTACTCGTGAACAAGGGGCGGCAGCCCTGAAACTCATAGAGTTGTTGTCAGAGGAGAAATAAAATCCACTTTTGCAAACGATTGGAGTCCATGGCTTGCTGTGTACAAAAGAGGAGAACAGCGGTGCGATCATATATATATATATATATATATATATATATATATATATATATATATATATATATAAAAGTAAATAATCATGAAATCATCAATGTGAAATAGCATATACGAACATTAGTTATGTTATTTTCTGATGAGAATATTCAAAAAGCATTATGAGGTTAAAAGAAAGACTTTGAAACTGGAAGTCTGTTATTCATGTCGTCTAAATGCACTGTCACTTTAAAATGTGGGGAAAATGCTCTGACATGTCATGTGATCAAGGGCTTTCGAGCCCGAAACACATCATGGCGGCATTCTAGCACTAAAAATAAAAACTTGCACGAAGAAAGTTGGAGTCTGTTTTACTTTTTTGCAAGCTGGTGGAGTAAAGGCTGCAAATAGGAAAATTGAAAACATAATTTCCAAGGTGACTTACTTGGAGCAACGGAACTCCTCTCGCTCAGGGTAACGCGACGCCAAGACGAGTTCGGTTAGTTGAACCAGAAGCACCAAGGTTCCGTATGGAAATGGTCCTGTAACCCCCGGACGGCTAAACAACCTGCCGACAGCGACGTCGAGGAAGTGATCAGGTCGGAAGACATGTTTACATCTGAGAACACGCTTCAGTAGGAGACGCCGAGATTGTCCGGTGAGGGGTGTGCAGCCGAGCGACTAATTACGGAGCTTGTACTGAATACAAACGTGCTATTAAGAATGTCCGCTGACAAGTTCCGATCCAGGGAGAAAGCGGCGAATGAAATGTTCACCGAGTGCCCAAGTGTGCAATCACTCGCACAAAATTGACAAAATTAATGAACAAATTGGGCTTTTGGAAGGTGGTACAGATCAGTCCTAACTAAGAGAAGAAATGATGGCACGCATAAAAAAAGAGGAAGATATCATTAAAAGGCGCAAAACCTACAAGTTCCAGCGAGACAAAGGGGACTACGAAAAAGGACAGATTTTCACATTTGCTCGAAAATACGATGTAGTAAAATCTGTTCCCAAAGCAGTCCGGTTCACTTCAAACCATGAAAAAAGAGGAGGAAATAACAATGAGTTACCCACAGCGTGTTTGATGTTGGACTTAAGCTCAGCTGTAGAAAGCGAGTCCGATGTAGAACAATCAGTAGCCACGTCTGACAATGCGATTCAGAAAAGGGGGTGGTGATGGACAGAGCATCTGAATTAAGCAGAACACTCATACCCAGTCAAAAGATCAGGGCTTGATCCATCACCGTTTTTTAGCTCACTGCACCATCCCAGTTCAGAACCTGGCTACATGCAAATTAGTCTGTCCCTGGCCCAGTGCATCATGGGAACAGGGCAGACCAAACTACCAAGCCAATTCTTTACTGGAAAGGAAGCAAGCTTCCGGGGACCGGTTTCTGGCATTACAGCCGTCTTCGGCCCGGCTTGCTTGAATCCTGATGGTGCAGTGAGCAAGGGACTCACATCTAAGCATACCCTTCCACGCTTGTGGTGGCCAAAACAATTCAGAAAAGGGGGTGGTGATGGTCTGACAATGCAGCGCGAAGGGTGGTTCATTCAATTGGAGACGAAATCGCTTTTTTACAATAGGAACGGTGCTTAACCCTACAGCCCAGGGTGACAAACACCAGAGGAGGCAGAGGAGGAACATCAAGCGCCGGGAGAGCTGCAGAGCAAGGCGCAAGCAAAATCTCTTGTACTCAACCAACAGTCAACAAAAAACCGATGAAAAGAAAAAGAAATTGGCGGAAGCAGTAAATCAAAGAGAGGCCAATTCCAACACCATAGTAAATCTCTCACAAATCAATCTAAGTGATGCAGAAAAACAAATCCTCTTGTTAGGTTTATCCTTTTGTCCCGAGTCGAACTTTAATTACACACAGACCAGGGTGGATGTTTATAACTACATAAGAAAACTGAAATTAAAGAAATTTCACAGTTTAAGATCAGCCAATACTGAATCATCTACCCCATGTTCAACAAATCAGGACATTATGCATCCTTTATTGGTATCAGATGTGAATGTAATTTGCGACATACATGCCCTACAGGATGATGTGTCACCAACACTGGACACACAATCAATAGATCAAATCCTGGAAAACCAGCTAATCCAAGTGAATGCTACAGGCAATACCAGCTTCAAACCGAAGTCAACTTTTGTCCCGATTCTACCAAGGGACTCCATAGATATATTTAATGAAAACATTTTGGTAGAATTAAAGAAATTAAACTACAAAATACAGGCAACAACCAAACATCAAAAAGCGCGCCAGACCCAATGCCATCAATTGATCAAAAAATTACAAACAAATGACTCCCTAGTCATAAGAAACTCAGACAAAGGAGGAAATGTGGTGCTCTGGCCAAGGACTTTGTACTTAGAAGAAGCACTTGCGCAACTCAACGATCAAACATGCTATAAAATCAGCAACAAGGTAACAACGGTGGCAGCTCAGAATGAACTGTTTAAACGTTTGCTAGCATGGAAAGTACAGGTCTATTAAATCAAGATGAATACAAATTCATGAAAAAAGATTATCCAGTCACACCCGTGATTTACCTAATTCCTAAAATACATAAGAATATCAGCAAACCACCGGGGCGACCGATAATCTCTGCAAAGCAAAACCTGTTAGAAAATGTATCCATTTATATTGACTCATTTTTACAGGACTACGTGAAAGCCCTACCATTGTTTATCAAGGACACTACAGACTTCTTAAAATCCGTACAAAAGTGTCATTGGTGTAAAGACTATCTGCTTATAACTATAGATGTATCAAATCTATAAACTAGCATACACCATAAAGATGGTTTGAGAGCATTACAACACTTTTTGGATAGGCGACCAATCCAATATCGCAACCATAACAAGATGTTGATGAGTTTAACTGAATTTTGTTTAAATAACAACTACTTCCTATTCCAGACCCAATTTTACCAACAAGTGAGAGTCGAGGTTATGGGGGCAAGTTTTTCCCCAAGTTATGCCTGCCTCCACTTGGGGTGGTGGGAAGATATGATTGTCAACATTTTGTATGAAGAGATACTATCAGTCATGTAATCAAATGGGTCAGATACATAGATGATCTGTTCCTGATATGGCGAGGTGACAGATCAAGTGCAGAAGCTTTTATTGCCAATTTAAACAAAATGACATCAATTTACATCTTACTTATAACATCAGTAACTAATCTGCCTTTTTCCTAGATGTGGAGGTATTGGTCATTAATGATCAATTGGAAACACGCTTATTCCGCAAACCCACAGCAGGAAACACCCTATTGCACACATCTAGTTTGCATCCTAAGCACACAATAAATAGTATCACCTACGGGGAATTGCTTCGTATGCGTAGGCTGTGCAGCAGAGAAGAAGATCTCTTGCAGGCACAAATGGAATGCAAGGGTCGCTTCTTAGCCAGAGGGTATTCCTCCGCAACCATAGATGCAGCAATTCGCAAATCCAACTAACTAAGTAGGGAAGACCTTTTGTCCAAAACCAAATTAAAATCTGGTCTTAAGCCAACAGCAGAGTTCAGCAATCCTAGACTCATTCTGACTTACAGTAAACAGAGAGAGGATATATGCCGAATTATAAGGAAAAACTGGCATATAATACGTAATGATTCCTCAATAGGTGAATTAACCCCCCAAAATCCGATCATTACATATAGAAGGGCCACTTCAACTAGTGATTATTTAGTAAAGAGTAGCCCTGAGATTGTTGCTAGCAAGAATTGGCTTTCAAGTCAAAAAGGATTAAAAAAAAATGTCAGACTTGCAAAGCTTGCAAGTTAGGCATTAACAGAAGCTCATATTGTACCCCGTTTAGGACAACTCCCACTCCAATTACTATGAGTTTGACCTGTAAAACTGAATACGCCATCTATGTGTTGGAGTGCTCATGTGGACTAAAGTACATTGGCAGTACTAAACTGCCAGTCCATAAGAGAGTCTTCCAACACATGAGAGCCAACACCTACTTTGACCCAAGCTATCCAGTGGCCCGCCACTTCAGGGAAGTCCACAACAGCCAGTTATCAGATCATAAATATTTTGTGGTGGATTCTATACCTTCCCTAAGACGAGGAGGCAATAGGGAGGCCAACTTGAGAAAACTTGAAACTCATTACATCTTGGAGTTCGATAGTAAAAGTCCTAATGGCCTCAATACCACAGAGGACTTGTACACATGGCTCCAACAGGTCAATCCGAGGGAATATATCCGGCACTACTGTAAACATTTAAGTGCACAAACACTTTTTACAGTTTTACATAGATAGTTAACTGCCTAAAATAATGTAAAAAACATATATGATTATTCAGAATAAAACATAGTTGACTATCCATGGTTTTTACATTATGCCCATCCTCTTTTCGCTTTTTCCACTGAAAAAATTCCTTTCTGTTTTCCAAAAATTGAAAAAACAACAAGCACGATATCACTTTAACTGTGTTAATTTTGCACAGCACTAAGGCACTTTAAAATTTGAATATATGTATTTGGAAGCACTGATTTTAGGCATCGTCTTAGACGACTGTTGTTTCTGTTTGGATACAATGATAGAATATGTGTGATATGTGTGATAACACATTTTAGAAAATTGTGAAACGTTGGTTTTAAAAATGCAAATATCAGCAGATTTTACCAATGTTATTAATACATTTTTCTGTTTGGACTTTTAAGGTATTTATTATATTGATGGGCCAGAACGAATATAAGCTTTGGCTTTTAAAAATTAAATATTATATATTTATCATACCTGTGAACCAGAAATAACACTATTATCCTGTATTTAAACAGCTATTAAGTAAATAATCATGAAATCATCAATGTGAAATAGCATATACGAACATTTGTTGTGTTATTTTCTGATGAGAATATTCACAAAGCATTATGTGGTTAAAAGAAAGACTTTGAAATCGGAAGTCTGTTATTCATGTCATCTAAATGCACTGTCACTTTAAAATGTGGGGAAAAATGCTCTGACATGTCATGTGATCAAGCACTTCCGAGCCCTAAACGCGTCATGGTGGCATTCTAGCACTAAAAATAAAACTTGCACGAAGAAAGTTGGAGTCCGTTTTACTTTTTTGCAAGCTGGTGGAGTAAAGGCTGTAAATAGGAAAATTGAAAACATATATCTACTTTTGGAAGTGAAGAGGATTTGACACCAAAAAAGAAAAAGAAAATACCCCTGCATTGTTTGGGACCTGGTGGTTTGAAAGTTTACAGTCACATACACAAAAACACCCAGACCACAGGATCAAGGGCATGTGCATAAAAATACATTGTAAGATTCAGACATTTATTTTAATCGTACAGAGACTATCCAGTAGAAGACTATGTAGCCACACTTACTGTTAAGACTGTGGGGGCTTTGACTGCTGTACCTTTCCTTGTTACTGGGCACTCGGGGGCTCCTTACGCTGCTGGTCCTCTCGCCGCCGCTCCCTACCACCCAAGCAGGCAACTGAGAAGAGGACCACAAGACCCAGGCTCCTTAGCGGCTCCCCAGCGGCGGAAGTCACCACACCACCTGTGCGCCCAGAGGCACTTGAAATACCGGACAGCCCCGGCGGAGCGGGTGTTACCGCACTTACTGTTAAGACTGTGGGGGCTTTGACTGCTGTACCTTTCCTTGTTGCTTGGCACTCGGGGGCTCCTTACGCTGCTGGTCCTCTCGCCGTCACTCCCTACCACCCGAGCAGGCCGCCGAGAAGAGGACCACAAGACCCAGGCTCCTTAGCGGCTCCCCAGCGGCGGAAGTCACCACGCCACCTGTGCGCCCGGAGGCGCTTGAAATATCGGACAGCCCCCGCGTCGCGGGCCTGCGTGCGGTCCCGCGCCGGGCTAAGCCCGGGCAAAGGGCGGGCCGTCTTTGGCCGTCAGTGGACGGAGGAGGACGGGATTGGCCACCCCCCTTTCATTTCCCGAGGAGCCATCTACCGATAAAGCAACACCCCAAAAGGTACTGTAGCTATTGGGATTTAAATTCCTTGTTGCAAGCAATGCAGTAAGAAGTAATTGGATAAATAGGAGGTGGCATTGCTGTTGTGATTAGGTCTCTGCTGCTTTTCTATATATTTACAATCTGAGACTTGCATCTACAGAATGAGTAATCGGGGGAAAAAAGTAAAAATACCAGCCACATGATCAAATACTAAGCTGCAGGCAGCAGAATCCCAGCCCCTACCCACTTTGACTGCAATTGACAAGATGCTGCAACAAACAATCGGTGTAGTGGCTACTGCCATTGAGAATACTGAGAGAAGGCTATCAATACCACCAACACTATACATTCAAAACCAGGGAGGTGATATCACAACCACCATGACTGATGCTCTTGAGGCAAATTCATACTTGACATCGTCGTATGTAGATTTGCCCTGTAGCCAGATACCAATAGAGACTTCAATAGATGTCCAGGATTCTCCGATCATCTTGACCTCCCCCTCTCCTGCGTTAACGCTGGATGCACGCAAACCACACCCCAGGAAAAAGAAAGAAAACATTCCAAAAAATCTGGGCAAAAATAATATGGCAAATCACAACTTGGTGACCCCGACTGCTAACTCATCGTACCCGACACCAGGAATACCGTGCTGGGTCACCAACATGGTGGCCGACCTACAAACATGTCTGGAGCGGACTATTGTCGCTCAACTTAAACCCTTGGTGTCGAAACTTGATAAACTTATCTCCACCGTAAACAGCAAGGGTGCAGGGAAAATAGTGCCAGCGAAGCCACCGGGAAGTGCTGTACCTTCTGTGGGTGACTCCACCCTTAAAAATACCCCTAGAGGTGGGGCAGCCGGGGAAAAAAATCCCATTGCACAGACTAATAATGCAGGAGCTTCACCAAACATCCAGAAGCCAGCACACGCTCCACCTCACCCTCTGCCCAGTACCATTATCCACGACCAAGCCCAACGAGTAACGGGAAATCTGACAATTGCCAGAGACAAAGCCACCCCAATGACTAACGAGGGCGAAAAGGGGGGTAAAACCACCTCATCGGAGAAAAGGAACATAACACCAAGAGCTATTTTTTATCAGCTACCAACAATATATTTACCCCCAGAAGCCCAACCGTATGTGGTAGCACTTGCAGGAGTTCCATCCCTAAGTGAGGGGAAAAGATAAAAGGAGAATGAGTTAAAAAACAAGTGCATTCAATGGCTTAGTGTAAATAGACCCCTGCCACCGAATGTTTCAGGCGAAATACTGTCGGCTAGAAGAGTAGGCTGGAATGGGAGGGGACCAAAGACAGTAGCAGGAGATATCATAATTTTGAACTTCAGGGACACCTCTGCTGTAGAATATATCTGCAACGCCCCACTTTATAGACTAAACACCCAAATATGTCCATTACATCTTTCATATTTCTACCCTACTCCTAGTTTGGAACCGTCCCACCCCAAAAGAGCACATTACAACAGGGGTTGTCAGCTTCCATCGCACAGATTACCAAATGGGCGATTAACTAGGGAGGGTATGTCTTTGTATAGCCCCCTTTTTGCGCTTTAACCACATTGGAATAGGTTCAGCGTGTTGGAAGAGGTGGACTGACTCATATCTAAGGGAAACCCCCCTCCACAAGATACTAATGAAATCCCTAGAAGGGCAGGGGTAACAGAGGAAAACGACCCATCATCCATCCCCAGGGAGGAGTTAATAACCCACTTGTCTTCTAGGGAGAAGATTAGTGATAAGGGGAACAAGGAAGTAAATGACCCTGAAAAAATAGTAGAAGGATGTATAAAACTGGTTTCCTGGAACATAGCAGGGCTAAAAAATAAATTGCTTACCCCGGAGTAGGCCGTTTTTATGGTGACACACGACATCTGCCTGATGCAAGAGACCTGAGCACTGGAGGAGAGCACAAGCCCGACCTTTGCAACCTATGATGTTCTGGCAGTGTCTACAGGCAAAGGTCGTCCATCGGGTGGGTTATCTATTTGGATAGGCTCTCATTTGAGTATCCAGGCGACTCAAATCCAAACAAATTCCCAGGATATCCAGTGTGTTTTGTTAAAACCTCCAAGTAAACCTCAAGTAGCTATAATAAATATCTACTCGAGGCCATCGAGGAACGGGCAAGAATCAAATACAATTAAAGCCCTTAATTCCTTTATCCTTGCGCTAGACCCCTCCATTGCAATAATTCTCGGCGGTGATTTCAACTGCCAATTTGAGCCGCTGGGGACCCTGGAGCTGGGTGAACAAGATGAAGTGGATGCATTGTGGCATATCCTCGAGCCTAATATCACTCCAGTCAGGGCATGGACCCCGTTAGCGCTACAAATAAAATCTTTCACCCTTGCATCGTCCCTGCGGGCGTGCAATGGAAGAATGGACCCCGACCGCCCAGGCACAGCCACGTTTAATAGGGCAAACAAGATTTCCATCATTGACTATGTTATGGTGGAAGCGAAAAATTGGGATAAGCTGACGGAATTTAGGGTTGTGCAAAGGCATGATAGTGACCACAATGCCCTGATTTTAACTTTCAAACCCGGGTCTTTTGGTCTAACAAATCCTGTCCCTAACCCTGACATGGAGTTCCCTCCATTTATGGTGTCTAATAATAGAAGGAGGGTTAAATGGCCTCACTTAGTAGAGTCACCCACACAGCCTGCAAAATTATATCAGCTCGCAATTCCTTTTATATCCCAGATGGGTGACTCGACTTCTGGGCAGCATGCAGTAGATACACATAGGCAGTTAGCAGTGGCGTTGGGTGAAGTGTTCCACCCTGTAAGTAGAAGTAAGCGGCGCGGTACTAAGACGCATCTCTGGTTTGATGATGCCTGCAAGAAATTAAAAAAGGAGCTCCGTGCGGCAATCAAAGCCAAAGATAAAGCGAACATCAGGGCAATTAGACTGTCATACAAAAAGGAGATCATCAGGGGTAAGAGAGAGTGGGAGGAAGCCAGGTGGGAAGAACTGAGAGGTGCCCTCCTGGAAAAGGATTCCAAATTATTTTGGGCAATAGTAAGCTCTGGCGCGAGAGAGGGAGGAGAAACTCTCCTACCAAATATCGCCCCCTCAGTTTGGGAGGCGCACTTTGCAGCACTTTACACAAGTCCCGAGATTGGTACTCTTCAATATACAAACAGGGCCCGGATACCAGAGTCAGATAGTGCCCTTGGGACCCCATTGGCCACAAACCCCCCGCACGAGTGTCGACTGCGGGGGGCCTTGGGCTTGGGCTACCATACGGCCCACTGGGACACTGGAGAGAGGACGGGCTCTGGAAATATTGAGAGCATCTCACTTAAGGAAGTGGAATCTGCGGTTGCTAGGCTGCTCCCCCAGGTCTCGATAGGCTACCAGGCGACCTTTTCCGATCCCAGCCAAAAATCTGGGCACCGTACCTTGCTGTATTGTTTAATGCGGTCCTTGGGGGAGCTAAGCTCCCGGACTCTTGGGCGGGCGCTGAGATCGTCCCCATTTTTAAAAAGGGATGCCCTCTAGTTCCATCGAACTACAGGCCGATTAGTCTTCTGGATACTACCCAGAAACTAATGGGCCGGATCCTCCTGGACAGAATATTGGGATGGATGGAGGAGTTAGAAATATTAACCACCCTCCAGGCCGGTTTTAGATCTGGAATCTCGACCCTGGAACAAATTTTTAGGCTGCAGGTCCTTTTCTGGAAGACAGTAAAAGTAGAGGGTGGCAGCCTCTACCTTGTCTTCGTAGACCTGCGGGCCGCTTTCGACCTTGTGCCCAGGGAGAGTCTATGGAGGGTCTTGAAAGAACTTGGCCTCCCGCCCTATTTACTAGATGTCCTGAAGCGTTTGCATGCAGGGAACTATGCCCAGGTGAGATGTGGGTAGAACGGAAAATTATCAGCCCGTTTCCCCGTAACTAGGAGTGCACGACAGGGCTGCGCCCTGGCCCCTATGCTCTTCAGTCTTTACATCAATGGCTTGGTGGGGGAATTAGCTAGTGTTAGGGATAGTGATGCCCCGTGGTTGGCCACAGGTCGGGTGCCCGCTCTGATGTTCGCAGATGATACTCTGTTGTTGTCGCAAACATCAACGGGCATCCAGCGGGTTCTGGACGGGTTTGTTTCCTTTTGTACCTCGAGGGGCCTGGAGATAAACTTGGAGAAGACCAAGTTCATGATCTTCGGTCCCCCGAGGCGCACCCGCCCGAGCCCCGTGCTAAATGGTACCCCGCTTGAACGGGTGAGAACTTTTGTTTACCTGGGCGTCACCCTGACTGAAGATTTTGGTTGGGGTCCACAGGTATCTAAATCCACCCTGAGGCTTTCGCAGATTGTAGGGGGTATAGGCAAGTTTAAAAAAACAACCCAATTCAAGCCAGTTGCCCCTCCCCTCGAGATCTATGGTGCCCAAGCTAAGCCAACTGTGATGTATGCCGCAGAACTCTGGGGTTATACGAATACGCAAAGCCTCCTCAAGGTGGAGCAGGCCTTCATGAGGAACTTGGTGGGTCTTCCCCAGAGTACCCCGCTCGTACCCCTGGGATTAGATCTAGGTCTAGAGTCCATTACAGAACTGATAGCCGCTCGACCTCTCCTGTATGGAGAAGGCTCTGGACAGTACCGGAGCTAGTGGATTATAGAGCCGAATTTTCTGTAGTTTGGGAGCGGTTGAAGAGCAAGAATACACCTTGGTTATTACACATTAAAGCCCTTGCATATAACATTGGCCTGCCCCAACTATGGGAGACCCCCGAGGTGAGCTGCCCAGCGGTACAGAGAAAAGAGCTGTTGGACTCTTTGAGACATTACAACCTTAGTTTGCTATACAGCTCGACAACCATGGGCAGACTGACTATAGAATTTCTCCCGCTAAAACTCGCACCCAAGAGGGAGGAATTCCTGGACCTAATACAGCCTTCACTAGCAAAAAAACTGTACACTCAATTAAGACATGGCTGTTTGCCCATTGGGGCATTGACTTGTACATGGGCTGGACGAGAAGACGGAATCTGCCCAGCTTGTAAAAGCAGTAAAGAAGACATCGTCCATGTTCTGTTCTTCTACACCCAGCATATAGTAAAATACGGAGATGCTGGCTGGCACCACTGTGCAGAAATTTGGGACAAAAACAATGTGCACAAGCCTGCAGAATCTTAAGACATGACACCTCCCCCCTTATTGTGTTCTCGGTTTCCCGCTTCCTTTATGGTATGTGGCGCAGAAGGTCTACCCTGATTAACAGTGATAAACTCTGTTGATCGCTACCTCTTTCTTTTTTGATAACTTACTGTTTAATAATTTTTTAACTCAATGTTCTTAACTATTTATGCATTTTATCTTAGCGCATGTATGTATTTTATCTGCACTTTTATGGTCTATGACCGAAATAAAGTTATCAAATGAATGACTATGTAGCAGCACTCAGCGTTAACATGCAGATTAGCAAATCTCCATGATGAACTGAATCAAAGACCAAATAGTAGTGCATGCTGCGAATCCTGGTGTTCAGGATAGTTTGTGAGCTAAAGGAGAGGCATTCTACAGGATGTGTTTGAAATTGTTGAAAGAGATTAATTGACGGTAAGAGGTGCTAAAGCCGTCATTTCAGAGAAGAACGATAAAACAGCTGAAGACAAAGATAAAAGTGTTGTATCGGAAGTCAACACTAAAAAATGAACAAGAATGCAAGGAGCACAGGTTATAAAAAAGATATGAGAAAAACAAGTAAGTTACAGATCTAAGCACATTAATGGGAAAGTGTTACAGGTTTGGTAACAATGGACATCTGGCTAATGACAAAAGGTGGCCAGCATGCAATCCAAAATGTTCAGGTGTGGTTTGGTGGGTCATTTTTTGAAGTATGTAGGAGGAAAAAATGAAAGAGTGTAAAAAATACCTGCACCCAGCTCATACACGGATTCAGATGATGGAGAAGATGAGATATATATATATATATATATATATGTGTGTGTGCTGAGTGAGGATGTGTTGTGTGTGGGTATGCAAGAAAAGAAACCACAATGTGAAATTTCAATGGGTGGAGTATTGATATCTATTGTAGGGATCACTGACAGAATATCGACAGTCACAATATCGAGATGACAAAATATCGAGGTAAAAATATCGACTGCCAAAATATCGACTTCCTATCTTCAAACAGGTAAGTACAAAAATATCGACTCCAAAATATCGAGTGTAAAAAATATAGACTGTCAAAATATCGATTTTTTTAAATGTCTTAAAAGTAATTTAAAAGTAATATAATAATAAATAAAATTATTTTTAACTTATTTAAAATACTTAAATAAACGTAATATTAAAATATAATTAATATAACTTAAAAAAATGTAATTTATTTTTAATACATATATAATTAACTGAAAAAAATAAAGATTTTCAGCGGCTGCTGAATTGGAAAAGAGTCTGTCTCTCTCGTCTTTTGTGAACGCCATTGGGAAGCCGGTGTTGAGAGTGGAATCAGGATATATATATATATATATATATATATATATATATATCCAAGCTCCACTCGCACCAGCCTGTTGCACTCCAAGGCGGGTGCCTGCCAGTCGGGGGTGCACCCGACAACAATATCCGCTTCGACAATCCCTCCCCGCAATCCTCGGGAAATAGGAAGCAGCACTCCAAAGATAGGTTGTCACAAAAATATTTATCTCACAAAAGCGCTTTCGGCACTCGGCCTTCCTCAGTTACGAGACAGTGAAATATTACAAGCATCAATCATTTAAACCTCACGTTGCGTGCCTGCACATCAACATCAAAAGAGGACTCTGGCTTGAGACGGCGTCCGCCATCTTTGAATGGGTTATTTTTGTTATATATACATAAAAGCATAGTATAGAACAATCCAAACTACTAGCAATTTACATAAATCAATGTTAAATATTCAAAGCTCAATATATCTGAGATCTCTATGCCATGTAATCAATTAGATGCGTATCATCACAATGTTAAGCCCTGAATGGGCATAAACCATTCTGCGTGTCCTCACTTAATCACGCCCAGGATGGGCATACATCATTCATATGTCTGCAACGTGTCACAACCCTTAATTGAAATTATAAATCTTACTGAAAATCAGTTCATCTTCAAACTGGATAGAACCAACACATGTACCACTCCTTATGTTGTGTACTGTCTCACATGTCCTTGTGGCAGAAGGTATGTGGGCAGCACAACGAATCCCGTGAAACTTAGAATCTTAGAGCACCAGAGAGCCATCCAGAATGCAGACGCAAGTTACCCAGTTGCCAGACATTTTGATAAAGAGCATGCACGCAACAGGGAATTATTAACTTTTTTCTGCTTGGATTCTGTCCCAGTGAGTGTCAGGGGCGGAGATAGACTTCTGAAGTTAAGGCGACTGGAATCACGGTATATTATAGATTTGCTTAGCAAAACACCTACTGGATTAAACATGCATGAGGACTTAGCTGTTCATCTAGTATGATTACTGCTAACTTACATTATACTATTGGAAAATAATGGATTGACTGCATCATTGCTTTTTCTGTTGGTTCTATCCAGTTTGAAGATGAACTGATTTTCAGTAAGATTTATAATTTCAATTAAGGGTTGTGACACGTTGCAGACATATGAATGATGTATGCCCATCCTGGGCGTGATTAAGTGAGGACACGCAGAATGGTTTATGCCCATTCAGGGCTTAACATTGTGATGATACGCATCTAATTGATTACATGGCATAGAGATCTCAGATATATTGAGCTTTGAATATTTAACATTGATTTATGTAAATTGCTAGTAGTTTGGATTGTTCTATACTATGCTTTTATGTATATATAACAAAAATAACCCATTCAAAGATGGCGGACGCCGTCTCAAGCCAGAGTCCTCTTTTGATGTTGATGTGCAGGCACGCAACGTGAGGTTTAAATGATTGATGCTTGTAATATTTCACTGTCTCGTAACTGAGGAAGGCCGAGTGCCGAAAGCGCTTTTGTGAGATAAATATTTTTGTGACAACCTATCTTTGGAGTGCTGCTTCCTATTTCCTAGGTTTGATGTGGAGGTTTTAAAAGGGCCCCGCGGGGCAAAAAAAATAAATAATAATAATAATCGAACGGCTGAATGGATTTGCACGAAACTTGGCAAAATTGTAGGGACTGGTAACCCGATGTGCCTTTGCTAGGTCTCAATATATGTGCTTCAGTGGATTTTGAGAAATTAACGTTCAAAAAAAGATATATATCTGTAACAGCGCACCGCTTCGCGTACTTTTCGCGTTACGGAGCTTTGCGAAGCGAAGCTGATTGGCTCTCCGGTGTCTGTAAACATTCCAAACAGTCCGTAGCGGCCACCATCTTGTCTCTCGGTAGGATCGAGAGACAAGAGGAGGCCAAAGCGAAGGGGCAAATGACCATAAGGGGGCATAGTAGATCCTTGCTGACCCCCTAGGTTTGATGTGGAGGTTTTAAAAGGGCCCCGCGGGGCAAAAAAAAAAAATAATAATAATAATCGAACGGCTGAATGGATTTGCACGAAACTTGGTAAAATATTAGGGACTGGTAGCCCGATGTGCCTTTGCTAGGTCTCAATATATGTGCTTCAGTGCATTTTGAGAAATTAACGTTCAAAAACAAGATATATATCTGTAACAGCGCTCCGCTTTGCGGAGATAAAATTATATCTGTATTACCTAGCTGTTGCTAACACCAGTTAGCGACGGCTAGTAGGAGATAGCGACCATCTTGGGCCCCACTTTGCATGTGAGTGATATTTATCACTAATGACATGCAAAGTGGGCATGCCAAGATGTTAGCGACTGGAAACAGTCGCTAACATCGCTATCTCCTATTATCAACGTTTGGAAATATTCGAGATAAGCGCGAATATCTCCAAAAAGTAACAGCTGCCCTGAGCAGTTCTTAGCCATGTTATCCAATGGGAGGTGGATAACATGGCTAAGAGCATTAGCTCGGTAATGCATCAAAGTTTTTACAATTATGTGTCACATTAAAAATATATAGCACTCCGACAAAGTAGTAAGATTATAAAACTTTAATAATTTATAAATATATACAAGAAAACAAAAATAGTAATAACATATAAACATTTTTAGGGAAAAACAACGAAGTAGCGGTCGGCTGTGCGAATAGTCCCAACGCAGCACAACGTCCAGATTTCCGGCGTGGGGCGTCGCGGGGGGTGGGTCATCAGTAGCAAACTGTTGTGTGAATAGTTCCAAGGCAGCAGAACGATGGCACCAAGGTGATGTCCAGTAAGTTGCCGCACTGGTTTTGGTATCCTACAATGCTGCTCCGAATAACGGCGTGGGGCGCCCCGGGGGAGGCGGCGTGAACGGGCCTCTCCAGGTGGAGTGTCATCTGTTGTAGTGGGGCGCCCCTTTACCGTTTCAGTTGCCATTCCGTCCGTTTTTGGTCCACTGTGTCAAAAGCCGCAATTCAGCTGAGTTGCGCCCACTCTTGCGGTGCAGCGATAGGCGGCTGTCACAGGACTCTCAAAATGGCGGCAGGCTCTTTCCTTTTTGGGCCTGGTCCACTGAAATGGCCCTGGGACACCTTGGAAATCGGACGCTTGTCTGCTAGGTCTTGGACTCCATTCTCGAAAGCGTCCCCTCCGCCTTGAGAATTCATCAAAAGTTTTGGGGGCCCCGACTCCTGCAGGCTTCTGGTGGGGAGCGGCTGCCATGATTGCTCGCGGAATGACCACGACGGAGCTACGAGATGGTGGTGCTCTCATGCTGACGCCAGTTTAGTCTGAAACATCCAGAAACAAGGTGGGGCTTTCATCGTTTGGGAAAAAAAAAAAGTTTTCATCCAATGAAAAGTGTTGTTTTTAGGTCATATGATCAAGCCTTCCATCATTAGGAAACCAAAAGTAAAATGAACCAATGAAAAGTTTTATAAACAAGTCACATGACCTGTTATCCGGCATAGGGTATAAAATGCGCAGAAAATACGTTGGCACGTGAGGCGGCGTCAGTAGCGGACCGATGTGCGAATAGGCCGAAGGCAATACAACGCGCCAAGATCCGGATGGCACCGAGGTGGTGTCCAGCAAGTTGCAGCACTGGTGTGGCCATCCTACAATGCTGAAAGTCGGCGTGGGGCGCCCCGTTGGCCTGTGAGTTTGCGTCAGTAGCAGACCGATGTGCGAATAGGCCGAAGGCAGCACAACGCGCCAAGATCCGGATGGCACCGAGGTGGTGTCTAGTAAGTTGCCGCACTGGTGTGGCCATCCAACAATGCTGAAAGTCGGCGTGGGGCGCCCCGTTGGCCTGTGAGTTTGCGTCAGTAGCGGACCGATGTGCGAATAGGCCGAAGGCAGCACAACGCGCCAAGATCCGGATGGCACCGAGGTGGTGTCTAGTAAGTTGCCGCACTGGTGTGGCCATCCTACAATGCTGAAAGTCGGCGTGGGGCGCCCCGTTGGCCTGTGAGATGGCGTCAGTAGCGGACCAATGTGTGAATGGGGCCGAAGGCAGTGCAACAATATTTTCGGAATAGAAGACACCACTAGGCGCTGAGATGCCAAGATCCGGATGGCACCGAGGTGGTGTGTAGCAAGTTGCCGCACTGGTGTGGCCATCCTACAATGCTGGAAGTCGGCGTGGGGCGCCCCGTTGGCCTGTGAGTTTGCGTCAGTAGCGGACCTATGTGCGAATGGGGCCAAAGGCAGCGCAACAATAGTTTCTGACTGACACCACAAGGCGCTGAGATGCCAAGATCCGGATGGCACCGAGGTGGTGTCATAGTTGAGAGTTCTGAGCAGCGGTTGTAACACTGTCTGAAGCTTATTTGCAGCTGCTGCAGCTTCACTACGCGTCAAGATCCGGATGCCACCGAGGTTGTGTCTAGTAAGGTGCACTGGTGTGGCCATCCTACAATGCTGAAAGTCGGCGTGGGGCGCCCCGTTGGCCTGTGAGTTTGCGTCAGTAGCGGACCGATGTGCGAATAGGCCGAAGGCAGCACAACGCGCCAAGATCCGGATGGCACCGAGGTGGTGTCTAGTAAGTTGTCGCACTTCTGTGGCCATCCTACAATGTTGAAAGTCGGCGTGGGGCGCCCCGTTGGCCTGTGAGATGGCGTCAGTAGCGGACCGATGTGCGAATGGGGCCAAAGGCAGCGCAACAATATTTTCTGATTTGAAGACACCACAAGGCGCTGAGATGCCAAGATCCGGATGGCACCGAGGTGGTGTCTAGCAAGTTGTGGCACTGGTGTGGCCATCGTACAATGGTAAAAGTCGGCGTGGGGCGCCCTGTTGGCCTGTGAGATGGTGTCAGTAGCGGACTGATGTGCGAATGGGGCCAAAGGCAGCGCAACAATATTTTCTGACTGACACCACAAGGCGCTGAGATGCCAAGATCCGGATGGCACCGAGGTGATGTCTAAGTTGCGGACTGATGTGCGAATGGGGCCAAAGGCAGCGTAACAATATTTTTTGTATGGAAGATACCACTAGGCGTTGAGATGCCAAGATTCGGATGGCACCGAGGTGATGTCTAGCAAGTTGCTGTACTGGTGTGGTCATCCTACAATGCTGAAACTCGGCGTGGGTCCCCCCATTAGCCTGTGAGATGGCGTCAATAGCGGACCGATGTGCGAATAGGCCGAAGGCAGCACAACGCGCCAAGATCCGGATGTCACCGTGGTGGTTTCATAGTTGAGAGGCACTTCATCTGCAGTGGGGCGCCGAGATCCGGATGGCACCGAGGTGATGTCTAGCAAGTTGCTGTACTGGTGTGGTCATTCTACAATGCTGAAAGTCGGCGTGGGGCGCCCCATTAGCCTGTGAGATGGCGTCAGTAGCGGACTGATGTGCGAATGGGGCCAAAGGCAGCGCAACAATATTTTCTGAAGAGAAGACACCAAAAGGTGCTGACATTCCAAGATCCGGATGGCACCGAGGTGGTGTCTAGCAAGCTATGCAGTTGAGTTGTGTGCGCACTTGCGGCGAATAGGTCGAAGGCAGCATAACAATGTTTTCTGAATAGAAGACACCACAAGGCGTTGAGATTCGGTTACCACCGAGGTGATGTCTAGCAAGTTGCCGCACTGGTGTGGCCATCCTACAATACTGCTCCGAATAACGGCGTGGGGTGCCCGAAGGGGGGGGAGCCGGCGTGAATGGGCCTTCCTAGGTGGAGGCTCGTCTGCTGTAGTGGGGCGCCCCTTTACCGTTTCAGTTGCCATTCAGCTGAGTTTCGGCTGCTCTTGATGCTACAGCGACAGGCGGCTGCAAGAGGACTCTCAAAATGGCGGCCTGTTCTTTGGATTTGGGCCTGGTCCACTAAAATGGCCCTGGGACACCTTAGAACTCGGACGCTCGATTTTTTTTTCCTTTCCTGTACATGCAAAAAAAGGTAAATGCCCGGTACGTTACACGCTTCATCTGCCACGATGAACTCTCCAGAGGAACCGAAAAAAAATATAGTTGTGGTAACTATACCATGCATCGTCATATGGAGAGGTGGCACCAATTAATTATAGTGCTGCATAAAAGAGAGATTTGGAGGAGAACCCCTGACCTGCTAGTACATTCATCAAAGAAGTGGCACTGAGAGCTTCAGAGGCAAGGGAAACGGTCCCAAATATTTAGAAGAACTTTGGAAAGATTAAAATGACATGTTTAGATTGTGGCAAATTAATTTCATGTGGACAGATGAGTGTTACTCTAATAAATACAGCATATGAACATCATCATAGTCGATGGTTGGTAGAGACATTTTGACTATATCCTGGACCTGCCCGTCCTCGCCCAAAATGGCGCCGGAATAAATGGGACTCGTAACTCCTTGTTGTGTACTGGTTGCAGAACCTTGAAATCACGAGATACGTATGCAGTTTTGAAGCACATGGCGGGCGGGGACGAGAATTGATTGAATATTTCGACATCCCTATTGATATTAAGTTCTGATGTGTTATTGATTACTGTACTGTTGAAAGTTCGAATTAACGTCACCCATGGTACTTGCCCGCAAATGTATATCTAGATAATTTTATTGTAACTGGCCCTGTCGTATTTTAATTATAAAATGTACGTCCACCGATTCCGTAACTGTTAGACACCTTAGTTCTTGCAACCTAATGGCCCGCCCGTTACGTTCCTCTACAGTG